>NC_044571.1:80139188-80864188 GCF_901933205.1 Camarhynchus parvulus
TGAAGCAGAAATTCACACTGCAGCCATTGTTAAGGACACACACTGGAGCAGTTGCCAGTGGACTACAGGGGCATGGGAAGGACCAGCAGAGTCACAGTTACTCAGTGACCGTAAGTCCCATTCCTCACCCCCCTACACCATGTGGGGTTGGGAATATTAGGGGACTCAGGAGTGAAGTTGAACCTGGGAAAGAGGAAGATGTAGTTTTAATTTTTGCCTCAGTTTCTTACTGCCAAAATCTATTTCAATTGTCAATATATTAAATTAATTTTCTCTATGCCATTTTGCGCATGATAGTAACCATTCAGCAACTTCCCTGGCTTTATCTCAAGCAACAATGGTTTTTCATCTACTGTTCTCACTGTCCCAGTGAGGAGAAGCAGAGAGTGAACACTGTGGTGGGACTGTGGCCCTTAGCCAAAGGTAACCCATCACAACCATGAGCGTAGCTCCCAGCTTCTACACCTGGTTCATGACTACTGTGGCCAGACTGGGCCTTGCAATAATTAAATGTTATACAGTGCAGTTCTTTTTACACCCTCACCAGCCCCTGGTGACACAGCCCCTGCCCATGCTCTGTCTGCTGTGACAGAGCTGCTATCATAAAGCGTGAGCAAGAGTGGTTCCAGCCCGGCCCTCAGCTTCCCAAGAAAAGCTTTTGTTGTTTGTCAGATTTGCTTGAATACAGAGGAGCAAATGATAACTCAGGCATATGAGAACAGTGACCAACACGGACAACCTGTTGTCACTCCTGTCTGGGTGGGGACAGCTTGGCACCCAGGGCTGTGGCCACATCTCGGACCCTCATCACTCCCAGCCCACCTCACCTCCCCTGGGCCTCGCTGTCAGGGCTGGGGCAGAGGGAAGGGGAAGCCAGCATGAGGGTGCAGACAAATAAATGTGGTGTCTAAACACAGGGGAGCTGTTCAAGGGTTTGACATACTGACCCAGTGCCTCTCTGGCTGTCTGAAAGGTCAGTATCCTGTGATCCTAATATTCTCTCATACCCTCTTGTGTAGTTTGTAAAGGGATACATGAATACTCTCTCAGAATATTAATCAATTGGCAGTTATGCTGGAGAAAGTGTTTCCAGGCTTTTAATGAGGATTAAGTGTATGCTTAAAAAGTAGTCCAATACTTCTAATGAGAAATTAAGAAAATCCCAGTTGCAACCATGTGAAATTTACCTGGCAATCCACTTTAAACAGGAATCTGCAAGCAGAATGCATTCAAACTTTCCTAATAATTTGTTGTTTTTATTAATGTGCTTAAGCTTGGAATTCTTGGATGAAAAAGCATTCTAAAAATTATAACATTCTAATATTCTTATTAAACTTTTCATGAAAATTAATACTCTTATCCTACAACATTATAAAAATCTGAGTGGCTGAGTGGTGCAATACACACACACAATTTTTTAATCTGTTCTAGAAATATAGATTAATTACACAAGTTCACAAGTACCATTCACCATTGTTTAATTACAGACATTTAAGGCTGGGGAGTCATGATCAATGCAATACCATACAATCACTAGTCCTGGATCCATGACCCTCTCCTTTTACAAATCTGCTGGCTCACACTATGACTATCTACCTTGTAACCTGATTTCAGCTGCATTATTTGTATTAGGGGAAGGGAAATGAAGTTCTATATCACTGAGACTCATCTCACTCATCTCATGAAAATGCAACACCAGCAGTGTACACTGGTTTCTGAGAAATGTTCTCAGTCTCACAATTTCAATGTAACTTTCAATTCCTTACACAGCAAACAGAATACATCAGTGTTCTGGGTAAATTTTGGAAAACTGTAAGGCTTTCTGTTACCTATAGTGGGGTGTTACCTGCTGGCAAAAATATTTGCCCATCAATAGTACAACTACTGCAAAAAGACCTTGACAAATTAGAGATGGACAATTACCAGCCTTATGAAGTTTAACAAGGGGAAGTGCCAGAATCTGCCCCTGGGATGGGGCAACCCTGGATATGCTTATAGACCAGGGAAGGAGAGGCTGGAAAGCAGAGCTTTGGAATTGGGCCTGGCTGATGACAAGTTGAACATGAGCCAGCAGTGCCCTGGCAGCCAGGAGGGCCAACCCTGTCCTGGAGGCATCAGGCACAGCATGGCCAGCTGGGCAAGGGAGGGAATTGTCCTGCTCTGCTCTGCTCTGGGGTGGTCTCACCTCCAGTGCTGGGGGCAGTTCTGGGTGCCACAATAGAAAAAGGCATTAAAATAGAGAAAGTGTCCAAAGGAGGGCAATGATGATGGTGAAGGGCCTTTGAGGGAAAACCCCCACTTGTGGCATTCACATTCTCTGAACAGAGAGATATGTAATTTTCTCTCACAGGATTTTTCCTGGAGAATCACAAAGAAGAGAAAACAATTCTTATCTCTATTCTCTGCTCCAGTTGTTTTCACATATGTAGAATTTGTTATAAGATTGTTTACCTGAAGTGATCTGTTAATTGGATTCTGCTGAGGATTGTTTTGTTTCCTTGGCCAATTGGGTCAAAGCTGTGTCTTGTCTGTGGCAGTCACAGGTTTTTCTTTAGTATATATCTTTTGTATAGTATAGTATCTCTTTAGTATAGCCATAACACAGTATTAATGTAATATAGTATAGTTTTAATAAAGTGATTGTTCAGCATTCTGAATCGATGGAGTCAGATGCCAATTATTCCCAGATGTTGGAATTTGATACCCTGTGTCTGATACCCACTCCCAGCTGAGGTCCCTTGGTGTGTTCAGCCTGGAGGAGACTGAGGAGAGACTTCATTGCAGTCTGCAACTTCCTTACTGGGGGAAGAGGTGGGGCAGACACTGATCTCTTTGGGGACCAGCGACAGGATCCCAAGGAAACTCAGCATGAAGCTGAGTCAGGGGAGGTTTAGGTTGGATATTAGGAAAAGGTTCTTCACCCAGAGGGTGTTTGGGCAGTGGAATGTGCTCACAGGGAAATGCTCACAGCACCATGCCTAACAAAGGTCAAGAAACATTGTAACAACACTGTCAAACACGTGTTGTGGCTGTTGGGGATGTGCTGTGCAGGGCTGAGTTGGATGTGATGAAACTGGTAAGCCCATTCCAACTCAGCTTATTCTATTATTCTACTGAAGGCATTATTACACCTCAGCTTTTACTAGCATTATTTACAGGAAAATTAAATGTTTTTGCTTTAGGTACAAGGTAAACTGTAATTTAATTTGGAAAAAAATTAAGAAATATTTCTGAAATTATTCAAGTGCTTTTATCTGCAGTGTGTTTCCATCATATTTGAAAATAGAGAAGAGATATAGAGCACTTCAGATTTTCTCTTTCTAGAATGTCACTGAAGTTTAATTTAAAATGGTATCAGTAGGCCATCTGTCATTGCTTCTTATGCGTAACACATGACACCCCATTGCATTTTATTTAATTACCCCTTTATTAAGCATAATAAATTATGATTTATTTATGCCTTGTATTTTAGTAATTGCTTTGGTCTCTTTGGAATAGACCCTTTATTTCGATTACTCTGCTACAGACCAAAATATCTATCTGAGAAGCAGTTTAATCAATTTAACTAAAACTGATGAACACTCTCTTTCATGATTATGTTGCTCTTTAGTCTCCAGATAGTCTCTGGTACTCCATGCTCCATCGGAAATTCAGATAAATAACTAACTGCATTTTTCCATCTTTTAGGAAAACAATATTTACACGCTGAACTTTTCCTGTTACTTTAGTCTGTAGAGCAGACAGAAAGAAAACTTGTTCTGCTCATTCCTCATTACAGAAGTACTCATTTGAACACTGACAAAGAATTCCAGCCTTTACCCAAAGAGAGCATTTTATTTATTTATTTAATATTATTTGCAAATAGTACAGATAGAAAGAAAGCCTGTACTGCTAATGACATCAGCACTTAGCTGGCATCGCCTCTTTCCCTTTTCTAACAATCCTAGAATGTAGAAAATCATCTTACCTACAGAGTTGTTACTGGGGAGGAGAAAAAATAACTGATGTTCATGTTGCTAATCATATATCTATTAATCTGCACGGGATAACAACTAAATAAAAAGTCATGATTTTAGGTTTGCATTAATTCATTAATTCACGTTTTTACTGAACTATAGCTTGATGAGTGCACTGATTATTTATGCCCATATTCATTAGTATTCTTTCTTGTGCAGTGTGAGAAGCAGGTAACTGAATTACGATATAATACACATGACATATTTATACCCACATTTTCCTTGCTTAAAATAGTTTTGCCAGATGACTTCTTGCTTCTGCACCAGCCTCAGATATAGTGCTCAAATCTTAATAGTAGAGTTACTTTAACTTCTGTGATATAAACACATAACAAAAAAATTCCTTACCATGCTTTTTGAAAATAATGCAGGTATTTGTCCCAGAAGAGAGATTTCTGCAAAGAAGCCCAGCTCAACATACTCAGGCATGGCATGAGTTGTTCAGCCTGTAGGTGAGCTCTGGGGAATCCTTGGGTGGCCTTTCAGTATTTAAAGGAGGCTATATGAAAAAGCATAGAACCATAAAATGGTTAATGTTGGAAGAGATCTTAAACATCAATTAAGTCCAATCCGCCCGCTATGGACAGGGCCACCTTGCACAAGACCAGGTTACCCAGAGTCCCATTCACCCTGGGCTTGAGCACCTCCAGGGATGGGGAATCCAGAGCTTCCCTGGGCAGCCTGTTCCAGTGACTCACCACTCTCACAGTAAATATTTTTATTCCTAGGACCTAATTGAAATCTACCCTCCTTCAGTGTAAGGCCATTCTCCTTTGTCCTACCCCTACATACCCTTATGAAAATTCTTTGGCTCTCTTGAAAGCTCTCTCAATTTGCTGGAAGGCTGCTAGAAGGTGTCCCTGGAGCCTTCTCTTCTCCAGGCTGGGCAGGCACAGCTCTGCCAGCCTGTATTCATGGGATAGGGGCTCCAGACCTGTGAAAAACTTAATGACCCTCAGCTGGACTCATTCCAACAGGTCAGTGTCTCTCTTGGGCTGGGCCTGTTGTGACAGGACAAGGGGTAGGGGTTTAAAACTATGAGAAGGTCCATTTAGATTAAAAATAAGGGAGAAGATTTTTGTGATGATGGTGGTCAAACACTGGCAGAGCTTGGTGAGAGAAGTGGTAGATGCCCCATTTCTAGAAACAGTCAAGGTCAGGTTGGATTGGGCTCTGACAAACCTGATCTAGTTGAAAATGTGGGATGTCGGACTAGAGGAGCTTTACCTGTTTTTTTTTTGAACCCAAATTCTTCTGTCGTTCTGTCCTTAATGTAAATAAACAGAACAGCAATCTTCCTGCCTTTACACAGTCCTGCAAAAAGGGATAAAAAGCATGCAAATGGTGAAAAGTAGGAGCTGCTCTTTCCTCTGGCTTTATAAATTTATTTGAACATATTTCAGTCAAAATATACATATTTGAAAATAAAGTTATTTTAAAAATTCACATTTAAATAGTAGCATAATAAGACATAAAAAAAGAGAGAAAAAAAAGAAATTAATTTAACAAGTGTATAGTCATTTAAAAGAAGAGATGCATAACTCACAACTCAAGGTTTTCATGTGGTCTTTTCATAGGATGATAATAATAAATGGAGAAAACACAAATGTAACAGAATTTAAGAACACAGAAATTTGCCTCTCAGTAAAAGCTTAAATCACCTATGCTTCCTGTGGTTCTCATCCTTTTTGATACTCCAGATCTTCTTTTTTCAAGACTTTCAGTGCTTTTTTCCTGTCCAAACTTCCTGAAATTATTAGCAGTAAGGCAAATGTCACAGTTCTCAGACTGTGAACTCATGACATCTGAATGAAGTTGGGCGCACTTAGTATTTAAATTAATTGAATCATTTTGATATCTAGGTGCCCAAACTCCAAAATGGCTAAATGAATTGCTCAGATGCCTCTTGCTCTCTCAAAGCTGGTATTAGTAGGGCTCTCATAGCAGCATGAGCACAACCTTAGGTTTTACAGATACATCAGGTGGTCATAAAGCCCTCAATGTGTCATGCTCTCCTCAGTATTCCTTGGAGGACTTTTATGTTGTGAACATATGAAACCATAAAAATAACAAAGAAAGCCCTGCTCCCATGTTTTACTGTAACTACTAGGTCAATGTAACTATGCCCCCTCACCCAAATCCACCGTCTAGTACTCTGAACTTTATGAGCATCATGAAACGAAGTGATTCAAGAGCTTTAAGCAAGCCTAAGTGGATTAAAATTCCACATTTTTCTGTAGCACAGTGAGCATTTTAGTTTTTCCAACTTATATGGTCAGGAACCCTATATTTGCATCCTTTTACTTTTCTGAATACGACATTTAATTCTGCACATTATGAATTAATTGGAGGTGTAGATGAATTCCACGGATATATCCAACTAGTCTTTTCCAGAAATTTAAATTCATATGAAGATATAGGTAAGTACCAAAATTAAAGAAGACAGTGAAGGAAAGTGAAGGAGAGTGAACATATGTTGATATGTATTACTTGATATTAACCACCGGTTGCTGCCATTAGTTTAACTTGTTATTTTTCTTAGCCACTCTAGCTCTTTGTGATGTGCGCTGCTGCAAACAGAAGGATTTTTGTTTACCTTACTCTCTATGAGTGGGGTTAATTCTTCTACATGTCACAGTTCTCTTGAGCTGTTTGTTAGAATTAAGGCCAAAATATATCTGATGAGAAAGCTGCACATTCATACTACTTTAATTTTGTTACCTTAGCAATATTTCTTCATTTTCTTTTTTGTTAGCTATTACTTTTTTAACATATTATCTGAAGTAAAGAATTTTGAGTCTCTCAAAAAGAAAGAAAATTTTACATAATCACATATAACATTTTAAAACCTGTAGTGCATTAACATTTGTTGAAAATTCCATAGCATGTCTTTTTCCACAGAAAGCTTTGATTATGTACTGGTGTTTCTATGAGTCGTATGGTCTGATTTTCCTGATGATTCTAAGGAGAAGAAAGTATCTTTGAACTGTGAAACTCATGGAAATCCCCCACATATAGATATATATTTTAGAATTCTTTGCAATTTCCAGATTATTTGCAATATCATTCTGAGAGTCAGTGTGCACTGGAAAAAAGTGTAACAGAAACAGCTCCATGACTTACAGGGCTTTCTTGATTATTTCTCATTCTGAATAAGGTAAAATATATAAGTGAAAGTGAATACAGCCAAAGCAATTTATGAAATTTGAAATAACGTTCTATATGCATTGTATCTCTCCATTTGAAGAGACTCTTTTGCCTAGTTTTATGACTTGTATCTGTAACAAGACCAATTTTTTTTTCTAAACACAACTTCCATAAAGCTAGCAAATACTATCCCATTTTATATAGAAATCAGTAGAGAGTAGGTACATTAAATGACGCGACAAGACAGCATAGGACACCACAGATGAACCAAACCTAGAATGTTTCCACTGGTGACATCGCTGTCCTGCTCCTTTGTAAAAATCTTCTCTTGTCTCTTTTTCCATGTAGGCTCTTATGCACATAAGTTATCTATCACACATAAATGTGTAAATGCCTGTAAAGCCACACCTGTGATTCTGAGAGTTCAGGTTTTTAATGACAGTCACTCTTGGGTGGGAGTACTCTGCTGCAGTCACCTTATCCATTTGCTGCATCTGACCTGGCTCATATTTTATACAAATTGCAAGTGATGTAGGAGGGCTGCAGGAACATATGGTTAATTTTTTTTGCCAGGCACCCTTTATCTTTTCTCATAGAGTCATTCTTCACCTACAGAGGGAACAGCAGGACTCTTATTACTGTGTTTTGTCATATGTGACATTCATCAGTTCTGCACTTTATTTTCTACCCAATACATTTGTGGGTTCTTAAAAATTCTGCATGAATTCCACATCTACTTTTTGAATTACAAAACCTGCAATTCTATGGCTGAAAGAAATTGAGAGGTGGTACCACCTTTATATATCCCAGTCACAACAGCATTGTATCTGCCTCTTTGCAACTAGATGTGATTCATTAGACCTATCCAATGCATGGCACAGCCTCCCAGATGGCATAGACATGACTAAGACATGTGAGAAGGATTAGAAAGAAGTGGCCAGAACGATCTCAAACTAGAATTTGAACTTCTCATAGTCTGGGATTAAAACTATTATTGAATTCTTCCTTACTAATATTCCTTGTTTAATTTCTCTTACTTATTTGCTATGTTTTCTTTCACTGAAAAAAATTATGTAAATTAGTTCTACACACTGCTAAAGACCTATGATGCCATCAACTATATCATGTGCCCATGGGGAAAAGAAACAAATTTTCACCAAAATATTGGAGCCTTATGTTCAGTCCTCCCAGACAACCTCCTTAATATAGCAGATATTTCTCTTTGGAGAATCTGTGCCTTCCCCTTTCTTTCTTGGCCCAACTATTTTTAAATTTTCACATTGGAATGCAGTCAACCAATGCAGACTACATTACCTATCTTACTTAGAACACATATGCTGGTTGGAAATTTTTCATTTTTATAATTTATTACAGAAATGGCTTATGGAAAAAACCCAGAACACAACCTTTACATTACTTTCTATCAGCTTGTCAATTTAGAATATTTTGAAATATTTTGTGTTAATTGTCTTCAAAAAGAGAATTAAACTGAATTTCCCCATCAACCTGTTGGCTTTTTAAAATATTATGTTTGGATACCTGCTCTTTCAGAAAAGGGTGAGGGGAACAAAGCCATTCAAGATGATTTCTAGGATATATATAGTCAGACAGCCATAAAGTTCTAATGTTTTGGGGCAGCATTACAAATACATAATTTTTTGCTGAATTTAACAGAAAATGAAACTAAGTGAAGACAGCTAATTAAAGCAACTGAATTTTTCTTAATTTTCTGTTTGTTAATGCAAAACCATATAATTTCAACATTTTCTAAACCTCCATTCATTATGGATCCCTTAACCTAGAATTTTTAAAAGAAGTTTATTAAAGGAAAAAAAGAGATAAATTCATATTATTTCATTAACAATTTTGAATCATTAATAAATTATTCAGGATTAAATTTTCTCCTTTTTGCCCCTGTTATGTCTGAACCACTTTTACAATTTCATCTTAAAACCTACAGATATTTCCTTTTTAGCCCTCACAGGATTAAGATCCCATCGACAGTGTTTCAGTTCTTACATTGATTGAGGCAGGAGTCCTCTATGATTGATACTTCAATAATTTGAAAATGGGGAAAATGATAGCTTTGGAATTCATCTTAATTCAGGTAATTCTGACTTTTTTATTAAGAAAAAATATAGAGCTACTCCAGATGAGTTCTAGTCTCTCTACCTCATTCACCATGAAAGTTTGAGATAGGGTGTACTGATAATAATTTTTTTGAAATTACCTCTCGAGTCCAGATGTTGCCAAGTTCTTCTAGTCTTTCCTGAATACTGGCAAATCTTGGAAGTGTTTGGCAGGGACATGAAACAACTGTGAAATAGCAGAATGACTGCAAAGCAGTGATGGAGGAGGTATCTGTGCATCATAATACAGATGCCATATGACACTTTTCAGAGTTTTATGATACCTAATATACTGCTTCTCTCTTTTTTGTGATGTCAGAAACTTTTTTTTTACAATTTCTGGTCTTAAATGTTTTACACAAACTCAAATTTAAGGTGTATTCTTAGATGGATTGCTGTCCTTAATTGAAATATTACACCTTCCTAGGAGATCATCCCAAAGTGATGGAATCTACCTTACAAAATCCTTTGTCCTGCAGCTTTTGGTATCTTTTGAGGGCTTTTTTGTTTAAGTCTTTAGATGCCAATTTAATAGGTGAGACTTTTTGTCAGAGAATATCCAAAGACCAAAAAATACATCGCTTATATAGCATAAAAATGATGAGACTTTAATGTTACTTCTTAAATTTAGGAAAAGATCCGTTTATTTGGGAATTATTCAGTGAATTGCCTTGAGTGTGATACTTTCTAATAGGATTGTTCAGACTTCTCATTTCATCCAGAAACAATTCCCAGGACTAGTAATCCTTCTGCCAATTACTCATTTGGTCTTAGCTTCTGGTGGATGCCAAGCATGACCCTTGACCAACCTCCACCTAATTTCAGTCTCTTCATTCACAGTCTTTGCTGAATTTTTTGTATCCTGATCCAGCCAGTAAAATTTTGTCTTTGTTGCTAAAATTTTCTTGAGCTCTGAAGAGCAAATGCTGGAAGAATGGAAAAAGAAGTGTTTCTTACTCTCATACAGTGCAGACTCAGCACTGCTGACTTTTTAAGCTTACCTGGGACTAAGGCTTTAATAATAAAATAGAATCAAAACTTCGGTTATCATAAGTGAAAATCATATTTTTGACAGAAGAGATGGATCTGCTGTACAGACTGCCAGTCCCAAGCTTCTGTGAATTATAATTCTGCAAACAAAAAGTTTGTTTGTTTGACTCAGCATAGGCAAAATGATTATAAATGTGAGGCTGAATATCTGCTTTGACTTACCTCTTTTAGAAAAGCTTAGCTTCTCTCAGGCACACATTGTAGAATGTTTCCCTCCAAAGATATGACTAAGTAGTGGGCTAATACACAGGTTATCTTAGAATGGCATCCTCAGTAATGGCTGGTGCTAGGAGATCCTTCCTAGGCATTTGATGCCTTCCTTTCACTATAAAATGCTTAAGGCATTTCTCTCCCTTTTCCTCAGAGGGCTTTGTAATGAAATTTAAATCAACATTGAAAATTATTATTACTATAGTTTGCCAGAAAGACATTTAATAATCACTAACTCCAGTGAAATAAAGGATTCTGTACAGTTATCAGCATTTAACAACCAATATACTCAGCAATATATTAAACAGAAAAAAATGTTCTTCAGTCAGAGTGTGAAGACAATTCTTTTTTCAAAAGTAACTTTTTTTTTGTGTGTGATAAGGTTCTAAATTGTAATTTGAATACATCAGACAAAAGATACACTGTCTACTGACTTTGTTGGGTTAGGATTTTAGGATAAGAAATAAAATATTTGGTGGAAAAAACTGTTTTTCTAAGGACTTTTGACTCTGGAAATAGAACAAACTAATGGGGAAAACAACTCAACGATCCCAGTGGTTGTACTTTAATGGTGCATTTGAATATTCGACAATGTTGTATTTTGCTAATTTCTGTTTTCCTGGGCTTTGCTAAAGCACCTGAGCAGGAGACAAAGAACTGCAAAATTGGACTTAGAGTTGGATAAACTCCATCTATGCTGCTGAATTGTAAATAGGTGGGTGAGGTCATTAAGGTAAAACCTCTGGGCTGAGGCGTGGAGGCAAGTGAGAATCTGTGTGAGGCTTAGCTGGACAAACCTACTAGAATAATGTAAAACTTTTATGAAATAACTATGCACACATTGGTAGATGTATCTTTGATCTCTGCCTCCCATGACTCCTGTTGCTACAAAATTGCACAGCCTAAAGGGAAGATTTAGAAATTACCCTTAAATATTTTTTTTCTCAACAATTAATACTTTGGGCATATCCTAAGTGTTTTGAAAATGATAGGAAACAAAAAGAAATACAAGTTCCAAAGTGACAAATTCTACCTGTCTTTCTGCACAGCTGGCCCATGTTTTTGTGTGCCATTCAACCTGTCATTTGAATAGTGTGCTGCAAGTTTAATCATAACAGAAGATGTATTTTGTTCTTACCCTTGCCACATGTACAATCTCTGTATTCCAATAGGTCACAAACATAATTGATTTTTTTCCATCTGTGGATTATTCAACCTTTCACGCACCTGCCATTTTTTTGTCCTTTTCTCTCCTCTATTCTTATCATATACCTATGAATAGCACATCCTGAAAGAGGTAGAAAAAAAAATTAGGAACAGAATAAACTGGGTTTAGTAGAAAAGTTACTTTTCTGAAGATGCCCATGAACTGCAATATTTTTAAATGTTTGACTTTAAAAAAAAAGAAAAAGAGAAGTGTTCTTTGATTTTTTAGTATAAACCTTCAGATTTTGAAAGGAATACATATCACCTCTATGATAAAACTGTCTTGTGTCCTTTAAAACAAATGTAATGTTTGTGAGTCCAAATGGCCCATTTTTCTTGCTTTTCCATTCATTTTAGCTCTTCTAATCATCTCTTCAGTCTCCTGCCTGGTTGTGGGTTGTGTCCTGCTTTCCTTTCCCTTGGGGTGATATATAGTCCTAGCAAGACAAAGGTCAAATTGTGATCAGGAGAGGGATAATAACTTCACATATCAATGTACATTTCTTCTTTCTTGACAAATGGTCACCATTCCTCCTGAAAATTCCCTGCACCACATGGTCCCCTTTGACCTTTTGGTCAATAAATAATACATTCTCTCTAAATTGATTGAACTACCTTATTTGGCTGCAGAATCCCATGTATCAGAAAATGTGGTACATAGGACAATGAAATATTACGTAGTGGAAAGACTGCAGCTTTAGTTTAGCTTTTGCATGAAGACAGATTCTTTTGCATTCTGACCTTTTTTCCCTCACTACCCAATAACTTGATCTAAACTGAAGTAAAATGCCCAACATTTCATAGACCAAATGAGATTTTGCGTTTTGGGATTTTTTGTAATTGGAGATGTGTTTAGAACAAAAAGGGTTTTAAATCTAAACATATTTGGGAGTGGAGAGCTGGGAGGAGGGGAGGTATCTGTTTTATTACTGCAAAATGACTTGGGAGCTGTACATTCATAATTTATGGTGTTCATCAGTAGCAATTTGTCATCTGCTCACCTCCCACACACAAGCCCCCCAAAATGGAGTTCACCATTAGATCTGACTTACAAGTTCACAATAACACTGACAAGACCTGTTCATATGCAACATTCCGTGTACAAGATAGAACATTCCATAGGGTTTAGGACCCATTTCTAGGTATGAGAAAAGATTGCAGGAGACTGTGGAGGTTGTAGAACTTATAAGCTTTATAAGAACTTATAACTTTTATAAGAACAAAAATATTATACACTTTAAATTCCAGCATGAGATGAATCTAAGCCCAGATGAGCTAAGTGACACTGTGGGATTTCTTCCTGCTTTCAAAGAATTTGTTCCACCAAACAAATGATCTTTTACATTTATTTGAAGAACAGGATCAAGACCACAATAAATAAACTGTAAAGGCTGAGCTGTTGTGTGCTAGTACTTTGAGTTATTTTAGTATTTTGTTCCTCAGAAACCTTATTTTAAATCCCAGACTTTCTCCTGGATGTATTTCAGTGTTTTGAAAAGAGATCCTTGATCAAATGTATACTAGTTATTTTGTACCTTACTTGCAGATTAATAAAGTGTTTTATTCTGGAATTAATATATTATATTTCCTACAGCATGATACTGAGTAGTTTGGGAACATATAAATCATACTGAAACAGATTGAGATGCAATCAACCAGTATTGTTTCATGATAGACTGTTGGGTTATAACCTACCATTCCCTGGTGAAAAAGTACCATTTTTCTTTGCTTTCTAGGCTTTTTATTCCTTTTTTTTTTTCCCCTAAGAAAAACTGTACCTAAAAGTGCTAAAACTTAAAGCTATAAGGAAATTGCCCTGAAACTGAAAACCTTCAGGAAATTGAATGGACATACTACACACAACATACAAGATATTATGTCTTGGTTCTGTTTCTTGGGATTTAATGTTGGAAATTTTTATTATACCCAGCTACAGATACATTTCTCTGAACAGAATTTTGACCAGCCTTGAAGACAATAAACCCATTAGACATATCAGGAGGAGCTCTCATGCTAGGCAAGAGGTCAGTTGCTCTCCCTAGAATCCCTACTTTTGAAAAACATCTTCTAAAGAAAATCATTACAAAGGTCTTCTCTGTGATGCCTGTGGAGGAAACGTCTATAAATATCTCAGCGATATACTGTTAAGAAGTGGTTCTGGAAGAGAGATATTTTTCCTTCCATCCACTTAATTCAGGGCAAAAATCTTTCATCCAACAAAGCTCCCAGTGCCTTGATCAATAATAATGTTAATTATGGGAATAAGATTTAAAAAACACTTCAAAATATATATTATAAATTCTGAGACTAGCCACTGTTGTAGTGAAATTTTTCTTTACTGCACAGTCCTTCAGTTGATCCCCTGCCAAACTTCTGTAGAGATACAAAGACTCAAAACAAGCTTATAGTTCAAGTATTTAACGTTTTTCTTACAGTGAATCAGTTGAATATTTCTGCAAAAACCTGAGAGGTCAGACATGGTCAGGTCCTCATGGCTGTCCTGCTTTTAGTAGTTTCTGGGTCATAATCCATTCCAGATGGAATGCATTTCACCACTTCTTTACAGTTGGTCATAAAAGCTTTGGCTTTATACCACATGCTTCTGCTTTTGCAATCTGCTTGCCCTCGTTACTGTACATGGCATGCAAAGCTTCTCTTATTACAATCACCAGATCTTCCTTCTCTGAATGTTGTAGAAAGGTTTACATACAGAGATTGCCTTATTTAGTCATTATGAAAATAACATTTTATCCATATCTGAAACAAATGTGAAAAGTTCACAGATATTCTGTGCTTGTTCTCAGGAGTGCCTTTTTGAGAAGACAGAAGTTACTCCCCAGGAGTAACTTGTACACATTACCCATGTGTTTCCCATGTGATTCCTTGTAAAAAAGGAGTCTTCATCTTCTTTGTAGCCACCTTTTAAATACTGGAACATGGTGACAAGGCCTTCCCTAAGCCTTCTTTTCTCAAGAGGGGTTACATCCTGTTCTCTCAGCTTTTACTCATGCAGCAGGCTTCCCATTCTCTATTTCCAGTTTCAGCCCTACAGCAAATTAAATTTTTGATACTTTTAGAGATATTCTTCTTCAGTACATGCACAGAGATAAGTCGTTTTTCAATTTGGCAAGAGCAATTTTAAGGGTAAAGTTAAACCTTTCTAGCTCTATTAAGTACCCAGAAAATCAGAGCCATCATGGCCCTTCTCTGGACCCTCTCCAGCCTGTCAACATATCTCTTCTATAGCAGGGAACAAAACTGAACACGGTATTTCAGGTGTGGCCTGCCAAGGGACAAGTAGAACATGATAATTTATTCAAAATTCGAAGCTGAGATGTCATTGTTTCAGGAGGAAAATAAAATTTTAGAAAACACTTCAAAACATGTATTCCGAATTCTGAAAATAGCCATTCTTGTAGTGGTTTTCCTCCATTAATGGTTCACAGCACTTTCCCATTTACTAAGTCCTTTTCTGATTGTAAATGTAGAAAAAAGATAATGCTACACAAAGAGAAGGAAAAGACTTCTGAAAACATATAGGTTAACAGAGGAAATAGAATTTACCACCTCAGATGGGCAGGGAAAAAGACATGGGATCCTGGCCTCATGCCTTAATCATGCATTATCCCACAGTAATGAGGGCATCAATAAAAGAAGAATGGTACCATGAAGCCAATTCCCTGTCTTTAATAAAATGTGCTTTTGCAAGTTGTAAGGATATCTAAGCAGGGCCCTGGGGTTTCAGGCCCATACATCTTTCATTTTTTCTTTTTTAAAATGAGGCAAACCTTTTCTCAGAAGTTATTTGCACTCAAGAATGATGACAAAACAGATGATTATGTTTGCTTAAATGTTGTCAGCCTGACAAGAACAAAGCTTGTTTGAAAAATGCAAGTCCTTTTTTCCCTCACCACATGAACAGTTTGAGCAAAAGAATCTGGCACTGGAAAGAATGTGCCAAGACCCACTCACAGAAGCTATTATTTATATAGTACAATATGCTCATATCATCAAGTCCTTGCTCTCTGAAATATATACCTCAGCTTGAAAACTGTCAGTACCTACAAGAAATGAGATGTTAAAAAAAAAGAAAAAGTGATACCTACTCTTCAAGCATTGCTGTTTCGTTAATAAATCTTCACTGAGGAGAATTATTAATTTATACCTAGGAAATAGTTAGCATCTTCCAGACATACTTTTACTGACATCATGCTATAGGAGAAGTATACTTTTGTTCACATGTGCTCTTAATCCTATTCAAAGTAAATGACAGTGTCTACTGATGTCTTCAAACAACAGGCAGCTGTCACTGCTCACTTGAGACTACTAGGACAGGAAGCTGCTGTTTAAATAATAGCGACATTAAACCTACAGCATTCTCTTGATATGATTGTTCTTATCTTTACCATTGTCTTTTCTGTTATTCATTTAGATTGTGTTCCAAAGGTGTAACTGTAAACCATGAAATATAGCACAAAGTGAAAATTAAATGTAATTCAAGTTCATTTTCAGTTTCAAGATACGGTAGCTTGCTAGAATTGCTTTTCTCAAAAGAGGAAAAGAAAATATTTAGAAAAAAACCTGGTCAATCTGTGAGAAAATAAAATTCTACTGACACATGCACCTGTACCTCTATCCATCCATACAATTTTTTAAATTAAATGAAAGTGGGCTTTTTTCTAAGTCTTTCTAAATAGTTAGAGCTCCACTGGCAAATACAGTCATTTGTCAATGCCAACAGCTGTTCTAGTGCCATCTTCTGTTAAGTGTATAGACTTATACATGCATATATTTATTAATTTATTTATGGATAAAAATATAGAAATTGATAAAATAAATTGCAATTATAGTAGAATATCATTCCTTAGAGGGATTTCTAGAATTATCTTGGAAAAGTCTGCAGATTGCAGGAATGGAGAGGGAGAGGAGCACATCACAAGATGGATAAAAGTGTAAGTCAGGAGCCAGAGCCTCAGCTGTGGCATATTACTGTGGCTTCGTTGATTTCTGTAACCCTCCAGCCTTTCTACAGCAATATCTTTTATCTCAATAATCAAGCAAGGCACGACAGCAAGGAATTCTGTGAGAATGGAGTCTGAGAAAGCAAGAAAAGGAGTGAACTACAGCTTTTAAATTCCATAACCATTCCCCCCAGCTTCAGGACTATAGTGAGGACTAAGCTTCATGACAGGATGGAGATGTAACATTCAATTTTTATTCGGAATCTAAATTCAGATAGTAGTAGAAATATTTTTTTTGTGAGTCATGTTCAGCACTATTGTCTACTTTGAGAATCACAGAACTTGACACTTCTCCAGCCCAAACCTAAATCTGTAGTTTTGAACTGAGAGTCGCCTTTTATGCCTCCCTTTACATACATTTCATTACTATTTTTTTCCTCGAAAGTAAAGTATTTAAAGAATTTCACCCTTCCACTGCATGGAATACTTTGTAAATAATGATCAGGTTTAAAAAAAAGTTGCAACAGAAGCCTAAATTTGTTTTCATATATTTTAATATAGTTCAGAAAAAGCATTCCATTAATACCCTTCACACTTTAAAGTGTGGATGAAGCAGAGTTAAATATTCTCTGAAGGTGCAGCCAAAAAATACTCCAAGGGAAGAGAAAGCCAAATGACAGAACAAACCAAGAAATGCAGCAGCTACACAGTGAAATACTGTGATCTTTATGTTTCCAGAGGATTCAAAGCAACAGAACCAGCTCAGCTGGATAGGATTCAGCCTTGTTCTGCCCTCCCTGAATAATAAGGAGACTCCTCACCTTCACATATTTATGTTTGGAAAAAGAGATGGGTTCTTCAAGGTAAAAAACTATCCTTGATGTAGCCACCAAAGCTTTCTCTTCCTTTTGCTTTTCCTTTTCTTACACCAAATGAACCTCTCCCATCTTGAACACTCCATCACCCTGGAATCTATAGTATTTGCTATTTTAAGGTCATTATTTGAATAAAATTAAAATTTTATCACTATACTACAGTAAGACAAAACCAAGCTGGTTACATTATGTAAGAGAACAAGAGCCCTTTAACATACACCAAAGAAAAAAGAAAGAAAGAAATTATTTGAACTTTCGCTAGTCTTGCTCTTTGTTGTAGGCTATGGCATTGTTTTCTTTAAAGATTTTTTAAAGAGAAAGCTATCAACCTGCTTATTACAGTGACTGAACCAGGCCTGGCAGTGAGGGAGGGATGTGCGTTACAATTAACTGTTCTGTAAATGTAGCTGTTCACTAGCAGCAGGTGTAAGCAAATGGGAGAAGGAGGTATGAAAAGAAGGCCCAGAGGGAGAACAAAGGAGGAGGGAGGCAGTCTGGGAGCTCAGACTGAGATGCCCCAGTTTATTGCTCCTTCATCCCTTTTAAAATAAATGTGTGTCTATATACATTGAAATGAGAAGATTCAAAATAAGTGCAATGAAAACTTTGTTGAACATTTATTATTATACACATGAAAATGCTGGCCATATCTACATGATTATTTTAGAATTAGATATCTAGTTACAAAAATCTTACATTTTAACAGTGTAGTGAGAGTGGATGTAGAGTCATGTAGTAATATCTAATACTTGTCTAAAGTTTGCTGACCTTGGTAACTTAGGTTTAATTAAAAGCTCTTTTTAAAAGACAATTAAAACTACTTATTAGTTTTATTTATACCCAACCTAGATATTGTGCTTCCACATCTAGACTGGGCCAGAATCAGAATCCTTTTTTTTTTCCTTTGTTGTTTTCTAACACCTTTGCTGCTCCAAGACACAGCATCCAGTTGATGACAAATAATTCTTCAAAGCACTCAACTGGGGGAAGATGCATATCAACTGGGTGAAGATGCAACAGTGTCTGAAACAAGCAAAGAATCCTTTTCTGCTGTGCTAAGGTCATGCTTTGTCGTGCTCTGGAATGATGCTCTGGCATGATGCTCTGGCATGATGCTCTGGCATCGTAGTCATGCACTGGCACAGTGTCACCCATATCAAGTAATTCTTGCCATACTCCGTGGTACCTCTTAGGTGTGCAATCTCCCAGAAAATAGTCTTGACATAGCTGAGGGGGATAGTCCTGCCATGGGCCAAGAACCGTTCACGGTAGTTAGTGAAGAGGATCAAAAGTGTAGATGAAGAAGACCTTTTGGGGTTTTTTAACAGTATAGAAACTTGTTTGTATGGCTTTTTTGTTTTCTTTGTTAGCCTCTGACTTCAGTAGTAGGTAGTGAGACCCAACAGAGAGATCTGTAGAGTGAAGACATTGGTGCTGAGGACCAGGTGTAAACACTGTGCTTTTTTGGGTTGTTCATTTTCCCTTGAACTGACCACCTTTTGGAGATGAGAATGCAATAGGTGTGCTTCTGGAGCACATTTTGTTAACTCTGACCAAAAAGGTGCCTTGGGACTGCTCTGTGTCATGAAGCAAAACTCAGTAAATGATGGCTGCTAAGAGGTTAAATCCTTGTGTCAGATGAGAATCAGAAAGCTAAAGCAAATGCAACCACAGCCTGCACAACAGATGTACAAGGGCAGCAGATCACAGACACAGTCTGAGCTTTTCTTGGTTACCTGACTCAGCTTTCTAATTCAGATAAGCAAAGTCAAGATGGTAAGGAGCAGTTCTAAGCCTTTCCTAAACTTAACTTCAAACCTACAACTCCCCTATTACAGAGAAGTAACTATGCCTAAGTCAGGAGATAGGGTAGGTGGTCTGAATTAGGGCTCATGCTTGTCCAGAGCACAGCTCTGGAAAACTCGGTATTCTTCAGTTGTTCACGTACCTTTAGAACATGCTGGGGAAAATGGTAGTAAGAGTACCCCTGAGAAGGGATTTTTCTTCTAATAAAATATTTAGCTGACAGTAGATGTAAAGTCAGCGAGCCTCTAGTTGAAAGAAAACACCTCCTCCCACTTGGACTTTCTCCAGCTCACAAATCTCCATCTGCTAATTGGCCTTAATCCACAGAAAAGAAAGCCTTCATAGAACATGGAAAATGCTGAAATGATGCATCGATCCATTTTCATGTTTTAAGCCAAAAAAATTGCATTTCTTTAACCTGGAAAACTAGGTAATTGAACAAGTAGCTTTAAAACTAAAACCAGAAGTTAGTGGGAGGAATTAAAAAAAAAAAATGGGCTGGGGAGTCGAGTTAAGAAACATGATTATTAAGTAATAAAATTTTTTTGCTCAGCAAATGTACACACTTTAAATTAATCAAAATCAGCCCTCCCTCAACAATTGGAGCTGGTAAAAGAATTACACACTTAATATGTTTTCCATGCCTTCTCATTCTGCAATTAATGCCTTTTTTTACTATGTTAGAGCAGGTCCTTCTGCATGAACGCAAGTTGTTGTTTGAACCAAACCAAATCCCTCAGGTTTTCAGTTATAAAAAAAAAATCCTGATAAGAATAAAATATAAAAAAGCCCTTTAGGGACTTTTAAGCCAGAATGAAAACTGTAGCTTGCCTTGCCTCAGAATTTTCCACTCATTTTCTTTTCATATAAAGCCTGAGCTTCATCAATAAAACTAAATGATAATAACAGATTAGTCAAGACACTTCTTGAAAAAAACCTCTCCCATTAACACACTAAACTCCACTCCCACAGAATTGAAAGATTAAAAATAAACTAATTACCCTTACTTTAGCATCCTTAGTAACTGGTTCCAACCACCTGGCTCACAGCTGCTATGGAAACTGTTCAATTAATCAAAATAAAGTTGCTTTTTTTCCTGATTGTTAAAAGCAAAAAGAGAAAGGAATGAAAACCCCTACACAGTCGGAAAACTTCACCCTTCTAAAATATTCCAGACAGATTTTGATCAGTCCAAAATATTAACATATGAGTACTACTATTGCAGAGAAGTTAGCGTTTATAATAAGATGGTGAGAAACTTTTACTCTCTTCTCTGGCCTCCTAACACCATGATATGAACATCTGGTACAAAAGTTTATCCTTTGTTTAGTATTTGGTGAAAAGCAGAGTGAAGGAATGATAGCTTCTCTCAGCTGTCTCTTGCTCCATTTCCATTACGTTGGTGAAGACAAATGTGTGCTGCATTTCTTACAAATATACTAACCTCTGTGTGAAAGGTTCTGCACAGACAAATTGTAAATTTGTTGATGCATAGTTGCATGGTATGTGTGATGAGGAGGAAATGGTATGTGTAGAAACATGTTTTGCCCTCACCTGTGATTTGTAAACACATTTCTGGGAGATTAGGATTAAAATGCTAAATTAAAATGTTAAATTTCACAAGACATTAAGAAAATTCAGTAGTAAACCCCTCACAGGGCCCCTTGAAAAGCTGAATCAGCATTGCCTTTAATTATACAAATTCAATTACTTATTGTAAGGATGATCTGTCAAGCCTTACCCTTGGATTCAATGAAGAATAAGATTATTATAATGTAGGAAAAAACCCGCGAAAACATGATATAAACAAGAAATTGGTAACTAGTGTAGTCCAAATTTAGATCTCAATAATTAATCAAGTGGAAATATTTCTCCCTTTGTGCTGCAGTCCTGTGGATTAGGTTCAACTATTTTTTAAAATATTTTAATCTCCGCTGAGAGACTCTCATTGCAAGTTCACGTAGGAATAGGACAAGGAGGAATGGTTTCTAACAGAAAAAGAGTACATTTTGACTAGATATTAGGAAAAATTCTTTTCTTTGAGGGTGGTGAGGCACTGGCACAGGTTGCCCCCGTGAAGAAGTGAATGCCCCATCCCTGGAAGTGTTCAAAGCTAGGGTGGATGAAGCAATGTGGAAGGTGGAAGGTGTCCTTGCTCATGGAAGGAGGATTGGAACTAGATAAAGACCTCTTTCAAGCCAATGATTCTATGATTCCATGAACTAAGAATAAATATGATATCACTACTTTCAACTTTGGCAAGTAGCAAAAAATATAGGAAAATTTTCTCAGTTAACAAGATAGCCCTACACACATATACTTGGTAAACTGAGATTGTTAAAATAATTGTTCTTTAATGCATCTAAGTACAAAATGCATATTCAGGGCCAAAAAAAAAAAAGAGAAAGATATGTTTACAGAATTTTCAGAGAAGAAGCAGGTGAAGGCACATGCCTGACACAGAATAATGTCACCAAAATTTAACTATCTGAAAACATAGTAGCTCTCTATTAAACAAGGGAAAGATATTTCTCTTTGGGGCCAGTTCACTTATCTCTTTTACAAACCTGCCCCATAACAGAATGGATCAACTTTTGAAAACATCTGTTTTGTACTCTTCCTAATAGAAAGGAGTGTAAACTTCAAAATACCAGTCTTTTGCTGGGCTAAGCATACAATCAGTGTGGATTCAGACCTACAAGAAAGACTTGCCTTGCACTGCTGTGTCTGTGTCCTTCCAATTCCTTCCATTTTTGACATTTCCTGAACTTTATGTTCTTTTTTTACCTTTTTTTTACGTTCTTGTAAAAACAGATCCTGAAGAGCTTGGAGCATCACAGTGAGCTAACAACTAAATACAGATTCTCATGTGAAACTAGGGCCAGAAAGACAGTGGGATTCATAGTTCCTAAGCCAAAAGGCAATGAATAGAAATGGTGTATGTAAGAATTTCTTTGCTCCTGTATAAATCACTGGTGGAAGCAGCATGGGTCTAATTTTTACCAATTTCAGAAGAAAGCTAAAAAATCAGAGTTGATACAGAGAGTGGCAACGTTCTGATCCAAAGACTAGAGGAAACACCATCTAGCAAAAGATGCAGAGATCAACACAACCTAGTAAAAAGACAGCTGAAAATTAGTAAAGTATGTAGCATGTTTCTGTGTTGGAGATACCATGTATTAAAAGGACACCATGATGCAATAGTTTCGTTTGTTCTTTAACTCTGCTGAATACAGATATGCAGTGCTGCCCTGCCAGTGCAGAAATGCTGTAAAGCAATAAATAAGACAAAAAATGTGCCTTATGCATTGGTGGGAGGTTCTGGGAAAAAGAGCAACATGCTTCTGGTTGGGAAATATTAAGTATGTAAGTTAATCTGACTGGATTCCTTTGCATATAATAAAAATTGAAACAAAAGTATCTAAATGGAAAAAAGCAAATAGCCCATTTCACACTGATGTATTCACTTCAGTTTCTGTGAACTGTTTGATCTAACCATGTAGCTGATAAATGTTACGATGAGAAGCGTTCAGGAACACACAGAGAGCAGTAGCAGATTTTCAAATATTTATGTTTTCATCTTCTTTTTTTTTTTCTCTTTCAAACTCTCAAATAACATGAATCTGCTTTAAAAAGAGATTTTCATGCCAGCAAAAATGTTTAAATCTTTCAAACTGGAAACTTAAATGTGTTCTCCTTTTGGATTATTTCTGTAGTTTTCATAACTGACATTCCACTGGGACTAGTATGTCTGCTGGCTGTGGGTGGGTAATGGTCCCACAAGGATATACTTTGCTTTTTTCAAATAAATACAGGCATACATTAGCTGGAAAAGCATCCTGGGAGAAATTTACTTCTCAGTTTGTCAACATTGCATGCAACCAGGCATTATTATTGCTTATTTATATTACAGTCATGTGTAGAGAGACTGAGGCTGTCGTTATTGTAGGCAGATGAAGATTATACAGCAAAATAAAGCATCTCCAACAGGAAGACTTTCATTAAACTTTTATGAATAGGAAAGGAATTAACAGTTGAGGGTAGTGAAGTAAGTTGCAGAGGGTCACACAGCAGATCAGAACCAGAGCTACTGAGGAAATCCAGGATTGCTGATTCCCTTTGTATCAGGCTGCTGAACCAGTCCAAGGAAAGATGACTTTCTATCCCCATTGGGTATAAATATAGATAATCTGTCCAGAAGTCAACCAAACCTCACTGAAGATAAGAGAGATTAATTTATTTACACCTCTGATAATTTGCTGTTGGGTTTTTCATCAGAATTTATGTATTGAACTTAAGGAAATTGGAATTTAATAAGAACAGAAAAATCATAATGCAATACCAGCATAATAACTAGAAAAAAGAAAAATATTCTGAGAAAGCATTGATCAAGTGGGAGATCTGATTTAAGATAAGACTGATGGGATGAGCTCAAAGGGGGTCTCCAGAGCCTCTAGAGGCCTTCTTTGTTCATTCAGTACCCACTTGAGTCTTCTCTCAGTTACTACTTATCCTTTTTTCAAATATTGCTAAATCAACCCTGCCTGACACCATTCATCCCATGGGAACCTTAAATGCTGATTTTTTTTTTTTGTTTTAGATGTTTGATACCATCACAGAGCAAGCATCTTTATTTTCTCATTGTTCCATGATCTCCTTGCACTGAGCTTCTCCACTACATCATCAGCTTAAATTACACACATTGTTTTACTCTAACTATTCTCTATGTTTTTCTAAGGATCAAAGCACAAACTACAGGACTGTGAGCCGACAATCCGAGAGCCTCCAGTTGGCAAGTCTTCAGCAGGCAGTGCAGCTCACCTTCTTCATGTTGGTGGGAAGTTCTGTGTCAGATTTTTATACTGGAAACTCTTTCCTGCTCAGGTTTGGGCCAGGCAGAGGTCTGAAAGATAACTGGATTTAGCTAAGAGGTGTTTTGCCTTTCCTTACATATATCCTGATTTGTAACCCTAAACAAAACCCAAACCGAAACAAACTCCCAAAACCCAACCAAGCAACCAAACAACCAAACCCCCCAAAACCCAAAAAACCCCCCAGAAACAGAAAAAAGGTTGTTTTCATTCTCACTAATCCAGCTAGACAAGACACACCTAGGTACTTGTGGACTAAGGAAGGTCATGAAGAAGCTGTAATACTTCCCAACTCAAATGATACATAGCACATCACTTCTAGTAAAAAAAGTAGACCTACAAAACCTAGTGCCTGTAGCACGTGTTTGATGGAGAAATTGCTAGGATATACAAACAGATATGCTATCTCCCTGCTCATAGTGAACCAGTCCTTGTAGATCAATGAACCAAAACCTCCAGGAGTCCCCAGGTTATTTACTCTTGTGCTGGTTGCAGCATGAAGCTGATGGTCTTCTAATATTTTCTCTTTCAGTTTTATCCACTCTTTAACAGATTTCACAGTCCAGGCTAGCATGACACGAGGTGATGCCTGCAAATTGACCAGACATTGCATCATAATAGTATCTGTAAAAGCTGGCACAGTACAATAAACAAAAGGAGAGGAAAATGTCAGGATAAAGTAGCACCTTGATTCCCAGACTCCTTATCCCACATGCAAGGAGCTAAAAGGAAAATTCCCTGGAAATTCTGTTCCCAATCTAACTTTTGAGAGGTAAAAAACTTATGGTCTCCTGCCAGCTCTGCCTAATTTGTAGTATCAGACCCTGAGAGAAGATGACAGCTGCAGACGGTGTGGAAGAAAAGCCACCTTGCAACATATTTTGTCAAGTTGCAGTCTCTGGCATTGGCCCAGAGCCGGTATTGCTGGAGACATGATGAAGTGTGAAAAGTCCTGGCAGGCATTTTAGACAAATAAAAGATGGGAGGCAAGGGAAAATCAGGACCAAAAGAGATTAATATTTGTGAGGTTTATAGCAGAAGAGGGAAAACAATAGGAAGTAAGAAAACCTCCACAGGGGATTTATTGCGACAGCAACAGATTAAAACCAGGATGGACCTGAAGAGGAAGCTTATTTTTTCCAGCTGGACATTCACCTGAGAACAGAGATCAGGTTGTGAACAGCAGTCTGAGAAAACTAAATGGGCAATAATGAGAGAATTTGCAGCCTGAAAATGTCAGAAAGGTCAATGACACAGAGTGTGTCTGTGTACACAGAGGGAACGATGGTGGAAGAGTGCAGGATTTTCTAGGCTGGGAATTGTAATGGCACCATGAAGCTGTCCATTTATGATGGGAGATAACTGCAGTCTTGCTCTTGTGTGTATGGGTTGATGTGAAGGTGGGAATTGCTTGTCACTCCTTCACCTGAGTTCTTGTTCCCTCAGAAATAAAGACCTGAGGGGAGAGGGGAAACTTCAGAAGGAGCTTTATCTGGAGGATTCGGGACAGTCTTAAGGATATGCTAGGTGACAGACAAAAGGTGGGCTCACTGCCTGGCTCCGCTGGTCAGACCTGCTGGGTGGTGGGGTCTGTTTGATCTGCTGGAGATCCCCTGTGTCCACATGGAAGTAGGACAAATAAACCACATCATCCAGGGAAAAGACAAAACCTTTTGGAACAAGTTTTTAAAAACCCAAAAAACAAGGAAGTATGAGGGGAAGCCTGAGAGAAGGGCCCTTAGGTGGAGTGCGATGTTGTCATGATCCGTCCTTACGAACGGGTTTCATGATGGTTCATAGGGTGATCTCAGGGTGCAAAAAACCGACACGGCACAGGGGATTTGCAGTAATAATCAAACAAGTGCAACTTTTTTGAAATAACCACAGCAGAAATGCATTGGGGAAGGAACTGGGGAAAAAGGAGAAAACAAGGGAAAAGTGAGAGGGAAAAGAATGGGTTTATAGCTACCAAACATGGTACTGCATTGTCCTTCGGGGTCCAGCCGATGGAGTCTGGCAGATCACGTCCGGGGAGATCTCAGAGGCACAGTTCATCTGGACCCCAATTATACTCCTTTTCAATGGGGGAAGGGGGATGGATTTTGCAACCGAAACAAAGGTAGATTATGGTATCTTCAGGGGGGAAAAATAAGGGTACACACAGTCCAAGTTTGGCAGCAGGGAGAACCATTGTTTTCGTGGTCCACTGCCTACACCTGCAACATCCATCTTGCTTTGGGCAGCTTTCCTCCCCCTGCCCCTGCACACCTCCCCCAAGTTGGGGGTTTCGGTCCCAGTCTCTGGAAGAAGGTGAGGGGTGGCCTTCTCACATAGGGATTTCATGTCTCAGTCTCTTGATGAAGAGGCTTCTTACATCTCTACTTGTCTGTCATGGTGGTTATGAACGGGTGAGAGGGGTCTTCCTTTGGAGGGGGACCACCCTAAAGCTTAGGAGGAGACCAGCCAGGCTGAGAAGTGGGGAGGATTCCAGAGCTATTGTGCAAAAAGAGCATGGTGCCCTCTTCTTCTTCTTCTCATTGGGCTCAGTGTAGCGTACAGCAAACAACACCTGTAAAAAAAATGGCTTAGCAATGCTTTCAGGTCTCAGGCACATGACTTTCTCCTTTGGAGCTAGAGATTTAGGAGGGGGGGGGCATTCTCTTCAGTGGTCCCCCAATGATGATTATGAGGCAGATGTGGGAAAATTCGGACAGACTCTCACAAATGTACAATGTGAAAATTTCACCACAAAACCAAAAAGGTGTTCATGTTTCCTGGTACATGGTAAATGTCTAGATTGCATTCCTATGAAAATTTTGGCAACTTTTGTCTGTCCAGTTTATTATAGCAAAGGCTGAATCTTTGGATGAATTGTGTTGCTCATGGGCCACCACTAGTTATGAGAGGAAATGTAATGGTATTTTTGGCAGTAAATTGCCATGTCTAGCAAAATCAATGACTTTTTTTTTTCTCCATTATAGTCTTCTCAGGAAAAGCATATCCATTTCCTAACTGTGCAATGCATCACTGGTAGACCACAGAGTAGCTATTTTGAGGTGATGAAACAGAAGTAACCAATGGAACACAATTCTCTCTAGTGAGGTACAGACATGGGGCAGCAAGGGTAACCTGGAGAAACCAAACAACTACCCCCTGCTCCTATTATGGAGGACCAAGTTTAGAGTACCAGGACATGGCTCTGACAAAAGAGAAGGGAGAATAAAGATAGCTACACGGCAAAGTCAAAAGAGTTGGCTGAGTAGCTGTCCAAATTGCAGAGCTGGTGTCCTGAAATCATCAGCACAAAAAATAATGAGGCACAGGCAGCCCTTTGATGGGAGGAAAGGGAGAGAGTGGTAAGCATCCGTGGTGCATGGTAGTTCTTCTGGCCATTCCTGTTGACTTCTAGTTTGCTGAATCCCCACCATCTGTTTCCTCTTAAAAAAAGAAAAAAATCTTCATTCTGATTCTCTTCTTCTCATGAGTCATCTCTATTTGTGTCTTTTACCCTGTAACTTTTAAGTCCCTGATTAAAGTACTATTTGATTCCATCAATTTCTACTGTGGAGGAATTTTGTCTCAACTTTGTCTATCTGCTACTGACAGAGAGTTGTTGTGTCCAACCAAGTTTGAAGGGTAGAGAAGACAGCCTTCTAAGATGGAATATTAAATCCTAGTCCTTGTCTTGGAAATATATATACATTTTTTTCTCTTCTTTCTCCTCTAGCAGAATTTGCAGGGAGCCTGTAATAATGAGCCTGGCTGGAAAAATTTGATTCTACCCATAAAAATGGGGGCTTTTCAGGAGCTCTATGTGAAAAGACTTAAGCTCTCCTGATCTTGGATGATCTCAGTAATACCTTCCTAGAAATGCAGAAAACTTTTGGATTTGGACTTTCTCTAAACTACACTACATTTGTAGCTTGTTGCTGGGGATTTGAGTGAATAATGGGATGCATTTTTATACAGAGATGGAAGATTTATCATGCCTTCAGATATACTGAATGGCTACAAAGTGTCTTTCAATACAGTTTTCCTGGTATTTTAATTGCCGTGTTTTGAAATTCATTTCAGTTTCAAGTGCCACTGGCATGAAAAAGGCCTTCATTTCTAGCATATTGTTGAAGCACTATAAAGATGAGAACTCTCCATTTCTGCCAGGAAAGCTTGCTGATGGGCTGAATGACTTGAGGATCAAAAGGTATAACCTTCCCTTTCTTTAAGGCTTCAATGAAGAAATTAATGCTAAGTCAAGATGGGTTTACGAAATTTAATAAGTGCATGAAAGAAAGACTGAAGCAATTTTTTTCTGATAACAATATGTATTTTCAGGTAGGAAAAGGCTTGACTATTCTGTTTGTCATTGTTGTTTACTCTCTAAGTTAACATAATACCTTGAAGATGTTATTTTATATATATATATAATATATATGTATATATAATCACAAAAGTTTCCCTCAGACATCCTGACTTACAACATATGTACATATGCTTGAGGAGATAGGAAATATCATATTTTGTTACCACCCTCATCTTCTTGACTTGATTGTCCCATATCAAATAATTTAGAAAAGGAAGAAATTAATTTTCCTAGTGCAGTGAAGAGGAGCAAGTGTAATGGGGCAGGCAAAGTGAACCAGTAAAACCGAGATGTGATCACAAAACCATGTCAGATGTGCTGTTACTCTATTTGATACATACCTGACACTTAACTCTTCTGCCATGCAGATATTTATGTCTGCTCCTCATCTTCAGCAAAGGTTTGTCCATCATGTCTGTGCAGAGCCACTTGAAGTCAGAAGGTACCTCAAGCCTATAGTTCTACACACATGGATCTTCTAGCAGTATCCTGTCCTGGATTTCTCATGTCATTCCATGAGTGATGCAACGATGTTGTAACAGTCATTCCTGTGAGAATTACTGAAAATCAAGAGTCCGGTGGAGCAGAAAGATGTTTAGTAGCTAGAGGCCGCCCTAGGGATTAGAGGTTTGCTTACACACACCTTATATTTATCTTATATGTTTTCCTTGGCAAATAATTTTAATTTTTTGTATGCTCACCATTCCACCGTATATGAAAACACATAAATTTCCTTTATTAAGCATTCTGTGAACATAAAGTTATTGAAAGTGTGAGAGGTTCCTACTGTGATAGGGACCATATGTAAACCTCATTGTAGGTCCATACAGACTGTGGTCTGTGGCTATCATTGAGTTCAATTGCAGTCATAATCTTCAAAAGAAAAGGAAGTATTTTTCTCTTCTGCTGTTTCAGCCTTGTTTATATATTATGCATATCCATAGCTGTGCAAGTCCCTTTACAGCATAGATTTAGATTTCTACGGTTTTCTCTTACAGAGCTCTCTGCAGCATAGAAAGGGTTTGTCCCTACCAATGACACAGAAAAGATGGCCCAGTTAGGTAGAAAACAGGACTTAAGGACTTGGAGTCAGTCTTGATGAGTGGAGCTGGATCAAACAGTAGGATCTCAAGAAATAACTCAGAAAATAATTCCCACAAGACAGGAGACACAGAGAGTAACAACTTCTTTTGAATACTTCTCTAAGCAATGAAAAGTTTAGGCAGAAGGTTAGAGCAAACTCAGAAGTGCCTATGAGCCGTCCTCCACCTACTTCATTTTCACATGGCAGCTTCTCAGATAACCCACAATTGCACTGCCTCCTTTTGCATTTGGACATGCCTACAATTACACCAGCCTGTTTACTGACACGGTGCTGACATAGGAATTGGAGCACAGAGGATTTCTCATGTATCAGAGGATTTTTTTTTGTTAAAGTCGTTTGGTCTTCGGTTGTTCTGCAGGTTGCCCTGTGTGATACCATGTATCAGTGGAATGATAAGTACATCAAGCAGGTACTCACACAATCGCGGTATTACCTTATTGTTATTATCGGCTTTTTTCCCATCTCAGATTCCTCTGTTCAATGAATGTATCCAATGCTTCCATATATGTAAGAGAAAATGAGAATGTGTTATTTTTTTCAGATTTTTTTTACACATGCATAGGCACACCAAAAATGGTGTAGACTGTCACTTTGCCTCTTGTGTGCTTTTCTTTGATTTAATGTCTTTTCAAGACTAAATACCATTGAATTAAAAATAAGTACTATAGGCACCTGAACACCTATTTGAGAATGAGAGATGGCATTATAGGATGGACATTTTTCTTCCTGTCTTTTTCTTCCTTTTTCACAGACTCTCCTGCTAATACTAACTTAAGTAGCTCACAAGGGTGTTGTACAGATTAATTAAGTGCTAAGTATTATTAAGCAGACTGCAAACCTAATAAAGTTTAAGTTGAACTTTTGAACCTATGCTGTTCATGTGGGTGCTAAATTAGCTAAACGAGCTTACATAATATTGCAGTATCCAGATGAAACAACCACGGTGAATTTAGGTATGTAAATGTAATTACTTGGCTTGGAATTTGGCCAAAACACCATAGACAGAGTACCAACCATGTTCCTATAAAAGGAGCTGCAGTTTTTTAACTACTAGAATAGTATATATCTTACTTTAGATGGATTTTTATAACACAGATGATTGGACTAGAAATAACTGAAATAATATTTTTTGAATTTTCACAAATAAATCTCAAAGAAACCCCAAAATATTCTGTTTAGAAGCCACAATTTGGTGGGTTTTTCTAGTGAACAATCATAAAAATGGGGGTAAAATTGAGGTTTTAGTTGAGATGTTTTTAATCCTAAGACAAAAATCATGTCAAGCTATATTTTTGTTGAAGGGGGAAAAAAAGTAAAGGGCAGTTCCACAACAGAAATTAATATATTTTGAATGTAATTGAATAGAGAATACCATGTCCCAGAGGATGATTCAGTGGGTGATTGTTTCATCCTTTGCTCTTTAGCTAAAAAAGATGGTAGAGGTTCTTTCATCTCATTTATATTGACTATCCAAGCTATCTAAGTCTTGCTGAGAATAATAAATTCTTTCTGTGTTCAAGAGAGCAAGGTGTGACCAGGAGTGACTCAGTTTATCAGTTTTAGATGCTGGTCTAGAATGGGATAAATCTCCTAGAGGCGTCTACCTGCACCAGTTATAGAGATCATGATCAAGTGTCAAGCTTTCAGATGACTAAAGGCAGGTGAGAAGTCAGAAGTGAGCTGCTCCTTAAAATGACCATACTGCAAGTTTATGCATCTCACTTGGATGTGCTCAGCTAGGTTAAATGAATCTGCTCTTTGGTGCAGATGCCATGGAAAGTTGCTAGCATAAATTAAATGCATTTCAGTACTTGAAGGAGCACGAACTTCAGGCATGTAAAACATGACAGTTACTGGGACATGAGCACACCTTGGACAGAAGTATTTTTGCAATGGAAGAACTAAATCAAAGTCTGCTGTTGAACTTGGTAGATTTCAAGGGTAACTCCCAGATTTGAATATTTTTTTTTAATTTCCTATTTTTTTAATTTTTTCAATTTAATCCCTATATGCTGAAATGTTATAATTTTATACAGAGGCTTAATTTTTATGTCTACCCACACATGATCTTCTAGCAGCATGTACAATGCCAGGTCTCACATCTCATTTTACTGACTTTTATAACTTGAACCCTGGTCATGGCATTGCCAAGCCACCTGAAGGTTGTGACCTTCGGGGTGCAGAAGCCATGAGCTGTGTCTGTAATTTATGAGATTATCTATAGCATGATGCTATTAAGAACTGGAGCCTTTTATTAAGGTTTATAGGTCTTCAAAGCTGCTGAGGACTTTGCATGTGGTTATTGTAAAACCCAAATAAACCTGCCTTCTCCTGTGTGAGCACACAGATCTTTGCTAGGAAGTGCGTACAAACAGTGACCATTATAGCATTTATTATCAGCTGCTTTGAATATAGCACACTTTCAGGTGTGAGTTTGACCTCTCATTTGGCATTCATCTCCAGGGCCTTCTTTCAAAACATGCAATAAATCTGAAATGTGTCATAGCTTTCGAAAGTCTGTTTGTTCTTGTGTGCATATCTTTTTCCAAAATCTCAATTTTAACAACAATTAAAGCATGGATCGCCCCCATGAAATGCTATTATGTAACAGCAAAGGGTTTGAAAGTGTTCACTGTGCAGATAACCACTGTTTTAGTAAAAAAAATGGTTCCAGTGACACAAAAAATGTGCAAGCATTAATTATAAAGTTAATTCAAGGTAAGCAACCCCATCCAGATATTTTTATAATTGTCATAAAATTAATTCAAGGTAAGTGGTCCCATTCAGACTTTTCAATAATTGTCTCATTGTCCTTAGGAATAGAAGCAGTTTATGGGTTTTATTTCTTTTTACATTGCTCACGTATGGTCTTCGGAAGACTTTGCAAATGCTGAATTGCAAACATTGAATTTTACAGTATTTCAGGAAATTATTGTACCATTTTATAAATGAAGAAATGAAAAAGAGTGGAATCAAGTGAGCCAAAGTGAAAAAAAAAAAAGGGTTTTGTAACGGAGGTAAAAATATATAACCAGTTTTCATTATTCTGGGGTACTCTCAGTCTACCATTCTTCAGTTTGAAATCTCTTTTCTAAGGAAATGGATTTATTGAATATTTCTTTCACTCTTTGTTGGTCTTAAGAAGAGAGTAATGGTCAACTGAAAACAACTGATCCTAACCAGATTCAAATCAAGGACTTTCAAATGCAATTTATGTTATGTATTTGAAGACATGTTTAATCTTAGAAGAAACAAAAATAAAGTCAAAAGGGAAAAGGGTGTTTGGGGAGCAAGACTTTTCTCATTCATAAAACTTCTGACTCTTGAAGAAGTGTGAAAATTAGTGATATTTGAACAGGCTATTAGTAAAACTAACCTAGCAGGTAGACTTCTTGTGTGGCAATGTTTGCTTTCCTCTTTCTACATGGTGATTCATATATGTAACTTCTCCTTAACAAACTGCAGATAAGACTCAGCTAAACATCACTTAAGGCTTTGGGCTTTGCACATCTTATCACTGTGACTGCATAAAGCAGCTTTCAATGGCCAGTGCCTCCAAACTGCCACAGCAGTTCAGACCAATGGTCCATTTTACCACTATCTTTCTGCCTGATAGTAGCTGGTGTTCAAACACTTAAAGATGCAGAAAAAGAACCAAGATGGATGTTCCATAAGCTTTCCTGGATTATGTTTTTTGTTGTTTTAAGGACTTCCTGAACTGGGAGGTTTCATGCGGTCCATTCTCTTAAATGGGAACACTTCCCCATCACTATGAGGAATAGGGTCTTGAATCCAATGGCTTTTCTGAATTGTGTTAATGAGTTTCACAGTTTAATTCTTCTAGCACAAAAAATATACTTCCATTTTCTCCCCTCTTTAACCTGATTCCTGATCATCTGATGCAGTGACAGCTGCTTCTTTATTCTTCATTACTTCTGAGCACTATATCATGCCACAGATGTTGCTTCTTGTCCAGAGATTTATGCATAGTTTGTAGAAGTAATTTCCAGACTCCTCCAATTCCACAACACCAGGGAAACCTAGAGTCGTCCAAAACTTAAATTTCAATTCTGCTGAAAACGTTAGTTGTGATTCAAAAAAAGCAAAATGATGTCTCTCTAGTTTTTAACTGGGAAGATTCTTGTCATATTCGCTTCTCTTTCTAGGAAGAAAGCAAAATTTATCTGAATCTGCCAAAAAAAGGAGAGTAAGTAAAGCAGAGCTGCTATATAGACAGCATGACTCCCTAAGTGCCCTAGCCCTGGAGCCCAGCTGGAGGGAAAATTGTCAAATTCTGCTTCTGCCAGAAACTCAGTTTCTGCTGGGTATGGAATTTGACAGAGCTTTTCTGCTTGTGGATGGCGGCTGACAGCTACATCTGAAACAGGTTTTTCCCACTCCCCTTGAGATACCTTCACAAGGTATTCCTCACTTGTGAATTTTCCTTAAAATCATGAGCTTTTCCTTTTTCTCCTTCATGGCTTTCTATACTTTTTAATCCCAGCTGCAAGATCTGGTGAGTCCCACAAACTCTGGAGGTGCCTTAGTGCAGAATTTCTGTCAGTTGTATTTTAGACCATCATTTATCAAGTTAAATTTTAAAGTGCCAAGTGATGGGGATTTATTTAATGGCATTTCTCTTTACAGAGTGACTTTGGTGGGTTTTTTTTAAAGTTCACTTTCATCATCCCCTGCTAATTAAGATCTTTTGAGAGGAATATAAAAATTAAGCTTCCGCTGATATCTCATTCTTTGTGAAACTCTGACAAGGCTCACTGCCTTTACATAAAATGTGATTCTTCTCTGAAATTGAGTGTACAAATTAATGTATGAGATTCATTTTTACTTCCCTTCTTGCTCTACTTTTGGATGTCTTGCTACCTTCAAGCAGTACCAGTCTATTACAAGAGACTCAATGACAAATTCATGAACTTGAGTAACTTTCTAAATTGTTCCTGCAAAAATTAGCAGCTGTCATTATATCAGTTAATTACTGAGTCTTACTGTGTATTTTCTTATGATCTAATGTCTTACATAACTTAGTGTGCTAGTTTTTCTAATTCATCTCAAAAATTATAGAATTTGAAGATAGAATCTCTCATTGCTAGAAGGAAAATGAGTGATGATAAGAAAGCCCCAAATGCATGGCTGAAGTATTAGGGATGCCTCTGCAAAGCCTCTGAGCCTGGTTCTTTGTCAATCCTGACGTTTCTTCCATTAGATTAAGGTGATTTGGTGCAGAGGTGAAGGCTGCACCAGGTGAGCTAAATTCATTGAGAAATGTTGTATCTGCGGGTTTAGCGTGAGTTAAGCTGAGGTCAGTTCTAGGTGCAAGTGTAAGGAAAAGCACAAAAGGATTATTTCCCATGCATTACTTGCCTCCAGGCATTCAGCAGGCTTGCTCGTTCTTCCTGAGGAGGATAGTGAAGCAAGAAGCTTTTATGTCAGACAGGCAGTTGCACATATTTTTGGCTTTTTACATCAGAATAGCATCAAAGGGTGTGTAATAGCTGCTTAAACAGGGTTTATTATGTTCAAATTAAAACTGGAGCAACATCCTTATAAAAAGGGGTTTGAGCTTGCAAGTTGAACAGGGTTGAAGGGGGCAGTCTCTACTTGCTGATTTCTGAAGTCAGAAGAACAGTCTCAGTGTCCTTCCAGGGTGCAAGATATCACCATATTTACACAGTCTACTTTGCAAAAGATCATTGTTCTCTGAGATGTCATTATTTAAAGAAAAGTCATTTATAGAGTCTAATGTCTATATAAGAGAAGTATCCAAAATTTCAGATTCAGATCTTGAGGATATTATGTATTAAAATGTAATAATATGCTGCTGATTTTTCCAGGATATTTTCACTGGCAGGAAGTTGTTCCAGGGTAATTTTCTTAATGACAACAGGTGCTGCTCGTATACTACCTACTCAGTGAATGCTCTTCCCTTCAGATCTCCAGTTGGCCTGGGCACTTATCAGTCAGCATTTTCAATAGGAAATTATAACTTGGGGCCAAATTAACTTGTGTCCAGGAACCCTGCTGTTATTGAATTATTAGATATAATGGCATCATTAATGAGAGCCCTTGCTGTATGCTGTGTTGTGTGAGGTTTATGTTATGATTTGATTTGAAAAGTTACCAAATGCTTGTGATAAGGTTGCAAGCTATACAGCATCACATGGGAAAACATTCTTGTTTGGATCTACGCATGTTTTTGATTATATGAATTCTGAGTTCTGGACCACTTTCCACACCATCTGCAGCCAATCTGCATAGCCTGGGAAATTCAATCAGACATCTTGCCCATCTGTAAAACCAGAACTGCTCTGTTACTGTTTCACCCTAATTAATGGGATTTATTTCATTTGCTTCTTTGTTTACTGATAGCCCTGCACTCTAAGTCCCATTAAGATGAGTACGGGCTAGCTTCAACACCTGATTAAAACACTTCTAGAAGTATTATCCAGGTTATCTAAAAAATAATTTTAGTGATAAATTAAATATGTCAAATTGTGTGAACATAGCAGATATAGGAATATGCATATTTTGTAGTTCCAGTCTTAAATAGGTGACTGCTACCAAAATCTCTTTCTGACTTACTGCAGTTTGGTATTGCAAATAGTTTTAGGAAATTAGATAATGTTGCTCAAAACAGATACATTAAAATCAGTGTTATAGAAGAACAGGGCAGGGGGATAGTAGAAGGTTAGAGAACCACTGACAGATTTAAAACTGTGAAAAAGGAATATTAAGATTTGGGCCTTGTGCTGCTGTTTCATATAAACTGAAAATAACAATGAAAAAAACCCCAAAGCTCTTCAATCTGTCTCAGATAAACCACATTTTCTAGGCTGCAAAATTTATTTTAAGAACAGCTAAGACACGAAGGAAGAAGAGTGAAAGGAAGGACTTGACACATTGCTATTACTACATCACAAAACTGCTTTGGGGGACATGAGCTTGCTCAAAAGTACCATTTGTTTTCCGAGCTGCTGCATAAACAGAATCAAATCCCAGCTGTTTCTAGGCTAATAGAAACTGTGTTAATCAAATAACAGAAAATGTTAAATAAAACCCTCAAAAAATCTGTGTTGTCCCTTGGTTTGAATTTCTGCTATAAACTGCTTGCCAGGTACAATTTCCACTTCTAATGAAAGCTCAGTTACTCACTTCATTGTTTCATCCTTAGACTGAAGAAAATGCTGGTTGAGGTCTTTTGTAGCAGTACTAAACTGATAGATTTGTAAAGCTAGAGGAAAATCCCTTCAGCTAATTCAGAATCATAAAATCCCACCCACACACATGCACACACACCTTTCTAGCTCTTGATGATCTCGAAAGTTTGCATTTGAGGGGATACAGTCTCTAGAGGCAGAAGGCCAGGTGTGGGCAGCTGATATTTAAGAAGTCTTTTATGCAGGGATTTCATTATACCCACATAAAGTCAGAAAAAATGCTTTCATAGGTCAGACATCTGACCCAGAGTTACAGGATGTGATTATTTCTGTGCTCTTTCAAACAAAGCCACAGCTCAAGCACCCGTAGTTTTGGAAAGGGCCCTTGGGGACCAGCAGCAGGCAAATGCTCCCTGCGACACAAGGACAGCAGCACCTTCCTCCTATGAAGAAGGTGTATTGCACTTCCTTTGTGTACTGCACCTTAGCCAGACAGAAAATTGGGAATTTAAGCATGAGAGACTGCAGTGCATTTCTCAGCACATGTGCATATACTCACTCTTGCTTTACAGGCTCATTTCCTAACTAAGCCCCATATTGCATCTTCTGAAGAGCAAAACCTTTAAATCAAAAGATGAATGGGTCTAATACAGATTTTCAGTGAGTCCAAAAAATTAAATACTCTTTTAATGAGCTCTTTTTTGGACTCTCATCTACTTAGGGCAGTTATTCTCCCTTCTGAATGTCTGGAAATTGCTGAGTATTTTGTGGTCACTACCATCAACTACTAATGAATAAAAATGATGGTGATTATATCACAAGAACCAGAACTCTGAAAAGCTTTAATCACAACAATGTAACAGATTAATTAGGATGTCCAAAAAACAGAAACAATGCATCTGATTTTGAGATGCTTGAGTGGGAATTTTTACAAGTGTACAGAGAATTTTAATAACATGGAAAATCAATTATATTTGCAAGAGGTATAATAATCATAAATACATAGTAAATGTTAGTGCCAAGTCTGATGTAGTGCCTTGTGTCATTAGATCTCAAAGTATTTTGTAAAAGAAGTATTCATTAACATCATAATGAATACCAAATTGGTTTTGCTAATTTGCATTGTGTGCAGAGCTGTATCATCAGGGTAGAAAAGTAGGCAGATAGCTGTGTGTGCAGGTAACTCAGTAATTTAGCTTATTTATTGGGGTGTAGAAAGTTTTAATGGAAGCTGAAAGGTTTTGCAAGCCTAACAAAGAAAGGAAAAGAAGTAAAAAGAATACTGTCTGATTTGATCTAGATAGGGTGAACTGCAGTAAAAAAAAAAAAAAAAAAAAAGGAGCAGTTGGCCTTTGCTGTTTGAAATTGCCTATAACGTATTTCTGAAGCTATGAGGTTTCATATGATTAAAGAATGGACTTCACACGTGTGCAATGGAATATTCTTCCCTGCTTTCAGTAGTTTAATCACCTGGGGCCTGCAGAGTCCTGGTAAATCCATTTGCAAGACATCACGGAAGCAGCATTGGAGAAAAACCTTGAGAATGGCAATCCAGAGGGACTGCTTATTTTCTGTTTCCTGAAATGTACTTAGACTTTTTTTCAATTTGACCTAAGATTTCCTTTGTTTACCCACAGAGATATGGTGTATGTCTACAGAACATGTACTGCAGAAAGTTCCTCTGAAGCACTATAATCATAGAAACAAACTCTGTCACAGACATTCTGTGGAGAGCTGCCTTGCATTCTGGTCACACTCTTTCCTAAGGAACATTTTTCTGCTGGGAAATGCTATGTCACCTCAAGAGTATGAGGACAACTTTGCATTTGTAAATAGATTTTACTTGCTATTCTTTTCAAAAAGCATTTCAGTTTAGAAAGTTGGGGTTTTTCTCTATCTTAATCTGATTTTATTATGGATAATGTAATTGGGAAACTCAAAGAGCTGAAAATAAAACAACAACAACAACAACAACAACAACAACAACACAATTGTGTTGTAACTACATATTCCAGTAAGTCAAAAATTACATCTTGTATTTTCAAATCACCTTTTGCAGAGCATTATAGATTTATACTTGGGGTTTGGTTTTGTTTTTTTTTTTTTTTTTTTTGGGTTTTTTATTTCCTTTGATTGTTTCCCCAGTCTGGAAGAAAATTGCACAGGAGGTCTGTGGAATTTTCCATGAAGTTCAAGTTCCAGCTTATTAGCTCCCTGGTATAGGCATCTGAGTGAGAAATTTGGAGTAAATGTATTCAGACAATTAAGCTTCATTTTCTTATCCCTAATGTCGCCCACAGAGAGGGATTTAATTTAAACATGAGTTCCTTTGGTGCTAGCAATTGCTTGACCTGTTGTTTGACCCATATTTTTATTGAACAGATCCTTGCTTAGGACTTTTTGGTGAATTGTTCATCTGAGATTTTTGTAACAAACTTTCTGCCTGACTGTCTTCACTGGTACCAGATTTAAAACACCCCCTTCCTAAGCTCAGTTTTCTGCATGACACCTGCTGTAAAGATGTTGTGGAGCATCTCTTTCCAAGTCACTTTGCTTGAAGACATTGGCAGCTGTAACTCTTAGTCACTTCATATAACCTGGAGAAATGTATAACTGAATGCATTTTAGGGATGCATAAGGGCTGTGACCCAAAGAATATATTATAAATGCATTTAATAAGTAATATTTATGGAACCTATCTCGTAATGACAGAGTATTTTTTCCCTCAGCAGCTGTGTGTTTTACTCTCTAGTGCCATATGCTGTTATGTAGAAATTATGATTAAAAATTCTGACCAAAAAGAATAATGTCCTTTTTCATAAGTTTTTGACCACTCTCCATGTGGTGGAGAGTCTTAGGTCTCAGGGAGACCTTCAGCATCTCCATCTGGTCCCTTATTGTACCTCCTTAATAAACACAGATGGAAAAGGAAAAATAGTTTCTACTGAAAAAAATTATTTACAGGCTGAGGAAACGAGAGGTTCAAAAGTGCTTCGATAGTAAGGAGCACTTCAAGAAAGATTAGAGAAATTCTTCAGACATTCATCACAAACAATCCTCCAGATGCTCACTACAATCTATCAGAATCCTCTGGTAACTCAAGCCAAATCCCTTTCATCAAAATATTGCCTTGGCTAACTCTTAGGAAACCAAAGAAAAATAAATGGGTGAATTATTCAAGTCAAACAGTGATGTGTGATTTTTCATATTATTTAAATGCTTGAGCATTTGTGGTGCAGTTTGTGCCCAGTACCAGTGTATCTGATCATGTTTGGACAGGTAGGAGCTTGACCAGATAGACAGTTTAGCCAAACCTGTCTTTTTCAAGCAAAAGAAACTCAGCCTGCATGGACATCAGCTGCTTCTGCTGCTTGCTCTCAGGGTCAGTGGTCAAGCCCTAGCCTGCCTTCCAACTATTGACACAGCCAGGGACACCACATGGCTTCTGGTGAAGAGGCTTATTTGCAATGTAATGAGATTTTTTGGATACCCTTTCAAGGGCTCTGTGCCTTAACTCCCTGTTCCACAGGGACTCAAAAGGTCATTTGGAGGTGGGACAGAGTCTACTGCAGCTTGTAACATGCAAAAAGTGCCACAGCCGGATGTAGATTGTTTGACTTATAGTCATTTCTTCTGCATGACTTTAAACTATCCAGAATCAGTGTCTCCCAAGGCTTTTAAAAGCCAGACGTGTCCTGGAGATTTTCTACCTGAAGTAATTCTGGGTCTGCTCAGGCCAAATTCCCACTGTGTGCAGGCTAATGTCATACATATCTCCTTCATACATGCCTTCATTGCTGCTCTCCTTAAGTGTGGAGAGGTAATGGTAGCCCAGATGAAGATAGCCCGTGTCATACTTTAGGATTTTAGCTTGCACATTTTTCAGTCCTGTACAGCATTAGTTTATAAGTCTAAACTACACATAGCGTGTTAGTTACTGTCTTCACATTTGGGTCACATAAAACAATCCCTCCAAGGCTGAAATTCAAGGACACCCTACTGCCTCAGGCCCCAAAAAGCATAAACAAAAGCAAATTGGGGGGAGAAAACTGGGGGTCTATGTCTTCATGACCTGAAGTTGTAATTGAAGGATTAACCCCTGATATGTAAATAGATCAAACTTATATCTGCCTGAAAAACTTGTGACCATTGCCCATTTTGGGTGTAGCCCCTTGGGGAGGCTTTGTCTGCCCTTAATGTACCTGAAGGCTCTTCATTAAATATATCAGCTTTTATTCTTTTAATTTTGTCTGGCCTCTCTTTTTAGGTGAGCCCAAAAAGGGCATCACATGGATGTGGCTTATTATTAGCAGTTTTTTCAGGATTTCATGGCTATCAACAGCACTGGAGTGAACTGACATATGCAACACCCATTTTTTTGCCAGGGCATGGATCCAGAGTGGTGCTGGGTGCCTCCTGATGGGGAGCAGGCATGCTCTGAGCTGTCAGCAGGAAGTGAAATACCTCAGCATCTCTAAGACTGGACCCAGCGTGGTGCACAAAAAACACTGTTTCCTGCTAGCATGTACCTAATTGTATTGAATTGTAGTACTATTTCTACAGTGAGATAAGTTAATGAACCTCAGCTGATTATGCCCTAGTTTACTTAATAGTTCACATTATTATTTAAATGTGAAGCAGTAAGTATGCCAGCCCATAATTGCTTCCACTATTTCTCTTTTTTATTATAGTGCATCTGTAGCATGTGATTTAATTATGTTTTACTCTATACTCTACATGTAAATGAAGAAAATGGTCTCATTTTTTTGTCTTACATTCAACAATGGTATTAGGGAAGGGCAAGATGCTGGGAGGGTGAGGTCCAGGAGTGGGAGGAGATGCATCAAGCAATCTGCGAGCAACTTTGTCCGAGCCATATGGGTTGCATTTTTCAGAGCAGGACACAGAGATCAGCGCACTGAGCAGCCGTCTGCCTTTCTCTTATGTGTGAGAGGCTCTTCTCTGCTGTCGACGAAAACTGAGCAGCGTGGTGTGAAACAGAGATACAGCTGTGAAATACCTGTATATTCAGAAGTTAATGGGTAGTTTTTCAATCCTACTGAGTGCCCAGAGCTCCTGTTCCCTCCCGGGGAGTAGAAGCTGTGGAAAATCAGGCCACTGCTTGGGTTGCCTAAATAAAGATTTGGTTTCCTAGCTGTTATGAGTCTCAGTTCTGGCATACACATAAAAAGGGTAACAGTCTTTTGGCAAAATACTGCTGCTTAAAAACATCACAGTTGTTTCTTTACCACTAATCACATCCACCTGGAAACTATTTGGGACGAGCAGGGACAGCATGGAAACCTGCATGCCATCAAAGCCCGGCCCTCTGCCACTAACCCTGAAGTGACATGCTTAGCATTAGCATCTCTTTTTGTTGATTTCTGGCTCTGGAACTCCCAGGTAGAGTTTTCCGTGTGTGTTCTCATCTGTTGGTTTGGGAAAACTGCTGTCCTATCTCTGACCAATGAGTGGTTTTATGCAGTGGGCAAGTTTCTGAAGGTAACAGATTTTTACCTGGCAGTGTAAGCAGAAGAGAAGTTGACATTCATACTCATAATCTTGTCACTAGCCTAAGGCAGAAGGAGTGCCTGGTGGCAGGAGGGGAGGACAACACAGAGACTTGAAGAACAGATGGAGAATGAAGCCCTCAGGACCATCACTGAAAAATACTCCAGGCTCTCCATTAGTAGTTTTCTGCTGGGTTTTAGGTGATTTAATTCTAGAAATGCTCTGAGATATGGCTAAAAGGTTCTTATATTATTGCCCCACATAGGTAAATATGAGAAAATATAGTCGGCATTGATTTTATTTTGCAGTTAATATACTGTGTGTCCCACAATTAGTGGTTGTGCTGTAATGCACATATGCAAGTAGGGAAAATAAAAGCAGACAGAATATTTGGCCTTAATTAATGCTCCTTAAATGCTAGCTGCTTATATATGCAGCCATACAGTAGCACTGGCGTAGGTGATGATTATTGCCATTATCTGGCAAAGTATATTTCTCCTCCTGGAGATGGAATTTATCTAACGAGTCTAAAATGGTATAAATATGAGCAGTGTAATAAGGCAGTCTGCATTTTAGTTGTTTTACACTGTTCACAACATGGGGGAGCTGATTAATTTTACACCAACATTTTCACTCTCTGACACATGAGTTGCAATCCTTGGTTTTAAAAAAGACATAAACAAAACCAGAAGCTAATAAGATGATGATTGTTTTGCCTTTCTTCTGATCTAACCAACCATCCACTGGGCCCTCAGTGAATATTATTGCAATTCATTTTGTCCTTATAAGTTGTCCAGTTCAAAGCCTATTTTTTTACCCTATAGAGAGAATGACAGTGCCAAAATATGAAACATTTCTTTTGTTTTATTGCTATGATTCCTGCACTAGAAGTATGGCCTCTGGCTGGAACTGCCATCTCCTGCTTCTCTGTGTCAGTGATCGGTGTCATCTGCCCCTTTCTGCTGTATCAAATCTGACTGGATAAATGGAATTTCAGTGGACACAACAGCTACTGCCAAAATCCAGGCTCAATTGTGAATGGATTTTATGAAGTCTCACATGAGGGCTCATGCTGTCTTACTGTCCCCAGGTTGTTAGAGCAGGCAGTAGGCATTTTTTTCTAGTTTAAAACCGAGCAATAAATATAATAAATTCCAACTTAGCAGTAGGTGCGTCCGGCACTATGCGCTGCACAAAGCAGATTGTTTTCAGCTAAGAGTCGTTTTGGTGGAGAAAAAGCAGAACTGTATTCAAATGCTTACGGGGAGGAGGAAGAAGGGGGGAAAGAGTTGAGGATCAATATTACAAGGGATTGCTGCCCTTAAGGACACAGATTGGTGTGTTACACTGACGACCCAAGAGAGGCCTCTGCTTTGTAGGGTCATGGTAAAATATAAAGATCAATTAAACAGACTTCTGATTTTGGATGGGCCTGTTTTTGATTTCTGCAACTTAGATGACCCAAGGAATATGGAGTTTTTAAGGCTGGTTTTACAGCTTTGAAGAAATATACATTTGAACTTGTGAAAATGAAGCTCTGGAGAGATGAGGAGAAATGATTTTTGGGAAATTTGAGTGACATCATTAGAAAAAAGCTAAAGGCGCCTGATGAAATATAACAAAAAAAGCAATATCTTTCCATTCCTATTTCCATTGCAGCACAGTTATATAGTCTGGATATAATAGAAGCTCTTGAGAAAAGGTACCCTCTGATTATTACTTCAGGGTTTTAAATTGACAAGCCATAAAGGGTGAATGCTGACTCTTTGATCTTAAAGAGCTTGAAAAGAGGAAGATTTACTCTGCTCAAATGATTCCAGGTAATTGTCAGTAATCCGAATTGAGTCTCCAGGCTGCAGGGCTTTACATAAGTGATTCACATTTGAAAAATTTCTGAATAAACATTGATTGAAATTTCATGAGTCTCTTTTTAAAATTTGGTTAACCCACTCTGGCTGAGGCCCACTGTACAAGAGGCCGTGGGAGAAATGATGACAGAGGCAAGAAGGATGGAGGAAAGGGCTGTGGTTATGCTGTGTGTTAGTGCCAACCAGATCTGCAAAAGATGCTGCCCTTTCTTTCACGCCTGGGTAATGAGCAAGTTAAGGACTGCTATCAAATGAGCTGGTGTCAGCAGGAAGCATGAGCTCAGGGATGTTGGAGGGCCTTGTCCTACTGAGATTTTAGAGACAGAAAGTGTCTCAATGCCTCCCTTTCAGAAAGAGATGCCCATGATCCTGGTGTTCTGCACTGAATGTCTTGTGCACTCAGCCTGTCTGCAACTCTGCAGCGCTGGGCTCATATGGATCCAGTCTTCAAATAACTGGCTGCAAACTGAGAGAGAGTAGAATTAGACAAGTATTAGGAAGAAATTCTTCACTGTCAGGCTGGTGAGGTACAGGAATAGGTTGCCCAGGGAACTTGTAGATGCCCCATTCCTGGGGCAAGTGTTCAAGGTCAGTTTGAATGGGGTTTTGAGCAACCTGGAATACTGGAAAAGAGCCCTGTCCCTGGCAGAAGGGGCTGTAGAATACAACAAGCTGTACATCATCTCTTGTGTAAGGTATTCAGTCTCATTAATACATTTTTATTCTTGAGATCCGTAGCAGGGTCTAATTTCATTCTTAAGTAGCTTTATTTTTAGAGCATTTCCTCTATTTATCTATTTATTTATGTATTTTGCAAAGATTTTTGTCTCCTTAAGTTGTCTAGAGATGCCAAACACTTCAAAATCAGAAGAAGCACACATCAGGGACTCCCAGCACAGCAGTTGCTTTAATTCAGTTCTACACTTGAAGATAATTAAGATAACTGCTGACTTGGAAGTTGACTCTGGTTGTATGGTTTTCAAAGAAGACAGGCTTGTTTAGTGCCTGGAGGAGAGATTCCAAACTCTCTCTATTGAGTCCAAGAGAAAAAAAATATTTTTCTTCAGGCTGTCCCTAAAGCATATTGGTATTGAGGGGGTGGATTTTTTTTATATGACTTTGGTCTTTATGCACAAAAATATTTTTACTGTTCAAATTTTAAAGTAAACAGACCAGATCTGATCTGATATTTTTTTGGGATCTTCAGAAAAGTGTAGATTACCAGAGGTTAGATGTAGGTATGATTTTAGGTGGCAAATATGGAGAGAAAAATTGTCACTAATATTTATCTATACCTGCTCTCCTAGTTCAGTGCAATACAAAGCTGAAGAGTTTAATGTGAATCACTACTCATATAGACCCAGAGAAACATTAAAGTGTTTTAAATGAAGCCAAGTATTTAGAGAATACTCCATGATACCACCTCAGTTTAAGAGACATTAATTTATTAAGATTGCATTAACTCAAGCTCTTGCAACTGGCCATAATCTAATGTTTCTCCCTGTTTGCAGTCTTTAAATCAAATCTAGACAAATAAAAAATGCATTGAAGCCTTACTGAACAATATTTCTGGGTGGCTGTGATTTTTGCAGTTACTACAACATGAATCATATGAGAAGACAGCGTGAAAACCAGCCCCTGTGAGTAGGGCAGCGCACTTTCCACTGGACTGTCTTTCTGTGGAACTGCATACGCTGGATAATAGTTGGAGAATATCTGATTTATATGAGGAAATAGAACCAAGAGGAGTTTGTGAAGCATGAATGGAAATCTGGGGAGGTGAGAAAACTGTAAGACCAAAGTCATTATTTGAAGAGAGATGATTTGGAAGCTGGGCTTAATGCATGAGTCAGTCCATGCACAGCTGCTTCAAAGTGAACATGCAGGAGTATGACATGGGCACATGGAAGAGACATGGCTTGGGAATCACTGAATCAAGACACCATATATATGGTGTTTTTCCAGAAGAAATGAAGACAAACTAGCAGAGCAGAGGCAGATTGTGGCTCAGCATGCGTGGTTTTGCTCTTCAACTCACCTGTTTATGTATCTCTTAAAATATAAGTCTATGCTAAGCTAATTATCAGCCTACAGCTTGATGATATTCCATTGTCATTCAGTGGATCAGAAAAAGACACATCTGTTTTCTTAAAATATTTCACACTTCATTTCAGAAGTTGCTAGTTTTTTATGTGCTCTCAAGGGCATTCCCAATGCAGTCACTTTTTTGTCTGTAATGTCAAGAAACAGGAAACTTCTTTGGGATTCAAATGATGTTTATAAGGTGATTCTTATGTTTTACTGAATGTAAAACTTTATTTATGGTATTTTTCTTTCAGAAAAATCAAACAATGATTGTCATGTCAGCCATCAAATAAATCCAGAGCTTTTTTAAGGATAAAGAGTAGGAAAAGTGCTTACAGCATGGAGTTACTGTTTTCCTTTTGGCATTTAGGCTGAGAGTTATTGAATCTCAGGGTGGGTCACTTCTGTTATTATAACATGCCTTAAAACTCTGGAAGGTCTTAATACTTCAGACTGGTAATGCAGGGAGGGCAAGCCAATGTAATGCAATACTTGAAACTTATAAGTAAGGTTGCACCTTTCTGAGTATTAAAGTTCATTCTTAGCAGAAAAAAGTATTTGCCTCATGGCCTATTCAAAATACAGCTAAACTAATGTGCACTGGGCCTACTTTACTGAATTTGCTGGAAATGCCTTTGTTTCAGCTGTACGTGCCGAAGTGTTCCAAGTGTGCGTATGCTGTCTGTGTGTTATGCAGCATCATTGTGCAGGACACACATTGGCTTGTGGGCTACAGTGAAAGCTAGACTGGGAATAGCTTCATAGCTCATTGCTTAGAGGTGTATAGGCATTAGGAGGCTATATTGAAATGAAGGACTTGTACCAATTTGTATTCCTTATACAGAGAAAGGACTTTACCTTAGGTGCCTGCCATGCCCATGATCCCTTACTTGTCTCAGTTCTGTGACTTGCCTTTAAATTTCAGTGGGAATCTAGGCTATAGAACTGATAGCCTCCTCTCTCTCTCAATCAACTCTTTCAGTATTTTAAACTTTTTTGTTCTTGCCAACTGAAGCATATTGCTTGGCTTCTGTTACTTGGTGGTTTTCCACTTCTTTGAGTTAGCTGTCAGTATGTTAGGACTTTTCAAGCGTTAAAATTGACTTTTGGGTGACTGTAGCTGATGCAATTTTAAAACTTTTTTGTGCCATAACAGGCACCTGTGTGAATGTAGTATTCTGTGTGAAACCACTGGATGAAATTTCATATCCAGGGCTATTTGTTGTTTGGATTAAATCACAATATTGATTCTTCCTGACCTTAAAATATTACAAACTATGAACTATATAAATTACATTATTAAATACTACAAGAACAAAAAACTATGAAATATGCTATGATGCAAATTTGTTTAAAAAGCTTTACAGGTTATTTAATGATAAATAAAATACAAGTCTTACTTTCAGGGAATGAAGGAATTTGAAGGAGAAACTTTTATTCTTTGAGAGAAATATTCTCTTCCACTTTAATTAATTCTGATTGCATCAATACATATTTGGCAGCTTTATAAATAACGTCTGTTTGTTTTATATGCATGCTCTTAAAATTATGTGGGTTTGTATATAAATAGCTATTTAAGCACACATAATGTAGGTAGATATTTCAGGTTCATTTTCCACACAAGCATATATCTTTAAAAGGTCTTCCTCTTAATTCCTTGTTCTGTTCAAAATACAAGTATTGCACAATCATTGACAATTTACTGGAAACTTTTAATCAATTTCCATGCATGTTCTATGACAGTGGAACTTTGGCAGGTCCTTTGCAGGTTAAATATGAAGAGCACTGCATATGAAAAAGACATTTTAAAACTCTAAAAAGCAGTCCAATTTAAACAAGTTTATTTAGGATTACATGAAACCATGGCACGAAGTTATGCTTCACTGTCCAATTTTCAAGTCTGTCTTCTCTTCCCAAGCCATCAGAAATATTTTAGAACATTTACAAGAATTGTGTAACAATAAGACACTGATTTTTCACCCTCAAATGTAAGAACTGTTTACATTTAGGTTTTTGAAAGCCATTTGACAGCTGGCTGAGAACATATTATTTCATTTTAAAAGGTTAAATTTATAAGCTTGTGGTAATGTGCTTTAGGAATGGAAATGTAGGCACAATGTTAACTTCAGGCATCAGTATAGACCATATATAAAAATGAAATTCCAGATGGAGGTCCATTCAAAATGCCAACTTTCCACACAACATAATGGTGCAACATTTTATTAGTATAAGACACATGACTGATGAATCAGGACCAAAAATAAATTTTTATTAGAAGGAAATGGGATTAAAATTTTTTGTTTCCACTCCATTGGCCAGGGTAAGATGCAGCTAAGGACAAAGAATACAGGCCTTATCCTCAGATCTTAAAGTCTATGGATGAGAAAAGGGCAGGTGCCCATAAATGGCAAACAACACCAAGTACAGAAGTGATACTTGCCATCATGATCAGGACATGGTAAATTATTAAGGAAAAAATACTGTGGCATACCACTGACAATTTGTGGACACCACAGAAAGTAAAGTATTACACAGATTTTCGGAAGAAAAAGGAAATGGGTTTATAGATGTTTGAGGTAAGTTTCTCCTAAGCAACATTAGTTTAAGAAGACAAAGGACACTGTGGTTCCTTTGAAGTCTGATGCTACAGATCTTTCCCAAACTTTCAATTCTAAATGAGTGGTAAAAATCAGGAGAGTGACAAAGACTATATGGGGCACTGGGAGTAAAGATGGATGAATGACAGCATGATGCCTCAGCTAAGGGACTCATGTACTGGGCCTCTGCGAAAACAGTAAATTATGGAATAATCATTGCAGCATCTTTTTGGATGGATACTGACAGGCAAAGTGACCTGAACCACGTGAGAGCAACTGCTGTGTTAGGTCTGATGAAAAAGAGAAACTCTTCCAAGAGTCAGAGAATCAGATTACACTGACTCCAGAGTTCTCCCCCAATGGCACTGGAGGTAGAAGAAACTTGATTTCTTTTCTCCTGTTTCATTTTGTTCTAACTTTTACATAGTCATCAATATTACTCTTGTACTGTGTTGGTTTTTTTTGTATTTGAGAATATGCATGGCAAGTATTTAGTGACTGATTACAAAAATGAGTGCTAGAACAGGAATATTTAGACTTGGATACCTAGAATTCTAAACCTGAGGCAGTCAATGCAGAGTGAGCTTTTCCTCTCGAGACAAGTCTATGACCTTGACAGAGCTTCTAGACAGTCTTCTTTCTCTCAGGTGATGAAAGAGAGTTCAGAATGTCGGGCTGATAGACATTCCATTTGTCAACACTAAACTCAAATGAGATGCAATAATTCATAGTTTTCTTAATTAATTTCTTTTAGACCTCTTGTGCTGTGTTGGAATTTTCATATTTTCATCTTGATTCAGGCTTATTCCTTTATTCCTTGTTTTTTGGGTGGTTTTTTTTTTATTTTTTTATTTTGTTTTGTTTTGGTTTGGTTTGGTTTGGTTTTCCATTCTTTTTTTAATTTTAGCTTCCCCTAAATGGCAATCTCTCACAAATGAGAAATCCTATTTTCTGGACTTCCTCCTGGGAAAATAAAAAGAAAGTTCTGCTGATAACACATCAAAAAGTCAAACAAGAGCTCTGCTAAACTGAAAGGCCTTCAGGAAGGGGACTATCTGTTATCTACTTTCTACCTGTTTTTCCTCACGGCTTAGTGGTCCGCAGTTGTTTGTGAGTTGTGTTTTTCCTGTCTTCTTACACAGAAGGAAAAAAATACTAATTCTGTCCTACTGAGAAGAAGTTGTCACTAGGGAGACATGGTCTGTAGCCTGATGAATGTTTCAAACTGACATGAATGAGCAGTGCTCTCCAAAATGCTGTTTCCTTCTGCTTTTGGTCATCAGCTGTTCACCTCTACTGTTTCCCATTAGAGCTGTGACTGAAGTTGGTCCAGCTGATCTGTGGAAAACTAACCTACTAACACACAAATGAACCAAAATGATTTCCATGAAATCTCCTTGTTTATCTAAATCCTGAAGGGGATTATTCAATTTCACATGTTAAAGGAGACAATGCCCAGTGGGTGGGGTGGAGTGAGGAGAGAGGAGAGGAGATGGCGACTGTCTCTTTGGCAGTGACCTGAGAAGCCACTGGATTAGGTGCAGTGAAAAATACCACAGATATCAGCTGGCTGAATCAAAACTCAGTCACATTTCCTACAAATTCTATATACACATTGTTAGTCTATGTGAGTTTTGGCTGGAGATGAAGGACCTTTCAATGATCAGAGTGTTTTCTGAAGACAAGGCAGTATTGTTTGATTTCCCTGTGCTAAAATGACCTCTCCCTGAGTTTGCCTGTTTCTCTGTGCTCCTGCTGCTACAAGACAATGCTTTCCTGCCTTGCGGAGCAGTTCTAAAGACATTTTCAGTAAATACTGGTACTCTGACATATTTGGACATGGGTATGTGGATCAGACACCCACATTTAATCTTCATTGTGACTAATTTGTCAGCGTCAGGGATCAGATTCAAATTTTAGGGCATCACTTGCAAATCCCTAGCCCAAGGGTCACTTGCAAATCCCTAGCCCAAGGATCACTTGCAAATCCCTAGCCCAAGGGTCACCACATAATCTCAGGCTGATATTTTCCTTCCCACATACTTTTCACCTGCTCTTAGAGGTTGTTAAACCTTTCCAGGGAGCAAGGCCACAACTCATCATAGCCTCCTCTCCCTTGGCATCACACAGTTCCTTGCTGGTTTAGGCTGTCCTCTTTGTTGCAAACTCTGTCTTGCACCATTCCTTGCCTTACTTTTGTACCTTCTCTGACTCACTCTAATTATTTTCTAAAAAAAATAAATTGTGAATTAAGACACTCTCTCACATCACAGATTCCAAGCGGAGTTTTTCTTTGTCTTCTCTCTTCCCAGAGAGGACTCTTCTTCATCTTAGGATCCCATATCTTTTTCATACAAGTACTGGATGTTGTTATTCTCCTCTGTGGGTCACCACTCAACCCATGCATATCCAGGCAGAGAAACCTATCTGGCCCAGACTGTTGCTGCTATCCTATTTTCTCCAATTTGTAACAGAAAAGCACCTTACCCACACTGACCCACTAGGTGTCCAGGCCTTTTATATTTCTCTCCCTATATCTTCACCAGAGGCTGATTGAGTATGTTTCAATATTTAGACTCGCCTGTCCTTTTCCTGGGGGGAAAAAGGGATGTTCCAATGGTTCCTTTTACCTTCTGGCCTTGGCTATCTGGCTATGCATGCATCAAACATCATTATTACTGTACCTCACATTTTTCCTTATCTTCTCTTTCTGCTCTTGTCCCTTCCTGGTACTTTACTTTCACTGTATCTTATGTGGTATATTTTGATCAAGGGGACCTGTGGCTGGGCACTCAGCACATCTTTCATATCTCAAAGATGAGACATAAAAATTGTGCAAGAAGATGAAGAGATTTCTTGATTGTCATTCATACACTATCAGGCTTTTCTGCTCTAAAATAATTCATGGCACATGCATGATAAACATTTGTTAAACAAAATCTAGCTTGTCACATGGGTCATACATTGTCTGGCTTGTAGATAAGAATTGTCAAAAATTACAAAAAGGCAGGTTGGAAAAATGTAGGTACAGTAGGTATTTATCTGTGTGACTTTCAGTTGATAATGAAATTAAATAATTTTGAATATGTAATTTTTCTAATCACCAAATATATTTACATAATCCCTTTTTCTCACAGTGATTATAGGATTTGTGTGGCAAGACTTACTTTGAAGCTGCGTATTATTTATCTCCCCATTTGGTATTCCATTTTTCAGCATAGATATGTTTTATTTCTGATTTTCTCTTGCATGTGCAATCACTTCTTTTCCTAAGCATCACTGTTCAAAGCTGAGAGGTACTCTGGGGATTTAGACTTACTGTATGTACTAGAATTTTAAGCTTTATGCAAAATTATTTGCTATCAGGGCTGAATATCCCCGCACACCCCTAAAATAAATTGACAGTTTCCGAAAGCTTCTGCAGACTGGAGGATCTGACAGAGCAAAGAAACACAGTATAAATGGTTGTGTTATGTTCTCCTTCACGCTTGTGTTTGTAGTGTCACCACATTGTCTTTGAGCTCTTGAAGAGACTTGGGCAAAATTTTTTTAGTGATTCCCCCCATAAATTTTGCTTAATGTTATTGTTTGCAGGTAGGCTGCAGAGCTCAGGTCTCTTCAATCAAGTGTTCACATGCTCTGTAAAACTCTGCCTTCTGCCTTTGATAAAACTAATCCAAAATTCAAAATTAACCATTAATTTAATGCATCAAACTATTTTTGAGGTAGGTCACTAGTCCCCATCCAGAGCATGCAGAAGCCCCTTATGGTGACTCTGACTAAATGAAGGCATAGCAGCATGGTAATGAGCATCCTGCACTTTGTCTGTGCAAAGATCCTGGAATGACAGGGTGAGAACTGCATAATTCAAACCATGGGTCAAGAATGCAGCTTTAAAGGTATCTGCCAACTGGGAAAATTTTTCTTGCTTTCTGCTAGCCTGTGCTTTTGAAGCATAACGTGTTTTCTCTCTTCAAAATCTTTATGTTCAGTATTGTAATAACTAGTAGCTGGGGTTACACAGTAAGTTTTTTGTGAATCTTTCCCTTACTTCTGTCCTCAATGTCATTATGCAGCAAGGAGTTTCACTGATGTACCTCAGCACCAAAGATTTAGAGATCATATTATCCAACTCCCCTGCTCAAACAGGTCTCCTAGAGTCAGCTGCCCACAACAAAAATGGTCATATAGCCCCTAAAAGCACAGCTGTTGCCCCACACTACAGCATTAATGGGGATCTAGTGTGAGCCAAAGCTCTTTAAACACTTCCTACCTGATGATTTTCCCAGAAGTTACAGGAATGTATATTTACTTGGAAGAAAAAGCACTTCTTGTTGTAGTGTAATTTTTAGTTTCGGACAGTTTTTTCTAACAACTTCTGTAAATGCATTGGAAGACAAACTAACCATGGCTCCCACTCTATGTGTGTCTGGGCTTTTTCCAGCTCAAGTGTTAGATTTTTACTAATGACTTCCAAAGGGATAGATATAAACATGTCTAGGTAATTGATATCACTAAACTCTGATTCTGTTTTCATTATATGGGTTTGCTCTCATCATGGGAACAATTCCAGTTTACCCCATGGTAACTTTAATCAGAATTTATCCTTCAGTATTTCATAAATTTTCATTTTGCAAAACTACTTCAACAATTAGTGTGAATGAAGATGTCCTTAACTGGGATTTTTTGCTTGTCTGTCTATATTGAGCTTTGTTTTTTATTTATTTCATTTTTTCCCAGGTAAAAGTAATGGTAAACTTCCAAGGGCACAAGTGACCTTATCTGTTTAGATATCTGAAAAGCAAATGTAATGAACTAGAGATCTCACAAGTTAGAATTTCTGCTTAAAATATGTATAGTTTTAATAGGTTTTCAGCCTGCATATAGGACAAATCTCAGTCTGAAGTCTCCTCCACCAGACCTGCTCCTGCTGTTACACTCTTTTCTATTATGATTAATAACGTCTGAAATCCAAAACCAAGTCAGCTGCACTATAATAAACTTGGTATCAATTTTACAGGTCACAAATAACCATGTAATTCAATAACCCTCTATGTGTTCCAGACCAACGTGGGACCACATGCTTGTAGGGAGCAATGAATGGGTAATTTGATGAAGAATGAAGACCATATTCAGGGAAAAGACTTTGAAAGCATTTTCTGCAGGAGAGCAGGAGGCAGAGTCAGGAAAGGAAAACATGTTTCGCAGAGATGGTTACTTTTAATGGCATGAACTATCTCCAGTCTTTTAAAAGTGTCTATGCATTTTGGAGTGTGTCTGAATGATGAATAATTCATCCTGAAGAGAAAGTATGTGAGCAGTTAAAGAACATGACATCAGACTAGAAATGGCCAGTCAGAAATTTGGTGAGGCAGATTAAAAAAAACCTTTGCTTTGAAGGTGAGATTTGGGATCAATATAAGGTGATCTCACTCAATTGCAGTCAGTGCTACAGGAGATTGCATTAAGAATCAGAACCATTCCCTAAAAGCCTATTAAAATACTTAGAAGGAAAGGATTATGTGTTCCATACCTAGCCTGCAAAATGATGTGGTTAAATATGATTCTCAGCTTTCTTTTTTATTTAAGAAAATTAAATTTCTTTGGTCACAGGTGTACCGAAAATCCTGACAATGTGAAGCAAGTGAACCCTACAAGCTTGGAAATCAGAAGACAAATTGTGCCCTTTTCCTCATGTAAACTCAATCTCTTGGCTGCATAGCCAGCTGGGTAGCTTGCTTGATCTGCCTTCCAATTGTTCTGCTCTGTTCTTCTAACAAAAATGTGCATGAGAAAGATCCCTTTTTTTTTAGCTTTTAGGGATTAATTGTACCTGAAGGAGACTCATGATCACAACTGACATCTATTAATATGCACACATCCTTTCCTGTGTCCATCTTCTACTTTCAGCCTCTAAATCCCATCAAAACATAAGTTTCTGACACTGATAGAATGTACAGCATCTGAGAAGATCAGTCACTAAAATCTGAAGTGATAAGTGAATCTCAGACATATTCTTCCCTGTCATATTTGTATGGCCTAAACAAGAAGATTTTTAGATATATACAGAATATCTTTGTTGTCAGAAAACTAGAATATATGTGAAGAGATGCAGGAATTTTTTCTTTGTTAGTTTAGGCAGCTTCAAAAACAAGATTTGTGCTGTGTTTTTTGTAGCCTAGTTCCATTATGACCATTTTTGGCTGCTCAAACATTATTAAATATATTTATTTATTAAAAATATATTACATTTATATTTACAAATATATATGATGACCACATGAGAGTTGCTGTAATGTTACATAAAACACCAGTCAATCAGGTGACTAAGCTCTCTAGATGGAATATTGGATCAGAAACTACCATGTGAAAATTTTTTTAAGAATATGTATCAGAAGCTACAGAAAGAATTGAATTATGATGCTCCTTATCTGAAATTTCAATATATGATGACATTCACATTAATTTTTCTTTTTTTTTTTAAATTGGATTAGTCATATTAAAAGCATCATTATGTTTATATTAAATTTTAAAAGTTTAAAAATATGTTACTTCAGATTAAATATTTACCTTTTAAAATATTTAGCTTGTTTTGTTTTGTTTTGTTTTGTGTTTAATATCTCAAAAATGCAATGTAAATTTAGTAAGAGAAAACTTCTCTAAAACCATAAATTGAAGCAGACTTTTTTATTTAAGAATTTGTATTTTGTTTCATTCACTTTAGCTGAACTGTTTGATAAACTTAACTTAATCTTTATATATTTCCTTTTTTTTAATTCCAGTTTTCTATCACTAAAACATACAGCTAAAATATCTCATTTAGTTGTAGGAAAAAACCTTAGAATTGTGGAATGGTCTGGGTTGAAAAGAACCTTAAATATTTTCTAAATTCTACCCCTAATATAATAGAGAATATACTATACAATCCATGCTTTTCCCAAAGTCCTCATTTACCAGGAGTCTAGTGAAGAAAATATGGGGCTGGAGATCATATTCAGGTCATTGCAATAATGGATGAAGGATGAGATTACATTTTGCATCCTGTGTACAGAGGAATTCAGACTGGTTCTTCCTGCCCTGGGATCCAGCAATCTGGAAAGCATGATGCTGAGCTATCAGAACAGTATTTTCCTGCCTGTATTGTTCCTTGGCTTTGCAGCACAATTATACCACTTCTAAAGAGGAGGTGTTAAGTGAGAGGCTTTGCTGTGGGAACATCTTCACACACACGGGCTGCTGCTGATTGCTGGAGGATCTCTGGATCACACACCACGGCTTGGTGTAAAGGGGACCATAGAGCCTTCACAAGAAGCAAAGAAACTCAGCGAGCATCTTCCATCTCGAATATCTTTGACTTCAATTCCAAACCTAAACATCAAAAATTTCATGCCCAATGCCAGCATTTCCTACTGGTGGTCGTGGGGTGTGTGATCTGACTAAATGAGACATTTGCGCAGTCATCCAGAACTCAGATTGTTTTACTGCCAATCAAGGGAGAGAAATGGGCATTTCTCTCCCTTAGGTACAACTAAACTCATCCTGGTGTCGACAGCTAGAACAGGTCAGAGAAACACATCCTAGAAATGTCTTCTTCTGTAAAAACAAGAGAAACCCTGGATGTCAGGAATGGACCCTTACATTGGAGATGCCAAAATAGCTTGTCTTAGGCCTGTGCAAATGCTGACTTCCTGAGCTGATGAATGGCCTCATTCACTTCCTCCAATATTTCAGCAATATTTGCCAAAATGTTCCTCAGCTTCTTGTTTGCTGCCAGGTGAATATACATTTTTGTAATTAATTCTTCATGAAGACCCAGTAGAACACTGTGCCTCCTTACTGAAGCTGAGTTTCCACAGCGCCCTTGTTGCCTGCCGCCTGAGAGTTACTCCATATTGTCCACAGAGGCTCTTTAAAGAAGATGATGAAAACCTGATTTATGCTTTGCATTCATAGCACAGGGCAGAAATGATGGTAACTGGCCTCTCCTCTTCCTTCCATTAATCATCAACAGATTGTCCAGAATATGCAGCTGCTCAGGTGCTGATCTGGACTCCTCCCAAGCAGGATAGCATGTTCAATACTATTTTCCTATAATGTGGCCCTTTGTTCTATGAATTTCTTGTATCTTCTTCATTTGTATTTTGAAATGCAGATCAAATACTCTTTTTTTGGCTTTCTGGTGTTTTAGTGTACTGAGCACTTGTAGGTGTATCGTCAGTTTGTTTCAAAAGGTTCTTGCAGGGAAGCCTCTGCTACAAAAGCTTGGATGTTTGCCTGCTTGGAAACCTAGCTGAAAAAGTAGCTTATTTATGGAAAAACACTTTCTTCTGACTTGTCCTCTTGAACTGAAGCCTGGTTTATTTGTACAACTCCTCCTTATTCTGAAGTTGGAATCTTCTGACTCAGTAGAGCCTTAAATATAGTCTCAAATATGGGATACTTAATTAAGTAAAAACACCAGAAGGTGTAATTAATGTAACTGACCACTCAGGAAGGTTAAAGGCCTTCAAGATACATGTGGGAATGTGATTCAAGGCAGTCTGTTTCCTGCTTTGCTGCTTAATCTGTCTCATCTGGTGTAAATCAGTCTAATTTTATTACAGCCAATGTGAATCCACTGACTGGGATTCACGCCTCTGAAAATATCCACAGAAATCACATTGGTTAAATTCTTAGATGGATCAGAGAAAACTTGTTGATACTCATAGACAGAAGACAGCTATTCCTCTGGATTCAGTAAAAATTTGAAGCTAGTATACTCTAGGAACTGTAATTCCTGCTCCTTTCCTTGTCCCATTTCCATGTATATTTCTCCTTTCCAGCAAGATATGAGACACCATTTATGCTTAAGATAAAACCGAGCAAAAACTGTATCCTGTGCTTCTGCAGCATTATGCCTGGCATCTAATCCAGGAAACTGAGAGAGAGAAGAGTACTGTGTGGCTAAGTCAGTCACGAGTGTTTAAAAATACTCTCAGAGTCCTTGTCTGGGGTCCCTAACGAGGAAAACATGGGCCTGTTGGAGTGATTCCAGAGGAGAGTCACCAAGATGATCAGAAGTCTGAAGCAACTCACCTAAAAGACAGGCTGAAAGAGTTGGGCTTGTTCAGCTTGTAGGAGAGCAGGCTCTGGAGACAGCTTACAGCAACCTTCCAGTACCTAAAGGGGGCTACGAGAGACCTGGATAGGGACTTTTCACATGGGCATGTGGAAAGGAATGTGTAAAAGGACAAGGGGGAATGACTTTAAACTGAAAGAGGGCTGGTTCTATTAGACATTAGGAAAAAATTCTTCATTGTGAGGGTAGTGAGGCACTGGACCAGGTTGTTCAGACAAGTTGTGGCTCTCCCATCCCTGGAGATGCTGAAGGCCAGACTGGGTGGGGTTTTGAGCAACTCTACATGTGTGTAGAAGTCAAGCAAATGTCTGAATTGATTCCAAAACAACTTGGAACAGGAGCCAGCTGTAGTTTTGTTAGAAGAGGCCCTATCACTGGTGAACATTTTCAAAAGGGGTAAGAAAATCTCTTGTAGCTTTAGAACAAGGAACTTGAGTTGAAGCATCAAATAGGTAACTCCTCAAGGGTGATTCTTCTAAGACTACTATGTTGATGAGTCTTGGATATCTTCACCCAGAACTGCTTGAAAACACAGTGGTTGCAATCTTCCCTGAGGAACTTCCTGCAATCTTCCCTGCATGTCATTACACTTGTTTGGCATCAGAGTGGGAATTTAGGGAGCAGCCTGGGGACAGAAGTAGCACCTTTCTCTCCTGTGACCTGCACTTTGGTACACACAAGGGAATGTGAGTAATTGGAAAAGCACAGGAGCCTAGAGGCAGCTGCTCTTATGCCCTGTAGTTTCATACAGGGTGGGCAGGCAAAGCAGAGAAATACTAAGGTACATAGCAGCAATTTCTTGTCCTGTATGTCCCAAGAAGAAGCTTTTTGGGCTGTCTTCAGATGCCTAAAATCCAGAAGTTCTCACCAACTGGTCTTAAACCCTTCAGCACCAATTGCACATCCCATTCTCCACCTGGAAAATCTGAGACATGAAGAAGTAATGAACATGCATGCGCTGGTGCTGGGGACACTATCAGCATACAGGGCTGTGAAGGCCCAAAACATTTGTCTAGTATGGGCATGCAGATTGTTCATGTTAGGTGGGGCATGACTCAGTGCTGAGTGAAATCAGCCCTACATGCTTCCATTGGCTTCAGTGGTAGCAGATTATGTCCTTAATGGGTATGTGTATTACAAAAGAATGAGTCGTACAGGCTTTGAGGGATGGTTTTATTCTGTTCTTTTCCAAAGACTTTCATTTTATCAGAAAAGGGAAGAATTGGTGGGCTGGGTATTTTAAATACAGCTTTTAATTTGTCATCAATATGTTTTAAAAGAGAGCTGTGAGTTGAAATTTTTATTCTTTTCTCCTCTAACCTCTTTTCCTTTTTTTTTTCTTCCTTATAAAGAAAGTTGTAAAGTATACTTGAATAGAGGTAGTTTGAGGGGGATTTTTTTTCTATATATATTCTTGATGTATATGGTTCTGACCATTATTTTTGATTACCTGTTCTGGCATGACCGAGATTTCCTGTATTATTTCTAATACTTCTTTTTCCTCCCTGGGGAAATTTCATGTCTGCTTTTAACATTTGTCCTTTATTTTTACTTCGTGAAAACTGAGGCAGGGAATTAACTTTGTGTCACTGCCATATCTATTTTTTAGTTAATAATATCTTACATTTACAATATCCTCCTCTGTAATCTCCTTGGATGACCTTCCTGCCCTAACACATTTCTATCACTTCTATTGTCTCCTCACGTGTTACTCTTTTCTCTTCACTTTCTCATCTCTCCCCTCCATAATCCCCATTTTATCTCTCACATTTGGTCCCTTTGTAACCTTGATTACTTTGTACAGAGCATTTTTCATTCACATTGGCACACCTTTTCCTTTACAGTATATTTGCTGGGTAGGTAGCATACACATACACAACATTCCCTGAGGCAAACGTGAATTTTACTTTGAATGCCTTCCAATTTTGCTCACTTGCTCCTTCCTTTCATGATTCTCTTTCACTTTTACCCAACGGTGTCAGTTCTAACAAAGCTTGCTTCACTGAAATTGAACACCCATACTTTTTCTTCTGTATAGAAGAATACTCCTTTGTTTATTTCCTTGGTAGAAATGTAATTATATTATTGCTCTATTTGCCCTGTTTCATGCCTTTGTGTGCTGTCTAGATCAACTAACCAAAAGGATATTATTGAAAGCTTATTTCTTGCCTCTATTCTTCTACCTTACATATATATATAAAAAAAAACCTTACATTTTTTGCTTTTTGTTCTCTCAAGAGTCTTTCTCTTTTTTTCCAACATGTGTTTTTCCCTCCATTTGTCTGCTCTCTCCATGTGCCTTTTGTCCATTCTCCATTTCCACTCATATGTTCTCTTTTGAGAGTTTTGACACTGGCTTCAATATAACTTGTGCTTGAATTCATGTCTTTCCCTCTCTATTCCTTAGAATGCTGCTAACGCTGACAACCAAAGGTTGTAAGCCTGTGCTCTGTTGCTTGTAGTAAACTTACTGGGTCACAAGAAGCTCAAAAAATTTCCTGTCTTCTCAGGAGAACACTGGATCACTTCCGCATGCCCCTCTCCATCCCATTCCTCACAACAAATCTAGGTGCATGACTGCTGTTGAGGCTTGTTTTCTATTTGGTGTATCCATAGGCAGTTTAAAATGGGCTTGTGTGTTGCATTGCTAAATTTGAGGTTGGCCACCTGCAGATATTTTTGACAAATTAAAAATAGACTGGTTAGAGCAAAAATTCTCTGGGAGGTGTCTCACAGCTCTCTGCACCCACACCCCACCAATCATAAATCTGGCTGGGTATATTCCTTTGGAGATTTCGGCAGGTTTCCTTTGGGTTGTTTCCAAAGGACATGATTACGAGACAGTTTAGGTGATAAATAGCTGTGCCAGGATGGATGCCAGCATGTTCTACTTCAGTGCTTCTGCACTAGAGAGGAGCAGAAAAAAGGGCTAAGCCTCGTGCTCATGGGCAACACAGATGAGCCAGTGAGTAGCAGGCGTCAGTCCCCCAGGTAGGTGCCTCAGGAGTGAACAGGCAGTTTCTTCCATTGCTAGAGGAAAGCTGGTCATTCAGAGTTTTTCTGGGCAGGAAATACAGGGGCAGATTTTGTTCTGAAGCTGAATTAGAACACCTGGCATTAATTGCAGGTTAAGAATGTTCATGAGGGAATAGTCATGCAGACTGCCTGGTAACTTTATAATTTTGGTCAAAAAGGCAACATGGGAGCTCTCCTGACTGGACAGGCTGTCTTGACTTCACCTCTGGGCAAGAAGTTTTCTGCGCCTTCCCTTGCATTACTGCAGGCTATTTATCAGCCTTTTTTACCACCCTGCCCCAAATGAGAGAAGTCCTTTGTATCCCTAGCTTCTGGGAAACTAACGCACTTGGCTGGCCTGCTTGTTCCAATGCCAGCTCTCAGCCAGTGCCCCACCCTGCCGGACAAAGGCACTTACCTGCTGTAGGGCTCTTCCTGGACTAGAAGAAACTTATTGCCTCAAGCTAGTAAAAATGTAGAGCACTACAATAAATTGGCTCTCAAAGAGAGCAGTTTGGCTTTCCCAGCACTCAACAAGTCAGCACCCTCTATGCGTATAATTCTCTCCCTAGATATTTTCATTTACAAAATATTACATCTTGTCTTGCTTGCAAATCATAGATTTATTCTCACAGAGATATCTAATCCTCAGTCTCCTGAAAGTTAATCCTGTAGTCTACCTTTTCCCCAAAAATACTCAACAAAGAACATAAAATAAAATATAAAGACAGCCAGGATCATGTACCTTTTAAAACTTCAAATTAGTCCCATCTGTGGCATGGCTGAACACAGAAATGTAATATAAAATATTATACCCATACTTATCACTTGAAAGATTTGGGGGCTTAACAGGCTACTTTCTTTTTTATGTGAAGCTTAAAACCCACATTTATCTGAAATTAAAAAAATAAAACAAAGTATTTTTTTTCCAATTAGTAATGCAGATGAAATATTTATAATGATAGGGCAAATTTAGCATTTAATATTTCTGAGATTTAAGTCAAAAAGAATGGAGCATAGTAACCTAGAAGGGTAAAAGTCATCTTTTTCAGTTTTGATACCTTAATCAACAGTTTGGACTTGAGTCTGTTGTGAAGTCCAGACTTACCAGATGTTGTTCTCCTACAGTCAACTGAGTTACATGGTGTAATGCCAGAATGATATCAGTTTCTCACTGAGATCCTGCTCTTCTTCAAGTCAGAGTAAAACTCAAGGAAAAGCAAGGAAGCCAAAGAATTTATTATAACTTTATAAAAGCATTGGTAAGGAAAGAATCAGTCTGAATAATCAGTCAAAGCCATACAGTTCAAACCTTACCATTTGTTTTAAAGCATTACATTTTTTCTGATGTGAAGGAAGTTAGGTTTTTGCTTCCTTGCAGGAAGAAGTCAAGACATTTTGCAATTAATTTCCACAAAACAAGAAACCATACAAAACTGAGGAGGGGGTGCTGGGTGTTTGCCACAGACATTATCCAATTTTTCATGGGGTCTAAGTGTGGAAATGAGAGAATAAAATGTATGGGACTCTCACATTTCTTTGCTAATATTTAATGGAAAAAACAGATGAGAATTACTAGCTTATTTAGCTAGAAGGAATATTTTTTCTGAGTGCTGTGACTGTGTGCAATAAAAGACATTTTGTAGGTTTTGTTCCTTATGTTATGTCAGGTAATTATTATTCTGGTACTACAAAGTGAAGGGATAGGGTGCTTTGTTTCTAGATTAGCAGATGTAAGATCATTTATATTTGGCTCTCTGAAAGAAAAGTCTCATAGTGAGTGCATGTTGTTTGGCACCTATGACAGTCAGCTACTCAGATCAGCTAATGGGCAGAATTTTGCCACAGTATTAGAGAGGTGTTTTTAGAAAAGTTTAGCCCACTTTCAGGAATGTGACTGCAAAATATTCTCAGGAAAGGGAAGAACACGGCACTGTCATGGCAAGGGTGGGGAGATTGTCCCTTGCATTTCTCTCTTTCTTTTTGAGAAATAAAAGGAGTGTTTTAGATTTAATGCATTCTCAATTTTCAAAGCTTTCTTCTTTGCCTGAAAATATCCAAACCTATGCTTGCACATGCATATGTGCAGCTTTGCACAGAATTCCAAAAGGTGGAACTGTCTTATGTTTCCAACATTGGCATCTTTTTGATGAGCTGATAGCAACTGAGACCTTTCCTGATTCATCATTTTTAGTCTGGGAAAGCTACTAAATGCAGAGGAAAATAAACGAAAGAGGACATAGCTGTCTCGAGGGTTGATTCCCTGCAGAGCACAGAATCCTGCCTTCTCTTTCCGTCAAACAAATAGAATTTACACTGGAGTTTGGTGACACCTGAAATTATAAAACAAATCAAAACAAGATTTGAAAAAGAACAAAGGCAACAACAGGTAAAAGAGATAGAGAGAGAGAAAAAAAAAAAAAAAAAGAACCCAACCAAACCTTTTTTCTTTACCTAAGAAGGAAACTAGACTAAGGTAATCAAAAAAAGGGCAGAAAGAGGGACAAAGAGCTAGACGACGACATCATTATTTATGTTGGTATAGCAGCTTATTCAACAAATGTTCTTCTTTTTGATGCAGAGCAATCTTCTTTTTATTGTCATTTTTACTGCTGTAAAACAAAAGAGGCCTCTTTATGGGCCAAGACTCACAAGTTCCTTATACTGCGAATAATAAAAGATGATTGCTATTTTCTGAGGAGTCCCTTGTGATATGGGTATTTTCCCCACTATGCTGCTGTGAGGCAAGGATAGAGAGCCAGAGCCTGCCCTGGGGAATGACTCACCAAGTCTGAAAAATCCCTTTCCCTCACAACTTTGTGGAGAGGCACCCTGCTACTCCTTGGGCCTCCTGATCACAGTGTGGGAACAGCAGGTGTGTTTGATATCACCAGTCCTGGAGGATCGAGATGCCGCTGTGGTCAACATGAATTCTCTCCCTTATTATGAGATAGAGACAAGGTAAAAGCAAATTAATTTTTTATGCTAAACTATGAGGTGTAAGTAACTAGTTATTGTATTGGATAAATCAAACAATGCAAAGCTATAATTAGCTTTGGTTTTGATTTTCTATCTGGATGCCTTCCAGCTTCCCCAGCTGAGCTCTGGAAATCCCCAAATGAAGATCCCACAGCCTCTCAGGACAACCTGTTCTAATATTTGACAAATTTCATTGTGACTTGCATTATCTTCATTCCTAGTGGATATTTCCCTTGCTGCAGCTTTGGACTCCTGCCTCTTCTTTTTTTTCACAGGCCATGACTTGGAAGAGTCTGGCTATCTTATAACTCTTCCATGAGGCAGTTGAAGACAGCAGTTAGGTATCCACCCAGCTTTCTCCTCTTCAGGCTGAAAGAGTCCAGAGCCCTCAGTCTCTCCTTGAGTGTCTCATGCTCTACCCATGAGATTTGTCCTCCACTGGGAAAATTAATGAAATTTATAATTTTTAATGTATACCTTTTTTTCTAGAATACCACAGAGTTAAAAATTGGGCACAGTATGCCCAACATCAGTGCCCAAATGCTAAAGAGATGAGACCTGTTGGTTGTGACAGTGTTAACAGCCAGGAGGCGAGGGAGATGATTCTTTTTTCCTGTCTACTGTGCCCTCACAAGACCCCCACCCAGAGTGCTGCATGTAGCTCTGGGGTCCTCAACATAAGAAGGACATGGACCTGTTTGAACTAGGTCAAACGGTCAGAAGATGTCAAAAAGATGATCAGAGGGCTGGAGAACTCTTTCTGTCTAAACAGGCTGAGAGAGTTGTGATTGTTTGGCATGGAGAAAAGTTTCCAATGAGACCTTGTTGAAGCATTCCAGTACTTAAAGGCTGATTATGAAAAAGAGTGAGAGTGACTTTTTGTACAGAGAGATAATGATAGGACAAGGCAGAATGGTTTTAAACCGAAAGATTTAGATTAGATGTTAAGAAATTCTTTACGCAAAGAACTGAGTCCCTGGAAGAGGTTGCCCAGAGAAGCTGTGCGTGACCCATCCCTGGAAGTGTTCAAGGACAGGTTGGATGGCATACTGTGCAACCTGCTCTAGTGGCTGGCATCTCTTCCCACAGCAGGGGAATTTGAAATTGGTGATCTTTAAGGCCCTTACCAACCCAAACCAATGTATAATTCTGTGATAATGAATCCCAGGGTGCTGTTGGGCTTCTTGGCTGCAAGAGCACAAGGCTAAGTGCTCCAATCACATTTCAGTTCAGTGTAAAGTCTTCAACCTCATATTCTTGATTACTGTTTAATTAGGAAAATACCTAACCTCTTAATTCCTTTCATCTAAACCAGTAATTGCTTGACACAGCTTTCATAAAAATAATATCATCTCCAGCTCAATTGCATCTGCTTGTCCTAATGTTCTGCAGGTTATGAACCAATACATGCTACATACAAGTTCATGAGCTTGCCTCTTCCTGGCAGACCAATTTGCATATTATTTTTCTTAATTTCTGAGTACATATGAGTTTATATGCATAGTTTTTCATAAAATTTAATTTGCATAAACACTTAAGTGAAAACAAGAACTGTGTTTCATTAAGTAATTAATTGCTCATGGAGTGGAAATTCAACAAGAGGAAAGATAAACAGCACTGAGATAATATTTCTCCTGTTTTAGATAACCCCTAAAGGGGCTTTTTGTGACTGGGAACTCCATGACAACACTGTAAGAGATGCCATCTATCTGTAGTATACCGCATGAAGAGCGAAAGGGAATAAGTATTGTGGGACGTGTAGCAGTCGGGCATCCATGTCCTAGGTCCGTGTCCTAGAGAAATAAGCATTGCCAAGTCTGGTATCATAAGTGACTCTTAAGGAAGATGGGAAGGAAGACAAAGAAGACATATGATAACTGTTCCCAAGTATGATAGCACTTGAGGAACAGAATGAAGAGAGCAAAAAATTCACATTTATAGACACAGAAACTGAGCAAAATAGAGGCAGAGTTCTAAATATGAAACAGGGAAAGGTGTGTTGTGGCAGCTTTGTCAAACCAATGTAACTTTGGTTTGAGGTGCCAGAGAAGAGGCAGTTGGGAAAGGATTTTAGTAAGAGGTGTGCCCATGGACAAGTGGAAATTTCTTTGGTGGCAAGTTGAAAGTGGGAAGATCAAGGCAAGATAATATGATTGGATGAAATTTTATATCAAAATCTGATGGATAAAAGCTTGGATTAGAGCATATGTTAATTACCTGTAGAGGTTGTGAAGGATTAACCACGAGCACAAAACTCTGCTCCGGTGCCACAGCAGAGTTCTCCAGGCTCAGCCTCAGACCATTGCAGAGGTTTGACAGTCTGCTCAAGAGCAGGGGAGGTTGCTCTGGACTCTACTCCACGAGAAATATTGCTATAAATATTGCTATAAGGAGGACAATCAAACCCATGAGATCTTTCAAGATGACATCATAAAATATTGAGAACATTAAAAAAAGAAAAAGACAATTTACCTGATAATTTTCTTTAAGAAACTAGAGCTAGAACAGAAGTGTACAATGTCTTTGCATTAAAAAAAGAAGAAGGAAAGAAGAAAGTGCTTAACCCTCCAAAAGGAAATTTGATGGAGATTTCCTTTGAGAATTTTGATTCTGTGGCATCAAGAGTCAGGGAAAAAGTTGAACAAAAAGTCAACCACTTAGCTCCTGGAAAGAATAGTGAGTTCTGATAAAGTTGTTGCAACAAATAAAGGAACTTGAAATAGCAGTAATTTTAAAAGTCATTAATGAAAAAGAAAAGGAGAAATAGAAGATTTAATAACCCTTTAAATGAATGGCATAAGGCCTCCTTGGAATGCAAAAGATCTGAATGACCTTATTAAAGACAGACAAAAATAGGAATTTACCTGAACCCACAGAAAGTGGATGGAGTTGTATTACAAGATATACACTAAGAAACCAGAGGTTGTTAAATTAAAATAAGACAGAAAAATCACTTACTGCAAAGTTTTTCAAATAAAGCACAAAATCTAAAACAGACAGCAACTTTAGAGGGGAAAATATTTATTTTATTTTATAGGATATGCCAGAGATCCTGAAATATGCAAGATCAGACAGTAGTAACTGGAATGGTACACATTAAAAGCAGTATTTCTGGAACAAATCTCTTGAGAAATTATTTGTATGGGTTTTGTCCAGCTGCTGGAAAAGGCTTATGAGGTTGTTGTTTCAGAAACATTACTATGCAGATAGTGGTGGTTCAGACCCATTGTGTACTTCTCCTTCTGTCCTGATTTAGCCACAACTCCCACTAAAATTGATCAGTGAATGGATTACTTGCAGAATAACCCATTTACTTTAGTCCCTGGCTGAACAGTTTTTTCATGCTTGCTTTCTCCCTTGTATGTGGTTTACAGGATAACGGTATTCCCTGATGAGTTTTAAATTGGATTTCTCAGCTGAAGAAATGAAGTGCTCATTCACTAAAACAGTGATAGAACAGAAGATTTTTGGTGTCTGTGGGAACTGAAGCTGAGAAAAATTACTGTGGTCAGAGAGTTCCTTGGATTTTCTGATGTTTTGATGTCCCATGCAGTAGGGCACTAAAACTGCCCTGCAGGTGTGATGGATTTGCAGTTGGAGTCCTTCCAAGTACCACTACTCCCAAGAGCAATGCAGAGACTGATGGCTAGGCTGGAACAACCCATTCTACCCTGTGCAATCAGGAAGAATTTGAGGAACAGAAAATTTAGCAGTAAGAAGGTTTTGTAGAGACAGTAGGTGGAAATGAATGTAATCATAATAATTCCAACTTAGAAATAAAGAGGGAGGGAAATGAAAATGCCAAATCATTTAATCTTGACATTTTTCAAGTATCTAATATTAAGTGATGTATCATGGAAACATGAGAATGCTACTTTCAACACACTTTTTGAGAAAATCTGCCAGTTCTTTGGTATCAAACCAATATTTTTGGCTTTAAACGACTGAAATGCTTTTTTAAAGATGAAGAAGGAATAAAATGATTGACATTAAATCATAAGTGTAATTTTATTTTTTTTAAAAAATAAAATTGATATTGAATTCCTCTTTTAATTGAAAAAACAAGGAACATTTTCTCAGCCCTAGCCAAAATAAGGATTTTTATTCTCTTTGCATTTTCTTCCCTATGGCTATACTGGCCCCAGTATCCAATTTTTACTATGAAGTAGAAGAGTAAAGAGGTTGATTATTAGAATTAAACGTCAGTCAGCATGTCGGGTTTGCCAATCCAGTTGCAGGGATCCATCACATCTGCAAACTTTAAAAATTACTGAAGTATAAGGAATGTGTGAGGAAAAGGACTGGCTTTTGAAGAGGACATGCCACACTACAAATAGGAAAATGAGACACAGGGTAGCCAAAGCTGACTAGTCTGTCAGTCAGGAGCACAATTTAGTTCTTTGTCCAGCAGAGTTGTTCATTGTACTGTCCAGGGTATGAAAAAACAAACTTATTTTTTCTTTCCTGTTGGTTGTGAAGTTCTCTGCATATTTACAGAATGGCAATGACATTTGTTGAGCTTCCCTAGGCATCTCCATTTATTGGAGGCATTTTGGGGTTTAAAAAATGCCAAGAGAAAAAGAATTTTTTTTCTCTTTCTCTAGGAAAAAAAAAAATCAGAAATAATTACATGAAAGTTGATTGTAGGGTTTGTCCTTTTCTCTGAGCAATTGCTTTTGGGTTACGCCTCCAATGGAAGATACTTCATTTAGCTTTGAATGCAGGGTACAGTGCTCTGGAGAAATAAATATATCCTGAGCCTTGGCACAGCCACCTGGCACAAAGAAGGAACATATCTGGTTTTCTCCTGATTTTCAGGTGGCCCTGTGCCATCCTGGGTGGGAGCTTGAATGGTCTCCAGGAGGTTGTGTTTAGCTGGCTGGACATGATGGCTTCTTCCTTACAGGTCAGCGCAAGTCTGTAACTGGCACTGAGGGAGATACACCAGAAGTCTATAAAATTATGAGAGTCAAGGAACAGGCCAAAAGGGAATAATTATTTACTGTCTTTTCCAATACAAAAATAAAGGAGATTTAAATGGAACTAGCAGGTGGCATGTCTGGAAAATCAAAACAAGAGTGGTACTTCACATAACTTGTGAAATTCAGAATATTGTACATTTTAAAATATGTATGAGTTAAAAATGAAAGGGCCAAATACATGGAAGAAAATCCTCAGGCAAAAAAAAATTAAAATAAGCAAGCACACTGAACCAAAATCTAAAATAAAACAGAAAAGAGGCTGCCATGAAGAGAAGATTTCTACTGTCTTGAAATGCTGGAGAAATCTCTCATATCCTTCTGTTCTTTCTATTACTAGAGACAGCTACTAGCCTAGTCTTGGTTTACAGATGTTCTTGTAGCTTCATGGTCTTTGCTGGTGGAAAGAATCAGACGCTGAAAACAGAAGAGCTTGTAAGATTAGATTAAGAAATAAATAATATCCAAGGCAAACTCAAAATTAATATAAGATATATTTTTCTCAAGGGTACAGACTATGCTGTCACTATCACAATAAACTATTGAGACAAAGAATTTCACAAGTTTCAAAAATAGTTTGGAGATACACTTGGAGGACAAGAATAAGCAGAACAAAAAATTATGCTAAATCTTGTTAGTTAGTGTTTAAAACAACCAAGTATTATTAGAGCGTGATATAAATGTGAACCAGATTATCCCATTTTGTAAAATGTAAGTTGTTTAAAGTCTTCTCTGAATCTTCTAGTTCTGGCCAGCTCTGGTTAGAAGCTGGGAATGGAACGGTTGGGTATGGCATAGTGAGTTCTTTGATCCTGTGGGTATTTTTGTGATGGTGTGCACCTGAAAAAATTGAATGGAAAGGAATTGAAATTAAAAGAAGCAGAGTGAACTGCGCTCTAAACAATGCATAAAGATATGAACCCCTCCCCCCCCAATAGTATCTGGTGGAGTTTTCATTTACTTCTGTAGTCTCTCTCTAGTTTCTGTAGACTTATGGAACTGTTTACATGAGTACCAGTCTGTACAGAGACCTTTCAGCATCAACTTTCCATCTTGGTTAAACCACACCAGCTGGGTGAGGCTGACTTGTGGTGCAGGATGAAGTGCAAGGACATCTTAGGAGAGCCTTCACCAAACAGTGGCAGCCTCTTTTTACATGTGCACTAGGAAAATACAGGTTTCCTTTTTAAAAAAGAAAAAAACCAAACAAACCCACAAAAAAACAAACCGAAAACCCCCAAAAAACCTTCAACATTCAAAATGGATTAAACAGGAAAATAAGGTTAAATAACAGGCTTGTTAATGAAACATGTCAGATCTCTCCTCTATGACATCCAATAGGACATGAAACTGGCCATATCAAGTTTGTTTAAAGGTCCATCTAACCCGCTATCCTTTCAGTTTAAGCAACCAGGAGTGGATTTTTAGAGAAGAGCTTAAGAATATGGCCAGCATGAAGTAACATCGTCATAATGTCTTACTTGATGGATTCATGTTCCTTTTTTTTTCAAAGAAATCTTACCTCCCCTTTGGATAAGCAAAGCCTTCAGAAAAAGAAAAAAAAAAAACACAAAAAAACCCAAAAAATAACCAACAAAAGAAACCCAAATAAACCTCTATAGCTGAGCTGATAATAAGAATTTGCCTGGAAATTACCTGTTATTAAACATATAAGATTTGTTAAACATTATTTTCTTTTTCTTTTTAATCTTTTCTTTTCTCTCTCTCTTTCTTTTTTTTTTTCTGTTTGAACTGACCCAGTTTTTAAGTCCCTGTCAGAGATCTGATGGTTTGTAAAAGAATCCACGTAGTGTATTATAAATCAGTTCAGCCCTTCTGTAACTGATGAAGTCAGATAGTGCTACATCAGTATCATCTCACCACTGAAGTAGTTAACCTGATACAGATCTTCCTAATGCGTGTTTTTTCATGTGTTAGCAATGGAATGAGAAATCCAGGCGTTTGATGATGGTTGATGCTCTTTCTTTTCATATCTGTGCATCCCTTATTAAAAGCTTGAGGCCTTAGCCCTGTGACACGCTAGGGAGAAATTAAAGTGTATCCCTACTCAGCAAAGCCTGTATCCATGTATTCCTGAGGTAAGAGCAGGGTAGGCACATGCTTAAACATCTGCCTCATAGTGAACTGCACATGATTTTAAAGTTAAATCTGTTCTTAGAAAATATCCTGCTGGATGTGAATGAAACTATAGGTGAGATCCGATGGAAATGATCATTGCACACACTGCTCCCTCCTGTGGGCACCATTGAGCACCAATTCAGCAGCGCTTGTGTCTGTGGGCTGGGAAATTATTTTGAGAATCAAAACCAGCAATGACAGACTTCTGAAGTGCTGAGAAGTCCCATTTTGGTGTTTTTAAAGAAATGTTTTGATTTTTTACTTCAAAATGTCTTAGGAGTACAAAATCAAAACAGGAATGTTTTGATTAGCACCTAAAGATTTTCTGAAATATTTTGTCATATGAAATTAGGGGTTTTTTTTAATCTACCTCTAATGGAAATTTTAAAAAAATCAGAATTTTTAACACTAAAGAAAAAGAAAATTCCCTAATATCTCTGTTAAGGACGGTAGAGCATGGGTTGAAGGAAAAAGTTGGTTTTCTTCGAAAGCTATTAATAATGAGAAGGAATATATTTTTTCCAATTACTTTTTTTGGCATGTTGTACTAGAGGAATTCCAATATCTTAATTTTAAACTTCAGTTTAGTTTATTTGGTTAAATGAGATAAATATCTTTTTTCTGCCCTTAAAAGTCATGATGGAAACAAAATTTTAGAAAATATTTTTCTTTAATACAAGTAAAATGTAAAAAAAAAGAACAGTGTTAAAACTGTAGCTGTCACATTTACAGACTACTAAAAGAAAACTGCATAAAAATCTTAACTTTATAAAAAGAATATAATGACAAAAAAAAGAAAAACAGTACAAATATTTCTAGCCAACACACGAACATCCCAAAGGGAACTGAAGTTGTGCTTGACTGTGCTATTATTTTATAGATGCGGGGCAAAAATCTCTGCCTTGGAGGCCTTAAACCTAAAGGAAATAGGAAAAAGGGAAGATACGAAACCCAGCTTGACAGAGGGAGGGAAACATCAATTGCTATTTTTTTATTTTATTAATATAGTTATTAGGTATGTATTATTGTATAATTGCCTCAGATTACCTACCTAGTTCTGTCTATGTTACAGTTTGTACCATCTGATCTTGATTAAAGACAAAATGTTGCACAAGAATATAAAAACTGATGTGTTTGCGGTACAATGGTTAAAATTTTTGTTCTAATAAATCCCTCTGAGCTTCCTCCGTGTTTTGGGTGTTTTTTCAGATAGTCAATTCTGTCAAGTGGAACACTTATTTAAATACTTCCTATAAAAATTCACAGCTAAGTGAGCTAGAGAAAAATAATAAATGGTTATCACAGAGTGTCTACATAAACCTTCATTTCTGACAGGGCTATTGGGAGCACTAATCGTAATTATATGATTCACTTGGCTTAGTGGGTGCAGCATGTTCAGAAAGGTACAACATAAAAATAAAGGACTGAAAGACAAATCCTATTTCATGTAACAGTTTTTCTTATAACCACCTTTGAATTAAAAAAATTGTCAGATTAATATTTTCATGTTTTACAGACCCCAGAAAAGACCTTGATAGATGTCTGGAGAGGACACTGTTTTTTTTCTAGGGAGAAGGTGTCCTGCCAAGCTGTATAAAGATGAAACAGAATGAAAGGTTTTTGCCAAATTTTTTTATTCCAGACAGTTCGGTGGATTAAGGATGTATTCTACTTGCTGATCATCTGAGCTCCTCTTCACAGCTATATGTGAGCTCTAGTGATGAAAAGTTCAGATTTGAGTAAAGACAGTATCATATTCACTAATAAATCCAAAGAAAAGGGATGAAACAACTCATTCTCATTTCTGGGAGAAATGCTCTGAGGCAGTTCAGGCTGCATCCGTATGTTGTAAAACATGCAAGTTGAACATAAACTTTGTTTTCACTGTGACACATCTGAGGGAAATGAAGTCCTCTTGTGGCATCTAAGGGCTGATACAGCAGTGGAATGTATGACACAAGACATGGCATTTACAATTGATTAAACACTGGAGTAAAGTCCACCAATGTCCAAAAATTCCATTCTTCCTAGAGATTAGGCTGAACCAGAAGCTGAAATGTCTGAAGATGCATGTTTTTGAGAGTTTATAATTAAATTGAAATATCTAATTTCAGCCATTATCTTGAGACACAAAATATTGTGCCCCAAAATAATGGTGACATTAGATATTTAGACACAGTAATCTCTTTGTTTCTTCTATAACACAACTCAAAAATGAAATAAGATGACAAAACTGGCCATAATGAAGTGGGACAATAATTTGGTTTTACAGGATTTTTTTCTTGTTTTCCTAAGGAGTTGTGAGAGGGGGAACCTAACATTTGAAAACTTGCTACAGATGGATAATTTTAGAATTTTCTGTCTGGTGCACAACTCATAAACTAAAGAAGGGAAAAGAATGCAAGGTTAGAGGTGTGACCAAAGTCACAAATTGTAATAATTCCATGCAGAAATCTACGTTTGGAAGCTATTTGCAGGTTTTTTATTCATGAACTTAGCTAGGTTGGGTCTTGTGTTCCACAAGCTAAATAATTTAAATAAGTAAATAGTGATTGTCAGTTGTGGTAAGGAGGGATTAATGCATCTTTCTAGATAGTGGAAGTCACAGTATTTGTGAAAAAGAAAAAAAATCTTTTCTTAAGTTCTCTGCTCTATGAAGTGGATAGATAAAGCTATTTAAAACGTTCCTGGAAAGTCATAAGTGGAATTGATTCTCAGATTTCATAGACAATATAAAAAGAAATTTGGAAATCACTCATGAAAGTGCAGTAAGAATTGTTTGATATTTGGGAAACTGACTTCTAACCTGCTTGAACTGCTGCTTACCCATGGGAGAGTAAAAATTTTTTTCTATTTAAATTCCATAGTCGCCTATATTAATTTGTAAGACTGAGGGTTCTTATATCAACAGAATGAGAAGGTAATACAAAATTATCACAATGGAAAGTGAAGAGAAATTCTAAGAAACAGCTACAGAAACACTAAGAATTTCAAGATTTTTTTGTCATGAAGGATTATAAGATGTGGTTAAATATCAATATGTTCAATTTTGCAGCATTTCAATTCTTTAACAATGTTTTGTATGCTTTACTTGAAATTTACTGAAATTTGAAAACATGGTATAGGCTAAGTATAGTAATTTCAGAGCAAAACTCAAAGCCTTGAGATATATAAAATCACCTTTCTTTGAGATTCTTGCAGATTTTAGAATCACCAAGTCTTAATTCTTAGTTCAGAACTGCATTTTCTGGTTATGAATATCATGACTAGAATGTGGTCTAAGACATATCTATTGTATTGTGCCACTGGGATGGATCATAGGAAACCAAAAGACTTTTCATTTGCATCCTGCATTTAATACACTGTTCTCTTTTGCCAGACATTTAAAGAATTGCACTTTGACTCTGAACTTTATTGACTCTATTACCATATTTTCTGAGCCAGTCTTTTTGCTTTGTTTCAGCAATTTCCATCCCTTTCATCCATCTGAGAGATTTGTGGTGCAAACAAATCAATTTTCTGGGCTGTTGCTCAAGTTTTTACAGGGAGACATATCTGCACTTGTGGACACTGATAGCTGAGGGATTTGAAAGGAGACACTCGAAGGCACTAATTTCTTCCATTTTTGGTGAAAAAAACCTTTGTGTTGTTTTACTTTCCTGGTTATTTGAGGCTCTGCACTCAATATAACTTATGTCAATTAAGTGTTTATCAGTAGATGGACAAATACTGAACATAAATGCAGAAACAAACCTTAAATAATTGCTGCACTCTACTCCTCCATAAAATTGGATTAGAAATATTTTCTGGAAATATTTTTCATTATTCACTTACAGTTAACAGAGTCTGCTATAATTTCTGTTGCTGTATAATTTGCTGAAAAATCCATGACAGTGCATAAAAAAATCATGAGAACAGCACAAGGTTTGGATTCATCCATGCACCAAAAGCCTCTCTCCTAGTGATAATTTTCAGTTGACAGAAGGGCACTATTTTGTTGCACTTTGTAACAGGCCAGGAAAGTAGAGAATATAATTGTATTATTATCACACTTAGGAAACCTAGCCAAGGATTTTGTGCCAGTACTGTTCATTTAAAAAATCAAGTGGTTCGTAGTTGACAGAAGTTAAAATCTCAGTATAAAACAAGACATGAGAAAGAAAGAAGGCTGATGAAACAATAAAGCAATTTAATTGATTTTGTTGTCCACCCTTGTCAGGTGCTTGATGTCCCATAGCACCATAAGAAGTAATTGGTGAAAGCATCTTCAGTTTGAGATAACTAAATTTAGACATCTGCATGAAGGTGTCACCAGTGAACTGATGGTCCATTCTCTTATTATAGCTAGGGATGTGGAGCATGTCCCAAACGACTCCAGCTGCCTTCGTAGATGTAGATGACCCTTAGCATAGGTATATGGGGCACAGCTCACCTTTCCCTGACACTGTACCCTGCTGAGATTGGAAGAAACACGTCACTGTGAAACAGATAATGAGAAAATAAAAGTCAAACCTATAAGATCCATTGCAGATTTCTGATTTATTGATGTAAATTGCATCTTTACTAATTCACAATACATTTATGACTACTCAGAAATGTTCTTTTAGAACGTAAAACGTGAAGCAAACAGAGAAATGTTATCTTGTACAGAATACATGACTCACTTTGGAACTGACAAAGAAGATTTCTTCCAGACTTTCTGCAAAGCATCAATTACCTCAGACAATTTGCTGCCAGGGGCAGCAACAGCTATACCTCTGGATTTTTTAAGATAAAGGAAATATGTCATGCTGTCCACTGTTGTAATGTAATGGGCCTGTTAAATGTTGCAAAGTTTTCCTGGGGGAAAAAAAAACAAACCAAAAAGGCACAAAATGAAAAGAGCAAAGGAGGGCCTTCTTTCTGTCGAGCATTTTATATGATTTTAGGATATATCTTTCAAAGGATCAGAAAGAGCTTATTATTGAAGTAAGACCCAATAAAAAAGAGTTGAAGAATTTTTTCTAGAACTTCACTGAAGTGTCTCCCACTTTTTCAGCATCAAACTAGCAACAGAAGAGTTAAGAATTAAGGTAAAAATCATTTTGCAATTGCTGATACATAAAATGTCTGTGAATCATCAAATGGGAATTATTTTTCTGCATTAGGATTCTGCTAGTTAGAGGTGGAAATAATTAGTGAAAATATAGAGAGAAAGATGGCAAAGAATCATTAAAAATTTTAATTTTCAAATATAAGATGTACTTTCAGTTCATCAATACTTATATCTCTAAATTTTTTTAGCTCAATACAAAAAGTAATAAAATTCTCTAGTACGAGGATCAGAACCTGCCTATCCCCATTTCCAACCTCTTAATTCATCATCTGGGAGAAAAAAAAAAGAAAAAAAAAGAAGAAGAAAAAAGAGAAAAGTATGATGAAATGAAGTCTAGCTTCATTGATTTCACAAATAACAAATCTGATCCCGTGGTGATCTGTGAAAAACACTGGTGGGGGAAAGGAAACTGCAACAAAACTGTGAGAGAAGTTAAAGGATCCGCAGTTAGAAATTTGGTCATGCTATGTCTTAACATAATGACTAGAAAAAATCTGAAGTAAAGACCTAAGTAGCAATCTACCATTGTAGTGCACACTACAGCTGGAACAGGATTGTACAGGTACTTCATTAAAGAGTGAAATGCAGCCAAAGCTGCACAAAACCCAGAAAAATGTTTGCATTGAAAGCATCATTACCTCTTGATGCTGCTTCCCATACTTTCTTATCTTAAAATTGTTGAAAGTTTTCTGAGCTCAATGAAATTTGAATTACAGAAACTTCAAAATACATTTTTAAATAGATGGTTTTGATCAGGGCTTACATCAAACACCAAGTGCAAAGGGTTTCATAAAAAAAGATTTTGTACCCTTGAAAAGCTAGAGGTTAATTATTTCAGTTTTTTTTTTAAAGCATCTAGGGAATATTTTGAATTAACAAAAGAGACATAGCTGAAAGTGTGCTAAAAAAATGACATAGCAGAGGTATTTTAATAAAAGCCTTTCAAAATGTAGTTTATAAATGTTCTAGTACTGCAGTGTACTTGTATATCTTAACACATTAAGTGAATTTGGTGCTCACAGGACAGCTTTGATTCACAGACTGGAGATCAGCAGGGTCTGTGACATAGTAAAATCTTCTGTAGTTTTGTTCTAACACTTCTAGATCATGGTGTCTTGTAATTTATGGGCTCTCAGATGATGCACACTGGTATTGTGTTCACATGCCCATAATTAATTGCACAAACCTTTGTTGCACACAGGAAGGTGACACAGATCCACATGCATGAAGATGTATGAGTAGGATGCTAGGCTCATGCCACACATCAAATCCAATGCTGGAAGTTACATTTAGGGAAAAGGACGAAGAGGAAGAGAAGGGAACATGAAAGGCCATGAGAAAAGGAAGAGGGAAAGGAACAGGAAAGGGGGAACTCTCCAGTGCCAGGGAGGAGCAACAGTGATGGATGCCCAGAATGAGTGTCCTTGGATGGGGGCTCTGTCCAGTGCAGCAAGAAGCAACAGTGAAGATGACTGAAAAGGAAAAGAATGATGACACTTTCATGATGCTTTTACCCCAGCATCATAATACTTTTCATCAGGGATGGCTGAAGCTTCCTATTCCTTTTTTCTGCCTGTGAAACTATTAGCCCTGGCTGGAGCATGCTAACTGGGCACAGATGTTGCACATCCATTGGCTGCTGAGACTCTTCACATGTAGCCCTGGATAAAACTTATCAAATATACAACTGGCTGTTATCTACTGTGCTGTTTTTCTTGTTTCTCTTTTGTGTAAACTGAAATCTGCGAAGTGAGAAGTGAAGCCTGGTGTTTCTGATGCTGGCAACAGTTTCTCCCCATGAGAACAGCAATGTCAGGGTTTGGCAGGCACAAGGTTGTGAGGGCAACAGCGCCTGAACTTAAGCAAGGGAGAAACAAGGGGAAAGTGCCACAGGGACTTTGGAAAACCATTGTTATGACACATTAGGGGAAAGAGTACAAAACTGCAAACTCCAGGCCCTGAGCACTACTGATGTTAAGGCAAAAAGGCATCTCTGCCACTGGACTTCACTGCTGACCCAAGAATTCTATTTTTTACCACTTTGTGTAATTCAAATAGTCAGCCAGATACTCCTCCAGGCACTGGTACATAAAGGTGCTTTTACCTCAATTCAGTGTCAATGCTGGAGAACTCTCAGTCATTTCTTCTTATCCTGCAGGTGGAGGTGCCAGCCCCAAGAGCTGAGATGTGACAGATGTTTGTAGGAACATGCATGGTCTACTTCAGTACAAACATAAACTAGGTCAGCAAACCATCTTCACCTGAGGAGTTGTGATTAGCAGCCCAGGGCAATGTTTTCCAGCTGTCCCACCGCAGTTCTCATGAGCTGGTCTGTCAGTGTCACAGATGTAGCACAAGGGAAGTAGAAGAAAGGAGAACTGAGCTGTTTTCAGAGTGCCTACAGCAGGCACCTGTCCCTCCAGGGAATCCAAGGGAGATCTGACACTTCTCTATCACACTCTGTCTCTCTGCCGTTACACAGTTTAGAAAGAAGCATGAGCTACTGAAATTTGGGAACAGGAAAGGGCCCTATGCTTAGATATCTAGTGGTCTTGTTAACCCAAAATGATTAGATGATATTTGCTGCTTTTAGAGGTTAAGTGTGTTGTAGAATTTATGATTAGAGTTCTTTGTTTATTTAGATGGAATACAAAAGAACTTTAATTAAGTTAATGTTCTAATATATTCTTGACCGCATACATCTCAAGAAATGTATAAATAAACTTCCTGAAGGAACTAAGATTGGGTAATACTACCCACTCATTCTTGTTTTAGGGAATTGATTCCTGAAAAGATGCCTCATTTGAAGAAATTTCTTCTAAACACAGAATTATTTCTTTACAGTTCTTTATACAACTTCATTCTTATGTGATATCTAATGAAAATAAAGAATGCCACTTAGACTGCATCTTTCTCCTGGAAGGTGTTTTGTTGAGGGATGACAATGGGGAGAGCTGTCCACATAGGAGCATGTGACACACTTAAGTCAGCTTTCATCTCCATGGGGAATCCAGTTTTACTGCCAGCTTATAAAAGGGGAGTGAAAGGCAAAAATCTGGCATTGTGCTGTGGGTCTAAGTGCAGAATACTTCAAGCACACTGCAGACAACTATTATCTTGGAGGGAAGCCAGGCTAGTCTAGATCCAGAGGACACTTCAAGAGCCTTTGTTATAAGAATCCAGTGGAAACTGTAGGAAAATGTGTATCTCATTGCAAACTATAAAGAGAAGTTGGATGCATTAAGTACAACATTAGATTTTGATCTGATGGCAAAGACACACTTTTAATAAACATCATTATATATTGGCCTTACCAGGTAAACTGTCAGCATATTAGAAACTGACTTAGCCATGAAGCACTGAGAAATTAAAGCAGCACAGTAGGAAGCAGATGACATTTTCAGTACATTAAAAATAGCATTTCTTGCAGTACAAACTATTTGAAAATTCCAGTTATTGAGATGTTCTCTGTGTGTTTATTCGTAAGAACTCTTCCCAAAATAAGCAGAAGTGGGAAAATAGATGTTTTTGGCATAGAAAGAAAGCAAACTTTCTGAAAAGAATGAAAGTGTGTAATCCTAGTAGATTCAGCTCTGCCTCCAGTCTGCATTATTGATTGCATTTATCTTTTATAATATCCAAAATATTAATTTTATCTCATCTTTCAAAATTTTATTTCTATTATTACATAGTGAATCACACACTTGAGAGAAAAACTAATTTGAAAGACAAAATAAAAATATTGAATTAAAAATTTTGGAGCAAAACAGATTTTTCTCAAAAGAAGATATCAAAAACCAAACTCTCAACCGAAATTTTTCCATTTGACAAACAAGATGTCTTAGTGAAATAATATAAACAACTTTGAATTAGCTTCTCCTATGAATGTCAAGTTCTGAGTCAAAGGGTAGTTGAAATATGCAATACCATTAATTTCTTTAAATTCCTGTTACAAATACAGCCCTTCAGGAAAATTCCCTTTGCAATTTGCTGTGTAGTGGTCCATCATTTAAAACCTGTGTATGAAGGGTTAAGCAGAGAAAAGTGATTGTTTAAGGATTATTTTAGTTTCTAGGCTGGCAACAGTCTCTCGGCACATAAAGTGACAGGGTGAAGTAGATTAATTTATCTATGTATTCCTTTGCTTGGATGACTTTTTAGGTATGAGCCAACATCTATCATGCCACCCTGTATCATCCTGTGGTAAGCAAAATTTGTGGCTCCAGAACTCAGACAGGCAAAAGGACTACTACTTGCAAACTGGGGGATTCGGCTGCTTTAGAGTTCTGAATGTGCTTAAAATTTAGTGGATTCAGGACTGAGCATAATCCAAATGTTTATGGGGCTAAACTAACCATAATTATCAGCTTTTACTGAGCAGCTGTATTCACATTCACATATGGCATTGCACTGCACAAAATTGGGATACTCTGCTTAGTGTTTTGAAAACTGAAACAAGAAGTATTACATGAAAACAAGAAGTATTAAGTGAAGAGAAACTCTATTTCTTGCAGTTGTACCAGACCACAAAGCCTCATCTAATAGATTGTTTCAACCATGAAAACTAAAGATAAGAAAGTTATTGCCTCATCCTAACATGCTGAGATGGTTGGATTAGGGTTTAAAATCTCAGCAGAACATTTCCCAGACATGAAACATGACATGTCCTCTTCAGAAATAGAAAGGACAATAATAAAGCTAGAAGGGCTTAAATCTGTGATGCCAATAATTTTAAATGGTTCAGACATCATGCTTACCAGGATCTTCCAGGTCAGATCGATCAAAAGCCAGGATTAAAAGGAGGATAGGGAGAGGTGACATTATAGTGGGGGCCTTCTAGAAGCCACCCAGCCAGGACAAGTGAGTGAATGAGGCCTCTATGGACAGATTAGGAGCAGCCTCATAGTCACAAACCCTGCTTCCTAATGGGGGACTTCCAGCACCTCAATATCTGCTGGAGGGAAAACACAGCAGGGCACTGGCAATCCACAAGGTTCCTGGAATGCTTTATCATGACTTCTTTGTCCAAGCAATAGTGGAGCCAACAACGAGAGGTGCTGTGATAGACCTTGTTCCCTCGTACTACGCTGAACCTTATTCTCACCAACAAGGGTGGGGAATGAGAGGCTAAAGAGCTGTCTGGGCTGCAATGACTATGAAATCGTGGAGATCCTCAGAGCACACAGCAAGCTGACTACCCTGGACTTCAGGAGAGTAGACTTTGAATTCTTCAGAGATTTGATTGGTAGAATACCAGGGGATAAAATCCTGGAGAGAAAAAAAAATCTTAAATGACCTGATATGCAGTACCAGCAACTGAAAGTTCTTACTTTTCCTTAAAACGTTGTTACTTTTTTGTTTTGTTTTGTTTGCTTCACTGAATATTTGAAAGTGCCTAGGATTAATTTTCCACTGACTTGGCCAGAGGAAGACAGTGATGTATATTATCATGAAAGATATCTTGGTACTCTGTATAGTGTGGGAGAGAGGAAGCTCTGTGTATTGCATTACAACACAATAGATAGCCTCATTTCTCCAGTGCTTACAGAGCATCACACACACCAAAATGTTTTGCTCAAAGAAAAGCTGGATCTGGAGTTGGGAGATCAGCCTCTGAAAATGGAGGTAATCTTGAATGAGAAGAAACATCTCAGCCTTGCACAGCTGTTTTTCACCAAGGCACACAACAGCAACACTTGTCCTGGTCCCACTGGCTAGACAATGGCTGATCCAGGCCAGGATGCCATTGGCCTTCTTGGCCCCCTGGGCACTTGCTGGCTCATGTTCATTCACTCCTAACTAGTACTCCCAGGACCTTTTCCACCACACAATTTTCCAGCCATTCTTCCCCCAGCTTATAGCACTCCTGGGATTATTGTGATCTAAGTCCAGGACCTGGCACTTGGCCTTTTTGAACCTCACACAATAATGAGGTAATCAACACAGATAGATGGTTTAAAAGTGTTCTAGGAGAAGGACAGAGAATTCCACATCAGTTTAGCAGACATTCCCCAGAATTCAATGAAATTGTACTTATTAATACAGTACTTCTACAATTGGCTTACATAGTTCAGCAGACTTCTGCTGCTGCTTCAGCTACTTCAGAGAAAACTTGGAGAAAAGTTATATACCTGAGGGAACAGAAAGTTTTTGTTACATCCCATCATTAATTTCTTCATTGTCATGGTAGCCAATAAAAGTAATATGCATCCATCAAAGAGAATGGAGAGACTAAATAATTAAGCCTCTTTGGAAGGAAAAATTACTCATCAGCAAGTTTGCTATTTCACATTAAAAATGAGTGTTTGAAGTCACACTGAAATGTGACTGTATTCCAGTAATTGATCTTACTGAAAAACTCTCCAGAAACAGGGTGCAATTCATAGCCCTAATGGCAAATTGAGGGAAATATGGCAAACATTCAAGAAATTCTGTGTGTGGACAAGCTGAGATGTATGTGATGCTGCCTTGCTGCCCAGGGGGACTGGTGTCTGCAGCTACAAAATTTTCTCATACCTAAAAGAAATAAAGATAATAATTTTCTTTTAATCTCAGGGATTTTTCACCTCTTTGTGTTACACCAAACTTTAAAACTATTTTGCTATTACTGAACACTTGACTAACACTTGTCTTACAGCTTTGGGTTTCTTTTTGAAGTGCTCTGAGTGGCTCACTGATGTCCAAACAGCCCATTTTATTGACCCTCCTTCTGTGTCATCCTCCTCTAATGATAGACTGCATTAGATAAGCAAGTCTTCTTGATTCCTATTGGAGGTATAGTCCATTAATCCACAATGCAGTAGTATTTTAAGCATCAGTTTGAAATTGATTGTGAGTCATTTGTAAAGAAATACTGGTAAGAATGACTACAGAGAAGAAAGTGTTCATTCATGGATAGCAAATACTGTCAAAAAATGTTTTGCCTTGGCACAATTTTTCTCCCCACCTTCCTGTTCACTGACCTCTTCTTGTACTGTACACTATAAGGATTGTGATATCCATTGTGGAAAAGTGAATGACCAAAAATGTTTGTCTAAATCAAGAAAAGTGCAGGAAGATGGCCATATGATGGATTAAAAATAGTCTGGTGTAAAGCCCAGAGCCATCCATATTGAGATTCACATGGCAGTGACACAGATTTTCCATTTTCTCACAACACTGAACTCCTCCAGTTGCTCACATGTGGTCTCCCTTATGTGATTGATTTACCAGTATTTATAGTTTTTCTGCAAAACTAAAAATTAAAAGAGGTTTATATGTTGTTCCTTTGGAATTAGAGCATGTTCCTACCAAACCATGATCAAATCTCTCGCAGGAGAGTCAGTAGCCCATTCTGGAGTTTCAGCATCTGTTTTTTATCTTAGTGGCTTGTGGTGACACATGAGTCAAGCAAGATTTCCCCAGATTTACTGTTGACATTCACCCTTCTACAGATTCCTCAGAAAAGAGTATTACTCTGAGTACCCTCATAACTGTTTATAATAATTTACCAACTGTTTAAATATGGGTAATTACAGTAGACAGAAAATTACTAACCTGAAATTATCCTTTTTGGCTTCTGAAATAATTCCAAATAAATGGGTAAACCATTTTCTACATTTTCACTTTTACTGTACTGATTTGATTGCCTGAAATTAAAGATTGACATCCTTGGAGGCCCAGTTATTGTTAAACACACTGCAGAAAGCTTCAGAGAAATGTGGCCTTTGTTGTTTTCCCCTCTACATCATTCTCTACTCAAACAAGCTTTTCTAACTGAGAAAACAGCCTGAAAGCTTTTAAAGTGATTTTTGAAATTTTGGTCCTCAGGTATTGTTCAGTGTTCCCAGACTGCTCCAAGATCAAGTGCTAATTTCATCTGGATCCTTACATTTTAGCTATATTGCTAGATGGATCATATTTTATAATTTTTAAGCAGTATCTTTTGCACTCATTAGAATTTGTGATGAACTGGCCCTGCTATCCTATCATCCTGAGAACACAGTAAAGCTAATGATGATTTTTTTTGTTGCTGATCCATTACCAAAAAAAGGGCATTTTGTATCAATCCCAAAATTTTTAATTATCTAAAAAAAAAAAAAGACTATTTGGAGTCTGAACAATCTGAGGTATTGCTAGTTGTTGTTACCTTATATGGACTCACTTTGCAGAAAAAAAAATTATCATGGGGTTTTCTTTTTTTCCCATGTTCAGAACAATTTAGTGACTGCAGTAAGCAAGCTCAATATTTTTTGGTTTTTGACTTCACTAAATTTTTAGTTGACATGTTAACAGCATATTCACAGTTGTACTTGCCATTAAATTGCAGTGGTAGTGAAATTAGGGTAGTACTGGAGAGAGAACGTTTTTTAAGTATTCAGAATTACAATACACTGGACAAGCTGAAACTGACCATTCAGTAGACTCCCAGAGCCAAGACATCTTGTTGTGCACATTTCAAATGCCTATCAATTATTTGTCGTAGACCAGGCTTTATCAGCAGTCTGGTTGCAAATTCATAAAAATCCCCTTGCAACTTCTATTACACATTGAAATGTTATTAGAAACTATATATATATAAAAAAAAAATTAACCCTTCTTTCCTGTTGCTTGAAGATATCTTTTCAACACACAATTGAATATATCATGTGACTTGTCATTATTGTAACTAGCGTTTCCTGACTTTTTTAACAAATTAAAAGGAATGAAAATATTTTTTGATTTCCCGTAGAGAAAACTTGAGAAAAACTACTCTATAGTCCAAGTAGATATATTTTTAAAGTTATCTTAATATCAAGGAAAAACAAATCTATGAAAATCATACTTCAGCCAACTTTCCCCTGGCCTGAATTCCACTTAAATCTCTGAGCCTGGTATTTCCCATTGGCTGCCTGCCTCTTAAAGCCCAGAGCCAACAAAGATATACCAAAGCTTATGTGGAATTTAGGCTGAATGAAGGCCTCCAGGGCTAGATGTTCGTCATAAATTAGAGTAAAAACAAGCTTTACTTGCTTTCTGTTCATTTTACATGGTAACACCTCAAGGCTGTTGTACTCATGTACATGCCTGAGAACTGAATCAAGGCTTTCAGTGTTCTTACTGTTGTCCCTTACAAAACAAATGTCTCTGTTTTAAGTGTCTTGTGGTTGGTTTTTTGTTTTTTGGGTTTTTTTGGTTTTTTTTTTTGTTATCATTGTTTGTTTTTTGGTTTGTTTTTTGTCTTGTTTAAGTCATCCATTAGGTTTTCAAAATAGTTCTATTTCAGGAGTAGTAGACTTTTGACAAGTTTCAAAACTTCCGTCTGATTTATGAAATTAACTGTCCTCGTCCTCTGCACAAGGCATATGATGCTCCATATCCTGCAGGCTGTGCAAATTCCTAAATGAGATGCAGGGGGTGGGAATTAGCAATCATTAGCACAGCCTCTGGCAGACTGACTAACCTTATCCTGCTGAGAAGTGGGTGGAAAGGAATCACAGCTGGAGTTGCCTGAGTACTCTGAAGTTTTATCATCTGTGCTTTGCTGTACATCGTGCCATGCCTTCCTGTTGCCTCCCTTCTCTTTCTACCTATACTTTATCTGGTTTTCTGGTTGAGGGAAGTGTGTTGATGTACCATTAGAATGATACATAGCAAGACAGGTGTGGAATATGAGAATGTGTGGTGGGTTGTCCCTGACTGGAGAGTAGGTGTCCACCAAAGCTGCTCTATCTCTCCCCTCCTCAGCTGAACAGGGGACAGAAAATGTAATGAAAGGGTCATGAGTTGAGATAAGGACAGGGAGAGATCACTTATCAGTTACTGCCATGGGCAAAACAGATTTGACGTGGGGGAATTAGTTTATTAATTACCAATCAGAATTAGAGCAGGATAATGAGAAAATAAAAACCAAACCTTAAAACCTTTCCACCACCCAGGCTTAACAGCGTGTACATCTTGGAGCCAGCTGGCCTTGGCTCTGTTGGACATTGGGGAAACTTCCAGCAGCTTCTCATAGAAGACACTGCAAGCCCTTTGCTGACAAAATCTTGCCATGCAAATCCAATAAACCAGGTCACTGAGAGGGTGAAAATAAGTGGGGAGATGGAGGAAATGGGGATATAGTGACTCCCTAATGGGAGTCACTCCCCATTAATGGGGAAATAGTGACTCCCTAAGTGTATGTGAAGCCTGTCACAGAGGTGGGAAATGCTGCTATTTCCATCAACAGCAATGACCACGTCTTCGTTGAAGAGTATTAGTGGTTGAACTTCTCAAATCAAGCCTAGAAATTTTAAATAGTAGTGATTGTGAAAAGAAGTATCCAGGTATTGCATATCCCTAGGAATGTGGATTGATGCAGGTACTTTATAAATTTCAAAATAACACATAGATCCTCTATTTCGATTACTTCATACACCACTGTAGTTGCTCCTCATGCTCTGTCAGTGATCTGTTAGCATCCTACATGGTTTTTTTCATTCTTTGGTTTCCTTTGTTCATTTTGGAGAAAATAAGACCAACCATTCTTCTGGAAACAGGACCACCTCTTTAAGAAAATCTCTTCCAAATTTTCCCTACCTAGTAAATAATCTAGGCAGAAAATAATAATTTCTTTCCTATTTTGGAGCACTGTTTTTATAATTACCTTTTTAGCTAGATATTAACTAGATGAAATCTATATTTTTAACTTCATCTAAAACTTCCAACCATCACACCCACCATACAAAGAACCTTGTCTAGGTTTTTTATAAGACACATGGTAAAGGAGATATAATCCCCCAGGCCAGGGAGTGATGAAACATGGTAACAAGCTTCACAGCTCTTATTATTAACAGTTCAAGGTCAGACAGAGCAGCGCCTTCCAATCCTCTATTATTTCATAGAAACATACAATTATAATGAAAAGAAGAACTTTCAGCTCAATTTCATAATTTTTGATGCCTGTGTAACCAGTTTATCACATAAGTGTTAGCAGAAAGAATTCATTGGAAGACCTAACTGAACTGGAGATGGAGACTCTTTCGATTAAAGGGAGCGTTGCTGTTCAATACCAGAAATGTGCTCCCAATTTCATTGTATCTAGCAGATAAATAGAGTACTTAAATGTCTGTTATTTTTCCATGGAAAAGCTATTTTAAAAGATCAGAGTCAAGCTTCATCTCTGACATAATAAATCAGTCATCACCTGGTCCCATTACTCCACAGCAACGATCACTTCCTTTTTCCCTTCACCATAATTTAAATGATGTTAGATATAGCAGAAATGAGATTCCAGTCCTAGGCATCAGCATTCTGCAAATGATACAAAACAATCTTTCACAGCACATCAATTGGGAGTTCTCAGTCATTAATAACATTCTGGGTATCTGATAAGTTCCCTAAAATGCATATTACTTAGTATGACTGACTTTCCCTGTCACAAAAAGTGTAAATTACATTTTCATAAACATTATTTTCATCATACCATAGTTTCTTACTAGTGAATGTAGAGGAGAATTATATGCATAATCTAGTAGACAAAGCAGGCTCACCAATAAATATGAAAGAATGAAAATATGATTATTATTGCAAATGATTCAAAGAATCTCTATTAGCATTTGAGTTGATGAGAGGGCACAGTACATGCAAATAAATTCAAAGACAATAAATAAACCAGTGAATTTTTTTAAATATATGAATAAGTGAACAGGAGCTATAATTATTTATGGGGGAAAGCATGAGGATGACAAGAAATATGCATTATAATTCCATACTTTTTACCTCTGACAGTAAAAGAGAGATTCTCTTCTACCATATTGGGCTTTGATCTCCTAATCATTGTCACATCCTGGTGCTAATAGAGACTCTCAGACTGAAAAAATGGTTGAACCATCACACCTTGGGGCAGATCACTATCAAGTTGCAAGGCAGTATGTCTGAATACTCTATTGATCTTCAGGCATAAAGGAAGGAAAGGGGGAAAAAAAGAAATTAAAACAGTGATGAAGCTGAGGGTTTTAAGCAACACAGAAACCCGTGATTAGCAACACAGAAACACCCACACTGTGCAACATGTGCTAGCAAGGCAGCAGGTGCAGGGACTGCCTGGCTGTGAGAAGGGAGTAAGCTGAGATTGTTTGGGTTGGCACAATTGGCTGGCTCCATCAGGCTTGCCTACACTATCCTTGTCCTATAATTTGAGTATCAGGACCCCTGCAGATGGGCAGTCATTTCCAGTTTGTGAAGTACTCCCAGACCACACCATATTTCACCTCTGTGGTTATGTGGTGTTTATGTCTTTGTGGCACTTGATGAGGTGAGATGTTCAACATGCAGGTCCTGGAGCCAGCAGAGCTGCCCATCTCTGAAACAAAAATCAGTTCAGGATAGCAGAAGTACAGCTGAAGATGGACTGTTCCTGGTTTAATTTTAGAGAAGGTTGTCAATTAGTGTGGCACTAATTCATGTTTCATATATAATCATCTAGATGCATGCAGGAAATTGCTGTCACTCCTCATTAGAGAGAGCATAGTAGCTTAGAACATAGTTCTCCAATTGAGGTGTGTGAAAAATCACTTTAAGCATGTTTGTTGAATGTGAATATCATTTAAAGTGTTTTCAGTCAGAAGTTGGATGCTAAAGTTGAACAGCCAACTGTGAGAAATGCATTCCACCACTGATATAAAGAGTCTGCTAACTTGTGGCTTAAGTCCTTCCTCTGTGTTTTTGCATATCTTTTATCCTAAAACATGAGATTGTGCTATGGATGTTATGAGCTTCTCTTGGATCGAGTTACTGCCTCATCAATGACAGGATGAAAAGAGTTTATTAGTGAAGGATAGATTTAGGCCTACACCCTGAATTATGATGCTACCATAATAAATTGGAGCTGCTGCTGTTATTTTCATAACCATAACTTCCATTACATTTTAGTTCAGGTTTTTAAAATTACATGCATTCACTTAAGGCATAAAAACCTATGCAAACCATAGCAGGGAGTCAGACAGTTTATCTAACCTTGTAGTCAATGAGCTGCTGTCAGTGTAAACTACTCTTTCTCTACCACCTGACAGAAAAATCAAATTAATCCTACAGCAGCTACCTAACTTTTTTATACCTCACTGAAATGTAAGTACTTGAACCTTAGAGATAAAGATGCTGCCCATTGGGTATTTACACTTTATGGGCCTACAGAATAGAAGCCTCTGATGAGCTCCAGAGAGATGACAAATTTTCCTAATCTGCAAGACCAGTACTTCCCTCTGGAAACTGTAGAATGGTTCCAGCCTATTAGTCAGTCTTTAACATGTGAGAGGTGATTCTAGATACCCAGGTGTCATACATTTTTTATTATTACTATTAATGAATGCCTTAATTTTCAGAGACTTGGATTTGTGCCTCCATTTCTAATCTGTTTTTCAACAGAACACCCTAGGTGCTGAGTTGTAGACAGTCCTTTCCTAAGAAAAGATATCTGTATTAGACCTATTAAGGTTTTGATTAAGAAGTAATGTAAAGTCTTTACTGGTAACCTGTTTGCCCTAGTGCAAGCCATGCTTGAAAAGGAAAGTGTTGCATTGCAGGAAATTTTTATGATGCAGTACAGAATGTGTGGCTTCCTGTAAATGACACTTCATAGGAAAACAATCAGCAAACAAAACAAATTCAGGAACTTTAATCTTCAGTAGCATAGTTTACAATATCCTTTCTGTAGAACATATGTAGTCATTATTGTCTTTTTCCATAATGGAAACTCTTTGCTGTCCCATCATTTACTCCATACTTCCTTTAATGGTTGGTATATCAATTATCATACTGCAGATTTTTTTAAATGTTTCTAAATGTATTCTACCATTAACAGTAGTCAAATACTCATCTTGGGTTTATTTTCTGTATTTATTTCAAGAATTACAGAATGTTTGCAAGAGGAGGGTTTGGGAATATGACAGGATTCTCTGCTATTATGTTTGTAAGGAAGTCTTAAAGGACCATATAATTTTCAAGCCCTTGTGAATCCAGTCTGATAGTAAGTGTCAATTGTTTTACATGGGCTTTATGGTGTTCAGCAGTCTACCTGGCTGCCTATAAAGACAGCATTAAATGTATTGTCTAAATTCACCACCTTTCTCTCCTAATCACACTGCGAATAGAGATTTGTTTTGAATCCCGTTTATAAGCATGCATGAGTTTATATCAGCATTATGTTAAGAGCACTGAATACCTGGTGATCAGATGGTACTTCTGGGACACTGTGGGCTTTGAAGATAAGGATAGAGACCATGAATCTAAACTGACAGCTTTAGGCAAGCAATATACTTTTTCAAGAACATGGAGTCATGCTTCAGTGCTCTGGGCCAGATGGCATTTGCCAAGTCTGGAAGATTTCCTTCCTGTTTATTCTTCTATATTCCAAAGTAGATGGCATAAATGTATTAAATACTAAGGGATTGCTTGTCGAGATAAACCAGTTTTTTTTAACCAGCTGATATTGGAAAAAAGTTGTGTTCGTGAAATGCTAGTCAGTGAGTTAACCTTGAGATTATTTCACAGTATTTTCTTGCCAGAGAGCGCATATTTTACTCTGGATCTGCTTCAACTCTTCTCATGAGTTGAGTAGGATCAAGCATTGAGTTACAGAGCTGTTCATGATTTGGTCAGGTATAGTGAGGGATAGTAGCAACGTACAGTTAACATTTAAGTAAGGGACTTTTCCCCTTGTAGCTCCTTATGGATTCTGACTAAGGATGAAAAGATAGAAGGAAAAGATGAAGGGATAGAAGGCAGTCACTGAATTGAGGTTTCTTATTGCTGTCATTAAATCTGTGTATTTTAGGAAAGGCTACTTTGGCACATTCCTTTAGAACATCCACACATTGCTTTGTAACACCACTTAAGGTGAGACTAGTATGCTGTGTCTCTTATGGATTGAAATGAAAGAGATAGAGAAAAATTAGAACATCTGTCTGTCCTTCACAGAGAGACATAAAATAGTTCAGGTTGGAAGGGACCCTCATATCCTATCAAGTCCAGCCCCCAGCAATGACCAGGGATTTCTTCAATTAGATCAGGCTGCTCATAGCCCCAACCAACCTGAACTTGAATGTTTCCAGGAATGGGGCATCTCCCACCTCTATGGGCAATCTGTTTTATTCATATACAAATGAGTCCCGCGTGACATTGCAGTTTCTGGGATTTCTTTTAAACTACTGGTTATATCAAGGATATTATTTGGCTCGTATTTATTACTAGCTGATCTTTGCGTAACTCCATATAATTTTGCTCAGCAATGTAACTACAGATGATGACTTCAGAACAGCTATAATCAGCTTGGTCAGGGTAAGTTTCCTTATACTTGGCAACAGTGTTAAAGGGGAATATTTTTTTCCCACAAACCACTTCAGATTGTTATATTTACAGTCCATTTTTTATTATGTTAGAATATTCAGACAATTTTTGAAATCTATGGATTTCTTCATTGTTATAACAAATTCTAGTTTTGCTTTCTACCAAAATTAATATAATTTCATATTCCCTTAAGGCATGCATTCATGCCTTTTTTTCTTGTCCTATTCCTTAAGCCAGTGTTATTAACAGAATAGTAATCTGGGAATAATGCTTGGTGGCTTTGGAACAACTGTTTACTTGTCATTTTGTTAGGCATTTTTGTTAAGATCAAGAGCCTTACAGACTAAATCATTACCTGAATTGTTTTGAACTTTTGTAAAAGAATCATAAAATATAGTATGAACTTAACCCTCTTTAAAGATCTGTCTCTTTCACCTTTTTGTCTAGAAACATCTGTGTCAGATATTTGCTGTAACTGATACATTCTCGCCTGGTTATAGTTCCCTGATACAGTCAGTTTGACTTAAACATTTACCACCCCTGTTAGATCATTAAAGTAAGGATCGCCTGTTATAAAATTTATAAAACTTAAACCAAAAACATGAGAATGAACAATAATAAAACATGAGGTTTTAGTAGTGTACATGGTGGAATAATTACAAGTTGTGGGGCGAGACCAGGCTAGGGAAAAAAAAGATACATTCTGGTTGTACCTGCCTTCTATTTGGACATGTCAAAATTCTTTTAACTGTTCGTTAGCTTGACTTCCTGATCTCAGGAAGATAATATCTTATATTTCCTTAGCTTTACATTTACATGAGACCATTTTTAAACCCGAAGGCCTGTGTGAAAACAGACTTCACAAACAATTGTAACCTACTTCTAATAAGAACAACAGCAATGGAGATTGTGGTGGAGTTCCCAGGTTATCATTGTCATGTCCAGTCTGGTAATAATAATAATAATAATAATAATAATAATAATAATAATAATAATAATGAATTTAACTTCTTATGACCTAAAAATATGTAGTTGAAGTCATCATCTGGTGAAAATCAATATTACATTACTGGAGCTATTGTATGAGACTGTCAGCTACCAGAAAATGATGCACCTCTGTTGACAGCAGTGCTTGCTTAAGACCAGCTGGAAATGTGAGTCACAGAAGGCCAGATGGATATCTCACTAAAAACCTTTATTCTTGCCTTGCACATACTGATAATATGCTGCAAATTGCTATTTTTCAGTTACTTTGGTTTACAACAACTGAAGTTCTTTGCTAGTGTCCTGAGCTCTTGAGCTAAAGGAGATTATTCTCCCTTGCCTCTGCTCTTAAAGAGGGCACAAACTGTAGAATAGCTCTGAATTAAGGGGTTCAAGAACTTTTTTCAAGGTCATTAGAAACATCAAATTTCATCATGACAATCTGGATATTTTCCCTTCCCTGTCTGGGATATGAACTTACCCTCATCTCTAGGTGGGCCTCTTTAGTACTGCTACAGCAGCAAAGGATTATCAGGGTCCAGGAAAGATATCAAACTATTCCTTGATCACCTCTAACCTGCTTTCAAGATATTAGTGAACAAAATAAATCCCAGTAGACATTGACACTTGTGGGTGACAGATGGCCAACCATTGCTACCCTGTTCTGGAGGTTATTCTTTCTGCTGCAGTAGTATTTGAATCAGACAGCTTGCTGATCAGAGGGGCCTGGGTGGGAATCCTGCCAGTGCAATGGACTCATGTGGCTTTCCCCAAGGATATTTGTAGTGGATGCATCTATGCCATCAGCCTCCACCATCTCCCATTCCTGGTGTTTGTCTTGCTGTGGGGTACACTCTATCTTTCCTCTCATAAGGAATCTCCTCCATCAGTGGAAAATGAAGGAGCAAAAAATGTAAGTCCAGTCAGAAGAGCATGTCTGAAAAATCTGAAGTGCTCTGGAGCTGTTGTATGAAAGTGAAATATCCCTGGATAATGAAACCAGTGAAGCAAGTGATTAGCAAGAGGAGCTGATGAGTTTTTTCCTGTCTCAGATCTGGAGACGTTGTGATGCAGTGCTACTAAAGGGAGTTTGTCTGTCCTTTTCAGCTTGCCTTTGCACAAGGTCCAGCTCCTTGTGATGCAATCCAGAACAGTAGCTGCCAAAATTGTGTTTCCCATCATCTTATTTTTATAGAACTGAAGAGAGACTTCTATCATAAGGGCAGAAGAAGGCTGTGAAAAGTACAAGGGATTGAACTTCAAAAGGCATTTTTGGATTTAAGAGTATGTACTCTCTGAACCAAAGTTGCATATTGTTATCATCTGCATTCAGACTGGCTTATGAGCTTGCCTTATTTTATAGAAAGATGACATAAAATGTCAGCTTTACATATTTTATTTAAATTATGATACAGGAAAAGCCTAAAAGAAGCATTTAATGCTTGAAAAAGTGAATACTTTACAGCTTTTAGAGAATACTATCCTTTTAAAAATAATATTTTCAATTTTTATCCAGAAACATTTTCATTACATTTTAAATATCGTATTTTTCCATAGTGATGCCTTTTTTATCTTCAATTGAAGATTTAGAGCACTGGAACAAGTCTAATGCTAAACAACAAGCAAAAGCACGTCCTCTTTAAAGGGCAGGCCATGTCTAAAACTTACAACAATGTACTGAGCAAAGTTTTTCCCCATGTCCTTCCAGAATAATCTTTGCTGGGACTACTGGGAAATGATGCCTTTAATACAGAGAGCACAAAATCCATACATTAATTAAAATGCTGGGTTGTTGTGCACCATCATTGCCATACCAGAACTGCCGGACAAAATTTAAAGTGCAGGACAAAACAACAGCACCTGTAAAACCTTACCGAAAAGTGGGGAATGAGTGAGGCGGGGTTGGTAACTCACCCAGGAAGCTTCTACATCAGTGATGAGATTTAAAAGAGCATAGCTCGAGTTAGCAGTTGGGATTCAGGTTGAATTAGCAGAGCTGTCATTAAAGAATACGAAGTATTTCTTGTCCTCTCTCCTCTTTAGGTTTCACTAACACTCGAGCTTTCTTAATGTTAGAGTAAAAACAAGATCCCTTGAGCAGGGAAATTGGACGAGGTGAACTCACGGTGGTCCTTTCCAATCATACCCATTCTGTGAATCTGTGAAATGAAAAGGCACATTTCTTTTCTGACCAGATTTTTTTTTGGGGGGGGTGGAAGCTTTATAGGCCTTTTTTCCCCCCTGTAATTTGCTTCCGTATCATAATATAGCACAGTACAGACCTTGCTGAAGAGGGAATAATGCTCAACACGTCTTATTGCCATAGCTCTGAGCCATGCTGATACAGAAAACCATAGCTGCTGCAAGACCATGCTTCCTATGCTAAATGGAAGGAAAAGAATTGGGCAGAATTACCTCCCTATTTGCATGTTAATTTTACCATTAATTAATTACTCAATTACCTGTTTCCTTAATCTCACAGGGAAAGATGGTGTTTACATATGTAACTTAATTGGTAACTCATAATAATGTGTAACTTCAGAAAAAAAAAGATAAAATTTGACTTTCACATTTTATTGCCTGTTCTCCAACTGTGATTTACATAAAGACAAAGAGTTGCAAAATATGTGCGCAGTTTAACTTTCAGCTTTGTAAAGCTAACTGTAAGCATAAACAGTGGCATGAGCAAATACGCAAAATCTTTTCCCTCCATTCCCACATTTTTAAAGCTAAGATCATCTGACAACAGCCTAGAGGTATATAATAACCCTGAATAGCATGAAATGTGATAATTAATGCCTCAGAATTCAGATTTACCTTTAAGTGTAAAACCTAATTTGAATTCTGGAGTAAGGCAGCAAAGAGAAGTGTTTGGAAAATATTTATCCATGTGACTGTGTTTTAAGATACCGATCTTATTAAAAATGCTAAACACTATGTTTAGGTATTTAAAGATAAAAAAGTGACATGGAGAAAAATTCCATGTGAGATCAAATCGGAACAGGTGGCAAAGCTGTATCTGGCCATGCAAAGGCTTCATGCTAAGAAAACTCTGCACCAGGTGGATTCCCAGGGGCTTAGCCCTGCCTGAGCAATGTGAAGCAAGCAGTAGAAGGTGACAATAATTTAGTCTTCTGTATTGAAAATATCAATTTGGACAACAATTGGGACAGCTCTCAAGAGAAAATCACACAGAAGCTGGCTAATCTCAGTGTGAATCCAGTTTCACAATGTGCTTTCAAGAGAGTCAGCACATGTGTTTGAATAATGCTCATATCCTTCTGTCTCTTGGAAAGGGGGTTTGAATTCAGTTCACATGCATATGTGATAAGTAAACAATTCAAAATGTCTGAAAAATAATATCCTGAGTTGCTTGATAGAGATCTGTGAATTTATTACATGACAATAGATAGTGTATTTTAAAACTGCATCTTTCCTGGAATTTCAAATAAGTGCTGCTGAATTACTTTCAAATTTTGTTTTCAGTATTTCTTCTTACTTACTGTAACGCACAGTCAGTGCTTGGATAAAAGACAATTCAAAAGTTTCAGAAAAAAACCAGAAAGATTAAATTATGGAGTAAATTTATAAAACAAAAAAAAAGAAGCCACAGATGTTCCTCTAAAAATTCATAATTTTAAATTAGCATTTTCCACAAATAAAAGTGATTCATCTTCAGATCCAGGTCTTCGACAAATTGTGTCATTTCTTACATGGTAATCAGTCACAACTTTAATTAGAAGTTGTCATTCACCCCTACATACCACATCTCTGGCAGAGATCAAGTACGATTTTGTACAGCTGCTATCCTGATTCTCCTGTCATCTTTGGCCTGACTTTGAATTGCTTCCTCTTTTTTCTCTCTTTTTTAGATAATCCTGCTTCTTCTTCTCACCCCCACTGAGCTGTCAAGGGTTTCACTGCTGTGATATGGAATCATTGCCTCTGTAAGACTGAAAAAAAGCCCTGCTTGCACTGGATTCTGATCAAAGAGAATCATTTATAGGAGAGATGCAGCAGGAACCTCAGGGAAATTTTTTTAGCAGCAGGACCATAATAAATGGGAAAGACAAAGCAACAGATTTTCAAACATTTTTTAAACTTATAACTACATGATTAAGGTTTCCATTGTATAATGTTTGTATTTTTTTATTTTCCTTTTTTTTCTTTTTTTTTTTTTTATTTCTTCCAACCTTGATGCCAGGCATTTCAGTTCCACAGTGAAATGGGGTCAGACATGTTCATGTAGCTCCTGTGGAAACAGTATAGCTTTGAAAACCAAGGAATTACAGAACTGCCAAGGGAAGGGAAGGGAAGGGAAGGGAAGGGAAGGGAAGGGAAGGGAAGGGAAGGGAAGGGAAGGGAAGGGAAGGGAAGGGAAGGGAAGGGAAGGGAAGGGAAGGGAAGGGAAGGGAAGGGAAGGGAAGGGAAGGGAAGGGAAGGGAAGGGAAGGGAAGGGAAGGAGAACCAGAAATATTTCACAGGAAGTAGAAAGTACGCGAGGAGAGAACAGAGATTATCCTTTTGAGGATGTAATGGGAATAGGTGAGGTCTTTTTGCGCCACTTCCCATTTTTGTCATTCATACTACACCTATATTGTGAACTTTCCAGTTGCCATCCTTGTCATGACTGTGGAAAAAGGGGATGTTAATCCTGAGCTTGCAAAAAGCACTCTCCTGTTCTTCTCTCTCAGATTTTCTGTAGGTTGTTTTACTCAAGGCTGTTGGTGTCATTCCTTCCTAGAGATTGGTTGCTATTAATGGGACCATCCAGCCATTAAAAAGAATAAATACTGTCAAAAAATGGAAATTTTTGATCCTTTATTATAGTTTTTGCACTCTCAACCCCATATGCACTTTTAAATAGATCTGTCTTGTGCTGAGCATTGTAATAAATGCAGGAAGTGATTTGCTATGAATAATTTCTTCAACCAGGAATAAAATAGAATGAAAATAGAAAAAAATTCTAGGCAACTTCCTTCCAAATTTTACAAAACTGTTCTGACATTTTTGAGGATGCTGCAATACCCAAGATCCAAATATGTTAACTCTGCTAAAAACAAAGAGATACAGAGCTCTATTTTTTTCTTCTTGAATTTAATCTTTTCAGGATGATTATACAATAAAAGATACTGGTACATGCTGATACTCTGTCCTATTTTTTAACTGGTTCTAATGAAATGGACACAGAAATATCAGAATTGAGACTCCTATTGTTTCTAGTGACTACTTCTCACTTACCATTCATTTACAAAACACAGCTTGAGGCAGATACATGTTGCCCATCAAGCCCAGAAAACCGATCTCTTTCCAAGGGTTGAAGCACATAATCCACCTGCCTATACCATTTAAAAAATTGTCTTCTACTTTTACAAAACATCTCTGAAGCTTTTTCGGGTTCATTTGGGCTGCTGTCTCCCTTGGGGCTGAATTGCTCATGCTTAGCTGAAGCATGAAGTACTTTACACACTTAGAGGAAATGTGTGTAAATTTCTCTGAGACTGATATAGGGAAAGGTTTATGGCTTTGATTTCCTATGGGCAAACAAAACTAAATACTCAACAAATATTTTCCTAAGTCTAGGTGTGAAAACTGCTATACATGAGCCTGAGTTTCAGGAAGAGACCACTTAAATTCTTAGATTGCAACTCCAAAAATAATTAATGGAGTAAAAATAGTGCTGGTAGACCTTTTGTTCCAGTACTTAGAGCAGTCATCTACCACAGATTAACAGAAGGTGAGCCCACAGATCTGGTTTCTCATGTAAGTATCCAGGACACGAAGCTACAGAGAACTTACTGCCTGCACAACTTGAATGAGTGCTTAGCAAGGGTGGGAAGAAGCTGTAGCCTGACGGCTGGCTATGCAGAGGGGAGAAGTTTGTTGTGTTTATGTATTTTTCTTTAGAAAGACCATCCAGAACATAGAAATGACAAAAGGAGCCAATGACCCAATGAGAAGGTCACCTCAATTCTACCCGTCTCCTGTATTGCGTCGCTTGTGGTCTGTCACAAAATAAAAGGCTTTGATGGGCAGAATCCCACATATGGGAATGCCTCTGCAGCCACAGCCTGGTGTCTCAGCTGTGTCCCAACACTCATCATGATTTCTGTGAATTCCAGGCTTGGAGGTTCCTCCCCTCCTCATTCTTGCAAAATGAACAACTCAGCAAAGTGAGCTGTCTGTACCAGGGGTGGGTGTTTATATTGTGGGTCATTCCTAAGTTGAATATCACATGATATGCAAAGTGTAGGATCTGCCTCACACATGTAGTACTTATCTAACCCTTAAGATGTTCAAAGCCAGGCTGGACAGGGCTTTGAGAAATCTGGGCTAGTGGAAGGTGTCCCTCATGACAGAGGGATTGGAACTACATGATGTTTAAGGTGCCTTCAAACCCAAATCATTCTGTGAGGCCATGAGGATGTGAGCCTCATTTATCATTAACATCTTTGTTCCATTTATGTGACTGAATTATGTGTTTTGGGGGTCTTTTGTTTCTTGGCTATCCCAGTCCTTTGGGAACATGGCTGAATTCAGCCTATTAATTTCCGTCTGAACAAGGAACACATAAAATGCAGCAGTATCTTTCACTTTTCCTTGATCAATGTCTCTGTATGAACCTTCCAGAGTCCCTTCAAAACAGCTGTAGCATATATGTTTTTGATCAGCAGTAAATAATCTTTCTTTGACTTTTGACAGAAAAATAAAAAACTTTACTGACACTTTGTAAAATTTACTATATAGCTCAACTTGGCATATGAACCTGCTTCTATTTTCAAGTATTTCAATGTATCAATTTTTGTATTTTCCAATGTTCAGATAGTTAAAAACTTTATAGAGATCACACAAAAATTAGAGGCAAAACCATCATTTTCATGATGCATACCTGACTCAAAATAAGCTACTTGAAATACATGAAAAAAAGTGGATATTGTAATGAAAGCAAGAGGAACAAAGCACAGTGGTAATATTTAATAAAGCTAATGTGTCTAAGCAACTCTAAATATGATATGCAAACCAGAACTTTGGACTCGAGCCCTTGAAAAAGCATTTCATCTCATTAGCTGAGTACATGTTTAATTTTAGGTATATGCAAACATGCCTCGGAAACTAAATGTAAGTATGTGCATATTTTCCTTCACTGGGAACTAATTTCTCAACCAAGACCCAAAGAAGATGACAAACTGCTACTATGACTGCTCCCAGACTGGCAATTAAGCTTTTTATTTGGGGGAGGGGGGCAGGGTTTGAATTGAGAGCTTCTTACAGGTGGTCTAAAATGATTATCTCTTTGACTGTCATCTTCATTTAATTAAGCAAAAATATGAGTAGGATCTTTTACAAGGTATTTCTTCTATTTTGCACAGTAGCCTTTTGTGTTTAATTAAGCTGTTAAGGACTCTCAGGTAAATATTTGTCTTGTGAGTATTATTATAATTGGATTACTAACCTGATCACAAGATTAGATATTTAGAGCCTTTTCTAAATACCTTCAAATGTCTGTCAATTTACAAATTCATGTTATTTTAATAAAATATGGAAGATTGTCACAGATTTTTTTATACTTTATTTTTACTTTCAAAGTGTTTTTTATGCATACTGAGAATGCTAAAAATTCCTTACCTGGACTGCTGAGGCCCTGAACTGGACAGCATAATAAAATTTTATCTGATTTAATTGCATTCGCTCTGCCTTGCTATGCCTTGGCTGGCATACAAATTTTCCAAGGAGGAAACAGATGCATAATTTCACAAAATGTCTCACACTTTAAGATACTATTCATTTCAAACCACTTTCATAATTTTGTAGTGTCATAAACAACCTGAATGCTAATGACTTGTATATCAATCATTCCAAATCTCACAAGAGAAAAGAAGAAAAAGACTGCTTTGGGTGTCCCTTTTAGAGATGAAAATCTGACAGTCATTGTACTTTACTTGAGTCTGATATTGTATATTGCACTAGTTTGATAAAATCCATTAACAGAAAGATTTTGGCATTATGAAAATATTCAACAGAGCATATTGAATAGGTCCTAAAAGATCTAAATAATAATGACCTGAAATATCTTTCTGTCAAATATTGTACCTGATGCTTTTGTAGAAATCCCATTAGAGTCTGAATCTGAGTCTTTAGAGATGGAGAAACAATCCATGTATTACTCCATCCAGATTTCTATTTTGTCCTCAATGAACTGCTTTTCAGGAATATGTTAAGAAACTTGATGAAAACAAATACATAAATACTTAAAATGTCCTCAGTTTAAAATGGCTACTATGTTAAAGATATTTCTGAAGAAATTATGAGTCTTTATTATGTTTTTCTTATCTATAAGAAATTAGTTACAATTTTAGACATGGGTAAGAATGGTGATCAAAGTCATAACTCTCATACATTTGGGTTTTTTTCCCTCCTCACACTCCCTTTTACCTCAAGTAGACTTTTTGACACTGACATTTTCTCCACATGGTTCTGCTCAAAGGGTAGAATTGGGGTAGTGGTGGCACTGTACTCGCAAGAAGAGACTCCTGCATTTGAGGGGCACTTTAGGGCTCTTGATAGTTATTCTGTCTCTTACAAGATCTTTTAGTGAGATCCTTTCACCAATCCTTTCTTAGACACAGCCAGCTCATGAGCAAATTTCTCTCCTGCATTCTTGAGGATGTTGGACACAGCTACTTTCTGCTTCACAAACAGAACTGTAGCTTTACACGACTCCTTGCAATTTTTAACGCGCAGTGCTTCATCACTTCTTGGCATGCCTATTGATTAACATGATCAACCAGTTTTGTTACATTTGTGACTAAAAATAATTTTCTTGTTTTGTTTTCTACTGGGACTTACATATCTGCTTTTTAAAACATTCTCCATTATTACTATTAATATTTTTCCCCTATATGAGCACAGGAGGAAGAGAAGGGCTGTGGTGTGCCCCTGTGAGAGCTCTGAAAGCACAAGGCCTCAAATCCGCACTGGATTATATTTGGCTTAGTACATTTTTTGGGCAGCTTTTTCCTTCCTGTTTTGGTAGGTGTAGCCAATGACTACAACAGTGATGAAGCTGGAAATATGAAGATTAGTTGAGTTCTGTGTAAAATTAACCTCTAATGTAGTTAAGAAGACTGTCTTCAGTCATAGGTAAATGTTTCATGTGGAAAAACATAGGAAGATGTATTTTAAATGCTATCATGCCTTCTGTGCTCTTAAAAAGATTTGTGAAGCCTGTTACCATGCAAACTATATTCTAACTTTTATTTTTCATCAGAAAAACTTACTTGGTGAACCCAAAAATAGTCTCAGAGAAGAAAAAAGAAATATACAGTAATCATAAGAAGACTAATCCAAGTACATAACTGGAGAACCACCCACTGACAACTGGCACAGAAATATGATTTACTGCAAATATTTTCACCAAATTTTTGTGTCTTCCATTATAACATTATTGACTTTTTTTACAAGTTTTAGAACTTCACCCTGATTTTCAGATTCCCTCCTATTTCATATATTTGTTTAGTCATGCCCTTATTCTCCAGACAAACTAGGAAAAAATCAGTGGTCTTGTACATAGTTTTCACTGCTGCTTTTATTTTTTCTCTTTGCAAAGGTACTTCCTCCTCTGATTTATCCACTAAGCATCTAACCTACACAATTAGCCTCAAGTTAATAATCTATAGTGGTCAACTTATCATTTGCTCTGAGAGAAAAAAAATCAGACTCTCTTCTAAGAATAATCATCTTCCTCAAATTCATGCAAGAGGATCACACTTACTGCCAGTCCTTTTGGTAAACAGCAAACTTAATTTCTTTTCAGAGTAAGAATAAGAGGGCAGCCTGCACATTGCCTTTATTTCATCCCCCAAAATCATTTTTGTGCTGTTATGAACTGCTAGTATTCTTTAGCAGAAGAAATGAGAGGAAGTTCATCCCAGCCAAACCTGCGCTCTAAATTATGCTTTACATCTTTAACATTGCACCGACACCTGTGCAAAGAAGAACTGTAGAAACAAATTATCACTTCCCACTTTGTTTCTGCTTCTTGCTTCAAGGGAGTGGGGGGTGTAGGGAGGGAGATGGCAGTTCACACTTTTGACACAGGGAGGGAGGTTTGTTCATTCAGATTTACATATCTCCTCTGTAAATCCCTTCACCTTAGTGGGTCTTCCCAGATGACTTTTGCAATTCCAGAGCAACCGAGTCATTGCCAGGGCAATTCAGCTTAGCCTACGGCAGATGTCTACAAGAGATGAGTCATGCTCTAAAAACCCTTATTTTTCCTTGTTGTCAGAATGGGCAGCTGAGAATACATGCTCAGATGTAGATATTTACAGTGTGAAGTCAGGCAGAATGAATCTAAGGCTAGAAACCTCCTCAAGATGCTGTTGATGTCCAACAGAGAAACTAATGTGAAATCTGTCTACATCTTGTTAATTTAGTGGTTGTACTAAAGATTGTATGTTTTGGGAGAGTTTTTCACTCTCAGTGTGGGAAAAATACTTCATTTCCATTTCAAGATCTCGCTGTTGGAAACTTCTAGCATGTGTTTTGTGTATTTAAGCTGAAATCTGGTTTGGTCAAGATGTTTCTCACTGTATTTGCTCAGTATCCATCTCTCGGCTGCAGTCTGTGAGTTCTGCTTTGCAACACATATGAACAAAGAAATATGTAATAGTTTATATGATTGAAACAAGGGTACAAAATCCAGCACTTTATGGTGCATTCAGCACTTCATGCAGTATTGACATAATTTGTAAACCCACAAATGCACACTGTGTTCTTGCTTCTTATAGGTTGGCTTTGAAATCTTCCATGACACAGGATGAGGTTATACTGTTCTTCTGTCACTCATTTTTAATTTAGATATATTGAAATGCCAGGCAGCCATACTTAAAAATCTTTTTTTTTTGCTATGTAGACCTTAATTTAGATTCTTAGTTTTGTTTGTTTGTTTTTCTTTTAATATATATAAATGAACCCTAGTGAAGACAAAGAGCCTTGCTAAATATTCTGGGTTTATGACAAAATTCTAATTTATACATCTCAAGCAAAGTCCCACCATGCAATCATTCCTGCTGTGGGTAGCTGCAAAATTATTGTGTCAGTGAAGATATTTGCTCATAAATTATTGGGGTATAAAATACTGCTGCTTTTTGTTTATACATGATAAAAAGAAAATAATTTCTGTACCCAGAAGTGTGTGTATTATATTTTTCCTCTCTCTGTCAGGCTGGTAATACCCGAGACACCAAGTCAGCAAGAAAATAATTTCAGTGACATTCATTAATTTTCAGGAAGTTGTCAGAAGTAAATTGATAAAACCAGCATATTATAGGTGGAATAAATTTTCCTTAAAGTTATTCCTCTTTTATTCTGAGATTCATAATGAAAACAGTTGTTTGGGGAGTTTTATTGTTATTATCAGATTTCACATTATCATGCAGTTCTAGAAGACTTGTAATTATGAATGTTTTTCTACAAAGCAAATGAAATACAAGATTTGACAAGAATGTCCTGTCCTGTGATTATGAGTTCATTTCTGGATCTCAGAAAATGTCTCTGTGCTTTAGGTAGCTTCCCATCTAAGCTGTCTATGAACCATTACCGACTCATTGCTGCCAAATCTAAAAGAATCGCTGTTTTGTGCTGGGAGGTAACCCTTCATGCTAAATTAACTGATGTTAATTTGAAAAATTAGTGGGCAAAAAAAGTAGATAACTTCTAGGCAAGAAACAGTTCTTCAAGGTTCTGTGCGACTCAAAGCTTTTCTATTTCATTGTTTTTCCAATTGTATTAGTTTGTCTTATAAAAGTCTTGCTTCTTTTGACAGATTTTGCTTTGTTCATACATTTTGAATGCCAGCGCTGTGACAGCATGTGTGCTTCCCTGTCAAGGACATCTATGTGAACTGGGGGCACAGAGCACAGAAAGGTAGCCAGACTCTCCAGGGGAAGGAATTTGTACCCTAAAGAGTCTGTTTCTGCAGCAGAGATGTTCCTGCTGGTGAAACTCCTGGTAGCTGGTTGGACTTATGCTCCCCTGGGTAGCCAGATACATCCTTGCTCTCCACCTCTCTCTCTCTGGCTTTTCCCTCCCCTCTTTAGCACAATAACTGAATTACCAGCTGCATGTGCCTCTTTTAAAAGAGTGAGGGTGTGTGTGTGTGTGTGTGTGTGTGTGCCATATTTCCAGCTGGGTCCGCACACCTTTCTGGGAAGGATCTGAGTGCACTCAGAATCCTTTCAAGTTGAAGAGCCCAGTGACTTAGGTTAGAGACTTGTTCTCCTACAGACTGTGTGAGCAATAAATCTCTGGCTCAGTGGGTTTCAACCCTTTTTATATTAGTGGTCCAAGTATTCTCTGTACAATCGCAGATGAAAAAGCAAAGCAAAGAAAAAAAGAAAGAGAGAAGGCTGGCCATTTATCTAGTAAAGTTTACTGTCAAAATTAGCGTGATATTACATTTCCCTGTTAATTGTGCTGAATTTTGACACCAAAATGCTTTTCTGAAGTGTGACTCTCCTCGGGATGAAAGATTTTAATGATGGAGGAAACAAAGTTGTAAGTGGAAAACCAGAAAGGGTGCAGCTGGTCTTCAGATTAGCGGTACAGCAGGTGAGCTCACACCAGGCACAGAAGGGAAGAACAGAATAGTGTCAGCTCTGTAGCCTCATCTTCACGGTCTCTAATTGCACAGAACTTTAATTAACACAGAGGCCTTCTGTCTTCTGCTGTGCCATTTTTTTTCACAATACTCTTTTTGCTTATGTCAGTAAGGGAGAGTGTAAACATGGCCCTGAGCCCAAAACCAACATGTAAACATAGTATCAACAGGAACCTGCCCATGGTGCTTCTGGCTTAATCATCAGTGTTAGCTGTGTGCTTCAGTTGTTACTAGAAGGCTTTAACTTCTTCTGATTGCTGTATTAAATGCCTTGCCTGTCCCTGTCCCTAAAAAAAAAAAAAGAGTTTTTCTTTTAAAAATACATTAAACACATTGAGTGAATTAGTTATTTTTGATGCATAATACCCGAGGAATATTAAAGAAAGACTGTCTCATGATACTTCAGTGGAAATTACCTGTTTTGAAAAATTTCTGCTTGCATTCTGACCTTTGCACTGGGCAAAATGTATCTGCTTAATTTAGGTCAAGAAATGCACTCCTGAATTCCAAGTAAGGTTATAATATTTGTTGGAGGACTTTGTTTTTTTCAATTTCCAATTATATGTTAGGAGAATATTTGTTTTTTGTCTCTCATCTCTGTGATCTTACTTCCCCATAAAGGAAAAAAAAAGATATCAAGGGGCATAAAACTCCTAACTCTTGTTCCATACCCTCAGGACACTTTAAAAGATGTCAATGTACAATTTCTCATGTCTAGACATTACTTAGTTATTCAAGCTTAATTCTTTATAAAGTGTCAGTGAGACCTGCCAGACTGATCATCTTGGAAGACAGAATCTTTCTCCTAGCTCCAGAGCACTAAATACTTGAAAAAGGAACATAATTTTCTCCACGCTTTTCCAAGATTTTATCTTGGTATGAGGAATCTAGGATACAAACAAAGATTCCCTGCTCAGCCTTAGCAGATCTCAATAGTACCATGTCTTCTCTTGTTCCAGTTAGATATGTTTCCTATTTGGATGTGCAAACAATACACTGGAAGAATTATCCACGTCCATATTCAGGTGTGAGATTTATTGCTAGTTCTCAAGAACATGAGGGCTGCATTGTACTAACTCTTCCTTCTGTTGATTCCTACTGCCTGATGGTTTGGGCATGCATAGCAACATTCAGCATGAAATAGCAGAATTCAGAGTTTCTGTATGTAGACAGGACCAACCAGACCCTGTGGCCTCAAAAAATAAAAAAAAATGTTTTACAGCTTGGTGCAATCCCCTGAGCTATCCAGACATAGCAAAAGAAAACCTAGTGCCTGTTCCTCACCCTACTGCTCTGGTGAGCTCATCTGCTCTGGGTTGTCAAATGGTTTCATTTCTGTGCCATAGGCACCTGGGATCTCTGATTAATCTTTGGCAGAAACTGGAAGAAACTGGGTACACACTCCAATGCTTAATGGATCTGCAAAACCTAACTTCCCAGAGCTTGGCAGCTACAAAAGAGAGCCATTGTTTCACAACCCTTTGAGATAAATATAAATGTTGACCTCTTCAACCTAAGTTCGATTGTTAGATACCTGTTGGAATGAAGCAAACTACAATAAAATAGATTTTTGTGTGTCTACGAAAATAATGAGTAGACAGAGACCATTTTATTTTTTATAAACTTTTTGAGGCTTTGTGTGTCCTATTTTGAGACAATATTTAAATCTATTCATTTGCTTTTTGCAAGGTTTCCTATGTCTCCTCTGGTTTTCATCTAATGGAATCAAAGCCTCCTGCCAGATTTCTGACTCACTGAAAAGCCTTTCACACAGGCTGCCATGTAGTTAAGAACCTGCATTGTGTAACTTTGAGAAGCTGCATTGTGTTTAGAACACTGTTTATTAGACAGTCTTATACCAGTTAGGATCTAATCATCTGGATGACTTGTTGACACTAAGTTTGGGATGAAATTTGAGGTTTGCTGTAGCCAAGTGCTTTGCCATGCCAAGAGTACAGGCTCCCCTTCTTTGTCTAATTTTTTTTATAAATCTGGGTTTCTCTGTCCAACAAAACAAACAGAGCTGAGCTATCCATGTTATTTAAAATGGAAATTAACACTGTTCTGGTTTCACAGCATGATCAAGACATAATTTAGTCGTACTAGCATTTTTACATTGCTTATCTAATTGGCTGTGCTTTTACTCTGGATTCTGGGCTGCAAATTTCCAGCATAATTCCCTAGGAATTTGCTGAGCAGCCAGAGCAAAATAAAGGAGTTTAACTCTGAAGTTTCCCTTCAGTCCTTTGTCACTAGCTGTTTGAGTTTGGATGGATTGCATAGTCCTCAGTCTTAATAAATGTCTATCTTCGGAAGTGCTTCTTTTAGTTCCCACCATAAAGCAAGTTTCTTTTGAGTCATGGAAGCATTAGTGCTCACTAGACCACTCAGTATTGTTTGCACTTCTTTCCTATTTTGTCCCTGTTTTAGTTCCAGTGCTAAGAAAAAGGCATTTCATTAAGTTTTCATGGCTCAAACACTTCTTTTTTCTCACTACCTTGACACTATTATGAACAACAATATGTGGATCAAAGAAAATTAAGCGCATAAGTTTTCTCTGAATAAAACTTCCTTATCTTTCCATGTATTTAACCCTCAAGATGACAAACACAGATACTAATTTGATTCTGTCAAGATAGCTTAATGCCATGGGACAATTTAATGTATTTTTTCTTTCCTCACAGACAAATGAGGCAATAATAAAAAATGAGGATCATCAAATGTAAATCAGTTAATGAGAAACTTAAACAGACACTAAGTTCAAAAAATGTTGCATATCTTGCACATAGGGAGTACTCCACACATTTTCTTTCATTGAGAGCACAACTTCAGGCACAACTGATCTTCTCCTTAGGATATGATTTTAACTAGTGGGAACCATGTTTCCTAAAGAAGTTGTTCAGAAAGTATAACTTCTGACTGATCACAGAAGAGAGGATAAATCTGATGAGGGGAAAAAAACCCCAGATTTTTTGAAAAATCAGATTTTTATAGAAAAAGAAAGTAATGCTAACTCAGATTGCATAAATGAACAGCTTTAACCTAATGGTTCTGATGGAGAGATGCTACTGTCATTCCCCCCCAGGCATTGTGCCTACCATGCAAAAAGGATGGTACTTTTTATCTCATGGAAAAAAATCCAGTAAACAAGTTTATGCCCATAAAAGAGAATAGGAATGCAACCAATGATTTAGGTAGTATTTTACCTAAATATTACCATCTTTTAAAGGGGCAATATTTAGACAAAGGGTCTCAAGGATTCAGAAAGATCTGTGCAGTGTTTTGCTACCAGGTAATTTTTTTATGGAAAGTTTATTCAGGTTACATTATAAACTTCAGCATGAAGACTTTTGCTGTTATAATCATGCCCTCATTCTCCACATCTGTCCCATTACATCTAGATTATGCTGACTGAACACCGTATGGTTGCATCTCTTCCTGAAATAAAAATAGTTTCTTATATCAAAATCAAGGTAATTTTACTTAGTTTTAGGAACTGTCTTTTCTGTTGGGATAGTGGTAAATGTAAATGTATTGTTTTAAAACTGTGCATCTGGAGCTTTTTGCCTTGTAACAGAGCTATGCTCTTATTGAATGTGTGGTAAACATAATGTAACAACTTCAAAACACAGTCACCTCATAACCTGAAATCCTTATGATAAGTATGCTCTAAGGATAAGGCACAAGAACAAAGTTATTTTCCAGGATCTTTATTTATGACATACTTTTAAAATATTTTTTTCTTTTTTCCTTCTGTAGATGAGATATGAAGATCTCTGTTCACATTTCCATAACAATGAGTTTCAAAGAAGTGTGATGGAGTGTGTTCTGCCATGCACCTAAATTTTATTATTTAATTGGATCCCTCCAACTGATGTCATGCATACTGGTATGAGACTTTGTGACATAATGGTCTCGCATTCCTAAGACCTGTCAGATTAAATTTTATAGGAATTGATCAGTCCAGAAATAATCAGACAAAACTTACATGAATGCAGGGCTAGATTCACTTCTCCTAAGTCAGATGGCCAAAGCATAATAAATCAGCTCTTGAAGGGCTGCTGACTGTTTTTTGTTTTGCTGCCGCTTCCCCAGCCCAAACAGCCAATTAGCTGTTAGCTCTTTAGCCACTTCAATATTTTGGATCAGAAGGTTTCATGCTGAATGAGGCATCTGGTTTTTTGTTTGACCTGTGCAGATGGCAGCTTAAGGCCAGCAAAAAGATTTTTATGATTGCAAATGTTCCTCTCTTCTCCTTTAGCAAAGACATCGCAAACAAAGACCCATCTCTCACCCAGAATCTTCCTCGTTTTAGACTGGGCATTAAAAAAGACAAGTCACAAATTACTCACCATACTCCATCACTAGATGACTGAATAGTACCAAAGTTAAATGAGTTTAATGGAATTTTACTGGAATTTCACTGGAATTTTACACTACAGTGTCAAAATGCAGTAATCTCAAGGCCCATAAAAGGATTAGGAATTCATAGAATGGTTTGGATTAGCAGAGATCTTAAAGACCATCTATTTTCAATCTCTCTGCCTAAGGCAGCACAGAGCTTCTCTGGACAACTTATGTCAGTGTCTCATCATGTGAAAAAAAAGGAGTTAATCAAAATACAAAGGTCATCTATTCTACCGCATGGACAGTTGGCCAGAGAAGTTTTTTTCCTAGGAAGAAAAAAAATATCCCTCTATCGACTCACTACCTATTCTGCCTCTCTGATTTTACAGTTTATTAACTCCAAGGTCAAGAGGGTAGGAGGAGGTCAGGGTTGAGTACAACACGGTGAGTGGTTCTGTCTGAGACCCTCCCTTACTGGGTACTTATGTCCGTTTGAGGTTCAGCAAGAATTAAGAGCTATCTCACATTAAGGGTGTTTTAGGATTTTGACAGCTGCCCTTAAGGGGATTAATCAGAACTGGACTTGAATAAAGGCTGGGTGTCTAATCTGGGCAGAGGTGGAAAGGTTCTGCAGATGAGCAAAATAAGAAGCTCAAGCATCTATGGTGCAAACTTTCATTTGCCTAAATCTGGATGAAGAGCAGATGCTGATGTTGACTGAGGGCTGAGGATAGGCAGTGTGAATCATGGATTGGTACTTAATCATTTAAAACATCCAGATGGCTAATTTATGGTAGATAAATTCAGGTTTCAGAGGGTAATCACATCACCTTGTTTTAGGTATATAAATTAGATGCCAAAAATAGAAAACTGATCTTTCTACGCTCCCTCTGTAGCCAACAGGGAGACACTGATGTTCTAGAAAATTAATCAAAATTAGATTTTTACTCTGAGTTCTAGAGAAGTCTGCTGGTCCTTGCTGATTTTAGATGGTGTGTTGATGAATTTTCCTCCATATACAGTGATTGTATCTCTATAGACTGTACCAAATCACTGTTTTCCCAAACTGAAAAAGCTTGATTATGCATGAACACAGCCTCAGGACTGAGATTCCAGAAGGCCAAAAATGAATCAATTCATTCAAAAGCTGGTCTGAACATGCATGATTAGAATGTATAAGCCAGCAGAAATAAATGTTCTTTAAATTTTGAGATGCAGTAGACCCAGGAAACTTTTGCTTAGTAAGCTCCTGAGAGATGAACAGAAGAGGAAATAGTTAATAAAAGTCAAGCAAAATGCATCAATTCATGGTTACAGTGCAAACAAATCTTCTTTTCTCTCAGATGCACAGGCTAAAGCTGCCTACAGGCAATTTTAATTGACAAGCACAGCATTCATAAAATAGATAAGCCATACAAATTCTGACCTTGCCCATATCAAACAGGGCAATATTAACATAAGGATTCCCTTCATCCATTTTATTATGATTTATACTGGAGAAAATTATGATGAAAAAATATTATGTGCCCATGTACCTATTCAACATTCTGCATGTCCTTTACTGAGGGAAATACATGGTTGTTATAGCTCATGAAAGGAAAATAAAATTCCTTAATTTTAGAGTATGGGAGTACCAAGGAAATATAGGATTGTCTTGCATAAAGAACAAATCTTTCACTAGAATTTTCACTGACACTGTCAAAAATCCAAATGATAATGATAATTCATTCACACCTTTTGTTTTAGCTTTTTGGGATGGAAACTGATTTCCTTCATCCTGTCCTGAAGTCCAGTGTGTGACCCTTCTCTCCTAAGTGTCTCCAGCAGCACGACGACATGGCACAATGTGTAATGTATAAGGTCAATTATTGAAAGGGTGACTGAGGTCTCACTATCTTTAATAAGTTAATTTAATAATTATATAAAGACATATGAGGACACAGCGTGAAGCTAATGTAAAATTTCTACCTCACATTACGACCATTATCTTGAGGTGATGATACAACATGTGTGAAGTTGATCTGAAGACTGCACACAATAAATCTATCAATACCGTGAAGGTGAAGACTAACTATTTTCTGGTTATGTCAGGGATTTTATGTGAGTAATTATGATCTTTATGCATAGTTTATAGTTACAAGAAAAACAGCAACAATGGTTGTGACAGCTAATGCAACTAATGTCTGTATCTTTCCAGTTTTGTCTGTTGCTGTAGCTGCCTGATCAATCAGCCACAATACCAAAAGAGATAGAGTAATTTTTCATCTGAGTTGCATCCCAAAGTAAGGGCACACATCTACAAAATCTAGACAACAACAATTTGATGAAAATCCTCATAAAAAATATGTAACAAAAAAATTCATTTGGGAAGCATGGCTATATCTTATGCACAGATCTTCAAACTTTCACCTTCAAGCTATCATAACTCCAGATGACTGCAGTCACTACTAAGTTTTCAGTCTTCCAAGGTGCAGTCATTAGCAGTCTCGCAATATCTATAATTGTCTTTTTATAGTTATAAAGCTGCAGCAATGGAACAAGACAGCTTGTGCACTTAAATGGAACCCTGCAGTGCTGTTTCCTGATAACACAGAAGATTATGTATGGCACCTGCACAACCCTGGGATTATGAAAGGCTGGATAAGAAAACTCAAGGAAAAGCTTGGGGAAAGGAGGATGATCTTTAGTCAGCTTGACAGGAGTAACAGAAACTCTGCTGGAAAGAGCAGGATAGGACCTCAGGCAAGCTTACTTTTTACAGCTAATTTTATGTAGCACATCACAGTCTGATAACCTTGGTATGAGAACAAGCCCAGAGGTGAAGTGTTTCCTTCAGATTTGTTGATGTCCTTGTGCTAATTAAGCTGTATGTAAACAACTCCACCGGGTGATAGCTCAGGTCTTCACCCTCATCATTTTGCCTTACTCTAACATGAAGCACCTCTAATAATCCTTGCAGCTTGTCTGCCCTGTCTTGCATACTGTGTCAGATCTTAGCTCTCCTGTTCTCTTTGAGCATCCCTCTAGATTTCACCACTGTTTTCCCGTATGGCATCACTCATTCCATCCTAACCACCTTGCAAGAGCCACAAGCATGCATGTCTTTGGCTCTCTTTGGTGCTTTCCCAGACACTTGTCTAGACCACTATCTTAATATCATCTTCTAAATGTTCCAACAGCTTCTAAAATTTCTTCCTCTGGCTCTCTATCTCTTGTTCTGCCAACTATAAGTTCTTAATTCTCTCCATGAGGTAGTTTATAATTTGTTGCTGCAGATTTTATTTTGTTTTGTTCTGGTTTTTTTGTTTTTTTTATTTCTGCTTCAGTTGCATTTTCTATAAACCCAGAGCTACATTGTTTTCTTGACCTTGGCTTTGAAAGGACTTCTACCATACAGCAATATATGTGTATCTACTTTCCTGTGTGAGCTGTCATTGTCATCGTTAAGACTTTGACTAGAATTAAATTTTCAAAGTTTAAATAAAAATTTTCATAAATAAGAATGAAAAATACTCAGGAACATAGTGTATACATTATTTTCATTTAGCTATTGTACGTTAAATAATGTATACTATATCACATTCTCTGTTAAAATACAGAAAACTATCTGCCTTCTGCCTACTTCCTGAGTTCTTCAGTAGCAACAATCACTTGGAGTCTGAAACATCTTAAGAAACAAAGGAAAAAGTGTTTTTTAACACTGAGAAGAAGTCTGTGACGTCTTGTCTTGGATCTGGAATGCTACTCCCATTTTCCAATACAATCTTACAGGGAATTTCTTCAGCCATGGCTTGAAAGTTAGGGATATTCAGATGTCTTCACATGCCTATTTCTAGAGTTTACCATTAAACATCTCTCTTCTTAGGCACTCTTTACAGATGTGTCTTCTGAAATATCAAGGCCTGGATTTATCACATTTCATTTATATGGCTGATGAAGATGATGCATCTGTGAGAGCAGTTGTTCTGTCTTCACTGTAGAGTAGTTTGAACAAGATGTTTGCATCTTAGAGAAACCAAATTCCATATATGCACTCAGGAAAAAACTCAGGTGTTAGGAGGAATGATTCACCCTCTGAAGGTACCAGAGTCTTGCCATCGTCTATAGTGAGACATACAATGTCTGATATTTGTACCAATTACAGTGCCTGTGATGTCTTATTCTTATGGTTTGCTTAGGTATTTAAAATTTGTGTGATGAATCTAAGCCTGGTCTATTTCTAAAGAGGAAACAGCATATACAAGTCAACTTCTTTTAATATTTTTTATGTCCTGTTTTAGAGCTGATCCATTGTAAATTATAGAAATCATAATTTCATAAAAAGTCTTGTTGAGGAGGGCCATCATGCTTTCCATTAGTAGCCAGAGAGGGAGTGAATTGAGAGCAGAGAAGAAATGAATAAAAGTGACAGTACGATAGGAAAAAAACCCATTTTTTTGAAGTCTTTGTGTAGGAACTCTGGAATAAGACACAGACAGACAAGCTTTCCAAAACAGGCAAGTCTTTAAATAGTCTCTTCATACATAAATACAAATCTAAGTGAAAAATTTCAAACCTTTTTAATAACATTGATCAGATTATATTAGCCCAATGTCATGTATTGATGACAGTTCTGCTCTGAAAATTATCTTGTAATTCAACATCTCTTACTATTTGACATCTCTTATTACATGGCACTTCTTTAAATTCTTATATTTTTTTAGATCCATATATAAATTTGTCTAAGAGAAGGAAGCTAAGTTATTATTTTTTAATGTTTCTCCCAGATGGAAATTGCTAGTGTATTTTCATGCACTTTTTTATGAGAAAATATTCTATTCTCATCTTCTGTTATGCATTGGGTATTTCTTTTTATTTTAGAATTTTTTAAAGAAGAGAATATATTGCAATCAAAAGCACTAAACTCCTTCACTAGGTAAGAGGTATACGCTAGAGAGAGCTTTCAAAAAATCAAATCAAGTGTATGAAGTACTATAGAGATTATGTCCTTGTACTCTTGTAGGAGAAGAAATAAGAAATCAATTTTCTTTGCAATATTTATTTTTCAAATAACAATTCTAAAGCAGACTAGTAGTTTATGTGCAGAACCAGATCATTCTTTCCATATCAAGTAGAACAATTTTGTCAGACTCACTTTGCTGCTAACATGGATGTCATGCAGTTAAATATAAGCTGACAGAATGTACGACATAACTAAAGTAAATCTTATCCATAACGATCAATTTTTTCCTCAAAAAATAAAAGCTCTGTCTTTGGAGTGGTTTTGAACTGCCAGGGGAAGATAGTACCCTGACAGAAGATATTCCCTTAGACAATTTGAGAGTTCTCAGTGGAGGTCATCAGTTATATGGATACTGCTGTCCACGTACATCTCTGTAGAGTCCTAATACTTCCTCATCAGGCTTGAAGTTTAATGCCAACTCAGCCCCATGTGAGAGAGTGAGAAAGAGAAAGCTCATGAGTTCTGATAAAGACAGTGCATGGTATCCCAAGGTGTGCAATATCCTTTGGTCATTTTGTCTGTCCCACGTGTCTCCTTCCAACTTCCCTTGTTTCCCCAGCTGCCTCGCCAGTGTGGCAGCATGAGAGGGCCTTGACATTCTGCAAAAGCTGCTCAGCAATGACAAAACCTTTTCTGTATTATCACCACCATTTTCAGCACAAATCCAAAACACAGTCTCATCCTGGCTTCTGTGGAGAAAATTAACTCTGCCACAGCCAAAACCAGCAGAGTGACCTATATTAAGTGCCACCAAAATCTGTTAGTGTGAGAAAGTATCATTTTCTTCACAGACAAGACATTTTTCATTCCCAAAGCTTAATTTCTGAAATTATTTCTTCTTGTGTGTAAGTGTCACTAAAGCAAGCATAGAACATCGAACGTAAAGGCCTTTTTGTGTCAAACACTGTGCCCATGCAGGCAGCTGAAACAGGTGTGCGCATGCACACTCAGATGTACTCTTGCTAAATGACTGTCTAAATGTTAACGAGTGGAAGCAGCTGAAAACACCTCTTCTTTTTTTAAATCACCAAGGTAACACCTCCCTTGAGGATAGGGAAGAACAGTGAAGAACAATAGTCACCCTAAGTGGCATAGTTAAGTAGCACAGGGACAAGGAGGTCAACACAGAATGTTCTCAATTCAGAGCCAACAAAAATTGCTGTAATTCCTCAGCAAGACACCTAATTGGAATCATGCACATTGACAGTTTCACCAATTTTACTTCATGCTCTGGAGCAATATAAAAACTACCTTGATTGTTTATCTGTCCCAAGTGCCCACGATAGCAAACACTAAATCCCAGAAATGGCCACTGATGCACATGAAGTCTCTGGCAAAAGCGCCAGAGCTGCCTTGTTCAGCGGGATCTATAGTTAAGGGTCTAGCCAAAGACATCTAATTCTAGACACAGATTTACCATGGCTATTTCCTCTTACAGCCCACATAAGTCTGTGCATCTGACATGGGAACAAATGTGCAGCTGCTCAGCCTATCCTGTTATTAGGTGAAGATGAAGCTTACCCTTGCAACTACAAATACAAGATTTGAGCACCCTTGCAAATTCATTTGGCATTGATACATGATCTGAAAGGAAAGCCAGTGCGAGCTGCTTAGGTTTCAGCAACTTTAAGGGCTGTCACAGAATTTTTCAGGTTAAAAGACTTCACATGATTTGAAGCTAGTCTCAGCATTAAAAAAATAGTACCAGTCAGACTAAATAAGAAGACCATTGTCTGATTCTTAAAAATGCTGTAACCCCTGAGGAAAAAGGTTTGAAGCACTTCTGCTCTTCCTCCTTCCCTTTTACATCTGACAAGGAATATCTTCTGATTTGAGGGCCAGCGCATAGGGAGCACAAAAATAGTACGTGCCTGAAGATATGAAGCATAGAAACAACAGAGTGTTTACTGTCCCTTGTTGACATGTTTATGCAAGGCCACAGACCACGTTTAGTGTGCTCAAATTCACATAGCTACAGAGACTGGGAAGCCTTGCTGAGAAACCTTCATGTTACTGGCTCTAAAATTAACTGTAATTTACAAGTCAACATAGTCACAGAGTAGAGAACTATAGAATATAACTAGTGAGGACAGGAAAGAGGATGAGTAATTAGATATAATCAATCTTTCCATATCTAATTGCTATTGACTGTGTTGTCAAAGCTTTAATCTTCTCTATTTTCCTACCACCATCTCTTCTTTTTAATCTTGTTTCCTTTATGGATGAAAAACCATTTAAACAACATTTAAGGACTATAGACATCACTATATTGATTGAATGAATGAATATTTCTTCAGAAGCAGAGAAAGACTCCTGTGATTTGTTTCTGAGGAAATTTCACAATTTTTTTCTGGGTAGCCGAAATCCTGCAGCCTTGTCTTTCTCCCTAGAGTCCTGCAGCAGTAGGTTATATGAGACTAATCACTGGGCAAAAATATATTAAAGAGTACAGCTGCGTCTTGAGACTGAGAGCATTTGAGTTGGGGCAGAAATATATGCAGGGGAGGAGTTCATTCTGCTGTAAGCCTCGATACACTCTGGAAACAAGCATGTAAACACCTGTTTCAAACACTGTTTTTGAAGATACTTGTTTAAAAAGGGTAAATCAGTCTAGTTCTATAAGATCATCATTATGCAAATTGTCTCTCAGGGAGTTTAAAATAAGTCAGTTCCTTCTTTCTGAAGGAAAACATTACTGAACTGTCAAATATTACTTAGTAAGAGGATTATATTGGATTTGATTTTACATAAGACTGTTTCATAGAGAACAGTTTCTCTCTGTTCACTTTTAGCGAGCCACTTGCTTTTGAGATACTGGTTTGGATTCAACATTAGTCTTAATTGACATAGGTTTAGTTTTTTCACTTGAGTCCTTTATCATAAAGCTCCATATATCATATAATTTTATACAAATAGAAGGATCCACACACGCTATAATCCTTGCACTGGAATGGAAGGCAGAGAAATAAATAGAAAAGCCTGGTTTGTGACTTTATGTCAATGAAATATATAGGTTAAAACAAAACATTATGCAGCAGCAGACTTACATGATTGAGGTGTGTGATTAATTTTTGGTTTAATTTTCTTTCTAATGATTTCCAAAATATATCAGTATGTGATCCAAAAAACAGACCCTTGGAAAATCAATCAGTTGCAAGAAGTAGGATGAATTTAACACTAAGAGAAAAGAAATATAAGTAAAATCATGAACACAAGAAGAAGAGAAATCGGGGGCAAGAGGAAGAGTTTCAGTCACGTAATTAAATCTCATGCAGTTAGCTTTCTGCTATGGTCATCAACAGAGATCCTCAATTTCGATGAAATGTTACATCAGACCATCGAAGAATCTAACTTCAGAAAAAATGTACACATTGGATTTTCCTCAGGGTGTTTTAGGGTGGGACAACCACAAATCTGTAATTCATTAATTTGCTTCTGCAGTTTGGATCAATTACACTTATATCTGGCTGATGGAGAAGAGGCAGGTACAGAAGGAGATGCAGTTAGATGGTCTAGAACACACCCAGCAGGGAAGCAGAATGGGTCTGAGATAATAAATAACTTGTCCGTGGGAAAATGTTTTTTGGCTACAGTGAGAGAGCACTCAGAAAAGACAAAATAGGTCATTACCTACTCTATTCCTTTATCCTTTCTGTGTTAGTACAAGAGCCTGCTATATGTTCTACTGGGCTAAAAGGATGAGTGAAGAAAAGAAGAAAAACATCTGCTTGTGAAATCTGTTTGCTTACCACAGTAATACTGAGGTACCATTCAGACCATCATGGAAATAACTTCACGTATTTCCTAACAGCAGCCATTTAGCTAAAACCCAAGAACACAACAAGTTAAAATAAGTTCTAAGAAATCAGCTAGAAGAAAGTATTCAAGGTTTATTTTGACTAATTCCGTAGCATCTTACATTGCTTGTCTGACTTTTACTTGTCTGAACTTCAAAGAATTTCAAACAGCATTAGAACAAATTCATCCCTGTTACTCAGCAATTTCATCCTTCATACATGTCTTTGAAAGTCTGTGCTTCAGATCCAAAGAAATAGATGTTATGCAAATTAAAACACTGTAATTCCTTTGGAATTGCCACATACATTCAGTTGAAACCATCAGGAGCTGCACAGAGACAGAAGGGATGAAACTCCTACCCCTTTGATCCCAGGGGCATTACCCCCCTCTGCCTGAGCTAGAGAAGTGCTTGTGCTATGCATACCAGCCCTGTGGCCCTGTCCACAAAGGTTCTGCTAATAGAGAGCACAGGCCGTGCCACTGGCACAGCCCTGCATTAATCTTCAGGCAGGTGACTGTGTGAGGGGTGGAAATAAACTGCAAGGATGAACTAGGTCCACAGGAGGGTAAGAACAGGGCAGAGGTGAGGCAGGGCAAGAGATGTTATTGTTAAACCTTTTTGTCATATAAAATAAACCAGCTTACATGTCTGCAGTGTCAAAGCAAGGCTTCCACTTCTCCCTTTCAGTCAACTCCAGGTAACTGTATCCATACTGACAGGACAGGAGGCGCTGGGTTCAGATATGTGTCTGCTCTTTTGGGACACAACTGTCCAACTCCAAGCTTAAAGCAATGTATGAGCTGGTCCAAGTGCATGATAGATGATCAGGGACTTTGTCATAAAGAATGAGATCCAGCTTTAAGCTGACACAACATCAAAACCACATTATAGCTCTTAGAAGAGATAAACCCTTCTCAGTTCAGAACAGACTCTATATAACTCATACTAAGAAGAAGTCAATCTTTTTCTCAGTCATATGGCTGTTTTTGATAATGCATGACTTCAGCATTGAGGGATGCCCCAGTGAACAGCTACATCTTGACGGATTTGGTTTTTAACAGCAATGCACAATGGGCGATAAAGAAATACTAATTTAGCTCCTGTTTGTAGAAGACAAACACTCACCATTGGCTGTAAGGACACCAATCTGCAAAATATGAATAACTGTTTGAATGGAATCAGTGTTTCCCAACAGGATTTTATAAACTGGGAGACATGATGTAGAAAAAGACAGCTCAGGCACTGACATCTCTAGTGTCAATGCTCTGGTCATGCTAAAATACCTGTTAACAGAATAAAAGACAAGAATCTTTTACTAGTATAATTGAAGTCTTAACAGTCTATTATGGAATTTAGCATTGTTAGTTCTGATGTAAATACTATACATAGCGAAGAAAATACAGAAAATGTCACTACAACAACAACAACAAAAACAACAAATAATAATAACAATAAAGAAATACAGTAATTTCTAATTGCTATGCACACCCTTTTCCAGGTGTTCTTTCTGTTTTTCCTCCAAGCCCTAAGCACAGTGATTCCATTTGGGAGTGAGGTGAGGGAGTTGTCAGCATCTGTATTTTTTCACCAGGAGGAAATATTTCCTGTTTGTGCTCTTTCACTCTACAATCCATTTTTGACTTCTTTTTTCTTAAAACATACTTTTATACCTGGTTTTTTTTTACATTTTTCTGTAATTCCTCATCATATCTGAATTTATGGTAGACGATGCCTTTTACATGCACTATAGAGTATGCCTCTATTTTTTATCCCTAATGCCTCTTTTTGACCAACCCCAGGACTGCAGTTTTTTAACTGATATTTTGTGTGGTTTTTGTAACTGTGGGGTTACAAAGCCAGTGTCAGGCTGTGCCCCATGTCTTATTATCCCCCATCTGCACCCCTCTGTGCCATCCCTAATCTCTTCTTCACAAGATGTCCCCTTTCACAGCAAGCCTGTATTTCTCTAACAGCATCTTTGATAATTGCTTCTTTCTGCTATCTGTATAAAACTATTGTTATACTTTACAAAGATAACAAGACAAAAGGAAATTAGCCCCAGACACCACTAAATTAAACAAATTGCTGTCACAGCTAACCTAATGGAGTTGCAGGCTGGCCAGGTTCAGGCAGAGCAAGTCTGGTAGCCCTCACTGCTGAGGCCTTGCAAACTCAGTAAAAAACCTATAACTTGTTACTGGTAGTAGCAATTGTATAGGATGGGACTACACAAACACATATCACACATGGCTTTATCTGGAGTGACCTTAATATAGACTACTAAAACCAGAGTCTGGAATACACAAAGGGGGTAGGCCAAATCATTCCAGTTTCCACTGATCCCATGATTTCCTATGAGTGTAATTTCTGATCTCTCTGTCTACAGACATGTTCACATCTCATTTGAGGACCTGGCTTTATGTAAGGAAATATGTCAATAAACCCCACTCAGGATAATCAGGACACCTTCTTTGCAGAGGCCCAATGCACACCAAATACCTGCGATGGAAATCAAGCAACATCGGAGCCTTTAGAGATTACAAATCCTTGCTTTCAAGACAGGAAATTGTGTGACAGCAGTATTTTAAGGCAGAAGAGTTCAAGGCAGTGCAATACAGATGCTGCCGGCCCACATGCCTGTCCCTTCATGCTGGTAGCTGACAGTGTGCATTATAGTGACTTAATGGTGTATTTATCACAAACAGCATTGTCTAATGAATGAATACATAATGAACCTCCATTAAGCTTAGAAGTGCCCTGTTTTAAACCATTAGCTCATTACAGTAATAAGGTATTTTCTACTGCAGAGGAGTTAAAGCAAACACAGCAGTTCTTTGAAGCCAGATGACTGCTTAAGGCAAAATAAAAGAGAAAGCAAAATTATTAATTCAAAGAAATAGAAGCCAAATCTACTATACATGGGAAAAAAGCAGCTTTGAATTTTTTTTTCTTTCTCTTTCTTGGTAGCATTTTAGCATTTTCTGGTTTGGAAAAAAGGCAATTTATATTGGCAAGATAAGAGCTTTGACTTTCGCTATTGGGGGTAGAATAGTATGTCAGTCATGAATTGTCTGTTCTATTAGTCTTTTTGCCCTGACTTTGGATTGGAATCAGTTAAATCATAGCGTATGAGACTTTTAATAAGGAATTTCCCTTTACTTGTCTTGAATTGCTTGGTCTCTTATTGCAGGCCTTTTAATACCTTAGTTTGGGAACACAACTTATTCCAGTGCCTCAGGCAAGAGAAGCTGAGAGCTAGTGAAATATGTATAGTGTGATAGGATTTCGAGTTTTGAAGAATTTGAAGAATTATGTAAGAGAGATATTTAGATGCCTAAATAGAGAAAAAATGGCCTGATGGCATCTTTAAAAGCACTTGAGTCATGTAAAGTTAAATGTGAGGCTGGATGCCCGCAGTATATCTGTTTCCCTAGGTGCATATCCATTTCCCTAGGTGCATATCCAAACAAAGCAATGAAAGATTTCCAGTCAGAAGAATTAGAAAATTATGACTGCAGGTACTTTTATTGAACTTCTGATTTATCTACAGACTAATAATTGTAGGTCTAATCTAGAGTTCATAAAATTCAAATAGATTCAAACTTTATACCGATTTAATTTACTTTATATCAGGTTTCTGTAATAATAGTAAGTTATACTGAATGAGGAATTAGTCTCAGAGAATTAAAATGTATTTGTGGATAATATGAGAGTAGAAAGTGGGCACAAATTTTAAATTATTTGCTATAAATTATTCACCCAATTATTTTGCATGTAGATAGATAAGGAATTACTCATTAATAATTATGTATTCTGCATAAGCATTGGCAACATGATGAAAAAGATTTATCATGAAGGATCTGTCCATCAGTAGAAAGATTCACTGTAAAATATTTCAAAGACTCCCATTTGACTCCTCATCGCCAGCTATTAAACAAAGAATGGCTGGAAGCTGCCACTGTTCAGAAATAAGATTGGTGGGGGAAATGCTGTGTGGCAGGAGCAGTATTTTTAGTACATTTCTCTTCTCCTAGTTCCTATTGGAGAGGCTGTGTCAGTGTGGCTATTCTTTTAGGAAACAGAATGGGAAGAGATGAGTGAAGAATATGTAGACATAGGACTCAGCCTTCAGCTATTCTATTCTCATAATTTCCTGTAGGAAAATTTTAAACCTAACGAGGTCACATATTAAATCCTTGTTGAAATTAATGAGTTTAATATTTCATCATTTCATCCATCTCCATATCTTCAGTGTGAGCTTAGGACACTTGCAATTTCCCTCCATCGGGCTCAACCTCAGTTTGGACAAAAAAAAAGAGTAGGAACAGTAATGTCCAACACATAAAATGAATTCCTACTAGATTTAAAAGAGCAAGCAATGAATTCTAAATTTAGGAGCGCCTGCTACCCTTCTTTTAATTTCATGCTTTGCTGTGCCTGCAGTCCTCTGTGTGTGCATGGTTGGGTGCAGGACACACCTCTGTATCATGGCTGTGTCTGTGTGCACAGGGGTATCCATGCACTCCTGCACCGACTGAGATCACAGCTCCATGCATTCCTAGCTCCGTGCAATCCTGTGTGTCCGTGTGTGCACACTGGTGTGTCCCTCTGTGTGTATAGAATCATAGAATCAGAGTGTCCTGACAGGGAAGACTCCCACAGAGACCATTGACAATGTCCAACTCCTGACCCTCTCCAAGAGTCACACCATCATCCTGAAAGCATTATCCAAACACTGAACTCTGTCAGCCTTGTACTGTGTGCCCTTCCCTGGGGAGCCTGTTCCCACGCCCGGCCATGCTCTGGGTGCATGTGTTTTAAGGCGAAGGAAGAAATGGGCTTCTTGCTGACAACATATGCCTAAAATACAAACATTCTGTTTGTCCTTTCCAAGCTAAATGATGGTGCAGCTATTTCATTGTGGCTTAGCCCATTTTAGTGACCTAAAGAGCTATCTTTAAATGGACATGAGATAATTCAATCTTCATGCTGCATTAGCTCTCAGCAGAAATGCAAGGAAATTTCAGTTACAGGATTTAATAGTGTGGTAAGGAGGTGATTAGAGTGCATTGTATGGACTGTTTTATTGTAGTGATTTCACATAATACCATGAAAATAACACCAAATCATCACCTCCAGGATTGTACAGCTTGTCACTGTCATTTTCAGTCTTGGATAATGCCACCCCGCAATGTGTGAGTGTATATCTGCAGAGATAAAAATAATTAAAATGAAAATTCAGAACTTTCAGTGTGGATATACAGAATGTGGCAGAGAAAAAAACAAACAAACAAAAAAAAAAACTCCCCACATTCTGATATGGTTCTATTCTGCTCCATTTTTCTGCCCATGTCATTTGGCATGTGTGCTTGTCTGTAGGTATTCTCAGCCACGTCAGAAACAAGGCTAGTGAGCCAGGCAGAAAAAGTGTAATTCTCACAGCAGATCTGAAGGACATAAGGAAACTGGCTGTGTTAGCAGTGAGCCTGCCATTCATCCCAGATCCATGTTTCACTGTAAACAAATTTGTGCACCTTCATCTCACAGAGAGCTATGAACCAAATCTTTACATTTATTAAAAATCCAGAGGAAGGAATCAATTGCACCCTCAGTCAGTTTGCTGAAGACATCAAGTTGGTCTGGAGTGTTGTTCTGCTGGAGGGCACAAAGGCTCTACAAAGAGATTTGGACAGGCTGGATTGATAGGTTGAAGCCAACTGCATGAGTTTCAACAAGGCACCAGTACAGGCTGGGGGAGAATGGCTGGAATACTGCCTGGTGGACTGGACAACAGTGGCTGAACATGAGCCAGCACAGTGCCCAGGTGGCCTGGATCAGCAATGGTGTGGCCAGCAGGAGCAGGGCAGGGATTGTCCCCCTGTACTGGCCCCTGTGAGGCCACACCTCAAATCCTGTGTCCAATTCTGGGCCCTTCACTACAAGAAGGACATTGAGGGGCTGGAGTGTGTCCAGAGAAGGGCAGTGGAGCTGGGGAAGGGTCTGGAGCAAAAGTCTGGTAAGGAGCAGCTGAGGGAGCTGAGGGTGCTTAACCTGGAGAAAAGGAGGATCTGAGGTGACCTTCTCACTCTCTACAGCAACCTGAAAGGAGGTTTTATCATGGTGGGGGTTGATTTCTTTCCTGAGTAACAAGTGGCAGAACAAGAGAAAGGAGCCGCAAGTTGTACCAGGGTAGATTTAGATTAGATATTAGAAATAATTTCTTCATGGAAAGCATTGTCAAAAAGTGGAACAGGCTGCTCAGAGATGTGGTTGAGTAGCCATTTCTTGAGGGATTTAAAAGACACATGGATGTGGTACTCAGGGACATGATTTGGTAGTGGACCTGGCTGTGCTGGGTTGAGTTGGGCCTGATGACTATAAAGGTCTTTTTCAACATAAGTGATTCTGTGACTGTGATTTTAAACTTATTTTATGCAGAGAGACACTGCCAATAGATTCACAGACTCACCACATGCAAGCATAGTGTCCACACCTTTTCAGGATCAGTGAGTTAGTTCATTAGCTTCTCAGTGCTAGAAACAGAGAACTGTGCCTCAGTGTAGCTTCTTACCAGTCTCAGAATAACAGTGCTACAAGGTTGAATGATTTTTTTAGCTGCTTCTAGGGATATTGAGGATGAAAATAGACAGGAAAGCACACAGAAGTGGTATTAAGTAAATACCATGCTAATGGCATTTCCTGCCTCCTCAGTCTGAAAAGACTGTCCTGGGAAGAGATGGCATCATGTTTTTCTATAGATCCACGTTTACTTGTCCTGCCATATCTCACCTGTGTGAGGAAGGAAAGCAGCTTTTAGCTAACAGTTGCTTTCTTCCCTCTGAGGGATCTGGCAGTGAGGGCAGTCCACACGGGAGACTAATGAGACTTCTCACGGACCATTACTCCCAGAGCGGGCATGTGGAAGGACTTACAGCTGAGCCTGTAATTAATAAAGTGGAAGGCTGAGACTGACTGGCAGGAGATAAGGAATCATTTCTGGGAAAGGGGCAGAAGGGCTGTGGTTGGATCCAGCACAGTGATGGAGCAACACTGCTGCTGCTCACTAATAGGTAACAATTGCAGCTGCAGGAGCTGCTGGGAACAGTGCTCCTCAGCTGCTGCTGCACATCTGCTCGGCTGGGTGGCCTCAAACCTTTTCCCCAAGGCTCCCACAAGTGCCAGGAAGTCAAGCTTTGTCACCTGAACGCTGTGAGGCAAGACATGTGTTTGTTTCTGTTTTCTCCATTTACTAAGGACGCTGGGGAGATGAGAATGATCTGACAGCTGTTATTAGTTAAAAAGACAGGGAAAGGAAATAAGAAAAAGGTAAATGATAGCCACAAGTGATCAATACTCACTGCTGAGTCTGTACTATTGGTGAACAGTGGGTCTCAGCTTGTTCTCAGCTGCAAACCTCTGTACTGCCCAGATTGCTGTCTTGTAAAGACATGACCTGGAACAAACTGCAAAGCAACATCTCTGAAGTGTGCTCAGTTTCCTCATACAGTAGTCAGCTTTTGTTTGGATCTTGTCTTGTTTGAAACAAGGCTAGTCGGTAAGAATGAGGTGGCAGTGACTTTCCCAAACTCAGCATCAGAATGAAATTCCCTGAACTTTCCACCAAGTCAAGAATTACCAAACAGCCATTAAGAAGAAAAAATTCTGCCATATTATTTGTATGTGTGTATGTAGCCAATGAGACTCTCACAAGGATAGAAGGAGATTAACAATGGAGTTGACAAAAAAAGGTGTATAGTTCTGAATACAACAGGAAATCAAACGCTGTTTTTATTTTTCTTTGAGGATAAAACTTCAAATTAAGGACAATAACACTCTCAAATTTCCAATCACCTCTGTATGTAACTTATGGAAAAACAAGACCTGCAGTGGAGGGAAGGGATAAAAGGGAAACCCGAACTTTGCTACAGATGAGAAGATTATTAAAAATGTATAACCCCCATCTAAATTACAAATGACATAATCTGCATGTTGATTAATTCTACTGGTGACTTGCTTTAAGCAGTACCTCCACAGTGACTGCATTGTCTTTTGAAGGTCTTTCTGTATTTGCACAAAATCTCAGCTGTGACACAAATTATTAAAGTCAGAAATTGCTGTTTCTATTGACATCTCTTAGAGGCTTCTTTTTTATTAGAACCCAATATACTGCCCAGGAAAAAATTCAGGTGCACCAAAGAAACTGCAGTAAATGAATTTTAAGTTGACTAGAATTCACTTCCTGGGAGTACAGAGAAACTGAAAGAATCTTTATAGGGCAGGGAGAGTAATTCTTGGCTTTAGGACTACCTGGGTGAACCAGCACTGCTAGGCAGACTGACATCAGGCTTGGATCAGAGCAGGGTAGTTACTGTTTCATAGGAAAGTTCTCAGCTAAAAAACATCAAACTGAAAAAAGACTAATAAAATGTCAACACAGAAGATCCCTGCATAGTGTTATTGATCAACTATAGTGGCTACTGTGCCTTCATCTCCTAATTATCAGTTAATTTGTTTTTGCAGTTACTAGGTGCAGATCAGCTTTATGAAGTGTGGCCCCTCTCACGATGACAGCTGGGTTTTCCATCTTCTCACAACAGATTTGAGTTACTTGGTATTACAGAGTGCTTTCCACTCCACACTCACAAAAATATTTTATTAGATTGTAAATGAAGTTGTCTTGTTCTCTGAAGTTATTTTCTACAGCAGTTTCATTTCTTCTGTCTTTCTCTCTTATTTTGTTTTTATTGGATGCTAAGGGCAAAAATGTAAAACAGCATCAGTAAAAGGAACTCAAAAAAACCTGAAAACCTTTAATGTACTTGGAGAGAGGAATTAAATTGTACTTCCAACTCCTCAGTCTAATAGCTTATACAATATGAAATTTAACAAAGTAAGCTCTTTTACTATTTCAGCTTCCAGCAGTGTAGTTACAGGTAAAGATGTTTCATGCTTCCCATTATAAATACTCATTTACACAGCTTTACAGAACGTCATAAAAATTCACTCTTGATTGAAACTTCCTCAATGAGGTCATAACCTAAGAACAATTTCAGAGAAATGTTGGGTGAAATTGGGTTGATGGAGAGTCAGGCATCTCATTTACGCACACTGAGTTACCTGGGAATCGAATACCAAGAATTTTGTCGATGTTCAAAATACTGAGGTGTAAAAAGATAACCTGCTGTGGCTGATGGAATCAGCACAATCACAGGGCTCATCTGAGCCAATTAAAGCATCAGTAATGCTTTGTCAATAGGTCACATCAAATGCACCAGCTGTTTTTAGGACACTGAGCTAAGAAATGGTGGCAGTATATATAGAAGGAGGGATGACAAAAAGCTGGAAACGAGCAGTGAGTGAGTGTGGCTGCTTGTCTCAACTAGCTTCTGTTTCCAAGACATCTTTGTTTTTCAGGCTGGAGCCTGTCTACACACCTTTTCCTGACCCCAGTAGTTTTTTCTGGAGTATTTTTTTAAAGTTAGTTAGTTAGTTTGTTTGTTTTTAGTTAACAGAAGTAGTCACATCATGGGCAAAACTCATCTAGGGATCTTCACCTGCTTCCACTTTAAGCAAATTGTGCTGCAAAACAGAATCATGGTACAATATAAAGATGCACACACGCGCACACACACACACACACACACACATACACATATACAAACATACACAATAGGTACACATACACAGATGTATGTACTTACATCATGAGAATTTTTCTGTCTTATTAAAATCCTTTTAGAATGGTGGATTTCACCCTCAGAACCAGAATTTCTGAAGCTCCACCTCTCCCATCCATCCCCTTTGTTGCTAAAATCCCTAAAATAGTGATGCAAAATATGAGTGATGCACAGCCTATCTCTCCTCTCATTCAAGGAGATTCTAGCCTTGTACCTTGGTAAGCCAGGTCTGTATCTTACTATTGGGCTCTGGCACCAGTTCTTTGTCTCAGGAAATACTCATTTGATTGAACATTGTGGAGAGGGTAAAAAGAAGAGACTGAGGATATACATCATGATTAAGTGATTAAGGAACTAAATTAAAGCACGGCAGGATCAAGTTTAATGATGATGAAGTAGAAACTGAGAACCACCACAGTTCTTGTGCTTCCTTGCTTTTGCACTCTGTGTTAGCAGGCATACAGTAGGTCTCTTCCTTGTAGCTTGATGGTCTATAGGCTAAGGCCAATATGACCTTAAGAAGTATAGTGCATTTTCTTTTTTCAGTTATTTTCTATAAGTCACTAGTATATTACATGCAGAGGCCAGTGATCATTGGTTTTCTACCTGCCTGAATCTGTGGTCAAAGCAAATCAAAGACATTTCTTTCAAAAATGTCTAACTCAGTAATCTGAGTTCTGTTTTCACAAAGGCCTTAGCACACAGTAACTGAAAGAGAGGATTTTTAGGTCTTCAGTGACAAATACTTGCACCCTCTTGCTTTCCTTTGGAATTTTGCATCCTTATGTGCCATTTAGTAATCTATCTTTACTCTGATGCAATGTTTTATTATGTTTCATTTGACTTCTGGTAATTACTGCTAGCAGCTGCATGGTGAAATGGACTTCCATCGGTTCCCACTCTTTGCAGTTGCTGTGGAAAGAGGCTGCATCCAGACAGCCCCTTCTATTTGGACAACTTACAGCAGCTAAAAGTACAATGCTATTAACATAGATGAAATAATCTGAGAGAGTAAACCTGAGGAAAAGATGCAAAATTAAGGTGTCCATTTGCTAGTCTGATTTCAGGTATCGTGGGAAAGAATAAAGTCCACTCTGCTGGCTTTGCTTCAGAATTTCTCTGCCCATATTATCTTTCTTATTTTTTCTTTCGTGGTTTAATTGATAAAATAACAAGTGAAAATATCACCACGGGGGTTATGGAAAAGAAAAAGAATACTCAGTGACTGATGTCTTCTTGAGTTCAATGATTTCACTGAAGGCCCCCATAGCCTGTTTATTTTTCCAGGCAAGGTAATTTTCTCTAAATTATAGACACAAATAGCAACTTCAAAATTCCTCCTTTCCAATAATACCCACTGACTTCTTACACAAAAATGAAGTACACCAGCCTGTAAAGAGCACACACTGTAAAAATAATTGCATTCATTCTTATTAAAATGTCCAGTCATTTGCTGCAAAAGTACAATTTGTGGTGGCAGGAGAAAGTAATTTTTAAAATAAGTTATTCATCCAACTATTCATAATATGATTTAATCAGTAGATTGTATGCAGACTTTAAATATAAAATGTCCAAAATCATTGTAGTGAATTATTAACAGTTGATATCTTTGGGAAGGGAGAATTATACTCCTTATTTGCAATGCTGGGAGAAAGGGAAAGAGGAAAAGATGAATTAGATCAACCAATGTGTCACATTTATCATTCTCTAAAAATTTTCATCTTCCTGCTGAGCTTGGAGAATGATGTCCTAACAACTGTAATGTTTAATTCTCACAAATTCCTCAGGAAGCTAGGACCTTAAAACTTATCAGCTTTTAGTAAAGCATCATATTTTGGTGCTTTTGAAGATGTCACTTGAACATAGTTGTTATTCTAATCAATAGCATATGTTTTCAAGAAGCTTGGCCAAGGCCTACCAAATTTCATACATATTGCATTAAAGCATATTTTCTGCCCTGTGGTTTCCTCATTTGTTCTTTTAGCCCTTAGTCTGCAAAAACACATGCTTTCCTTCTCTGTATTGGACAAATTTGCTGGAGGCTACTGACTCAATCCCATTGGCCTATGAGATAAAAAATTCATGTATGATGCATTTACCTCCTTTCAAAATCTGGCACTTTTTATGTGTGTGCGGGGAGATTACCTGAAGCATATTTGGCAGTTTTGCGGAGTTCTAATACGTGCTACCTGTGTATGTAAGCAATTTTCTAACAACATATGGTGGGCAGAAGGAAACCTTTAGAAGCACTTTGTTTTTCACTCTAGATGATTTTAATAGCCTGTAGAGATCTCCAGATTTTTTTAGGAAAATCTGTAGCAGAAAATATATAACTTTGTTGAACAAAAAGCAATGACAAACAGCCATTACATGTTGTTGCTACATTTTTGTATGGTGTCTGGCATTTCCAGTCTGTAATTCTCAGGATTACAGTTGATGATATGTCTTGTTCACTGAGATTCTTAGTTCACTAGAAAAAAAAATGCAAATTTAATTCTGTGCTTGTTTAAAAATAGCACAAATAAGGAGAAGCTATTATAATATATGACAAAAAAGTACATCAATTGCATTTATTAATCTTTTATGCCTCAAAGCATGTCCCTTACACAAAGAAATCCTTTTATTCCTGTAGATCTGATTCTCCAGGGCATGTCACCCATTTTAACCTAAGGTAATTTTATCTCTTTTGATAGCATTGTACTTCAATGACACTGGTGTGATGAGGTAGAAAATTAGTGCTGTTTCTAGAAGGTAGCTTATTTATGCTGTTTCTATTTCTCTGCAGTCAGAGACAGGTGCTGGAAATCACGAACCTCTCCTCTCCTACCCTGAGATGGCCTCTCTGGCCTCTCCTTTGTGCTCTTTGGCCTCTCCTGAGCACAGTGGTCACACAACCACTTAGCCCTGGGCTTAGTGCTGCTTGGTGGCAGCTGCTCAGGACACAGACACACACAGCAGGACTGCCAGCACCTGAGCACCCCTTCCTGCTCTGCGTGTCCTTGGGAAACACCCTCTGAGGCAAAGGATCGGCACTGAGCCTCCTCAGTTTCCATGGACATTTCTGGCAGTAGTGAGCAAAGAAATAACGAGCACAGTGTACAAGGCACAGTTTTCCTGCCTTCAGCAACCTGCACCACTCTCCACAGTCTCATTTACTGGCACCAGAGAAATGTGTTTATTAAATAATAAGAGGAAAGCAGTGTTTTGCCATTATTTTTGCCATTACTTAGAAGTGGATTATTTGTGGCAGAGAATAAAATAGACTGAAAGCAAAGGATAGGCAGTACAGTGTGTTTTTGTGGCAGACCATTGGTTTCCTGAATTAAAAAACATCACTGGAGGACACTAGAAATGCAGCGATGTCACTGAATATAGTAGAACCTTCTATCTATGGAAATTCTCCAGAATCAATATTGTATGTAATTCTACTAAATCAGATATACAAGCAACATGCTAATCTCCTAATACAGAGTATAATTAAATTTCTTCTAAGCTTTCATGAATTCATAATCAAAAGACAGCATTAATTTATTTGGCATAGGAAAATGACAAAGACCTAATATAGACAAAATGACAAGACACCCAGAGAGCAGCCCAGACAATTGCTCAGTTTCTTAGTGCTGGGAACTTGGTGTTTGATTTGAATTAGTAAAATATTCAAAATACTTGTGTATGTTATCAAAGAGTGGAGCAGTTTGAAGTTATTTATGCTGGCATGTCTGGTATTCCTAACAGCCATAAAAATACAGCTTTTGGGTTAGATTTACTTATATTTTGTATCTTCCTAGAAGCCAAATATAGCACTATTAACTTAAGTGGTGGTGATTTTACTCACATGAAATGAATGTTTTAAGAAGTTAAATAATTTTTTGTTTTTTGTTTTAAAAACACTGGGTACATCTAATAATTTAGATAGACCATTTTTTACTAAAATTTTTCTTTATTCTGCACTTAAAAAAACCCTCAGGAGTATTCAGGCTATTGGCTATGATTGTGAAAGGTGTTGATCCTCACAAAAGAACAAAAAGACTGATGACAAAATTTTCAATTTCTAACTTGCATCCTGAATTTCATTGTAATTTTTGTTAAGAAAAGTTTTATTCTGGAATTGAAATTTATGTCTAAGTAAGAGTAAAGAGAACAATTTCCAGGGTTTGGGTGCTAGCAAATCCACTTTTTAAGGTGAACAGTGTTTCTGTTTTCCCTAGGTGCAAAAAAGTATAGTTAAATTATTTAAGACTTTGGGACAACCTCTGTAATTTTAAGCCTACATCTGCTGGCATCTGTATCATACCTATGCATTTGCACATAGGTATGATACAGGGTTTTCTCCTGACAACCATGTGACTCTTCCTCCTCCTGCTGTTCATTATCCAGAAACATTTTCAGAGAAAGATCTTATCATCTTTAGAGGTTTTATTTTATGGGTTTGATCAAACAAAACTCCCATTCTTCAATTTCTTGAACATTTATGAAGGCCTCTTCTACCTCTTTTTCACTTTGAGTTAATATGATCCTAACATCAGAGAGTGAGATGGCACTGGAGGAGGTCTCAATTTCTTGAGGTATTTTAAGAATAAACTTTACATGAAAAAATCCTTGGTGTTTCATTGTCATCTTACAGTCATTTAACACAAACACCTTCTCCTCTTCCTCAGCTATTTACAGCTGACAATCACCCCACTGATAAAAATTTGCACTAGTTTCCTTCTTATGTTGTTTTTGTTCTTACTTTTTCTAGTCATGGAGTTGCCCTGTATGTTTTGATGTGACATTGTGACACCCCTATATATTGATTATACACTATGAAACTGAGTCATGAGCAAATTTCATTAATAGACAACTTTGCATTTAGTTGAATGGTACCTGGCTATTTTTTTTTAATATGCCTTGCAAAGATGAGCATATCCCACCTTTGGGAAATTCTCTATTTTATTCTTCTTGATATCTAGGATATCAAGAAGATATCCTAGGTATCCTTGATATCTAGGTTATAACCTATGAAGACTTCTTTCATTTTCTATCTCCTATATGTAGCTTCCTTACTTGCTAGCATCTTTTTTGATTGAATAGTCATCCATTTAGGAGTGATTCCCTTTTCAACAAGATTTCCCCTTTTTAGGGACATGTTCTTGACAGTACAGTCCTTTGAAAAAAAAGGACTGAAAAAAATTCAGAAGTTGCTGTCTTCTAGAAACCCAGTCTGCTTTCTGTTCAATTCTGAGCTAGTTTCAAGAGCAGCATCCTCCAATACAGTTGTTATTTGTTCATTTCTACAAGTAACTGAAAAAAACATTATCTGGAAAAAAAAAAAAAAAACAACAAAAAATCAAGAAGAAAATAGAGAATATTATAGTATTCTCATTTCCTTTCAAAACTCTGTCTAAAGCAATAGTATTCTATGCATTTATCTTTTGATTTCCTGGAAAACACTGTTGACTACCATCTCCAAAAATAGTAGCCTAGTCATTGCAAAATGTCTGATCTCCTGGCAGGAAAAAAAAAGAGGCTTCCTAATGATGTTTTTATGCAGTGTTTGCTTTCCAAATAATATGAAGGAAATCTCTGACCTTGTCCAAATCCAAGCCTCTAGGAGCTCAAGTTCTGTCCTTTTGTTTCACAGCAGCAGTAGTCAAATCACTAAACATTTCTGTTACAAAGGGGAATAATCCTTTTTCCTAATCACTTCAGCAGCCTGGCTACAGTCTTGACTTATATTAATTTTTCCTTTATTTCAGGCACCTAGGCTCATAGTCCTCCTTTATCCATTACAGTTGCAGCTGCACTTGTCTATTTTCCCTAGGATCGAATGCGAAAATACCTCATCTCCCAATTTTCTTTTTTAACTCCTACTCTAAAGCTTTTTTGATGGGTCTCAATGGCCTTAGCCAGATATTTCTCTACTGTAACATGAAGCTGAAGCATGTTCTTTCTATTTATACCCCTATACAGTTGAACATCCCTGAGCTGTCATCATTTAATCAATTAATTAGTCATCTTTCCATCTTCATTATCTTGTCCTCTCGCTTTCTTTGTCAGTTATCTGAAAAAAAATAATGTTGTGATCAACTGTGCCTTAGCACTGCCAGGCATCTTTCCGTGGGCTGGCACAGAGATCCTTGAGTTAGGATGCTTCTCAATACTTGAGATCTATGAGAAATTGAAGAAATCAAACTGCCAAAAGATCAGGAGTGTGTATGAGAAATTTCAGATGAAAATATTGAAAATGGTTCCAGATCAGGATAATAAAATACCCAGAGTGAAATTTCCAGTGCAATGAAGATATGATACAGAGGTTGCAAAACGTTGGCTAGAAAATATTGCCAGAATAAGCAAGATCTTTTCTCTGAAATGTTCTAAATGTGGTCTGAAAAAAACCCTGTTATGGTGTCCTGATTTCCAGTTGGAAATAAAGGTTCACAAGGGTAGCAATACAAAAGGTAAGAAAGGCTTCGAAACTATTGTTACTTCTAATGAAATCCTCATGTTTGTAAAATAACCACTGCATTTTACAGTTTAGAAATACAATCAGGCAGACTTGTTTTTCCCATATATGGCAAACACTTTGTTCATTTTCAATAGTAATGAACAAAATCTGAAAAATCAAAACAGAAGTTTCCATTTGCACAATAATAAAAGTTTGCTGTCATTTAGAGATACGTAGAATGATCATATATATTTTAAAAATCAGTATAAAAGAAATTTTTATTATGCCTTTGATTGTATATAAAATATCACATTATTACATGATCGATTTTGTTAACATTGTGCTGTTGAATTCAATATACTGCTGCTGAGATTGATTAATAACCAAAACAAAGATGAAATATCGAATTAGTCTCAAAATCCTTTGTTTATACAGAAACAACAGATAAGTCCTACCACGTGCTATAAACTAAGAGGTAATGAAAGAAACAAAGGAAGCTGGGCTGGAGTCTACTTTCAGTTCTACAGAGTAGGATCTGAAGACATCTATCCTCTACACAGAGTGAATGGAAAGAGCGAGGCTCTTTGAAAAGGTAATTTATTCACCCTTTCATAAACACCTGTCATTAGACAAATCATCCTCTGGAGATGTCAATCTCCCTCATTGATTTGAGAATGTAGCTGAGTCAAATGAGCTCACACCACACTTCTGGATGGAGAGGGTAGGATGCTGAAGTGGTCCCTTCGTTTCAAGCCTGTGGGTGAATTCCTACCCCACTGAGATCATGAGACTTCAGTGCTGACTGACCATGACCTAGGTCTTATAAGGAGTGGCTGAGGATACCAGGGTTGATGAATCTGTACAAAAGAAGGCTTGAGGGACACCTTATTTCCCTCTAATAGTATGTGAAAGGAGGTTGTAGCAAAGTGGGGATCAGCCTCTTGTCCCACGCAGCTAGTGACAGGACAAGGGGGAAATGGCCTCAGCTTGTGCCAGGGGAGGCTCAGGTTGGTTATCAGAAAATTTCCTCATTGAAAGAATGTTAAAGCACAGGAACAGTCTTCTTCCATGGAAGTGTTCCAAAAAGTGTGTGGACATGACACTGCCCAATGGGGTTTAGTGTAAGTGGTGGTATTAGGCCAAAGGTTGGATTTGGTGAGCTTGGAGGTCTTTTCTGACCCTAATGATCCTATGATCACTATTATTGCATCTTATTCAAGACAGGATTTTATTAATATATGTAAAAGTTGATTGAAATATCAAATTCCCCACTCAGTCAACCTGATTTGTTTTTATACTGACTTATTTCAGTAAAAATTCACTGCTTCATAAGGCACTGCAAAAGCCGCTGTTCATCCCCGAGGAGTCTTGTGTAGCCTGACAATTATAGCTCCTCTCTCAAATACTCAGAGATCGGTAAATATTCAAGATCATTGAGAAAGGAGTACAGTGGGAACATGATTATACCCATTCTCTTTTCCTCTCTGGAACTATTCTTATTTGCAAAATCTCATTCCTTATGACTTTCTAGTCTACTGATTCCCTCTGAACTAGAGGGTGGATCCAAACCAGGGTTCAAAACCCTCTTTTGTTTGGTCAATATTATACAGCTGCATAAGGATAAAGGCAGTCCCAGGGATTTGTTCATTATTATCTTCTAAAGGTGTCATGGCTGCAGATTTTGAAAGGTAGATCCTAAAGCATACATGGAGGGAGGGCTAAGCATGAAGTAAGTGATACTTTTCCAAATATTTAATGTGTAATCTGAATCAGTTAATCAGAGCAAATTAATTGAACCACTATACAGAACATGACCAAGCACCCACATTTGTTACTAGAATCCTGGTGGAATTGTGTACCGTGGGGCAAAGAGATTCTTGAAATTAAGTATGCAATACACACTTCAAACACACGCCACCCCCCATTCCTGCATCATTATCATGTCATACCCAGCGCGTTTACTAAAGGTGGTTCAAAATGCACAGAATCAAGAACAAGGAATTCATATCTGCAAAACCTTCTGAGATTAATAACTCAAAGAAAATAAGTGAAAACTTTAACAGCTGATTGAATCAGTTTTATGGAGGGGCAGGGGCGTTTCTGCATTTTTCCTAGTATTGGCTCAAGGCCAATCTCCAGTGCAGATACACTGGACGCAAATAAAACGAAACTTAAAAAAATATGAAGACTAGAATAAATCAAATTCTGTGGAAGTTTTGACAGAGCAGATTCACATCAGAGATTTATTCTGGTATAGCTCCCATGAAATCCATCATTGTACTGAACCTGGAAATATCATATTGTCTGGAAAAGTCACTGCAAAATTGACAGATTCCCAGTTGCATACTAGTGTATATATTGGTGTAGCCTTATTTCTGTGAGCCTACAGCTCTTTATACCAATGACTGATCAACACATGTAAAAGATTTCTGTGGACTTTGCTATAATTCCCTGGGGCAGTGCCAAAACTGCAGGAAAAAAAGGACTGCTTTTCATGCAGAAAATCCCTGTTTAAACGGGATGAATGCATGCATGACACTGAAACAGCAGACCTGAATTTGACCACAGGGGAACATTGTACATTTTGGATACTGCTCCTCACCAGCAAAGCTCCTCTGCTTCTGCACTTCTTGAAAGGCAATGATTACAACTTCTGCAAATAAAAAGGGACTGTTGAAACAGGAAGTTGTTGTATAATAACTTTAATTTGATCACCAAATCCTCCAACATTTCTACCCATCATCATTCCTGTGGTGATAAGTGGTCTATCTGCTAAAGCTGGCCACTGGATTTTGTCCAAGTGGGCCCCACTGAACTGAAAAACTTCTCTGTTCTTCTTTGGCAGCTCAGTGCCCAAAGTCTGCTAATGGACAAGCAACCTGGACTTTCTGGGGGGTTATGGAGGTCATTCAATCATATAGGATACAGGTACATGTACAAACAGTACATAGTTATGTGGGAAGTGGCACAATATTGCTTGGATTGGAACTTTCCTGTAATTGCTTGCTTGGGGCATTAATAAGAAATAACATCCTAGAAAATTATCTCCTTGAAGAGCTGAGTGTTGTAGCAGTGCAACATTCTGTGGTTAGTCTTCTCAGAGCAAAAACTATCAGTAAATATCACACTCTAGTTCAGAGATCTTTAGTGGTAATTTTTAACTATGTCACCATTGTGCCTCTTTTGAGTTCTCTGTGGCAGGTGCAGCAAAGAGAGAGAATAAAAGCTTCTTTCTGCCTTTGGCTGAACTAGAAGCCAGAATAGATGCTCACCCAAATACAAGGTAGAAGTTATCACAAAGAGGGCTAACAAATGTGTAATCAGATTTAACCTTTGTTGAAATTAGGATTATTATTCTCCTTTTTCAAGATACTGGTTTCTGAAGTATGTTTTATTTCTTGTCTCTGCTCCTGGAAATCACTCCCCCAGCACTTCCTCAGTAGAGAGTTCAGCTAGGTGCTACAAATTTCCTGGCCCTTTCATCTTGTCCAGGCTGATGTTATCTTTCTGCTTTTGCCCTCTTATGTAAGCAGGCATTTCTTACACTCCTTCTGTTCAAGCCAAAACCCTGCTGAAAGTAGCAGGGGAAACAGTGAGGCATGATTTTGGAATACCTATTTCTCTTCTCAGTTGAGGAGCTTAGAATTCAGGTTACTAATTGTATCTTTAGAGAAGAGTCTAACCAATTATGCATATTTCACTATGGTGAAGTAATATGCTTTTGTGTGGGAAGCCTTTGAGGCCAAGACTGTAGGGGTATTATCTTTTCTTTCCAGTAACTCAGAAGAATAAAGGATCAAAACTGAATGCTTTATCTAATTGCAACTCAGATGGTGAATTCAATTTAGTGTCATCTGGTAAAGGCCAGCTATTTGCCTGACTAGGGATGTGGAGCCTGAAGGAGCAATGGAAATGAGATGAAAATGTATAGTCAATCAAAATGCATATTAGCAAAGTTTGAATCTATTTTTATAAAAGTATTGTAAATTTTAAATGGCTGGATTATAGTAGTTTTTCTTTCCTTGATCTACTTAATACATATTCTGGTGCCAGAACCTTCAGCTGTTCCGTTTCAATAAAGATGAATCTTTGTGTCCTACTTTTCCTGTACTCTTCTATACCCTTTTTTTAGCATACAAAGAGTTGACTGTTCTTTTCTTCATGTATGCATTTGTGGACATGTGCACAAATGAATGAGGTTGCACAAAATCATCCCTGCATGCTTCTGTCTATCTAAAGAATGTATGCTCAACTACAGAAATATTCCTTTATTTCCCAGCCTTGGTTCTTCAACTCTTCAGTGGTTTTCAGTTTTAATGCACCATCTTTCAAGGAGTAAAAGACGTGCATGACCTTTGTCCGCAAATCATTGGTTCTATTTTTCCTAGCTATTGCTTTATTTCAGTTGGATCCGCTCCCCCAGATCTCTCCCCACTACTGAAGCTTAACAGCTTCAGAAAAAGTTTCTTCCCTGGAAGAACTATGACCCTGGCAAATAATGATGAATTCCCTATAAACTGATGTATCACACCAGCTAGAAGCTCTGCACAGTCAGGATTCTCATGGATGCACATACTTGGAGGCATAACGTGGCAAGGAGATTTGAAATACTACCATGGCTCAAGAGACCAAGTATTCTGGGACTGGTGGCATGGTCAGCCACTTTCTTCAAGCCAATCAAACTAGCCTTACACCAAACATTCAGTGTTTAAATCCCAGAGACATTTCAGATAAATAACCACTGAGTTATTGGCAGGGATTGTTAGTCTAAGCCTTTTAGGATACAGCGCTTATTTTCCTTACAGGCCAAACTCATGTATTGCTCGAACCATATGAAATTGCCTACAAGAGATGACACAACTTTGAACATCCCATTTTACACAGTAGCTAGCAGCTGGGAGCACTAAATCCCTTACCTGAAGAACTTTGAACCAACATTTCCAGTTTCTGTTCAGTTGAGCTCTCTGATTTTTGAAGTGCTACATAAATATGTGAAGTTCTAGGAAATCAGTTAAGTCATGAGCTGCCTAAGCATCCACCTTCTGAACTTAGGCTAGACTTTTCTTAGTCCTCTTCAGGATGCAACTCTGCCATCTCTTTTCTTTTGTCAAGTACTTTAGGTGCACTGTACTGATAACATTTTTAGTTATGAGAAAACAAACTTCTGCAACAAAAATTGACGTGTTCAAAATAAAAAAAAGCCAGGCCTCTTTTTAAACATGATGGGGAGCAGATCCATCTGGATTTTCAGACAAATCAGGTTTTATTGTGAACCTATAGTTTTCAGAAATTCTCAGCCATGAAAGCCGCATTATCTTGCTTTGGGAGAAATACTGTTGCTGTTTATGACTCTTTGGTCCAGTATGTTCCCTCTCCTGCCCTCACTTAACATCTTCTTTAACTTAGGTATCAGAACTTACATTGTCATCCTTTGCTTCTGTAGCAAGACAGTTCCTCTGGATGACAGTTCATCTAATCTTTAAATAGGCACATATAGTAAACCAGAACACAGCCCTCTCCTGTCTGGGTTTTCAGTGCAGCGTGCATCCAGCTCAGCATTTTGCCACTTTGTGATGAATCATATTGTGTCAAACCTTTCAGCGTGTTTGCCACAGTTCATTAGAGTTAGAAGGGGCTGTCTGCTCAGCACTGCTGGTATGTCTGGGGAAGTGCTGTGCTGTGAGACTTACACAATGCTGAAAAATCTCTGCTCTGCAAAGTATCTGCTCATCAAAGGTGGAAAAGTTCAACCTTGGAGATATGTGACATACTTTAGGGACATTATGGACATAGATATTTGCAGCCTCTTACTCCAAAGAACATCAGAGCAAGACTGCTAGAAGATTGTTTGGGGTCTCTTTCCTTCATGGAAAATACTTCTTAGCAGACAAGTGAATATCATCCTGCCTGATCTCTTCTAAGCTGCTTATGCTCTAGGAAGTATTTTTCTTCTGCTTAATTAAACAGCATCGTGATTGCTGTGACAATAACTCTCTTTAAAATCACCATGTTTATGTTCTTACCTTTCTCTGCACCTTCCAAGTCACATCTATTCACATGATGTAAATGTCCGAATTTCAGTGATGTCAACTTTTATAGGCTCATGTCTTCCTAAACTGGCAATGTAATTATAACTGTCTACCTCCTGGTATTTATTATTAATATGAATATAATGAAGTGGGTGATTAAGCAGTCACTGGTTACTCCTGTAATCACCAGACCAGCCCCCTAAGGAAACTGGGTTCAATAACATGTCACTGGAATGATAAAATCTTAATGAGTCATCAACGAGATGCAGAATTGTGAGGCTCAGCAGAGTTCAAGTCTTGTTTATCATAAAAATGAGAGGAGTTGAGGCTGGGAGAGGAGGAGAAGTAGCACAAAATGGAGGGCTAGATACTCAGTTAGTGTGATTTGCATTACCTCTATTGGATCTCTGACAAATAAAACCTGCGGCAGATCTGCCCTTCATCATTAGCATAGTAGTTGCAAAACCTTTGTTTTGATATAGAGTTCTATTTCCCCACGCTCAGCTGCTGCTTGACATCTGCATTAATTCAGAGCATGTCAGAGATGGGACCACCTCCTCCCCATCTGCCCCCTATGCTCACCTCCCCATCTTCCTTTCAGAAAAAGTATCTATGATAGGAAGTGATTTACAGAAAAAGAGTTTCCAAACCCTCTGGCATCTTGGATCTGCTTATACAAGTGTGCCCTGATTAATTCAAAATTCTTCTTGTTCTAATAATGCTCTCATTTCAAAGCGTCTTTGTAGTTCCTTCACTATCTTTTGTTGGCATGCAAACGAGCAACCTCAGGTATGGATGTTTAACTTTTTTTGTTCTCTCTTTTTTCAAATTCTTATAGGCTTGGAGAGATGTGATATACTCTGGGTTTTTTTTTTCTTCCCTCAATGTATTCTTCATGTTATTAATAATTCATATTCTTGAGAAGGGAGGTAAAAACCATATTACTCACAGCCCTGTTAGACAAAAAGAAGTGACAATGCCTTTGCAAGAAAGACTGCAGGTCAAGTTCAGACTTGGGAGAAGCTGCTGCAATTCTATTGAACTACTCCCAGATTATTCATAACATCAAGGCAATATGTCAACTGCTCAATAATGTATCCTACTCCAACCTTCAATTAACCTTTTTATTCTTAAGCATTTAGCTTGGTAAATCACACAAATTAATTTACTGAGAAGCTAATAAACGATGAGTCAAAAGAATCAGGAGCTGGATGATTAGGTGTTTAGTTATATGGTTTATTATTTATTTAAACTGAATTTTGATGAATTATTGAAGCCTTATTATTTTTTTTCTTTATTCAAAGTGTGTTGTTTCCAAGTGCAGAGATGATTTTCTAAGAGCCCCATATGACATGATCTAAGGCACAAACATTTGCTTCAGTAATTTGATATTTCAGTATTTTATGCCCTTGAGACACAACTGTTATTCCAACTATATGCAAGGAGTTGATGCAAAAATAAAAACAAACATAAAAATATATACTAAAAGGAAAAGAGCAATTCAAGTACATCTATCTAGAAGTCTGATACCTTCTCAAACATCATGGGCCTGAAGTATCAACACACCAGATATGACACAGGACCTACAGGAGAGACATGTATTTCTGCAAGTAGCTAAGGTACAGTATAATCTCTGGATTGGCACAATACACCAGTGTTTAAACATGGTTCTTGCTCCCTCACAGTCAAATGGCCATATTTATGCAAGCTGACACAGAGCAACCGTGTGTGCCTGAGGGCTCTGCCCTTGCAGCAGGGGAAGACATTTCAGCTTAACTAATGTGAGAAGCCAATCTGCATGAAACTTCCCAGAGAAATAGCCAGGACTGGGGTAACCAGCTCCCCCTTTGTAGGTAGTGAGAGAGAGTTAATAAGAGTAGAACTTCAGATTTAAATGAAACTCTTCCCCCTAAAACTGATATATGCCTCCATCCTGCCAAAAAACCCCAAATGGCTTCTGATGACAATAGCAAACACTAATTTACGGCAGAGAACAAACATTCCATCATTTAGTTCAGCTCAATTAGAGCTTTCTTTTTATTTTAAGTGACAAAAAGCATTAATTTTTGTATTTCAAACCTGGCAACTGAAAGCAGTAAGAAACCTACTGATTCATGGTGGTAGACAGTATGTTTTACAGATCCAAAGTGCCTGGGTGAACTGACAAATTCCTCTCTTTGTTTCCCATCTTCCAGTTATTCCCCATAGCTCAGGATACATATGGTCTTGGAAAATAATACATGCATAATATACTTTCGCATGTATAGTTTTTCCAATGGGTTTGGGAAAGTATCTTCCCTAATATTTATGAATAAAGATGAGTGCCTGTGCAATTTCCTTTTATAAAATGTAAGTAAGTCTACTAAAAAAGTGGGAAAAGTAAGTAGTTACTGTTCCCTATGAATATTGTTGATCAGTGTCATGAATTATGCATGTTATTCCTCCTGGTCCAGTGTCCTGTGGCATTTCTTAAGCAGTAGCTCAATATTTTCTACCACTCTGATAAATCATTCAATAGAGAAAGGGTAAGTCCTGGTTCTCGAGCCACTGTTCAGAGGCACTGACTGATGTGGTTTGTCAAACAGCTTAGTTTTACATTCCACAGCTGAAAGTCTGACATCCAAGTCTTTATAGTCCACCAAGGTCACAGGGACACAAGAGTTGTGAAGTGTGCTTTCAGCTTCTTGGATGCTGAAAAATGGCTTGGAATTCAGCAGGAAAATTTCTGCTTCTGTAGGGGCAAGGGTTTCTCTGATGTTTTTTATCTTTTTCATTACAGAGATATGAGATAACAATGGTGTCCCAAGGAGATGATATTTCTTTCTTTAAGGAGAATTAGAGGTCAGATATTTCTATAATGTTCACAATATCTACGATAAAAACTATTCAGTAATAACCTGGGGTTTTCTTTTCAGAACTTAATATATTCTATATGGCTCTTCTAGGAATGTCATGAAAGAGACTGTGTAAAGCTGATGGAAGACTTCCACTCTTCACAGATTATGTGTTAACTAAATAATGCTTTTAAGAAAAATAGTGTGGCTTCATTTCAAAATGAGTGGTTGCAACCAAACCCTGAGCACTAACAATTTATTCCCACTGCTGTACAGTACAACTTCTATTAAGTTCCCAAAGCTAAGTGAAATAACAAAGTAACCATGTTAAATACATCTTTTCCTCTTAAATGATTTTTTCTCCATGCTCATGGAGCAGATTGTAATGGAAACCATGCAAAGGCACATGGAAAATAAGGAGATGATTTGTGACAGCCAATATGGCTTCATAAAGAGCAAATTGTGCCTGACAAATTTGGTGGTTTTCTAAAAAGGAGCTGCAGCATGGTGAATGAGGGAAGAGCAACTTGTTATCTGCCTGTACTTGTGCGAAGCATTTGACACTGTTCAGCATAACCTTTTCATCTCTAAGCTGGAGAGATGTGGATCTGACAGAAAGACCACTCAATGGATAAGGAATTGGCTGAAGGTTGCGCTTAAAGGGCTGTGGTCAGTGACCCAGCATCTGAGTGGAGAGCAGTGACAAGAGGCATTTCTCAGGGGCTGGAGTTTGGACAGGTGCTGTTTAATATCTTTGTCAGTGACGTGGACTGAGGAATTCAGCACACTCTTAGAGAGCTTGTGGATGATACACAGCTCTGTGGTACATCCAGCAGGCTGGAGGGAAGGGGTGCCATGCAGAAGGATCAGGACACACTTTGACCATGAAGAACATCATGAAGGGCAACAAGGCCAAGTTCAAGGTCCTGCAGCTGGACTGGAAAAATCACAAGCACAAATACAGAATGGGCAATGAGAGGATTGAAAGCAACTCTGTGGAGAAGGACTTGAGGATACTGTTGAATTAAATAGTGAATATGACTGAGCAATAGGCACTTGCAGTCCATAAAGTCAGCTCTGTCCTGGGCTGCATCCAGAACAGTGTTGCCAGAAGGGTCAGGGAGGAAATTTTGTTCCCCTGCTCTGCTCTCATGAGACCCCATCGGTATTGTGTCACGGACATATTTTATGAAAAATCCTTTTGCTAGGATTTTTCTCCTGAGAAGCTGAGAGGCCTCAGAAATGAAAAGTAAACAATAATTATCTGCTGCTGTGGAATGCAACGGGTGCATCTTTGATTTGTCTGATGTGGTTATTTTTAATTAATGGCCAGTCAAAGTCCAGCTGTCTCAGGCTCTCTGGTCAGTCACAAGATTTTGTTATCATTGTTTTCCTTTGCTTTCCTTGTTAGCCTTCTGATGAAATCCTTTCTCTCTATTCTTTAGTATAGTTTTAATATATAATTTTCTTTTAATACAATATATATCATAAAATAATAAATCAGCCTTCTGAAACAGGGAGTCAGGATTTTCATCTCTTCCCTCATCCTGTGACCCCTGCGAACACTGCCACATTAGTGCTGTGTCCAGCCCTGCTGTCCCCAGGACAGGAAGGACAGGGACCTGCTGGAGCAAGTCAAGAGGCGGAACACAAAAATGATCAGAGGGCAGGAACAGCTCTCCTATAAAGAAAGGCTGAGAGAGTTCAACCTGGAGAGAAGAAGCCTCCAGGGTGAACTTATGGCAGCCTTTCAGTACCTAAAGGGGTTGTATGAGCGTAGGAGAGGGACTTTTGACAAGAGCATGTAGTGATAGGACAAGGGAATGGCTTTAAACTGAAAGAGGGCAGTTTCAGATTAGATATTCGGGGTAAATTCTTTATTGTGAGGCAATGTCACAGGTTGCCCAGAGAGGTTGTATGTGCCCCCTCCCTGGAAGTGTTCAAGGTCAGGTTGGATGGGTCTTTGAACAACTTGGTCTAGTGGGTGGTGTAACAAGACCATCTTTAAAGTCCCTTCCAAGCCAAAGCATTCTATGATTGTACAATTCTATGATATTGAAAGCCATTATGTTCTGTATTTTATTTAAGGTACAGAGACATGATCTGTAGGATATTCAAAACACACAAATCAAGTGCAGAATCATGAGCATTCATGTCAGATAGAAATGAAAGTTTTACCTTTTTTCTGTCAGGGACCAAAGATGAGTCCAGTGCCCTTTATATCTACCCAACTGAATGCCACAAAGAACATTTAACAGATGTGGTTAAAATGCTCATGAAAGCTCTCTAAAAAATACATCTGACTTATACAAAATCTTTATTTCAAGGTCTCAAAGAGCATAAAACACATTCCATTCTTAGAAAAATTAATGCAGGTAGAAAAAAATTCAAAACCCACGAATCAATGTCAGAACTAAAATCTTGCTCCTTGGAGCATTCTGATAAATGCGAACAGATCCAAGGATCCTGCAAGAAGATAAAATTAGCAAACAGAAATTATAATTTATGGCTGCAAATAATGTGGAATATGTGTCAACTCTCTTCTGCCTAAAATAATTGAAATAAGAAATGAGGGAAAATACTTGTCTTTTTAATGTTGGAAGAGTAATAGGTGAGAATTTAAATCTCTCCATAAGGCCATCACTTCATTTCCAAAACGTTGCATGCAAGGTAGTAGATTTACTTCAAGAGAGCAAGAGCTTCCACAGCTACCTAAAGCAGAACAGTCCTGCAAGCATCATGTATCAAACACATTTGACAAAACCATTCTATGCCGCTGTTACTGATATCTTTGTTAGGCTTTTGTCTTGGCGCTTATTTCCTGTTTTTATATCCAGCTGGGCAAGGAGCTTGACGTGCTCACACCTTCTCAATCTATTACATGGCTGCTTGTTAGTACTCAGTAGGGAGCTGATCATAAAGAATCCCAATTCTATTCTTGGCTCTCTGAGAGATGCATACTGTGTGCTGCCTGGGGAACTGAATAGTCCAAACTGATGTAGTTACCCTAACAAGCAAGACAGAAAAGGAGATAAATTGGGGTCTGACATATTGGCATGTTGGCCCTGAATTCTTAGTCTGACTATGTGAATCCTCTTTTATATCATCTTTAGTTCACAAGCTTCTTTCTAAACTGCCATCTATGTTAGGTTTATGACCTTATTTAGTAATAATAGCTGAAAAATAGACAGGGATTTTAACAGCAGTTAGGAGTGATATTTGTTTTCTTCTTTTCTAATTCTAGAGGATATTGGAATATTTGCTGAAAGTCTCTCTTTTCCTCTTAGATTTTTGTCTTTCTTTATTTGTTTGGTGATATGAAATTTGTCCTCGTAATTGAATGGTATCATTCACACAGTAACGGAGCTGTCATAAAATTAAAGTTCCATGTATGTGTGTTGTCTGGGAATACATTTTCCTCTGTATCTGAATGGTGCTGAAAACTCTGAAGAGTTTTCACCAGACTCTGTTACCCTAGGACTGAGTAGAAAAGAAGTGATGAGGACTATGAACATTTATTTCCCTTCCAGAAGGATACAAAGAGAAACAGTCCCAGGGAAAGCCTATCAAAAGACCATTATTATATTCTTTTTCTTCCCCTGTCCACTTCTCAAACCACTTTAATACATTTTGTTCATGCTCAAAGTTTTCAAACAGGAGATTAGGGCTTTGTTATTGCACTAATTCTCAAAGACACAGCTGAAGTGAAACCAAGCTCTGCAGAATGACCAGACATGACACAGACATGTGGCACTGCACCAACGCACAGATAATTTTTGCTCACAAAAAAGGATTGCAGGGCTGGAGGTAAGTCTAGCTCACACATCAGCAATGGGCCTTCACAGCGTTTAGAAGGTGCCCTTCCCACAGAACAAGTAAGCAACCACAGCTATATTCAAGTCAGTTTTGTGACAGGTTGATGCAGAAAGTAGTTAACATGTGGATGTAATGTCACTAAAACAGTAATATCACTAAAACAAGGGATGAAATATCCCAGAAAAAGGGATAGTATATCCAGAAAAAGGCATCAGATTGATGAAGGCTGATTTCATGGCTATATGAGTTCCTCTGCTCTTAGCATATGAGCTGCTTAGCAGAAACATCTGACAGTTTCTTAGTTTAGTTCAGTGTATCTAGTAAAGAGTTTTTAAAAGGATCCCATAGGACTGATGGATTAGTTCCATTTCTTTTGCCATCTAAGACCACATGTTTGGTTAAGATCTACCAGCAGAGAAGAGAGAAAGGAACAGACAGATAATCCAATCCCATCTAGGATACTCGCACTATCCAAGAACTACTTGCTTGGGTTTGAGTTAATTTATTTAATCCATTGTATAATATAATTTCATAACTGAAAAAAAATAGCCTTGACTTTCATGGAAGGATATTAGCTGGCACTTTTGTGTTCATCTGTAGCTTTTTGCTGACGTTGGAGGGAAGAACATGCACTCTGTATCACCAGCAGCTATTTTAAATCTCCTATGCTACCTCTTCAGAGCAAAATCAGCTAATAACCCATGACTTGACTGATAGACAATTAGACCAACAATGAGGGTGAATTTTACTCTTGAAAGAAATTCTTTCTCTTCAAATTAGATTGTTTTTTTCTCTGTCAAAGCACTTATTTGTATAATAAAGAAAAATAAATGCCTCTTGCTTTCAGAGCAAACATAACCCTATATGGTATTTTTACTGACACTCAACTTCAAGTAAAATTTAGTCTTAGTAAAGAAAATTTGAAACAGGACATTAAGTTGAAAGTATTTGTAAAAGTACAGGCAGAAAAGAGTGTTTAATGATACTATCCCAGGTGTCAGAGCAAGCAACAAGTGAATCATATTTACAGTTTAATCTTTCCATGTAGTGGACATGCAGCAATACTAAAGATAGCACCTTGCAATTCAGATATGGGGACAAGGCTTCCCCTGTCACCTTCTGGATCTTTTGTATTATGTGTCTCTACATTGAAAATTGATCAAACCATTTACCATTTATGAGGCATTTTCTAATCAAAACACATCACAAAGTCCTACAGAATGAGAGAGAACAGAAATGTTAGTTGCAGATTAAATAGTCAGAAGACTGTTGCATAGTGTGTGAAAGCACTGGAAGAGTGAGATGAAGGCATTGATTTAGCTACTTGGAGACACGTAACAGGCAAAAAAGGAGGACACTGAGTAGAGCAGGTATACTTCTGGGGTTAGGAAACCAGCCTCCAAACATAGGGAAGGAAGTTGCTATGATTTGGACTTTCACAAGAAGGGCAGTGAAGATGCAGCTAGAGAAGCAGTTTTGATTTCAGTTTTGATTTGATTGTGGTTTGAGCACACATGCACAGAAGGAGATCACAGCCACTTCCTGAGTAATTGGGCTGTTTGGAGGTTTTCTGAAACAGCAATTGAGGAGGTATTCCAAACCATTTGGAGTGGCAGTATCCATGGAAGAGGAGAACACAGTGTTTTTAGAATGTCCTCTTCAAGTTCATCATCTGACAATCTCTTCAGTCAAACTGGATATTTGGTATTTATGTATGGTAAGATGGCACCATGTGCTTTGCTTGTTTCAGAGCCCTGGAACATGGTGTGAATTGGTGCTGCTGAGAGATGGGCAACTGTGTAGTTACTCCTGAGGAAGAAGAGAAGAGGAAAGAGAAGAAGGCATCTTTCATCTAAGATCAGTTGTCTTTTCATGACAACTTGTTCAGGTAGCAAAATTAACAGCAAGGCTACCTACACTCAGAGACCTGTAATTCTCTCAGTCTGTTTTCTCTGCTTTCCACCTTCTGTGGGACAACCAGTTCTAAAGAGAATTGAACCAGCTCTGCTTAATCTAAAACATCCCTTCCCTAGCTGCCTTATTTTGATGCAATGCTAGCACATCTTTCTCTTCCCCCTCCTGCTTTGCAGGAAACCCTGAGCACTCTTGCTAATTAAATACTCTGCAGGAAACATGCAGAGAAGAAACAGACTGGAGCAACAGGCAAGCAATCTGTCACATCTTCAAAGCCACCAACTTGATGGATGTGTGCATCAGCAATTTGAGCAGCCTGCTCCTTGTCTAAGTGATGGTGACCCATGAAAGAGGGTTGCAGGAGTCAGCTGTTGCCCCATGTGCTGTGTGGCATCTGGGGGAAACTGCCTGAACTCAATTTGGAATCTTGTATAACCTAAGAATCAATACTATTCTCTTTTCTTTCCTTCCTATCCTTTTCTTTTTGCCCAAATGCCACTTTCACCAGGGCTTTCTGAAGCAAATGAAAAGTGTCCAGACATTCTAGGAAAGATATGTGTGTATTCAGATCATTTGGGTCATGATCACATTAAGAGTTATACAAAATCCATTAGCAGAAACTGGTTCACAAAATTCTGTTTCTCATCTGATTAAGGTTTTGGTTTAAAGTTTTTAGAGCTGTAGCTCATGATTCCTTCATTAAATGAGTCCAGAAGATTTGGGGGGGAAAAATACTAATTTCCCTCCATCTTACACATTTCAGCAGATAAATAAAGGAGTTTGATGTCAAACCCCACTCAAAGGGGTTTATGTATCTGAAATACCTAAATCATGACTGAATTGGAAACTCGTTTTCTACTTCACTCTAAAATGAAATATGATGTCTTAACTGATTGTGTAGAAGACTCAGTTGGAAAGATCATATTTTAAAATTTATTTTACTTTCCTTGTAGTCATGTGTCCTTCTCTCTCCCTTTATCAACCTTGGTTTGTTTGGTTTTGTTTTTTTCCTCTCTGGAGCTGTAAAATTCAAAAATCATTCTTGTCACAATTATTGTTAAAATCAATATTCCTTCATACAATATTTTGGACAGTTAGAATATTGCTGAAATACTCATACTTTTCAGTCTCTATAGGGCACTATGGCTGTTGTTTCTCCTAAAAGGAGCCTAACCACATCATTAGGAAATTGATCATAAAATTACTATTAATTGTTTGGCAGTGCTTCAAAGTGTCACATCACTCACACAACACGTCCTTAGCACATTCTTGCTTAGCACTGAAATGAAACCTCACAATTTGCAATATTTCCCTGCAGGGCTGTGCTACATTAGTCCTACATGCAGCAGATGCAGTGTTAATATTTTATGCATGGCTGGGTGCAGGCAGGCTTTAACCAGGGAATTCTTCCCTCCAGGTATTTGATAAGTCCAGTGGGGAAATACATTTGTCTAAAATCTCTCCTCCTCTGTCATGGAAAACACACAGCCGCTGTGCAGCCACCTCTGCACTCAGACAGCCTGAGCCCTGGGCTTGTCACCCTTCTGTGTTACTGCTGTTATCAACAATTTGATACAATAGAGATGATTTCTGCATGAGTAGTTAATTAAAAAGAAGAAAATTATTCAGGTTATACTTTTATGAGAAAGTTTTGAAACAGAACTTCTTAACATGTTCATACTGTTGAAATATTTAACCCAAACCACTCCTTCCTGTGAGCACATGCAGTTTCAACAATTTATCAAAAAAAATCCAAATGAACCCGAAAAGCACTGAAAATTTACTGAGAAAGCTCCAACTCTAGACCCAAACACAGATTTTAATGACAGAATCAGTGAATTAGGCCTCAAACTGCAATTCCTTGGAGGTCTGACTGACACTTCTAGAGCGGAATCAGGAGCAAGTTATTTTCTTCTTATAATTATCTTTCAGGCTGACACATGATATATTTGGATGTTTTGATTCTTGGATAAATATCAATAATTCATGCATCTTCTTTTAAATATATCTCAGGTGAGTGTTCTCATTTTGTTGTTGTTTGGTCCAAAGATTGCATCCTTGGGGATCAAAGTGGGAACTCTTAAGGCAGCAGTTTTCATCTGCACATGGCAGTTGTGTCCCAGTGCATGCATTTCAAGCTTAAATTGATTGAAAAAACAGACAATGAGTTGGCTTGACAGGAAAGCACCCTTTTGCAGAGCAATCTGTGGCACAGGACCACGCCATTATCACCCACCTGTCACACGTGGCAGCTTCGCCTTGGAGCACTCACACTGCGGAAAAACTATCAGCTGAGCCAGCTCTGGCAACTTCCACTGGCTGCTTGAGATGAACCAAAGCTGTGGTTGAAAGAGGCTAATGAGGATTTTTGTAAAGCCTGTCTTTAACCAAGCAATCTGAGCACAACTTTCTGACTGTTCAGACACACACAGAGGAGGGTATCTGTCTGAGGGTTACTGCACATATGTGTTTGAGGATGAGCTTTGAAATCACTTTCAATTTCTCTTTTCTCACTGGATTTAGCCTCTGAAGGGCATCTACTCAGCATGGCACAACATTGGCAGAGCCCTTTCCTGTAGAAGCTGTGTGATTCAGCCAAATCTTTTTCATCAGTACCCTCATACCACAGTTGGAAACAGCATGAGCCAGCAAAAGCAGGTGTCTGTCAACATGCATCCAGGGTTTTGCCAGGATAACTAAAAAGGTTTTAGGCTGCAGGGCTTCTTCTATACCTCTCACTGATGTGGCTTCATGGTTTTGCTAGACCTCTCTTTGGTGGCCGTGCAAGTGCTCACGGATTGGGCAGCAGGTCTTGGCAGGGAAAGACTACAGGATCTTCATATCCACCCCCAAGGCTGCCCCCAGGATCCATCCTCCAGCTTGTGCCTCAGCTGTTCCTGCAGCAGCTGCTGAGCTACTACAGGGTTTGCAGCACAGCATGCAGAGAAAACTCTTAATCAGGTCTGTGAATTATGCTGATTAAGCAGTTGCAGCATGAAACAGCTGAACTTCCTCTATTGTAAGGATGGAGGGGGAGTCAGTCTCCTTCAAGACGGACAAGACCACCAATTCTCAGAGTAAGCATCTGGGATGTAGATACTTAATTCATATGGGCATATTTGAACATTTTAACCTGCATACCCACATCTTCTCCCAGTAGAGAGAATGGATTTCAATAGACCTAAAAAACGGCCTGTGGAAATGAAGCATCTGATTGATTTTTGCACATTTACCTGCTTAAATACAAAGGATTTCTGATAAATGTTTGAAATCAATGCACCAGCAAGAACCAAGCAGCCTTTGTACCAATGCAGCTGTGAAGCCCTGAGACAGCATGGAAGCAGGCTGACCTCTCTCTCCTTTTGAGCTGGTCCTTGGATGTGCAGCAGCTGCCCTGGTGCTATTCAGCTCTGCACTGACATTTTTTTTCCCAAGATGTGTCAGTTCCATGAACAGAGAAATTCAGCAAAATGAGGGCAAGTGTGACCTGTACTTAGCATTATCAATGCAGGGGGGAAAAAACCACAGTAAAAATCTATATTCCAGCACAGAGCAACGCAAGTAGACAGCTGATCTATAGCTGCCATGTGCTTATCATACTGATTACTCAAACAGCATGTCCGCAGCACTAGTACACCCTTAGCTGAAAACATCAGGAGAGATCCAAAGCTTTAGTCTAGAATAAAGTCTCATGTGTTATGATAGACAGAACAAGGACAAGCTGCTACAGATTCGACTACATCTTAATCAAGCTCTGAATTAAACAGAAGGCTCCATCTTATTACGGTAGCCATCTATTTGTAATTTCAGCAGAGAAGGGAAAGCCACAGAGAGATTTTCAATAACCTTTCTCTTGTTCCTCAAGAGCAAAAGTACTTCCAGCAACACTGAAGCTTTTCTACAGGTTGTGTTTGCTGTGCACATTTTCCAAACAAATGGGCTTGGAAGCCAGTGGAATCTGGGTCAGCTGAGATGCTGTGATCCTTGAAGTAGCTTGTTTGTGCAAATGACTTCTAAAATCTGCATTCTTGAAAGTAAGCCACATTTCCTCACTTACACACTCTTATTTTTATTTCCTTTCTATTGTTTGTTTTTTAAACAACATTTATTTCTGCCTTCCTCTGGAGGTTTCTTCAGAGGGAATCAAAAATATTTTATTCTTCCAAAAAAAATGTTGGAAAACTCAATACTGCTTCATGTCTCATGTCAAGCACAGTAATTACACAAGCTATAGCAAATATTTAAAGAAAAAGAAACACTTTTTTTCTCATTGCTGCCTTTGTTGATGATAATAAAAGTGAGACAATATTAAAGAGCTTGAAATGAGAAATACATATGGAGAAATTGAAAAATTAATTAGCACACAATTGTCTTCCCACAGGATATCTCCTTTATTTAAGGGAGAAAATCTTCCATTTTGGAGGAAACTTTTTTAGGAATAATTATGGATTAAAGCTGTTTTATTATTTTTATCTTGTTAATTTTAAAGCTGTTTTATTATTTTTATCTTGTTATCTAAAAACCTCACCTTAAAATAGGCAGGTGGAATTGATGGAATGTCTTGGTTGTCTTTTTTTGGATTAATTCCCAAATAACAGAAATACCTTTAATGTGTCACACTTTTAATTACTTCTCTAATAATATTTCCCAGTCAACAAAAGAAATTTATCCAGCATTTTGGAAAGGGAGAACACAAATTGATCATACTGGGGATAGTTTTGTATATTTTTTTATTCCTTGGTAAGATATTGTCTATTTTTCCTCAAAGAATACCCCTTTGCTGGATGGCCATGTAATGAAAGTTATATTTATTACTCCCTTAAGGCATTAGGTCAGAAAAAAGCCTAAATCCAGAGCCCTCTCTGACACATCCTTGCATTTCCAGACCACAGCCTGTCTCTGAGTTGCCAATGACTGAATTACCCACTGTCCCCTTAGAGGCTGACCTTAAATCCTGTCCTCATCTGTGCAGGACAAGGCTGAGACCTGCTGCAAGGGTCAGTGAAACAGATGGAGGCAGGAAAGGCTGGCTGTCATTCCCGGTCCTACAGCTGACCCCACAGGTGACAGTCACCATACAGTCATTTCTGCTGCAGTTCCTTCAATTGTCCTAAAGCCTTGAAGGTGCCTAAGTTTCATTCAAGTAAAATCCTCAAGTGAAAGCAATAATATATAGATGTTACCATATCAATTTTTGTCTCTGCCTCATTGTTTTTCAAGGTTGGTGAGGAGGAATATACTTATTCTAGGAATTCTATTTGATTAACTGGAGGGGAAATCCAGGGGTGTGCTAGTCCTTTTTGCAATGTTTAGGGACCTGTGAATTCTATGAACATCCACTTTCTCTTTCAACATCTTCATAGTGCTTCACTGACCTCATTTAACATCCTCCCTAAGTGGCATAGATGTTAAAACATATTTTGAATTTTCATTTTTAATTTCTTTTTTTTTCCTCGTTTTAGATCATTACTCCTAGTTTAACCACCCTAGGTTTTTTCACCCACTCTATCATATTATTTCCTCCAAATATATTTTCTTTCTGGCAGTTATCATAAACCTTCATAACCCTGTGATTTTCTCTGAGCAGCATTAATATTCCAATAGAAAAGGATAATCAGAGACTGTCTGTGTCAGTGCAATTTACATCTACCTAAAAATGGCCTTATTTAATCTCTGGTAAAATGCACTTTATTTTCTTTCAGTATGGAACTTCTTAAATGGAAATCATGATTTCCACAAGTGAAGGTTTTGTGCTTTATTAAAATTTTTGGTGTGTCAATTAAAAGATATTCAAGAAATCCAATCAGTGGCAGTGCAGTTTCAAGTCTGAATGAAAGAAAAGAGGGACAATTTACAAAAACAGACACATAACAGAGTTCTGGTCTTCAAGGAGCTACCACATGTCTACTGAGCATCAGTCAAGGCAGGTGGCTGCCCAAATCTATCAACAGGTGGGATCACTTATGCAAACCTCAGCAAGGAGAGATATGAATTTCAGGAATCTCAGGTGCCAGACTATTTCTCTCCATGGCACTGTAAGTCTCTACTAGATACCAGGCTCTGCTTCAGGAGTCACGGGTGTCTGTGTTGGCAGAGACAGATTCCCTTCCTGCAGGTAACACAACCAGCTGAGGATGCATGTATTTACCAAAGCTATCAGAGACTTTGCTCCTTTCCATTCCATTTCTCTCTGACATTACCAAACTAGGTAAAACCTTTTAGTGTGTATGTCCCAATATGCTGAAGCTTCATGCATAATGATGGGACAAGGGGGAGCAGAATTAAACTAAAAAAGCCAAGATTTAGACTACATGTAAGGAAGAATATTTTACTGTGAGTGTGGTGAGGCACTGGAACAGGCTGCCCAGAGAAGCTGTGAAAGCCCCATCTCTGGAAGTGTTCAAGGCCAGGTTGGATGGGGCTCAGAGCAACCTGATCTAGTGGAAAGTGTCTCTGCTCATGGCAGAGTGATTGGAACTGGATGATTTTTAAGATCCCTTCCAACCCAAACCATTCTATGATTCTATGATCACATGGATAAATGAATGAGCCTAAGTTTGGCCAAAAACCAATCATTCATTCATTCAGAAATTTCTAAATGTAGCTAAGGATTTTTGTTTGCCATTCCATCAAGGCAGTTTATGGGGTTAGGGTCATGATACACAACAAAGCAAATAACCCTGAATGGAGCTTATATGTCTCTGGAAATAAAATGCTTCTGTCTTCCTGCAAAATGTAGAACTCTAAAATGGTATGCTTCTCTCCCTGTCTGGGTATTGCTTGTCTAGAACAATTATCATTTTAAATTTGGAGACAGAATGCTCAAAAGATTGTAATTATCAGTTACTTGGCTTATCAATTGCTGCTTTTCTCTTTTTTTCCCTTTTCCTAATCTTCCAAAACTGATAAAAGCCTTTCATTATTGTTTGTTTTCAACCAACATTTTGATGAGGTCGTAGCAGATGAAAAAATTCTTTAATTAATTTTACTTTTACAGCAGCACAATGAAAAAGATGGGAGGCTCTGTCTTTTTTTTTTTCTGAGGGTGGAGCTGAGATTTGTAGGAAGGAATTTCCTCCCCATGATCCGATACACCATCTCACATCATATTCAAGGTATTCAAGGGTTGTTTTTCAGTCTCTGTTTTCTTCCTCAGTACAGGATTCAGCACATCAGGATAAACATCAGAGAGAGCAGGATGCTGCTCCTAAAACTCTGCTCTACTTGTTTTGCCAGGTCTATTTTTCTTCCCTACAAGGCACCGGGAGTGTCACTGGGTGAGTGCACACAACACCGGCAGTTTGCCTGCTCCTTGGCTGCATCCAGGCTGGGTCAAGGCACCATCCCACAGGAGCAAAACCAAGGTGTGCAGGCAGTCTGATGGGTATCTGTGGGAATGAGACGGGGATCAGGACAGACACACTGGGTGGCTCCCAGGTGCCATTGGATTAATTTCTGTACTATCGATCACTGATTGCCAGGCTGTGTCATCCATCTTCCTCTTCTCACCCTTGAGGGGAAATCATTCAGAGGAGACTTACTAAGGCCAAAGAAAATGTATGTTGACTCAAGGAGAGGCAACACAGAATAATTGCTCAGGACCTGACATTTTAAATGCTTCTTCTTACTCTGTTTTTAATGCTCCTTCATTTGGGGGAGAAGTTGTTATAAAGCAGACGCTTGTGACAGTAATTGGAACTGCATACAGTGTTCATTAAGGCCTAAACAAGGATGAAGAGGATGATCATCAGGACATATATAATTGATGGTGCTGCATTAAGTATTATAGAGCAATTCTAATTAGAAAACACCCCAGGTCTTCTATCAATCATCCTTCTCTCATTCACCTTTTCTGTTTTGATCCCCACACACATTACTCACACGGCCTGAAGCAGGTCCCTTGCTGTATTTGCTGTGCAGCCCTGATGGTGGTAATTGGGAATACACCCCACAAGGAAAGAAACCACAAGAGATGCAGCACAGGCTGCAATACCCAATATCTTGGTTCTGCAAGGCTCACCACACACACTCATCATTTGAATACCTAATGTGTGTGGTTCTACTACATTTGCCCATTAATGAATGGGAGAAATGCATTTCAAAAAGAAAGTTTTCCACTTATATCTCAAGTTACAGTTGGGAATGGGGTTTTAACTAGCTTTTGAGGTATGACCTTTGTGTCTGTTGGTGTGCATAAGGAAAAGCAGACTTGCAAGAAATTCAGAAATTTCTCATCTTCTTTTGCTGAAAAATTAAAAAGAAAAAAAGAAAATTCTGTTTTTGGGGGAAGAAAAGGGATAAAAGAAGAATTTTTATGAATTTTTTTTCCACAATGAAAGCAAAATAATTTATACTTAAAGTTTTTTAAAGCTGATTTTTAAATCAAAATACAAAATTCCATATAAAATGAAAATAAAATGTTTTTTATTTTCATAATCAATGTTTTATCATAATAGTATATAATTAATTTTTTCATAATCAATATTTTATTAACAACTTGTCAACATTCATAATAAATAACCCTAAAGCAAGCAGGCATAATAAAAAATTCTTGAGAGTTTTGATGAAGTTTTTCTTTCTAGCTGTGCTTCTGTCATCCTCTGCTATCAAGCAGCTAGAGCTGCCTGAGAAATAATACAAGCTCTGAGAAAAGGCCTGAGAGCAGCCCAGTGCTTCATAGTGGCTGCTGAGCAGTCACTGAGCATCAGGGGATCTCAGCAGATCCAGACTCTGTTGAAGAATATGAAAAAGTTCCCCAGTAATTGTATCTGGCTTTGATCAAAATGCAGTGCTAAACAGGCATAAAATTAAATAACAATATTTTAAAAGACTAACAAAAAAAAGAAGAATTTAAAGCCAGATTTGTCCAAGTCATCACTCTTAAATATTTTCTATAATCCATCATTAAATAATTCACACTTTGTCACTGAAGCACCATTATAAAAGAAGACCTAACAATGATGATTGTCAAAAAATAAAAGCTTGGTGTTACTGTAATGCAAATAAAAATATGCCATTTGCAGTCATCTTAGCCACAGGCTGAACCTACTGGTGCAGATCTGATTCCTGAATTCCTGACTGATCCCTGTGCTTCCAGATGGACTCTTTCCTAAGAAACTTACACGATACACTGTGGATGTGTTATGAGCCATGGCAAAATGTGAGGATAATCCAGGTTTTTGTTAATAAATCCTTTGGGGTGGATTAGAGTCAAACAACACTGAATGATCAATGCTTGTACAAGTTACACACTTAGGGTTTATTGTAGAATGAGCTGGTTACATAGGCAAACAGGTATTGCTGTTATCCATAGTAGCATAACAATATGAAACCATAAAAATATCACTTAAGAAAACATATGAGAAAGGAAAGGAAAGAATAAGAGTAGAAAGATCTCGCCAACCATAGGCCTTGCAATGAGACTTGGTTATTGCAACAAAGAGTCAATACCTGCCTCACAGGATTTTCCTCTTCCCTTATCTTTTCCAGCACCCAGCTGTAGCCTGATGTGGGGTGTGCTCATCCTCTGTACCTGGGCAGTTATTTCCAGCTTGCCTCTTAGATGTTTGAGCCATCAGCACCCCAGTCTCTGTTCTGGTATGGCCTGTGGATACATTCTTCTCTCTACACCTGGGACAATTAGACAATAGCATCCCCTTTATCTTGTCTCAAGTTCCTGTCATAGTCCAGATTCCAATTTGGGGAGTGGTAGACTTCTCTGGTCATGAATGAACAGTTGTTTCTTTGCAGTTTGCAACAGTGGGCAAAAGTCCTCCCATGATTTTAGAAATGTCTAAGCCATTAACCATTTCAGTCTCTCATGGGATGCCACTGGATTTCAGGTGTAACCTGGGACAGCAGCTGAGTCTGCATCTCAGAATGGGACCATGAGGTATCCATACTGCATCACTGTGAAGTTCCAGCATGCTAGGGGAGCTAGAATTTTATTTTTTTACTAATTAAGATAACAACATCACAGTTCCATTCGAAAAATGCAAACACACTGCTTCGACTTTTCCAAAATCAAAATCTCATGAAAAAGAAGCAGATGAGAAGTTTTTAAAACAGGCAATAGAGAAAAAAGTTTTGTGTATTTTCTTGTTGATTAGAAAATTAAAATTAATGCAGGTTCAATATTGTAATTTTTATTAGTATTAGTTTATTTATGATAATGGTCATAGAACATGGGACTGGAATGAAGTTCCATGTAGTGTAATGGCTTGCTGCTTTAGTCACTACATGAGATGATCCCAGTTATTCAAATCCTCAGCCATCTCAGTTAGTTTCTCTTACTCCTCTCAGAAGTGCTTTGCTACACTAAATCCCATTATGTTCCCTCTGAGAGGAGGAGACCGCTCTAGGATTGTCTACATAAATCATGAAAACTCTTGAAACTGGTGACATATGGGGCTAAGGTAGACAAAATTTATGTCTAGGGACCTCTAGCTCTAAACTGAAGAAGCAGGATTTCTTCTCTTCACAGCTCAAGCCACTGCCAGTACAGTGGTGAAAATTGAGAATGCAACCTGGACTTTACTACCTGAGGCTGATACCTTAACCTTAACCATTTTAGAAAGATAACACTTTCACTGAAGGATGACTACTGTTCTATTTCTCTTAAAGAATGAGGAATTGAACCCTTTTTAGTGTTCTGGGAACCTTTACTGAATATGCATGGATTTCACTACTCTGATTGTGCTATAGTGAGATGGCTGGTGATGCTTTCCTTCCCCTAACATGCAATGGCATTCTAGTATTATGGGAAGCCATAATCCTGGCAGTGTGGAAATGTTTGATGAGTCATCAGGGTCCACTAATGCATTTTCCAGCTGTCTCTCTTGCTGTGTTTCCATCTTTGTTTCTCTTGTTTTATTTTCAGCATCTAAAGAAAGGGGAATGAGGCTTTCAGAATACTGTGTGTGACACACTTTGCTTAGAGGAGCTTACAGAGAGATATAAAGTCTCTTAACTGACAGATGCTGCTATTTTGCCCCAGGCTGCCCTGCAGAAATGGGGGAAACAGGATAGCATGAGGGCTGCTTTTATCCCAAACTGCAGCTGGGAAGCAGTGTTGTTTCAAAGGGAGCTTGCCAGCCACTGAGACATGGTCTGTTTTCAGGCAAGCTTGAAAACAACTGAATAATCAAAACTAATCACTGCAGATACTGTTTGGCTCCTTACCTGTGTGCTCTGCACACACCTGCCTGTGTCCCCTTCTGTGGGACAGGGTGCCAGGTTCCATGACCATGGGGTCATTGTGACTGTGATGTAACTTCCCCATATCTGAAGGTAGACAACAACCCAAGATAATAGCTGTAGGTAGACCAAAGGCCTGATTAGAGATTTCCTGAGCTGCAATAGATGATCAGACCACTGGTTGTTTAATAGCTACTGATGGTTTTGTAAAAAGATCTACATCTTTCTGATTTAGATTAATTGTCTGATGCTGTGCAGTGGTATCTTCTGGGTATCTTTATTTTGCAGCAGTGAAATTGGTTATTTCTTGGCCCTATCTTTGTGTTCTACTTTTTCAGTGAGAGGACAGGAAACTGCTTCTCCCTCCACTTCCTAGGATGGAAGAAATCCCAGAATTGGCAACAAAGGAGAACAGGGAGTGAGAGACCTAGGAATCTCCTGCTGCACCCATATTGGGTCAAGTGGTCTTCACACAAAAATGGATTCCTTATTTCTGAATGCTTTGAGGAAAGTTGAACTTAAACTCAATGCACAAGATTGGAGACAAGTTTTGAGTTCCAAGACAACTCTGTGAAATAGTGGCTTACAGGACTGTGCTGCATGACTAATGAGCAATAAGATATCCTAGGATATTTATGAGACCAAGTCACTTCATCAGATATTCCGTAAATGTCGTGTTCCCCTCTAATGGGATTTTCTCTAATCAAAATAGTTTCCAGTCTAAACAGAAGCTGGGCCTGGGGAGCTGGGGGAAGCCACATATGAACAAGAACTAAACACAAAAGGAATAATTAAAGACATACAGCCTTAGTCACTAAGGGGAGAAGCTCTAGTGCCAGCGCAAGTGTTCTAGAGTGCTCTAGTATGGTGTACAGGGGGCGTCCTGAACCAGGGGTAACTCATTGGAAGCCAAGAGCTGCCAGGAGCCTGTAGCTGACATGGCAGTGTCCAATGGGACCTGAGCAGAGCCAGAATCAATGGCAGCCAAGGCTCCTGCTCCTATAACAGCAGCTCCTGGGGAGCAGAGGTAACCTGGAGCACTGCCAGCAGGATGGGCAAACAGGCCGTGGCAGTTCATGCAGGAAGGGTACCATACCCCTGACAGTTCAACCAGGGAGCCATGGCATCCACTCAGCAGAAATGGTTGGATTTGATGATCTCGGGAGTCTTTTCTGCTTTAAAGCATGCTAAGATTCTGTAATTTACTCATTTCACAGTCTAAAAAAAAAGATTTTATTCATTTTACATTTTGTATGCTCAATTTACTTAGTATTTCTTTTATTCTTTTACAGGTAACTTCATGAAGAAATAGGAATTATTTTTATATGCTTTCAATTTACAGTAATCACTGAGCTGACTGAGCCCCAACAATAGAATTTGCAAATCAGCCTGTGTCTTACACAGTTGTGAACTTGGGTGTGGGAGGAAAAATGACACCTGCTTATTTATATTTAACAAATTTTCTGCTTTTTCACCAGCCTACCAAGGATTTTAAAATCCTGGTCCATGGAGACATCATGTGGAAAATGGCAGATGAAGGAGGGGAAAAGTAGTTTAGTGTTTAGTTGTTTTGATGACGCAGATGGCTCAAATCCTGAACTCGAGGCCAAGGTTTAGAATCAAGGTTATAACTGAGTGTATTATAATTACCTAAACTTATTTTCTGATGTTTTTTGTTTATTGGGGGTTTTTAACCTCTTTCCTTTCATATCTTTAAGCACTTCTTTGGCATTTTGGGACTAACTTCTGATTAAAAGACCAGGCCGACTAGTGGCAAATGTTCCTTTCCTTTCCTTTCCTTTCCTTTCCTTTCCTTTCCTTTCCTTTCCTTTCCTTTCCTTTCCTTTCCTTTCCTTTCCTTTCCTTTCCTTTCCTTTCCTTTCCTTTCCTTTCCTTTCCTTTCCTTTCCTTTCCTTTCCTTTCCTTTCCTTTCCTTTCCTTTCCTTTCCTTCCCTTCCTTCCCTTCCCTTCCCTTCCCCTTCCCTTCCCTTCCCTTCCCTCCCTTCCCTTCCCTTCCCTTCCCTTCCCTTCCCTTCCCTTCCCTTCCCTTCCCTTCCTTCCCTTCCCTTCCTTCCTTCCCTTCCCTTCCTCCCTCCCTTCCTCCCTTCCCTCCCCCCCCTCCCTCCCTCCCCCTCCCTTCCCCTCCCTTCCCCCCTCCCTCCTCCCCTCCCTCCCCCCCCCTCCCTCCCCTCCCCCCTGTTTTGTTTTCCTCTTTTTTCTTTTCATGGAAACTCATGAGTAATTTTCTACTTACCTAACTAGCTCATGTTTCTGGCAGCTAATCAGTGAATTTAATAAGACAATAATTCTTCTTTCTGAAAGATAAGCTGTATTTCAGAGTCAGGGAAAAAAAAGTATTTGAGTAGTGAAATGGGACCTGCTGTTTTTAAAACACTAGACTCAAATCCACTTGAAGACACCTCAACACCAATTCTTGGACATTCCACTGCAATATCACTCTAGACAACAAGTAGGTTATATTTATGTATCTGTATAGACAATTTTCTTGACAGAAAATTATTTGACTTCCACTATTTATTAGCCCACTGTTCATTTTGAAGATAGTAATTTCTGTGTGAGCGCAGTTAACATAAGTGCTTTTGAAAATGCTGTTGCGAGTATTAGTTTCGTTATTTCAGGGAATATGAATTTTAAATACAAGCTCCTTAGATTCTCTGGCTTTAGTTAAGTTTGGACACCCAAAGAATGGCAACAAAGCTGGTGAAGGATGGAACAAGTCATATGGGGAGTGGGTGAGGGAGCTGAAGTTGTTTAGTCTTGAAAAAAGGAAGCTCAGGGGTGAACTTATCAGTCTCTACAATGGCCTGAAAGGAGGCTGTGGCCAGGTCAGGGTTGTTACTTCTCCCAAGTATCAAGTAGTAGTACAAAAGTAAATTGTCTCAAGTTGCTCCAGGAGAGGTTCAGGTAAGAAAAATCTGTTCACTGAAGGAGTGGTTAAACACTGATGCTTATGATGCTTAGGGAAGTGGTTTAGTGGCCATCCCTGGGGGTATTTAAGAGATGTGTAGATGTGGCACTTAAGGACATTGGTTTGGTGGTGGACTTGGCAGTGCTTGTTTAATGGCTGGACTCAATGACCTTAGAGATTTTTCCAAGTACCCTAAAATTTTCTGTGATTCTATAACATACATCTGGTTATCTTTTAATTCAAATGAGAAATCTAAACTGCCTAAACTCAATTTTCTTTCCTTTTCTGCATGCTTTGTCTGCCTCCTGAAGGACAGAGTACAGCATCTCAAGATCCAGGTAGTATCAGTTCATCACATAAAATTGTTTTCATCACACTGGCTTATTGCAAAAATCTGACTATCTTAATAGAATGAATTTTAATGAGCTTGCCTCAATTTGAAGTAGACATGTCTGCGGACAGCATTTTGTATCTATATTTTTCATGAAATCATAAAGAAATGTGGGGTTTGTTTAGCCATCTGCTAAAATTTCTTTAGTTTGAATTGTACAAGCTGTTTTGCATTAAAATCACAAAGGATAGGGAAAAATAATGAAGACATTAAAGCTCTGTTAGCATATGCACACTAAACTTCACCTCATGCTAATGGTCACAACTTTGTTATTTAGTATGCAAATATCATTCAATCAGTGCATAATTGGGTATTTTTTTGGTCAGTTACTTGTCATAGTTCATTGTTTTGATCTGTTGCAATGTCATGCACAATGAATTAAACTTCAAGAAAAGACAGTGTAGGCCAGATTACAGTGTTGTCCTCTCTCCACACATTTTTCAGCTAATAAAACACAGTCATATTAAAAGAAGGAAAATTATTGAACAAAAATTAAGGAAGAAATTTCCTCTTCTTTCCTACTTATCACAGATTTTTCTTCAATTGGGAAAATTGATTAGAGGCTAAGATATATTGGTTTTGCATTGTCATCAAAACAATTGGAAGGTTTAACTTCAGAGCCTGCCAGAGCCCATTTTTATACTCTATAATCCCTCCTTCACTTGGGCCATGAATAAAAAGGTTCATTATGTACAATTTCTCAGGTTAGAAACTTGCAACATTTTCTCCTATGATGCTTTATGTATTTGGGAAGAATGTTTGAAGCATCTGCACAGGTGCTTCATTACTGAGTTTCAAGTTCTTCCTTATTTTGTTCTTTGTTGTGTAACCTACAAAATACCTCCAAACAGAACAAGAATTGGTCCTCAGGTGCACCAAGCCTTACTATTTATGACATTGTTTTTGTTGGAATTTCCTTTTCCTGAGTACCTCCTCTTATCTCCATTTCTTATCTAGTCCAATCTTTGTTGGCCCCTATTTTTAGAAGGGGATTTTGTTTTAAGTTTGCGCTTGAAAAAGTATTTTGCAGCTATGACTGAATGAGATTTGTCACAGACATTTCTTTTATGAAAAATCCTCTCTCAGGATTTTTCCTGCTGAAGCTGAGAAGTTCAGCAACAAGACATAAACAATAGGTTATCTGCTGCTGTGGAATGCAACAGGTCTGTCTGGATTGGCCCAGCTTGGATGTTTGTAGTTAGTGGCCAATCCGGGACTGAATTCTCTCTGGCAGAGTCAGAGAGAGTTCCTTTATTTTCATTCTTTCTCTTCTATTCTTAGCAGCAGCTTCTGAAAAGCTCTCCTGCTTTTTCTTTTTAGTATAGTTATAGCATATGTATATACCATAAAATAATGCATCCAGTGAAGTCACTTGGGCTACATTTGTATTTACTACAAATAAAATCCCTTGGGGTTTATAAGTCGAGAGTGTATGTTTTGTAATCATAGTTGCAATCGACTATGGTACACAGTGCAGACACGCACTTGAAATGAACTCTGAGTTTCAGGGTCAACCAGTGCAGTTGATCTACCACAGGAGATCCCTTATCCTGGCTTTCTTATCCTGGATTTCTATAGGTGTCCCTACCCTTTAGCATCCACCAGATTCAACTCTGTGACTGAATTATAATGACCTAGGATGCCTTGTTTCATAATGTACAGGCTGAGTCAGAGCACCTAAAGTGGCGTGTTGCCCTGAAATTACCCTGCAATATCCTTTTCTGTATTCCACCTACTTAGTCTAAGTAGTAACAATACTTCAGCAAAGCCCTGGTTTTAAGCTGTTGTCTACCATGGCAACATTTTAGTTACCTTAAAAATTCTCCGTGCCAGACTATTTTCTTTTTAAAGCTATATTTTTCATATAATTAAAGTAAAATAATAAAATTACCTAAACCTCTGACTCTTCTTGTATAAGACTGGACTTCTCACCTAAGGGTCTGAGATCCCCAGTGGGACTGAGTGTGAGACATATTAAGAAAGTTCAGACAAATTTACTGCCCAGAGGAACCATTTCTGACAATAACTGGTAGGTGAAGGAAGAGAATCCAGCTCTCCTAACTTCAGAGACTAAAATGAGTCAGGATTGAAGGTGCTTTCATGTCTTTCTGAATTCATCAAGAGATTGTTTATCCAGGAAGTAGGAAATTCCCTAGGATAGCTGAGATCTTTATGGCTGACAAGATCTCTAAAAATGCATAACATCTTCCACTGACTAAGAGATGAGATCCTAAATTAGGCAATTCTGTTCAGCACCTGAACTGGGGCAGCATAAATCTGGTAAAGATGCGAGCATCATAAATACTTTAAAATTATTGAATCTTTAATTCAGCAAATTCAGACCTGACATATGGAGTTGCAAGGGAAGTCTTATTTCCCTTTAGAATGTACACTTATTTCTGGAATGTTAAGTACCATGCTTTTCAGAAAGCTCCCCCTTCATTATTGCTCCCTGATTACTTTAATTTATAATTATAATAATGCAATTTTCCTATTAACAGCTCTTTTGATAATAACATCCATACCAGATGCTGCTTTATCTTCTCCCTGCTTTGTGGAGCTTTCTTTTGTGCTCTAGCACCTTCTATAGATTGTAGATACATTCTTCTGTAGCCTGAATGTTAAGTATAAAACCTTCATACACTGTTTTTCTCGCTGGAATTAACACCAATTCCACAAACATTTCTTTCCAGTTCAGTCAAACTGATACTTCTTACACACATTATGTTTCCCTTTTAAGGCTCTTTTGCAAGATTCTCTCCTTGTTACTCAGCATCACAGTAAGGCTGATACCTTTCACACACAAAATGACCTGTCGGGGTGTCTTTCCCCTGTGAGGTTTATTTGTTCCTGGAATGCTGTTCTTTCAATTTTATCTAAACCAAACCTAGTCTGCATTAATAATTTCTGCCTCAAAAGGAAATGAGTGAGATCTTCCAGAAGCACTTCTCAAAACAGAAACAACTTTACCCTTGGATTTTTACCCTTTTGTCATCATTCCCATTGGGACAGAGGGGAAGAGCCTATTTACAAGGTATAGGCTGATAGGCTGATTTTCAGTGTAAATATAGGCTGATTTTCAGTGTAAATATTTTACCATGATGAAGGAAGCAGCTACCTCTATTATTCAGAAAGCCAGGACTGCTTATGTTACATCCTGTCTTGCCAGTAACTTTTAAGTGAGTTGTTTCATCATAAAATACACGTGCTTCATCATTTCCCCCCCCCCCCATGTTATTTTTCTGGGCTTTCTAACTGCTACTGTAATACAAAAAAAGCTATGTGACCAGACTGTAAGTGCCTTTATTTCAATACAGGTCATTCAGAAATGTTGTACTTTATTCCAAATGCAATTGTGGGGACGTAAACTCCTAATGCAATCAAACATTCAAGAGGTGGCTTCATCCTCTGGAGGAGTTTGAAGCTGTTGTTTTGTTTCTCATTAACAGTAGACAGATTACATTTATTTTAGAAGCTGGATTTCTGCCATTCCATTACTCTACATGTCTCTCTTGATCAGGCTCCAGAAATCTTTGTAAGGTCCAAGTACCTGCTGTTGTGTTTATAGACACTAACAGAATTTGGAGTATACACAGTGAGAAACACCAGGTGAAAATTAAACCAAATCTCATGTCCTAAGGGATTCTTCATTATAAAATGTCATATCTTCCTAGCTAAATTAACCAGATAAAGCACATTCCTTCAGCTCAATTTTATTTCAAAGAGGAATTGTGAAAAGATTGGTTTGCTAACATGCGGATATCAAACCAGCTTGGAATTGTAATGAACAAAAAGCAAAGCAGCCTAGCTGAGAAAAGTCACTGGACTGCAGAGCTTGGGCTTTAGATGAACAGCACATGAATTTGGAAAGTTAGCAGTGTTCCCTGCTTGCTGGAATCAGGTTAAAATGTTGTTACTGCAACTTGCATCACCAGCTACTGGCATGTTGCACCCTGGAAAGCACGTCTTCCCATTTCATAGAGCCTGATGTGAGAATTCCCTGTTCCTTCAGTACTATTAAGCAATGTTCTCTTGCTTTTGGTCATGGCAAAATGATTTCTAGGAGAAAAGAAAGGAAAATCTTTGATTACATATGTCTACTGTGTAATTTCACAGTATTTTTCCATACCGAAATATAATAGCTAAAGACCAAGTGATAAATCATAGTGGAATCATATTCTTAGAAATGTGTGGTGCCATTGAAACCCTAGAAACATGATGTCAGATCATTTTGCCCAATCTCTTTTTTAAAATCCCTCAATGAAGATTTTCATGGAGGCAGAACAGTCAGGACATCCAAATTAAGTGTTCATTTGGCTCTTTCATTTTGAAATGACTGCCTTGACTTGCTTTTGTTTTATTATTTGAGGTGATCACATAAAAAGTAAATTTTCAGAGTCCCTCTCAGCACAAACACCCTTCAGTTCTGTTGACATGAAATATTTCAAAACAGAAGGAAAAGATTCCTGTTATTTTTTTTCCCTTGGAGAACTTTCAAATATATTCCAGGTCAGAAGAAAGCCAAGTATCAAAATCCTAAAATTTTTCAGAAAGTCCAAAGGCATTGTCTGAAATCTGTACTGCTACTCAGGACTGCATTTCCTCAGCCAGCACAGGCTCAGCACCTAGAACTAGTCTCTGGGTCTAAGATATCTGGCATTAGCTATGTCATTGATTCCCTTGGTAAGTGAGACTAGCCATTTGCTCTCTCTCTATTTCACTGTCCTTATCTACAGAAAGGGAAAAAATGATACTGACCTTCTTTGTTAAGTGTTTTGAAATGTGTTGAGGAGAAGGGCACGGCATTCATCTGCTCTCGGCCTCTCCAGAGATTTTGCAGCAGAAATGGAATGCATTCAAAGGGCCTCAGTCAGGAGCAAGGTTTGCCAAAGCAGAGCAAGCTGTCTGGAAAAGAGAAACTGAAGGGAATAATAAGAGCACATCAAAAAAGAAGTACATGATCCCAAGTAGAAAAGACTGCAAGATGTCCACAGATATTTTAAAAGTTTCATAGAGGGTTTTCAAAGGCCTCCTAGGAAATCTACTTACATTTAGAAAGGTGAATATCATAAGAATAGTGAAAGGGAAAAGCCAAGTGTCTGAGAGACCTATACAAGGATTACAGCCTGGAACTCTTCATCTGGAGTTCAGGGTGAAAAGCTTTGACCCAAACGACAGCTGGTCCTTTTTGCTGAATGGGAAACTGCAAGTCTTTTCTAACTCTGCATTTCATACAGGCTGTGCTGGCTGAGGGGCTGTATGTCAAACTTTTTATAAGGACCCTCAAATTGTCCTGCATGCTAAAGGTTTCTCCTTGCCTAGCTGAGTAAAACCAATAGATATCTGAAAATTCCTAATGATAAAAGAAATAGCAGTAATAGCAATAGTAGTAGCAGTAATAAGACCATGAGCACAATGAGAAGCAAATTAGACAATAAGAATGAAGTACTATTTTCGGGACATTAAAAAATGAGTTCTCCACAGCAGATATGCTCCCTATACCTCTAACTATCTATAGATATGAATTCAGTATCTCCTTCTGTAGAAAAGGTAGCTACCCCGGCACCCTTAAGCCATAAAGAGGGTTTATTGTCGATCCTTGTAATACAAGAACTAGGAAGGTCCCAGCAAAAGTGTTAGAAAACATGCTAAAACCAAATCAGAAGTCTCTTCCTCATCCCAACAATTGCAAAATTAAATGTGAAACTCATTGCCACAGGATGTTATAAAGATAAGAGGTTATAAAGAGGCTTTAAAAAGTACAGGGGTCTTCCTGAAGGATGAGTCCAGCAGGAACAATTAAATAGGATGGTCAGAAACAGGCTTCAGCTCATAGAGTTGGCAAATTTCAAAAAATGTCATTAACCATTTTAAAGTAATTTACTAAACCATTACTGTCTGATCCATATTATGCTATTTGCATGTTGAATCTGATGCAGTACCTGAGGTGTAACTCAAAGTGAATATAAATTTGGACTACTTTTTATTTTAGACCTCATGAAGCAGTATGGTCAGCAACAAAAGAGAAAATCAGACTTGGAAAAGACCCAGGAGTTGCTCACAGTAGACACTGGCACAGTATGTTACATTGTGCGGTACCTATGAATAGCTTCTTATTTCTATAGTCACAGTACGGTGCAGTATGTGTCACCTCTGATATTTAATGAACCCAGAATTCCAGGAAATGGAAGTAAAAAGCTAGACCTTATAAGTGTATCTTTAAAGATGACTCGGGCAATTAATCCTTTCTATTATGGAAATCACCTTTTCTTAGCTTATAGGTTCGCTAACAATATATCCACAATATTATGCTATGTAATATGTTATCTTAAATAGTGGCATATCCTCACATAGGTAGAAGGAGCTGATATTTAATCTTCAGGGAAAGAAAAGGAGTAGCTCTGAGGGGGGACAATTAGTTGTGCCTGTAGGTTAGGGAAACAAGGAAGAGTTCTTCAAGCGTGCAACCTCTGTGGATGAGGAAGGTTACGGATCTCTTTTTTGGGGAGGGGGCAGGGGTATGGTTCTGTACTGTTTTATGGTACTCCTGCTTGGCAGAAACCCTGCTGAAATTTCACTACTCTCTTGCCCTCCTTTTGTCCTTTCCTTGCACATCTTTCTTACACCACCTGTAGGCCTTAGGGGAGGTTGGGTGACAGTAATGTCTCTTCATTTAAAGCCAGGGCTCATGAGCCTAGCTTACTCAAGTCTTAGCATCAACTGCAAGCTGACCCAAGTGCTAATGTGATCCAGTACCCAGCCACTTGCTCCTGGGTGTGTGCCAGCATTACATATATGGCTGTACTGTGCATTTAAATGGGTTTCCTTTCTTCATTTTCCTCTTCGAGCAAATTGACAGTGTTTGCATGCAACTACAGGCATAGGGATGGCAATCTGGCCCCAGTTTTGAAAACTATTTGGGTTTGAATATTTGAACCCCATGGAGGTCTATAAAGTGCAGGGAAGAATTTTTGGTTGGTTGGGTTGCTTTTCTGCCTGCTCCGTTAGGAAGAGGTACCTTAACCTTCACCAGGCAGAGGGAATTTCACGACATATCTCAGTCTTTAGTGTGCAGTCGGATAGGCATTAGTCCTTCTGTTAGCTAGATACACTCCCTGAAATGACATAGTTTGCTCATTTTCATCCTCACCCCCACTCACCTTCAGTCCTTAAGGAGACAAGATCAGTAATAAAATAAACCAGCTTTAACAAATAAGATTCATGGTCAGATTGTTACCTGCAAAACTGGAAACGTTACATTCAATAGAATGTAACTGCAATCTTCAAGTAAATTTTGCAGTTGAATATTTTTCCACTTGCTTAGTTTTTATTAGATTTTATTACCTTTGAATTCCTTGTTTTTATTATGAATCCATTATGCAGCTGCAGAATTATTCTGCTTTTAGGCTTCCACAGGTCTGAACATTCATCTTAGCACTGGACTCTACATCAGCTGAGTTTGTCACTTATTTTTAAGGCAAATCAGGTATTGAATCATGTGAACAGCATAAACAGTTCATAATTTGCTGGTTAAAATATTTTTCAAATGTTGCACTTCTACTGGATGTCTGCTAGTGGTTTAGTGGCATATTTTTTGCTTGTTTGTTTGGGGATTGTGGGGTTTTGTTTGTTTTATTTTGGTTTTGTTTGTTTTAAAAATTTTTATTTCATTTTTGGTTTTTCTTTTGTTTGGGGACTTTTTCTTTTGGGAGGGTGTTGATGGTTTGGTTTTTGGTTTTGTATTTCTTTTCTTAATTCTACCTACCCTACAGTTGGAGTTATTAAAAAAATAGCATGTAGAGTACACGTAAAAAGACATTCCACTCTTTCAATGATCAGACTATGTTCATAAAGCCTTTTATGCCTTTATCATGTTTCATGTATTTCTTCAATTAAAATTACTGTTCAGCTATTTTGCTAAGCAAGTATGGAGTGCCTGCATGTTATATCAACAGTGCAGAGACAGATTTAGTAACACAACTTTGTCTATAGACTTCCTCCACCCTACACACTAACTCTTCATTTTAGAGCCTTTAGTGTTACAGGTGATTTATGCAACCTTGCGATTGCAGAAACCTAGAGTTAAAAGGATGGACAAGACAATCAGTAATCCATCAATTACTAAGGAATTGACTCACATCATTTGCAATTATCTAACCATAGGCTATTTAATTGTAGCTTTTCATCACCAAGTCTGCCCTTTTGGTCTGTGTCCTCTCCAGCTAAATTTCTGGCTTCTCAGCCAAGCTTCCAAGTCAGATCCCAACTGCCACACAAGAAGCAACGAGTCACCTGAGTTCCAAGGCTGTTGCTAAATCAATAAGAGCAGTAAACCAGTCCTTGAAAATGCTTTTTCTGGAAAGGGACATTTCTCCTCTGTCACTGCCTCTTTTACATAATATCTGTTTCACAGATGAAAACCAGAGATGCCCACTGAGGTCAATCTTTCTGTTGTGGAAAAATGCCCGAATATAAAAAGAAAAATGAATTAACCTACTCTTTTTTTTTATTATTATACAAAGTGCAACTAGAAAAAATGAAATTTTCTTCAGCACTTTATAAAATGTAACTGTTTTAAAGCTTGTCTAAACTTGCAGTTTGGCCTAAAGACATCTCTCGCCAGAAGGACAGTCTCTGTGCTTTTTTTACCTCTTAAATTCAGCCAAAGAAACAGAAAACCCCTCACAGAATTGTCCATGAATGATGATCAATTGTGAAAACCTTGAAGGTCAGAGAGATTTGAGTGCATTTGGAAGCACTTCCATGAACCGAATTTCTACAGAATTCTCCTTGCAAAAGTTAGTGGGCTGTCTTCTTTTTTAAAAAAAAAAAAAACAGTGGAGAGTTGAACTTCTTGTCCACACTTACAAATCAGGTGTGAGAAACTAGTAGTTGGAGAGATCGTGCACTTAGAAAACTAAAAGTTATCTGCAAGTATTATATTTCCAGCATTTGAACACCCCCTAATTATCCACATCATCTTAGAGCAGGTGGAGTATGTTATTGCTTTAGTATAGTCTGACTGCTACGAACGAGACAAAGTCAATCATACTCACTCTTTACTCAGAGATGTAAGATAAGAGTGATTTCTGCACAGCGATGATGGTACCTCAAAACTCCTTTCAAGGTGCTGTATTCCACAGTGGTTTTGACCATTTGTCAGTTACAGTCAGGAATATTGAGTCCTTAAAATTTCACAGAGATCAAGGGTATTGCCTGAAGCAAAGCCATGCGTTCAGTGAACTCTTAAAGAAAGCTTTCTTTGCTCAAAGGTAACAAGGGGATGAAATGCATTATTCAAGGTCATTCTGAAGGAAAACGTTGATGCTAAAGAGAGAGACCATGACTCACGGCCCTAGGACACACCCTTACCTTGGGTCACAGGTTTCCCAGCGCTATCAAGTGAGGCATCTTGGCATTATATATTGCGAGACATCCCTGTTGTGGATTCTCCTGTGATTGTAAAACTGTTCTGTTATACTCACACAGTAAATCTCCTTCTACATAGGAAAATATAGTATGTTGCTTGGTAAACACAATTCTGCTGCTATCATTGGGGTTGGTGCATTTTTTTGGCCCACTCATCTCCACCTTCAAACCTCAAGCCCTCAGTGACAATGAGAAGGACAATCCTAGAACACAGTGCTATATTCAGGGACTTCAGTCTGTTCAGGTCAGCAAAGAGAAGGTGGTGAGCAACTAGTGTCTCTCAGACTCTGCATGGAGAAGTGTGGCAATAGGGACCTCTTCAGCTTAGCAGGAAGAGATGCAACACTGCAGTACTTAAAAGGTGTAAAGTAAACAAATTTAGAAATAATGGCCAGAAAGTTATTTCCAATGCTATTTAACTGGAGAAAACCTCCTTATGTGCTAGGGACTTTCCTAACCAAAAAGGGATACTACTTAAAAATATACACTGATATTTCAGACAGTGATTAATTCAAAGATAAAATACATGTGTGTTATAAACATTTCCAAATTTGTACAAAATATAAAATTTATACAAAATATTACATTTGAAGAGTCTTGTTCTAAAACCTAGGAACTACTTGAAGTAATAGGAATTCACATCAAGAGGTAGTGGCCCAAGGAGAAATGGGGTTAGTGCAGAAGGGTGCCCTATTAGAAATCCATGAGGAAAAATTTAAATCTGTCTCTAGTATTTGACTGAAGTGAGAATCCACTTCAGTGTGAAAAAAACTAAGATTGTGGGCCTGGTGCTGTCCACAGTGTGGCTCTGCCTGCTGTGGCAGTGAAAAGCAGAATTCCCAGATGAGATCCTTGCAAGGGGCTCTCTGAGGTGTGTCTGACCATGCCATGCCTGTACTTACCTGGCAGGTGTTACCTGGGCACTGGCATGCTGCGCTGATCAGGCAGCTGTCTTCTCTGATACACCTCCTGCCCTGGCCAAGAAAAATTCATATTCCTGGCCAAGCAACAGTGATTTTGCTCTTATTGATGCTCCTACTTCCATACAAGGAGGTTCTCAAAGCAGAATTCAACAGCATCTCTCCTGCTCCTCTAGTCTCACTTTCACTGTACAGTGTTTTGGCCAAGCCTGTGTCTACCCAGTGCAGTTCATCCCTTTTCTGCCCAGAGATATTTATACCTCTCACATCTGCACGAGGACAGATAGCTTCCACAGAATCTGAGACACATCTTGCCCTATGCTGCCCTTATCCCTGCTAAGAGGATGCACCCAAGGAGTTGCTCTCCCTTCCTCTGCCTGTGTCGCTCCCACGGCACCCCAGGGCTTTCAGAAAGAGAATGACATGTAAATCAAATGGTTGCCATTGATAACAAGTACAATCTAATATAACCAAATCTGGCCTATTCTAGTGTGACTGCCATTATATATTAATGGGTGGTTTAATAAATGCTGTTATATATATAACATTATAGTTCTGTATTACTCTATACTGGCTTGCAATATAATTATAGATCCATTGCAGCAGGAAGTCTTTTGATTTGAGGAGGGGGAAAAAGAGATTGGAGTTGAATAAATTATAGATTAGAAGGGAAATAAAAAATGGACTGCAGTGGCTCAGAGAGCATGGGAATTTGAATTTTTATAAGGATTTATTATGTTTACTGTATCTGCATTAGTAAAAACTGCAACTGGCTGAGCAAAACTTTTTTCAGCTGACATAGCACACAGCATTTATTTTTCTCTTTTTGCTAAAGGAGATGCTTTTTAATGAATTAGTGTACTGCAATACTAAGTTTTATATTATCTATAAACTAAGGTAATAAAAAAAGTCACATCATTTTAACCTTGGAATCCAAAAGGGAATGTGGCAGATGTGTAAAAATTTAATGCTCTCTAGTGTCTGGTTAAGTGGTCAGTGCTGATGAGTGGGAGTTTTAATTTGTCTCACAGTAGTATATTTTCTCGTCATTTTCTTCCCAAATGTTCTCTGAAGTTTGGGCTGCATTTCCAAAGCAGCTAGGTCATGCAATCAATCTGCTGGTGAGGAGATAAGGAGATCTTGACTAGAGCCTTTTTTTGGTAATTTGAAGATCAGCTAAATACTAAGCTCATATTAGAGTTTTCATTGCGCTCTGTGTCTTGCAACTAAGCTGTTTCAGTCTGAAAAAAAAGGCATTTATGCATGGTTGTTGGCATGTGCTACATTTCTCCCTCAGATCTCAGACCAGGGGTTGTTCAGGTGCATTTGATGCCTCCCTAGATAAAGCTGGTGTCACAAGTTGCAGTTGTATGATAAGCATATAATGTCCTTAGTTTACAAAGACTTGTGGCTTTTACGGTATCTCTCTTGGCTGGTGCATTCTGGAAAAACAAAGTATAAATAATTCATTACTAAACTACGCTAAAATAAATTTTGATGTATTTTAGCAAACTCCCAATTCATCCAGTGACAGTTCTGGATGAAAAGCTGAACTGGTCCAAATGAACCCAAAAATTTTCCCTTCCTTTTATCTTCTTGTCTTAGATCAAAGCAAATGAAAAGCAAACACAAGCTTTCTGGTTGAAAGAAATAAACAAGGCAGTTTCATAAGCATGGGTTTTCCAGAGAGTTATGCAGATATTTTACTGTTTTAACTGTTTACTAATATGTAAATACAAGTTACATGTAACTAACTGTGTTGTTTTGGATACTGACATATTTGCTATTTTTCAAAAACGTCTATTTTCCTCTGAGTTCCTCCTTGTGTTTGTGTAAAATATTGTCTTGTCTTCTCTCTGACAATCCTGACAACAAAAGATGATGCAGTAAAAGTCTTTGGACTACATAGTTGTGCGGTTTTGCCTAGTGCTTGCAAATCCTGTGGGATAAGAGCTGCCATATAAATGTAAAGATAAATCACAGTGTTCTTTGAACTGATGACCCTTTGCTGCTGTCATATTTGACAGGATAAGCTGCATGAATAGCAATTCTCAGAATAAAATGCCTCAATAAATCCTGTTTTTTTCTAATTTTTCAAAATCTAGGCTATCTTCACATATTTAAGGACTTATTGTTGAGTATTTTCTTCAAAGAGAAAAGAAATAAAAGTCAAAGTTTAGGCTAGAATAAACTTTCAAAACAGTTCTAAACTTGTGGGTTTGATTTGCTGTTCCACAAATGAAATACGTACCTCCGCCTGTAACTGTTGCTGAAAGGTAAGAAAATTGGGCTACTTTTTATCTTTTTATTTCTTAGATCTACCATTTTTCTTTCCTTTTTTTTTTTTTTTTTCCTTGCTGGATGTTTTCCATAAGCCAAAAGTCCATTACCCACAAAAAAGGTTCAACTGATTTCTTTGAAACTTTATGAATTCTCAAACATTGCCTCAAACAGTGTGTTTTTTCAGTGTCTGGACTTACATTTCTAACCCAATGTTTACATGAGATACATAAAACAGGTCTTGCTTGTCTATGGAATGTCATAGCATTTTAACAAAATTCTAAATGCATTTTTATATCTATCAAGTACATATGCAAAGAATCTTTATTACCATGCTGCTTTCTTTGTAATTCTTACAAATTAGTTCATCCAAATTTACTGATCCTTTTTGTAAGACTTTTATTTTCATTGACAAAAATAGCATTTACATTACACTTGTCTGAACTTTAAACATACATTATTTGCAATTTTGGACACCGCCAAACCTTACAGATATCAGTGCAACATTAAAGCAACTGGAATGAACTGGCTCTGACAATCTTCGAGTTTGCAAATTCAGAAGCCTTGCTAAGGTCACGTTGAAAAGGAAGGTGCCTCTAATCTGCTCAAGAGTTAGTCAAATAGTCGTAAGACATGCTACTGGTTTTATTTTATTTTGTGAGCTGATTCACTATATTTCTTTCTGACTCCCTTCTTTTTAGCCCATGGTTTACTGGACCTCAACCAGCAACTCCCACTGGTTGAGAACACAGAGGGTTCCCTGAACTCATTAGTAGCATGGAAATTTGCCATCCTCATTGTGTACCACCAGCTTGGCAAGTTGATATGATGACACAACCTATTCACAGCGTAATCCATCCAGTTGTCTTTTTCCAAAGGGAAACATCAGTTTTATTAGAGGCCAAAAGTGATAGATGACACTGGGATTACACGATCTTTTTTTCTTCGTTGCCAGAAAAAGACTAAGCAGTGCCATGAGTTAAAATGTTTCTCAGGTAAGTGGTTGTCACCATGGTTATATACGAAAGTCAATATCCACTTTTAGCTTTTGACCTTTTCATTCAAACTTTGAATTTTAATAACAAAAATCCTGAGTGTTTAGAAGGGAATGTGACTCCTATCAAAGAACAAATATTATTGCATAATTCAATTAATATCTAATGACTCACGATTCATCAAATAAATGGGTTTTGTGTTTTTCTCTTCTCTGTTCTGAAGAAGGAAATGCAGTGAATATAACGCACACTTATTGCAAATTGGTAAAGAAGCCTGACTTAGAAGTCAGGCTGACTTAGAAGAAGTCAGGCTGGCCTAAAGGAAAATTTAACAGTGAATCAGAAATGCCATATTTTAGAGGAAATAATATTGTTTCAGAGGTGTCTTGCATGTTGTACATCTTTACCCAGTAAAGTTAAGGAAAGCTCAGGAAAACTTTGCTAAAAGCAGAGGGATTAACTCAACAGCCATTGCATCATCTGAAAGAGATTGAACTAGTCTGAAGCAGATGATAATATTGTCTTTTAAAATGTAAAATTCTAGCATTGACATAAAAACACACAGAACTGGTGCTGGCTCTCTGTCAACAGGCAGGAGATAAACTGTACAACTCAAAGGGCCAAATCCAGAACAATATCTGTCCATGACCACTATGTCCCAAATGCCATCAGTTTTGCAGCTAAGATTTTCAGCTGTCTGCATATTATCACCACTCATCTTTCCATCTGTGCCATCTATCTTATTTTTCCTGTCGCAACTAGATGAGAATTACTTCCTGTTCCTATGAGTTTCCTTAAGAAGAAAGAAAAGGCAAAAGGAATATTATTTTTATAATTCTTTTTGTGAACTTTCTTGCCAGTGTGGCTTTTGTGTTTATTTCAATTGAATTATTCTCCAAAGCCGTGAACAGAAGCTGTCTCATGACAACATTGATGTCTGAATCTGAGCCAGCCAGTGCCCAGGGTTGGCATCTTCAGGAAGTATGTCAACTCATCTGTCAATTTTAGACATTGACTATAGGATAAGGCTAGTCACATCCTAATATACTGATTTCCTTCTTAGGGTTCTGAAGAGAATTTTTGGGGTTCTGAAAAGAGCTCAAGATATGTGTGTGGAATATGTGTGTCTGTGTGTGTGTGTGTGTGTGTGTGTGTGTGTGTGTGTGTATGTGTGTGTGTGTGTGTGTGTCTGTACGTATCTGAATTTGAAGAAAAATCCTGTGCCATGAACACATCAAAGTAGAATGGTTCCTGAGTTTAGGATGATATGACAGAAGGTGTTGTCCAAACAGTTTTCATCCTTTGGTTGCTTTTTTTTCCTCCTTCTTCTCCTTTTGTTAAAAATTTTATTTCTGTAATTAAAACAAGAATTTCATTTTTTCACAGAAGTTTTCACTTTTTTTTGACAGTCAAAATGAAAATATTTTAACCAGTAACTAAAAGGAAATCAAACTGTTTCATCAGAGACAGAGTTTTCTCACCTATATTTCTGTTTCCTACAGATTCATACTAACTATATCCTCTACATGGCAAGAGGTTTTCTGTTCTTTCTTAAGGGTGGAAGAGAAGACAACATTGAAATGTTCCCTGAAAAGGCAATGGAAACTCATTTCAAAGAATTTGTTCCCTGAGAGTTTTATTCAAGGTAACTCAAACTTCTGAACAACTTCTGACAGTTAATTGCAGATTTTACAGTTGGTGAACATGTAAAGTACCTCTGAGCCTTATACATTGATCTTTGAATTCCTACTGTGTTCAGATATCCTTCAGGCATTCATACAGAAAGATCAGTGCTGTTTTTTAATATTTTTTTCAGTTTCACATGTTGTGTCTGAATCCTTGTACCTTGTATAAACAGAGATCTTGACTGCAAGATTTGATTCCTCCACTGTGCTCCTTACCGTTGCTGTACACTGAGAGGAGAGCTTTATCTGCCTCAGCAAAAACTCCTGTTCTGTTTGACATGGTATAGGGTCACTCAAAACACAACTGGGAGCTTTGAAAGTTTTGTGCTGAGGCTGCCACCATCTGCATGGCACCAAGGTCTTTGAGAATAACTGCTGAGTGTGTAGCAGTTCTATATGCAGTAACCTAAAAAAGAAATCAATCCTGATGCACCTAGGGCATAAATTTTTAATACCTTTTATCTTATCTCTTAAAAGTATTTTAATTAAAATCTGGGACATTTTTCTTTTTCCTCCTTGTAGAAACCTGCAGAGGGCAGGAGTTACAATAATGCAGTGTCAAACGTTATCTTTGGCATTTTTAGAACAGCATCATATATTGCTTGCTAATTGCAGCAGAATATTTTCAGAGCATCTTAAATTTGTTCTTCTTTCGTAATACTCCCCAAAGAAATGTAACAGAGGAAAAGCTAAAAACCAAGATGTACTTCTAGATTAAGAGTCCTTTGGTTCTTCCATAGATGTTACCATTAAAGGCTAAGACCTTTCATTTTTTAAAGCAATATGCAGTCATCTGCTGATCTTGCCTAAGCAGCAGTCAAAATGATTTTGTAGATGATACCAGATTTTAATTTTTAATGAGGCTTCAAACTGCTGCCATAATTTTTTCATATTTATACCAGCAGGCAATTCTATAACTGAGACAGATTTTATTAAACTTGTTCTGTGTTTAACAAAACAAAAAAGCAACTGAAAATAACAGCAAAAACTTCAGCTCCTTCAATGCCAGATGCTAACAGATTATTTTTCTTCCAGGAAATGATTGTGTCAAAATGAAAAAGAAATGGGATTATGTGAAAATCCCTGTTTATATATGTTGAGTTTTTGTTGCCATATTAAGACACTTCAAACTGTAAAATCCTAAGGAATAATCAGGGATATATTTTTGCCTCACTCTGTTCCTATCTTATTGATGGGAAAGCCAACTGTAGATCAAATTGGCTTTGTATAACTTTTTGATAGATAAAGCGTGTCTTTGGAGCTATTCTTCCAGGTAATATCTGAATTTTCAAGGATCCATATGCCTTCTGTTGACAGCAGGTGTTTCAAAAAGAAGTTTAGGAACACATTTTTGGGCTGCTTTGCAATGCAGACTCAGGGGGCGGCTTCAGGCAACAAACCAGTGTGTGAAATGCTCTTCCTTTTTGTTATTTCCTTTTGGCTGTAATGCAGCACAACTTCACTGAATGAGGTCTTTATATTTGTATTGATCTTGAAATAGCTCATATAGGAAGTTGATAATTCAATCACAATAAAATCCTATGTATTTGATTGCTTTGCTATGGTTTTTTTTTCCCTTTGCTTTCCATGCAGAAATAACTCTTTTTTCCCCAAAACTTCCTCAATATTTTATAGCTATTCTGAGCTCTTTTCCCATCCCCCTACACCTGTTTCTCTCTCACTTTGTTATCCCCTCTTTGATTTTAATTTTTTAACTAGAATACAAATGCTTCCTCTACTGTTTAAATGCATTATTAAAAAACCAAAAAGGCGTCTGTTCCAATTACCTTCCTATTCATGGGACTGTGATTGACTTGAAACAGCTTCCCCAGAGAAAAAGATGCCTTCATTGAACTGAAACTGTTGCTTGTGATAGAAATACTTGCAAAAGAACCTCGGAGTTTAAATCTTACAATTTCTGCAAATGCTTCATTTGTTACCTGAGGTTCTTTCCTCATTGTCAGGCAGAAATGTGGTATATAAAGCTTTTTCAAATATAGGCAACAAGAATTAGGGCAAAACACTGCTGCAGAACAACACAGCAGGAACCACAAAACAGTAGCACAGACAGATGCAAAAAAACTCCCTTGTTTAATTATAAGGTATCCACTGCAGTCTGATAAATTATTAATTCTCATTATTGTTGCTTTATAACATATCCAAGTGGATTCCGAAATTCCAGGGGTGGAACTAGGTCTTCTTATGACAAATGTTTTAAAGATGTGTAATAAATATTTATCTAATCTTCAAAACCTCCCAAAGGCAATTCATCCTATGTACTACAAACACTCATCTATTAAAAAACTCCATTTGTTGCACTCTGGAGATGCTTGATCTTCTCCGTCAACTTTGCAGAGAATCCCTTTGACTAGGTTGCAAACACTTTTATAATTAAAATGAGGTAAGTCCCACATGAAATAAATGAAGATAAATGGGCCATATTTAAATCAAAATATTATGTGCCTAATTAAGCTATAAAATCTATGATGGAGTTTGCTATCAAAACAGTGGTGAATAATTCAAGTCATCTACTCTCCCAGTGGAGGCAAGAGAAGTGCTACAACTGGAAAGTGCATGGCAGATGCTTATGAATAGGGACTAATATTAAATATGTTCTCTCAGTGTCACACAGAAGGCAAGAAATAATTAATGCAAGAATCTTAGGACACTGAAAGAAGTTTTCAGTCACTCTGTGTTTTCAGGTTGGAGAGAGGCAGTCATGAAAGCTAAATCCAGTCTCACATCTTCCTTAGTCTCCCACTTTAGTCAATGTAATGAAATAGGATCCTCCAGAGACTATTACTAAGATGTTGGTTTAGGTGCCTGCTCTAAATTGCTCTCTCCATCGACTGCAGGAGAAGCTTGCAGGAGATTAGTCTCACTCAGCTAAGGTCAACCTTCTGCACAGCTGTTGTGCAAAAGGCTGGATAAAGCCTTCCCCTCAGACAGGAAATTGTGTAATGGTGTCATCATTTTGTTGTCAGCTGCACAGAAATCTGTGTTTCACTGGACATTGGTATTAAGCTAGTTCTCCTAGCTCTCCACTCCTTTTTCATGAGGAATATGAATCTTGGGATGGCTGCCATACTTGTATAAAGCACATGTACTTTCACAGGTAAAATGCCCTGGGTCTAGCCCATGTTGGTGACTGGACTTTTTGCAGTCTAATGATAACATTCATTTCTCCTTGTAGAGGATTCTGGGCAATCTGAATTCTGCTCAAAGTTCCATAAGTAGAAAAACATTATTTTACTGCTTTGGCTTCAGGAGATGCACAAGGATGTAAAGAGCAGTTCTTTGACAATACGGCAGTGGAGGTAACAAAAGAAAAGAAAGAAATGCCATCCAGGGAAAAGCTCAAGAAATGAGTCATTGAGAACCTGATACTGTTCAACAAGGCCAGCTGGAAGGTGCTACACATGGATCAGGGCAGTCTGAGATGTGAGTAAAGACTGGGAGAATAATCTATTGAAAGCCCTGTGATGAAGGGCTTGGAGGCAGTCATGGATGAAACGCTGAGCATGAGCCAAGAGTGTGCTCACAGCCCAGACAGCCAACCTCATCTTGGGTAGCACCAGAAGCAGCGTGGGCAGCAGGGCCAGGGAGGGGATTCTGCCCCTCTGCTCTGCCCTTGTGAGACCCCACCTGCAGTGCTGTGTCCTGCTCTGGAGTCCTCAGCAAAAGGAAAATGTGGACATGTTGAAGTGTGTCCAGAAGATGATCAGAGGGCTGAATCACCTCTCCTATGAGGACAGGCTGAGACACTTGGGGTTATTAGGAAAAGAGAAGGGTCTGGGCAGAACCCTTAGAGACCTTGCATTACTTAAAGCAGCCTTATAAGAAAGAGGTAGCATAACTCTTTAAATGAGCAGATAGTGACAGGACACCAGGGAATGCTTTTAAACTAGAAGAGTAGAGGTTTAGATTAGTTGTTAGGGTTAAATTCTTTACTATGAGGGTAATGAAGCACTGGATCATGTTACTCAGAGAAGTTTTAGATGCTCCATCCTTGGAAGTGTTCAAGACCGTGATGGATGGGGCTTTGAACAACCTGATCTACTGGGTGGCATCCTTGTCCATGGCAGGGAGGTTGCAATAAAATTATTATTAAGGTCTCTTCCAACTCAAGCCATTCCTTGGCTCTGTGAATAAATATGCTCCTGTTTGCAAGGTTAGCTTACATAAGAAGGAGATTCTGCTGAAGTTGTACCTTTCAATATTATTTATAGGCAGTCTGGAGTTCAATGAATGACATCTGAAGAAAGGACAAATGATTTTTCTTTTTAAAAATGCTTTTATAAGAAGGCAAATCTGAACCATACATATGATCTACATGAACCCCAGACTATTTTTTTCCATTTTCATGCAGGTCAGCTGGAAAGAAATTTCTACTGTCTGCCACCTCTGATTTCCCTGTCAGCATTCAAGGTCCAGGATCACTGGGAGATACCAAACTATGTAGTCCAAATGGCATATAAATGGCCCTGCTTCAGTTTTTCTCAGTTTAGAATTATCATTCCAATTTGGAAATACCTTAGAACATCTAAGCATCCCCATATCACAAGGTTTTGCAAATTTACAGAATTTAGTTAGAAATCTTTCTGAAATTGCTTTTTCTCAATGAGTCCTGGCTGTTCATTTAAATGGCTTATTGGCAAGCACAACCTTAATGTGGAGGGGTGCTTGATCACTTCTAACCGCTTTTGCCCAATAAGGATTTTTCCCACTTCAGCTCATACGAAGGCTACCGGCATTGCTAGAGAAGGAAGAGAATTGATTTCTACCCTTCTACAGAATGGGAACTATGTAAGAGAAAGGAACTGATGGGAATCTGGCTATGGATCTTTCAGTTTGCCAGCATGCATGTTTAGCTGAGGCAGAGGGAGGAAGGATGTGCTCCAGAACACCTACTGGTCAAAACTTTTTACCACCTATCAGCTTGCAACCTAGTCTGAGCTTCAGGCAACATTTCTAAATATTGCTCATTAATCCAGCAGGATTGATGCCTCAGAGCAGACCATCAGTAGTGAGTATAAATTACTGCAGGAATGTTATGCTAGCTAAAAGAGCATTAAATAGCAAAATTAAACAGCCAAACCCAAAAAATGTTGCCAAGGCTGTATGTCCAAATGACACTGAAACTGAAACTGAATGCCTACATGAATGTTCATTATAAAGCCACAACCAGTGACATGTGCATCTACTCTTTCACACAAAGACAATAGCTTACCATTCTGCTTTTCCTACAACTTTTGCTTTCTATATATAGCATCTTGAAGTTGTGCACACTGTTTCTGTACCTTTCTGACAAGCTAATTTGACTGGAACAGAAGCTTCCATAAATAACAATTGTAGCTAGGTTACCATGCTATGGCCCATTTATCCTCTTTAGCAAAGCAATCCAATAAGCCAGAACTCAAGAATTTCCTTACTCTTTCTAAACAGTCACATTACTGATTTTTTTTTTAATGGGCGGGAACTGGAAGAAGAAAATTAAGGAACTGAACAATGAAAACCATCCAGTTTAGAATATTAACTAACTTCAAGAATATTAATTTATTTCTGATTCTTTTACAGCTTAATATGTTCCTTTTCCAATAATTTCAGGAGATGATAACAGAAATTATAGATCAAACTTTGAAATTTCCCTTTGCCTTTGGGGCATTTTTACTAGGCCTAGAGCTATTCTAAAACAATTCTGTTAGTATCTTCATTCATGCTCGAGAAACCTTTTTTGCTATAGTGTTCTTGGATATTGCAGCTGATGATATCAGAAAGTTTAAATAAGTTTAGGAGAATTTGCATCTTCTCCTCTGACTCTCAGTAAGACCAAACCTATGAAACAGAGAGTAAAGGTGAATTAAATGAAATGAGGAGACCTGATCCCCTTTGTGAAAACCAAAATGAATCTAAACTCCAATGTTCATGTACTTTGTACAGTAAGACTAAGACCCATCATCTGAATTTAGACATCTAAATCTGCTTGTCCTTCTATAATCATATAATCAGAATACAGAAGCACATTTAGCATACAGTCTGTCTGTTTCACACAGAGATGTTAGAAGTAGGTGAATCATGCCCTCAAAATATCTATTTCTTTTCACTGATTTATAAAGAAAACCTAAAGGGCCTACTGAAGATGGAGATATCTATGATTCTATCCAACATTACATGATTTTAGGAGAATAGGATCAATATTTTGAAGGAAATCAAATTAAGGTACTCTACGACATCCCTCTCAGCCCAAGAATGTAACTATTGAAGATGTTAAAACTAATATGCAAACTTTCAGATAACACAAATGCTTCCTTTGTGTCTCAGGTCTTTTAAAACTTGGTAAATTTCTTGCTTCATAGATAGAGAAGATCATAGAATCACAGAATGGTTTGGATTAGAAGGGACGCTAAAGATCTTCTAGTTCTTACCCCACTGCCATGAGCAGAAACCCCTTCCACTAGACCAGGATGCTCAGAGCTCCATCCAGCTTGGCCTTAAACACTTCCAGGAATGGGGTATCCACAGCTTCTCTGATCAACCATCGAAGCTGAATCTCCTTCAGTTTGAAGCCATTCTCCTTGTCCTGTCAGTACATACTGTTGCAAAATGTTTATCTTTTTTCTAGGCTTACTTCCAGTATTGGAAGGTTGCAGAGGTTACCACAAAGCCTCTGCTTTCCAGGCAGAACAAACCCAATTCTCTCAGTCTTTCCTCAATGGAGAGGTGGTCCATCCATCCAGTCATCTTGGTGCCCCTCCTCTGCACTCACTCCAACAAGTGCACACCCTTCCTGTGCTGGGGATCCCAGAGCTGGATGCAATATCCAGGTGGGGTCTCACAAGGACACAGTAGAAGGGCAGATTCACCTGCCTCTCAACAGAATCACTGCTTTTGAGTCCAATCTAAGTATCTGCATAAATCTTCTCCCTAACACATGCCATGGAATTAAATCCACTAATTCCTGTAATGGTCCAGGCAGTTTCTGCTTGACGTGAAACATATGTCTTAGAAGGACTCTAATGCTTTATTTGGGTTAGAGGTTTCAAGTGATGGAAAATACATCCTAGGCATGTTGTCCTGACCTCTGTCACTAAACTTGTACAGTGCATTTTTGGTTTAATTTTGTTGAGCTTCTACTTTCAGTCACCCCATCGTACCATCTACTGGCAGATTAAAGAGCCTTGCACTGTTAGGAGTTGTCTCTGTGTAGATATTTTTAAATGTGGTCAAGTTACCTCTTAACCTCTTTTTCTCAAATTATTTTTACAACATTAAAGAAGAAAAAAAAAGAAAACATGAAAGAAAGTCACATTTAGCAAGTAGGTTCATCTAGACATGTTCAGTTGAAAATCAATGTTGCAGTTGTGTGGAACTGAAAAAGGAGCATGTCTATTAATGATTTGCAGGGTATGGTTTCCAGGAAATTCTGTGAACATCAAATGATCATCCTACTGGTTTTGTTGATGCTAGTTGAGTGGGTATCACCTGCCCTCTACTGAGGGCAGGGTTGCTGCTGGCTGAATCAAGTATAGAGCAGCAGCTGCAGCTTTTCTAGCCAAAGGAAGAGTGCAATCTGCATTGATTTTTAAAGATAAAGGACTAACAGTGGGATTAACAAAGTCCTCTTTATCTTTTATTTTAAAAATTAAATTTTAACACCTCTTTTAAGTAATTTAAGAATTCTTTTCTTGCTTGCTCTATGATTAATCTGGGTCAAAAATGTTTCACTTCCTTTTTTTAAAATGGCATCATAGTAAGAAATGAGGCTTTCTCTGCCACTGATTAAAAAATATTGCTTGGATAGCAAGCATCCCAGGAATACTGTAGCACTTTTAACTTACTGCTATAAATGTTCTTCTAATTAATTAAATCAAAGCAGTTAGTCACTACTGGAACTGCAATACACACATCCAGTTATCCCAGCCTATCTGTTGTTAGGAATGGTCCTGATTGTTTGTGGTAGCCACAATTCTGCTCAGCTTGCCCTGAATATGAGATCACTCAAAACTCAGGTTAGTTTGGAACCATTTTCCATCCTAATAGCATTTCTCATGGACCTGCTGTCAGCACAGACCTCTAACTCCAAGGAACTTGCTGCTTTTTTAAATGGCCTGAACTGATTGAAAACAAATCAGCTTCAGAAGAGTGTTAAAGTAGTTATTTATGTATTGTCTCATTCACTGCTCATGGTAGAGCTACTACAGGCTCGCAGCTCAAACAGATCACATCCTAGCACATGTTAGTCAGAGATATGTAATTCAAAGTGCCTGTGGTATTGGTCATTCTCCCTGATACAGTTCTTCCTCTAAGTGCCTTGCATCCATTTGAAAAGAGCTCTGCATTTATTTTAAGTGTGTAAACTGCTGAACCAAATAAAAATGAACAGGGGCAAATTATAAATACGGCAAAGTTTATGAGCTGGACATAATGATAAAAGATTTTGGAGGGGTTCCCAAAAGTGACTTGGATACATCAGAGAATTTCCACATGGGCAGGATGGGCAGATCTTTTCTGCCCCCATGGAGAAGGGCAGGTGTAGGCAAGTTACAATCCAAAGCCATTAGTGTGATGGCTTTCCTCACAATTTTCTGCTTCTTTTCCCAACTCTAATCTGTCCCTTTCTATTTAACAAAAAAAACTTGTGCATAATTCCTCACCCAAACCCCCTGTTTGTACATTCATTTTCTCTAAGAAAAGATGTCTCTTTTCTGTGTTATAGACCAAGATCTAAAATCATACTGATACCTGCAATGCTGTTCTCACCAATTTAAAAAAGCAATGTGTCATTTTTATGTTATAGTGAGCAGAATAGCAATGAGAAAGAATTGAAAAATGTTATTGAAGAAATTCCATATGTTTCAAGATCCCCTGAGATTCACAGAGTAGAAATGCGAAGCACTCTGAATTTCTCCCCACCAGACTCTTCCCCTATAACAGGTAGCCAAGACTTTTCAAACTTTCCAGTCTCTTGGGGTGCTTTTGTTCTTGATGTCACATAGAAATTCTAGGGAATGGCAAGGGACTTAAGACGACTGGAAAATGAAATTTTCTTCCTGAAAATTTATTTGTTACTTGGGTAACATGGGGAGTTTTCAAGAAATAAAATGAGCTTCTGAAAATCAGGAACAAATCTTTCCTGAAAGGAAATATTCACAGGAGTTCCATTTTCTGGGAATTAAGAGGTAATTTTCCAGTGTATCCTGTCTGTCTGAATCTGCTAACTCTCTACCTGAAACTCTAGGGAGTAGATGTCTGAGGAGCCAAGGGAGCCAGGCTGATGAGAAATATTAGGTTGCATCAGCTCCCAGTTGATCATCTAATAGAATCCAGCCCTAATCTTTCCAGTGTGTGCAAAACTGTGAAGACAAAGTCTCGGCTTGCATTATTGTTTTACCACAGAAATATGTTTTTTTCTCATTTGAAGTAAATTTTTAAGTATGTTAGGTTCAAATGCACTTCCTGAGGAAGTAGGGACCATTTAAAACTGAGGCTGTTGTGGTCTAACAAGAAGCTTGCTAGTGCAGGTTTATACAGCTGCAGAAGTTACTGCTGATAAAAGTAAGCAGCTTTTCAAATGCTCATGGGATAATCTTGGAGTGAATATGCAGGAGAACAATCCTTTTCACACACAAAACTTTGCTTTCATTCAGAGGTTCTGGATCTATGGTGCCAAAAGACAAGAAAAGACTGATAGCACCCTGGACATACGATGGATTTGGTGCTTGTCTATGCTAATTCTTTGTTTTATGCATATCAATTAGGCAGTTCCCCAGACAGGGACTTAATAAGGATCTGAATACTCAGGAGGGCTCACCCATATGTGTTTATATCTGTGTCAGTGACTTTCTGTGACTGGAGAGGCTGGTTCAGTGGAACAAGACAGTTTTTTCCATCTCCCTTTTAGGTAGTTTTTCTATATGAATGAATACATGGATTTGCACACAGGTATTTAACTGCATTCCCATACATATCTTTGTGTATATTCATGTATCTTTGTGCATATGTAAATGTTCTTTGTATAAAAGCTCATGAGAGGTCGACGTGATCAAATATCTCACTCTTCACACGTTACAGTCAGAGTGTGAAAGCAATCACTTAAAAAAAAAAAAGAAAGAAAAAAAAAGTAGGGGAAAGAGGTAGAATGAAGTAATTCCTGTTCTCTCTCCTTTGTTTCACAGCTGGCACTCTCAGCGTCTGTTACCCAGCTCCTGCAGCTCTCTGTGTGACCAGGGAGAGCTGGAAGGAAATGCAGGCATAATGGATCATTTGAGCAGCCCATCTGGGTTAGGGAATATGGGAAATATGCTGTACCCACAAGAATTTGCTGCTCATGATGCTATAGTGAGCTGGACCCATACTCTTGCAGGATACCGGCTTGTATTAGCAAGGCTGTTGTGGAGTAGCTCATAGATTATGGTTAGAAACTGCACATTACCTCATTCCCTACTTGCAAGTTAAAAAGAAGGTTCATCCTTGCTCTTAACCTGCCTACTGATTCCATGCAAATCCTTTTCACCTGGGCCTTGTGAATGAGGGTGGTGTTGGGCACTATAAGCCTCTACTCTGATGTCTTTCTGCACAAATCATGTGAGATCTGGCAAACTCAAAACTATTAAGTCTATTATGAAGCTTATGTATCAGTTTTTCATAAGCCACTGAACTGGATAAAGCAACTGACTGTTCTGTGGAAGGCTGAGTTTTACCCTCCAAGTGATTTTTTTTTCATCAAGCTATCAAGCAATTTTCCAAACTGCTCTTTGGACTTTGAGCACAAGTATATTTTTTCTAATCTACCATTTAGCCCACACCAGATGAGAGATTTCTCTATTTGCTGCCCTTGAGATGATCTCAACTTTTATAATTTTTTTTTGTCCATAAAATCCAGGACTATCAGTACTATAAATGCTAAAAAATGTCATTTTTCACCTCTGCTACCTGTTAAAATGCTGAGTGCACCATTCACCAAGGTGCTTCATTTATGTAACTATGCTAATTTTCTTCTGTCATTCTCCTCTTCATGTTGAAATGCAAAAAGCTAAATTCATTAAGGCTTGTAAGGGGTTTTAATTTTGCTGGCTGGCACAAATTATAAAAATGTAGTAAATTTATCTCCAGTAAAATTTGCAAAGGTGGAATGTGAATGAGAAATGTTCTTTGGAAGAAATATTCTTTGTATTTTAACACATGCTATATAATTCCTGCTCACAAAGAATAATGAGAAAACTACAGGCACTATCTTACTCCAATTAGTTTTTCCCTTTGCCTCAGCCTTCCTCGGGCCAATACAGCTCTATCTGTTCTAAAGATAAACTGTGTCATTCAGTCCTCAGTGTTTTCAGGTGGACCTTAAGCCAGGATTTCCTTTGAACCCTTATGTGATGAATAAGCAGGGATTTTGCATTGATAAAAGCTTGAACTGAAGGATTGCAGCAGCATCCATGGTCCCCAACCCCGGGTGGCTGTGGCTCCCAGGAGCTGGCAGGGCATCTGTGAGGGAAGGACCACTACACTTTTCCCCAGGTTTTAGTTACTGAAAAGGCAGGTGTGGAGGGCTGAGGTGCTTGCTGCCCTGCCCTCCTGGAGCTGCAGAGTACTTGAAAGGTGTTATGGCCAGATGAAATCACTCATTACTTTTTATCGCTGTTCCAAGCTGTACACAACCAGCTCAGGAGCAGCTCCACAGAATTACTCTATGACATATCTTCAGACATTTCAATTTAATGAATTATTATCCTTATACTGTTCCCTTAAGCATCCATTGCTCACCACTGTCTGAGACAAGATACAGATAGAAAATTTTCTTAACCCAGTATGAAAGCTCTGAATAATCTGATCTCATGAAAAGTTGTTCTGAAATCCTTTAGTAGTTCTGCATGGAAATTGAACACTAGAATCTGATGCAAATTTTGTCTATTTAAAGTTGTTTAACTTTTAGATGCCCTAACAACCATACTATTGTGTTGGCATTATATGCTGGAAACTTTATTTAATATGTCCTGCCAAGTATGAGGGCTAAAATCAGACAACTGAAGCCTAATTGATGTAACGCAATTGTGTTCTAAAAATAAAAATAAATCAATAAAAAGAGAATGTATTGAATTTCTCTGTTATTTTCTTCCAGACAGCAGAAGAGAAGAGCAATTTCAAAGCCAATGTGGACTGCTCAGGCTCATGTGGCTGTTATACTTCAGCCTCATGCTACTAGAATTCTGGGAGTGTGTCAGGCTTTTTCTGAGCATTCCCCATTGGTAAAATTGAAGTCAAATCACTGATTTCAAAGAAACAAACTAAGATTAATGTTACTTTTTTTCACGCAGCTATTATATGATTCTAAATAAGTCGTAAAATACAGTACAGTAATAGCCCATATCTCTTTGAGTTGTAGAGGTGTAAATACAGAGGTTTTAAGTATCTGTACAGACAGTAAAATCTTTGCCCCACTCTAGTAAAGGGTACTACCCTATCAATTTAATATCACCTATACAGAAGAACTCTCCAAGAGAGGTTTTCAACTAAAGCTAAAGCTGCAAACTCTTTCAAAACAAGTATGTCAGGGGCTCCTAGTTTCAGTGACTTTCTGCAGGTATAGTTATTTTTTGGGGGGAAAGGGTAAAGACAAGGAGCTTCACAAAAGGATTCCTTCTAAAGGGAAAGCTCACAGAAATGGGAGCAGTAACTGTCTGCCTCTTGAGTGACTACATTAACATCGACTCTTAAAATTACCAGAATTTTAATGACCAGTATAGGATCTGTTCACAGCTTATACATGAACTGATAATTTGACATTTTTCTACCATAATATCAGGATTTCCAATATGAATAAATCTCAAAAAAACCCCCAAAAAACCTTAGGCTATCCTGTATTAGACTGCCTGCTATGTCTGAGTCCTGCATGTATCACAAGCACAGGGAATATGAACAATCTTAGAAGTGTTGGATTTGCCATGCAGCCATGGAACACCTACATGTGTATGTTTTGTGCACGGTAGCCATTTTTCCTGATGCTTTATTCTTCAGGCCATAGTATAGACCCAAAACATTAATCTATTGACCTCAGCATTTTTTACATTTACGAGGAAAAAGAATCACAGGATCATCTATGCTAGACAGAACTTCTAAGGTCAACTCAGCTAAGTTAACCTAACACAGCCAAGGCAACCATAAAACATTTTCTTAAGTGCCGCATTCACACACCTCTTAAATGCATTCAGGGGTGGTGACTCAACTGCTTCCTCTGCAGCCTGTTCCAGCGCTTCAAAATCCTTTCAGTGAAGAAATGAGAATAATAGCAGCATAATTTATCTCTGTTGTACTGCCAATTTCCAAATAGTGGCATGGCTCTGTTTGAACCCCAACAGGATCACATAGATAGGTCAGGGAGTGCTTCCAGGATCCATTGCAAGGGAAGGGAAGAGATCCAATTTACCTCCACTGCAGGATCAGGATAGATGATGCTTGAATCTGAGGTTAACTAAAACTATAAATCTGGTCAGAGGATGAACCTCAGAGGGAGATACAAAGCAAGGTAGATTAGTCACAGCAGATCAGGACATTTTGTTTAACATTACATGATTGAAGTAGTAAATAAAAGCTGTTATCTGATGGGCCTGGTGGTGTATGTGAAACCAATCGGTTTCCCCACACTGAACACTCTCATAAACATTTATGGTCAATAAGCCATGGCTTTGGTGAACAAGACTATGCAGCTCTCATCACGCGAGATCATATTTTCTGGAAAACATCTATGATGTGTAGACATTTTGTTTCTGATATCATACCGAACTGTCAGACAAAGGCCCCCGGCAGTATTCCTGGCCAAATCTTTTTTGATTGGAGCTTCTTCCTCCCATCTTAGAATTTCTGACAAAAAATGCACCCTTGTATTAGAGGGAAATTTGTCTTAATTTATTGAAATATGTAGAAAAATTCTAAGAGAATAAAGGTATAGGTTACTGGGAGGAACCTAATTTATGTTTTGACTGTAAGTCAAATTACTGTGACATCCTGCTACTATTTTTTACAGCCAGGACTTCATTTTTTTCCTGAAAAAAATGCTCTTTGCCAAAATTAAACTCTGCACTCTCTGCATTGCTCAGTTGCATTGCAAACCAGGAAAGAGGCAGATATATGAGGCTAATGCCTTCTCCACCAGTTACCTACTCTGAAAATTGGTTTGATCACTTGAAACTTCCTCAAGCACACACAGAAAAGCCTGTGCACGCTGTGTCAGTGAGATGGGCAGCACTGCAGCAGCTATTGAAATATGGGAGATTAAATGTTCCTGATGTGGGAATGGAATTTGGCCAGGGGTTCTGACATCTCCTGGACTCTGTCCCCCCTTTGAACTCTGAAGCTCAGCAGCAAAATTCATTACAGATCATTTAGGATCACTGAGCCACTCTCACTTAGTCTCTGCTCCCTGGAAGGGTATTCCAGTATTTTGTTCTGTTCTCATTTCTGAAGGGGTGTAGAACAGAATTGGACCCCTCATTCATACACATGTCCATAAATTCCAAGGGCTGTAGCAAAACAAGTGTGAAGATGTCATGACAAACAAGGGCAGATACACCAGGCAGAGGGTCGCTAAGGTGATATTGAGCCAGTATTTCTCTCTACACTGTCAGTTCCCTCAGACAACATGAAATTACTTCTTCCAAAATAGATTGCATCAGCTGTCCTCTCTCTTTGGGCTCTTTTAAACATTTCTATTTGCATTCTCTCTGGACACACCAGTCAAAACAGATCATCACAAGTTTGCAAGCTAGATGCTTGGAAGATTGTCACACAGCGGTGCTAAATTCCCTAAGAACAGAACTGACAAGATACGTGTTAAAATCATTATCTGTGAGCCAAGGAAGAGTTTTCTGTATAGTTCTGAGTGAAGGCTTAGGGCAGTGTATAAGACTACAGGAAACTAACAGGGAAGACTACAGGGAAACTAACCATTTTGGAGAATTGTGCTTCTAATCTGATTCTGGGGAATTATAGTTTGACATTGCTTTGTCTTTTTATCCTCACAAAGGCCCTTTTTTTCCCATTGTCACAGTGAGGTCTTTCTACTATTCACATTAGAGACTTTACATGAGCCTTCATAATTGTTTCGTATAAAATACATTGATTTCTATCATCTTGTTTAATGATGTGGTACATTGTTTATAAGATAATGCAATGAACCCACTTTGAACTCATTCTATTATCCCATAAGTAATGCAATAAACTGCTTAACAGGGCAATTAAATCAAGTGATTTCAGGTTAATGTTATTAGACAGTGTTCAAGAACATGCAACTTTTGTTTTGAGGACTGACTTCCCTCTTAAATATTGGAAAATGTACTTTGCTAATGTTTTTGTTTGCATTCCCTCAGGTACTAATCATATTATTCATTGCTCAAGACCAGAAATATTATAGCAGCTTTCCAAATAGAGGAGAGTGTTAGTGTAGCCTCTAGTAGCTTGCAGCCAAGCAATGGATCTAATAACCTTGGAGAATTCCCCAGGGTATTATGCAGAGTGTTCAAAGCTCAAGAGAAAAAAACATTTCATTATATAGACAGGAGAAAATCAAATACATGAACAAAACATAAAGGTTAAATATATTATGTGCTGAAAAAATCAGGCTGCCCAACCCGCATATCATATGTGATTTAAATTTTTGAAATGGATCTTAATGACTATTTTTTAGACAGCACCATTTTTTTTTCCATATACCTTTTTTGGCCCACCCTAAATTCTAGTTCAAATAATCTGCGCTACACAGAATTACATTAGGAACTGTTCCAGTGAAATTAAATCTCTATTGTGCATCTTGAGTCTGCTCTAATGATTACTGCTCCACTGAGTATGTAATTTAAAGTCTCTTGTTAATAGATGAGGTGCTGAACACCAACAGCTAGCTCTTCCAAACTTCACAATTTGAAAGCTATCTTGCTTACAGCTGTAGAAATCTACTTCCAATTGGACTTTCATGAAACAATACTGACATCTAACAGCAGGAATAATCCTAATTAAATATCATTCTGTGATTTCAAAAGAGTCACTTTGCTGATATTTTTCTTTCTTAAGGTTTTCAGAAAGAGTATTCCAAAATTAAGAGCAACAGTGGACTTCTTACCTGGATTCTGATTTTCAAAATGGCTAAAATGGCTAAAAAAAGACCCTGATAAGCAAACAGGTAAAAAAACCTCAAAACAACAAAGCAAAACAATGGTTAAATCCATTATGCTCTTAAAAGTTTTTTTTTAACTCAATTAAACAAATAAATAATGAATAAGGGTAAAATAATAAATATTGGAATTTTCTGCCCTTCTTTGGGCTGAAGAGTTTCAGTTCTCTCAGCCTTTTCTCATAGGAAGGTTGCTCTAGTCCCTCAGTTACCTTAATGGCTCTGCACTACAATGTCTCCAGTATGTTCTAGTCTCTTTCCTACTGGGAAACACCACAGACATGGTGGTATCAGCTGTGCTGAATAGAGAGAGAGGATCACCTCCTTCAAGCCGCTGACAATACTTCACCTAAAGTCCAGGATTCTATTTACCTTCTTTGTGGAAAGGACCCACTGCTGCCTCATGTTGGACTTGGTGTCCACCAGGACAAAGTACTTTCCACAGCTTTCCAAACTTCTAGCACACATTGGTGACTGGGGTAGCTCCTCCCCAGGTGCAAGACATTCACTTCTCCTTGTTGGACTTCATGAGGTTCCTGTCAGCTCATTCCTATAGCCTCTTGTGGTCCCTCTGGATGGCCATTCCTCCTAGATTTTGTCATCAGCAAACTTGAAGAAGAGAGTTTCTGCCAGCACCCAGGTCATTAATGAAGATCTTAAAAGGGATTGGATTCAGTATGGACCCCTGGTGTACTCTGCTAGCTCCTGGACTCCAACTAGACTTTGGGCTACTCATCATTGCTCTCTGGGTGGTTTTCAGGCAGTTTTCTGTCCCCCTCAGTGTCTGCTTGACCAGCCCATTTGTGAACACCTTGTCTATGAGGATCTTATGGGAGGCAGTCTCAGAGGCCTTACTGAAGTCCAGCTAGACTATGTCCACTGCCCTTCCTTCGTCTACCAGGCCAGATATTTTAAAAACTACATAAGTTTATCAAGTTGGTCAAGCAGTCTTCCCCTTGAATGAATGCTGATTATTCCTAATGATTTCCTTGTTCCTCCTGCACATGTAAATGGTTTTCCAGCCTTCACCTTCCCAAGGGTAGAGGTGATGCTGACTGTCCTATAGTTCTCTGGATCCTTCTTACCTTTTTTAAAGATAACAGTGATACTTACTTTTCTCTAGACTTCATTTCTCTCAGACTACATGATTGATCAAAGGTTGTTGAGAGTGCCTTTGTAGTGACATCTGACAGCTCTCATGGGTACATCCTATCAGGGTCTATGAACTTAGGTATATCCAAGTTGCTTAAGCACTCTGTAACCTTATTCTTCTCCACAGAGCAATTTCCTCACTCCATCCTTTATGTCTGGCCTTTGGGACCTGAAGTTCCTGGAGTGTGCCATTGCTTGTGAAACCCAAGACAAAGAAGGTATTCAGCCATGTCCTGTCTAACAGGTCCCTTCTCTTCTTGAGCAATGGGCCCACAGTTTTCTTATTCTTCCTTTTGCTAGCTATGCATTCGTAGAAGGTCTTCTTATCTTTGACATCCCTGGCTAAGACAAATGGGCTTTAGCTTGCCTAATTTTGTCCCTGGATGACCAGATAATGTTTCTGTATCCTTCCAGGCTACCTGTCCTTGCTTCTAGTCTGTGTATGACTCTACCCTCTATATGCATCCACAACTTCATGTTGAGGTTTTTTTTAATTCCATCCCATAATCTTTTACAAAGGTGACCTGATTTTTCAATAGTGCTGAGCACTCAACACCTTCTACTGATACACTTGGGAAATTGGATGATACATCACTTATGAGGAAAAATTCTTAAGTCCTAAAACATCGATTAGCCCTGCTGAGAAAATCAGGAATTCAAATTTTTTTCTGTGATTTTTTTTACATAATCTTAACCTGAATTTCACTAGGTCTAAACAACAGCTTTTCCCATCCATATCAGCTAAACTTTCACTGTTTTTGAGTCCAGCTGTTGACACTTGAACTATTCGTCTCACTTGCATATTTTGTGATTTCTATTTCTATTGCAGTATGTAAATTGCTTGCAAAAAAAGATTCACATCCAAGCATCTGATCACTTCTTCATAAATCTTTGCTATATTGTTCTCATAAATTCCTTTCAACCTGCTGCATAGATGTTTTATGAACAATAAGAATTCTTCACATTTACACACATTTTTAACAAGCACTGAACAGACACTAACTAAGCAGAACAGAATTTTCAGAACTGTCTAAAGAAGTTAAATCCTGGGGTCCCCTTGAAATCAGACAGAATAAACATTTAAACTCCTAGTGGGAGTGTAGAAATCTCATTTGCAACCATAATGGCCTCAGTGATGGTAACTAGCACACATCCTTTTAGACTGCTTGAAATGCACAGCTAAGGAAATGCTCCAGGACTGCAGATTCACTTAGGGGCACTGTTAGCTTGGAAGGCTTCTGTCTAGCTGCAAGCACGACAGCCAGGTTACATATGCTGCTTGGACACTCATGTTCATCAGGAGATGCAGAAAGTTATTTGACAAGGCTGAGATGAACCTCACTTGGATGCTGTGATCTGCTTCTCACCTCAAAAAGAGATAAAGACGAGGCACTGCTTGGTGGCCATGTGAATTTTCTAGACCTTAATTCAGAAAAATAGGTCTCCAGCAAGCAGTGCCTAAAATTAAAAGAAAATTGAGGTTAGATGAAGAGATTCAAAATTCCATGCAAAGCAGAGCATGTCAGGTTCACCTAACAGCACAACATTTTTTCCATTTTATTTTGTTTAGCACTGTTGCTAAACATTCTGATTTTTTTTGACTCTGCTGTACACACATAGTATTTACACTTCAATTTTTCATTTCACCAAATCTGAAAAATGTCATTTCCCTCTGCTTTATTTGACATAAAACTAAGCTACACCAGAAGGGCTGACTTTATTATTAAATATTGCTTAAAAACTAGAGGTTCTTTTTAATACAGGGACTACATTCTATTGAATCCAATCTGTTATTTTTCCTCCATCTTTTTTCTTTTTTCTTTTTTGAGGTATCTGTGTCTAGCATAATTAACTAGGTGGTCCTAAAATGTAATTTATATCAGTTAAATGGGTCTGAATTACGTTGCACTTAGAGAGGAAGAGTGAAATGGGAAATGCAAATTTGAGTTCACATAAGTTTTTAAAAAGTGAGCACTAATCCTTCAGGGCCTCAGGATTTGACAAAAGAATTATGTGAATGATGTATGCTCAGAGAGAGCATTGCCGATAAAGAGCTAAATCCTGATCATTCTCAAGTGTGTGAACTGAGTGAGCCTGATTTTTACTTATTCTCTCACTCCTCTTCACACAAGGATGGCTGGAGAACTGGAGAGGGTGACTCTAGACCACTTTTTTCACTGCTTACCATTCAAGCCTACATATTGAGAGATTCACATGGAAGCAGCATCTATCCAGCCATCATTTCCATAAACATTTTCTGATTCTTCAACGCCTCTTACTGAGTTTCTGATCTTTGGACACAACTGTGTATTCCATGCACCAGGGTAATAGAGGGCCCCCATATGGCCGTGGTCCCAGTCAGATCCCCAGGCTGGAATCCCATCCTCCCATCTCTCTTCAGCTGTGTATGACAGAGATATTCTTCATCCAGAGTCACATTCAGGGGTTTTCACTGTTTTAAGGCTCCTATCAGTTATACAAATGAACTTTGTGCAGTTAAAGGTGAGGCTCACCAACACTAAAGTCATTATAAACAGGTGGTAATGAGTGGAAATTATATTAGATCATTATTTTCAGAAACTGCTAAAGCAAATCAACAAGGCTCTAAAAAAAATCCTGCTGGGATGCTGGACAAAATTTTCATCCCTCCACGTTCGACATGGACTGGAAGAGAAATCAAAACATTCAGAAAGAACCAAACTGCAAGATGAAGACAGCTTACCTTGGTCAGTACAGACAAATAGAAGCTTAGAGCATTTTGATTGCTTTGCTCCCAAAAATAAGTCATGAAAGTAAAAGAGGATTTTTTATGCTAAATGAAACTGTCCGCATGATTGGAAGCAACTTTTGCCAAAAATTGTGAAGATATGTAGTATGAATAATTTATGAGAAACTTTTCAGAAGAAGGCATGAAAGCAAAAGCTTACTCTCCACCAGTTTGCAGAAAAGGAATATGTGACACAGCAGCAGCCTGCTGTCATGAAAGGAGACCAGCTGATCCAAAAGATCTGCTCTTTTCTCTCACTAAATTTAAGAGAATTTTAACACACCTTTCTTTGCTTTTATTTTTTTTAGGTGACTGAATGTATCATCTGGAGTTGTTCCCTCCTGGTTATACAAAGTATGCTATATTTTTGTGCTTTGCAAGTCAAAAGCTATCACATAAAATAGGAACATCTCACATATTGTCAGTGCTGGGATTTGCATATATTATTACCATACTTCCTAATTATTTCTGGTTCTATTTGCATAATGAAAAAGGGAATAGTTTCTTCTCAATAACAGTAAATATAAAACTGTGCCTGCCACTCCTCCATAGGGAAGGGACTTTATTTGTTTTGATCTAAAGCCTTAAAGTTGAAAATTCAGAGAAAGCTAAATAGAAAAACAAAATGAAAAAACAAATAAGATCCTCTTCCAGGGCATCCAGAATTTACAATGAAACAAATTTATCATTACCAATAGTTTTAGCTCTACTTTACTGACAGATAAATGATTCCTGTATTTTCTCAGGCAAAGTGTCTAAATTTCTAAATAAACATCTTGGTGATCTTTCAAGAAAGTAGATGCTTCAGTTCTATTTGCTTTTGTTTTACTATTAATGGGGCATGTCTAGCTGAAAAGGTTGTGAAGATTTGCGCATTGGGTGACACTTTATCCTACCCTCACTTAGAGAGAAGAAACATTTTATTGATTGCCTATCTGTCTTTTTTCAGAGGCCATCAGCCAGAACATCAGACACACTCACTTGCTTTAATGGCAGAAAGTTAATTTGTTGGTGTTTGGTAGAGATTGGAATAAAAAAATATATCAATTATATAAAACCTCCAGGTATATTTGATCCTTTTCCATACTTAGCAGCTAAAAATGTGGAATGGATTAATTATTGCTTGCAGTACTGTGGTGGGAGCCACAGACTGTGAGTTCAGTTCCCATCCCAGGCAGAGGATTTTTACATGACACAGAGAAAATCACTCCAGGAATATTAAGGAGCCCCAGCACATTTTCGTGCTATATGTGGATGAGCCAGCTCGGAACAATATGTCTGGACCAGCTCCATGCAAAGGCAGGAGGCTGAGTGGGAAAAGAACAGCCAAGACAGTCCACTTCAATCAATTAATCTGAACTCTCAGGGAAGCAGCCCAAGTGGACTGCTTTACTAACATCACTGTGAACCTTCCAAAAAAGCATGATAAACTGCAGAGAGGGGGAGCCTTATGGTTTTATCACTTGCCATCTGCAGCCTCCTTCACAGGACTGTTTTGCAGGTGCCCTTTTACACAGTGTACAATGATAAAAAGTTAATTTCAATAGACAGAAGTGCTGAACCACAGGACTTCCAAACACAAGAAAGTATCTAAATACAATTTACTGTCCATTATCACCTCTCTTTCATTATCACCAGTACAACTATTTGCTTCCCCTTTAAAACAAAAAGGCTAACAAGTTAGCTGACATTGGGAGACAACTCAGCAGGAACATGAAGGCACCAATTGGGATCAGAAAACCTTTTGAATTATCTGCAAAAGGGAGTAATAGGAAGAGGAATGATCAAAACTGTCCAATCTATATTAAGAAAATGTGAAATCTGCCATCAAAACAATCCTGATACAAGCAGAAGGGTAGTGCCAGGTGTAACAAAGGCAGGAGATCTTCCTGGAGATTACTAGTAACTAGATTTTGCTGATTTGCCACATAAAGAAGGATACAGGTATGTATTGGTGTTGGTTGATACCTTCCAAGGATGGCCTGAAGCTTACCTCTGTCACATTAACACAGAGAAAGAGGTGGTGAGGGTTTTGCTCAATCACATGATTAAATTATGAGCTGTTTCTCAGTGAAAATCTAAAATTTTCTTTTTAGTGAAAATTTAATATCTAAAATTTTCTGTCAGTCAGAGGCTCAAGGATTGCCATTATTACTATGTGATATTCTGGATTATGGACAGGTGTAGAAATTTGATTAGATTTCTCCTCTTGGTTCTGTAGTGTATTTAAAAGGGCCTCTAGTCAGAATGTACCATATTGTGATTTCTTTAGGTTTTCTAGCTAAGCAGATGAGAAACAAGAATACAAATAGAGAAAGAGAGCAGAAGAGTAGAAAAGAAAGAATAGCAGAAGAGTAATATTTATAGTTAAAAAGGAAATGTGAGGAGAGAGAGGGGAGACAAGAGAAGCCCTGAAGAATCTTGCCTCAAAACTGGAAGTGACGGACAGAGAAATCACACTATCTATTAAAAAATAATTATAATTTCCATACATGTGCTTTCCTGAAACAAACTCTTCTTGTTTAGTGCAAGGCCTGCTGATAAACAGAAATAAGAAATAACAAATAATAACAACAACAATAATAATAATAGTAGTACATTTATAAGTATCAGTGATAATATTATTACCTGTTGAGTATTATTCTACTCATATATGCAAAAGAGTAAATTCAAAGGAAAAATAGATGAAATTGTGAATCTGCAGAAAAATGTGAGAGAACAAAAATATTTTCTTATTCATTGCTACACCAATAGGATCTGTATAATTATTATGTATGGTTAAACACCATCTTATAATCCTAAAATATACAGAATTTCTATTATAGGATATATATATATCCTTTGTATAAAAACTTTTTAGATTTTTAAAATAAATTCCTTTGAGATAAGCTGAGGAGAGTCAAACCCAATTTTTAAAAATGCAATGTCTATTTTTAATTCATTGTTACTATTTTTAATGTCTCTCTCTTATGTACAAATGAACAGAAAAATCACAGAGTAAAGTATTAACCTGGTATAAATTGCTATTCACAATAATCACAGTTTGTATCAGCCAAGAAATCATCCCATGGTTTGGTTTTAATTAGAAAAGAAAATGTTGAATTTTTATTTAAAGCATTACTACTCTCTTTGTATTTTTTTGTTCAAACAAACTAGCTTGGAGCATCATAATATGCTTTCTCATGAAATTTTTAATACTTTCTTTCACTTTCAATGTGGTCAGAAAAAATATGGAGAAAAGTGCAGGGGTTTTTATTAGATTGACAAATTGAATTGCAACTGAGGCTGCAGAGAAGGGAAAGAAAAACATAACTTGGGAAAAAATGCCTGCCTGACAATCCAGCCATAAAGTACAAGTGTATTTTACTTTTCTTCTGTAAAATTAGTGTACTTTACATGAAAACCAGTAAGACAATACATTCAAATGCTTTGTCCAGTCACACATATACTACTAATAAAAAGCAATAGGTAGAAAAATACTAGAACCCACCTAGAACAGAACTTCATAGTGAAGAATTTGTAAAATATCGTATATATTTGCTTGTAAAATATTGTATATATTTTATCTTACATATACAAGTATATATGCATAAATTGTGCATGTATGTCATGTACATGTATATGTATATATATGTACATGATATACATCTGCATATATCACCCACCACTTGACAAAGCTCTCCAATAATTGTCCTCCTTGCATTTAAATAGTGCAATAGGGGAGCAACATCATTTAACCCATTTTCCAGGTAGCAAAACAGAAGACAGCCTGGGAAAAGCAATTTATCAAACTTGTTGAATTGTTAGGATTTAAGTCCCCAGTGTACTGACGTGTTATAGTGTTCCCCAAACAGGGTCATACCCTTGTCTGGGGGCTGTCCAAACAAGTCCAAAAAGGATTGAAGAGGACAGGGATTTATTGCAGCACCTTTCTCTCAGGTAGACAGGACTGTGCCTGTTGCAGCAGATGTAGGAGTCACTCCTGAGAGAGAAACTTCTCTTCTGTTTTTCCAAGAGCAGAGCACAGCTCTGTTCTGTTTCAAAACACAGGAGTCAGGGGTAACCAGAGCACCCCCTTTTAATGTAGCAGCAAACAGTCAGAGAACTTCTTCTGAAGATAGAAAATTTAGGCCTGAGATTCTTGAAGTCATCACCCAGGAGAGAATCAGGAATCTTGATCTACCAGCCAGGTCGCTGCTCCAAAGACTCTTTTGGTGATTCAGTCAGTAACACTTAATGTACAGTGAGAAACTTGAGCCAAAAGCCCAGTGTCTATCCCATGAGTGCCTTATCCAAGAGTTAGGGAGTCATTTACCCACCTGAGATCCTTTGGTGTGACTCTGGGTACACAGCGGGACATTAGAAGTGGAGCCCTCCAGAGTTCAGTTGCTAATGTCAGTAGGCAGTTGAAAGGGCTTTCCAAAATTGAAATTTTGAGCATAAGCAGCTGAAAATTTCTTTGAAGCCTTATTTTTGGCACTTAAATTGTGCTTTGAATCTGACCTTTTGTTTAACAGGTATGACATCATTCATCTCTGTTCTGTCAGGAGGAATTAATTGCAATCCATATGCTAAAGTTCATTTTTACAGAATCAAAACCTAATTACAACCTTGAAATTCTCTTCGTTCCATTTTCAGAGAATAGAGGTCTTATAAACCCAATGAAAGAGGAACATATATTCAGCAAATCCTTTTTCTCTTGACAGTTAGGAATGGAAGGTAGTTCTGATTTGAGGATTTCCTGAAGTTTCTCTAACACCAAGTTTCATCTACTGTGAACATTATAATAAAAGGGGGTCTTTTGGAATGACAGAGTTGTTATCCATTAATTTTTCATTCCAGACTTGTGCGAATAAAACCTTTTAGCAGCTGCTGCTCCTCCAAGTGTCTCAAATGACAGTAAAATAGCTACCAGACAGATCTTCACCATAGGATTTGAGGTAGCCTCATGGTAGCACGTAGTAATACCATGCACTTCTCCATCACCATTTCTTCAATAACTTCAAAGCACCAGCTGGCTCTCACCAGTCCTGTGAGATCAGGGAGGGATTTACATAGAAGATCCTTCTCAAAGTGTAAGCACAGGCTGGGATACAGTGTGAACATGAAAGAACCGTGCAACGTCGCACAACTGCTTGCAATGAGGTTTAAAAAGAGTAGGTTATCCTTTAGAATCCTGTGCAAGTCTACTGGGAGAATGTGTGCAACTCAGCCTTTGAGCCTTCCCATGAAAGGCAAGGGATTTGCACTCCCCAAGGTAAATTAGTATAATGCCCTTGAATTCCAGTTGTTTCAGAGAAACAGTAGCAGCAGACCAGCTGTCTTCCTCAGATCTAAATGAAGGCTGAAATTTTTTCACAATTAAATAATACAGGTGCAGCTAGGGGAAGAGTATGACCTGTAATTGCTGTTATTGATTCATGAGCCAGGAAGATCATATTTTGGCTTTTAGCTTCCACAGTGGCAGTGGTTAGAAAAATTATCATTTTGCTTGTCTTTTGACCATATCTGACATAACATCAATAAGACAAAGCAAGCAGGGCACCCTGCAGTGCTGTTCTTCTCTCTGCAGACTCACTTTTCAGTGCATGCGTTTTAGAAATGCTTTGTTGTTTTGTTCATATAGATCAGCTGTAGCATCTCAAACTAGAAACAGTGCTTTGTATTTTCCAAGTAAATGCAGGAAACCAGAATCATAGTAATGAAAATCTGTATAGACTTGTTTTGGTTTAATTGAATTACATTTAAACACTTATCTTAAAATTCAAGAACTTGTAGTACTGATGTCTGAATAACTGCCAACCTCTTTGGACATCAGACCAAAGGAGCTGGTTTCAACAGCTAACACTTAACCTGAATAACTGGGAAAAATCAAAACTCCTCTAGAAGATAGGGAGGAAAATTCAAATACAGAAATTAAATGGGACATATCTTTATCTCAATGTGATGTCACAAGATAGAACGCGTTCCACCTGCAGACTCACTCCATTGTGTGATTTCATCCAATATTTGTGATTTCTCAAGATTTCCAGTCTGCATACACTTGTGAAAGACATAAAGTTATTCCAGAAAGTATATGACCATGATTTCCCCAAGGGAGGACAGACCAACGAGCATGTCCTGTGACATCTCATTAATGAAATGTAATGCTTTGAATTCTATCCACCTTTTTCTCCACATTCTCTTGGACTCACCACGACCTATTCCCTATTGAACTTAAGAGAAGAGCAACACTGACCTTGGAGAGCCTGCACTCGCTCACATAATCAAAATTTTGGCTCACTGTCTGTGGAAAATTGTATTACTTGAAGAGGAGGAAAAATTTCTCTCAATTTGTGAACACACTAAACATGAAGTAATGATCTTCATTTCATAGCATGGCCTACATTATTGTCAGCAGCTTTACCCATCACAGAACAATCAAAAGTACCACAAAATAAATTCAAAAGTAGTCATCTTCAAATGTAAAAAAAAAAAAAAAAAAAAAAAAAAAAAGGGATCATTTCATTCTTTTAAACCATCAGAGAAGGAAAAATAGTAGTAGAAACAAACTCAGCCTCCTGACAGCAAAGTATTAATTTTTTATTTCATTGTAGAAACACCAAAATATTGTGAACTGTAAAACAGACAAAATAGACTAAGTTTTTCATATGGATATTTTATTCTCATGGGATTTTCTGAAGAAAATTACTGTGAATAACTTAGCAAGTTTGCTGAAACAGAATAAAATCTGTAAAGCCAAAAAAGTCAGCTGTGCTAAAAGGGCTTGAGGAATATTATACTTCTGTAGTCCTTAATCCAAATGAAGTCACTCAGTGCTAGGAAAAACATACCTGAAATTACAAAATCATCATGGGAAAAAATAAATGGCAAAAGAGAGAGAGCATAAATAGAGGTGTCCCAAAGGTTGGAATCACTTAGCTGCATAAGGAGAAATTAGGGGACTTACTGTGAATATTATGAAAGATATTGTGCACAGAAAAAAATCATGGTTAAATTAAATTGGAAGTGAGTTTAGAATGAAAAAAGAGATACACATCTGTATACAATCTGTATTCAGCAATTTGGGTTTTATAGTTGAAGGAGGTATTTGATTTAAATACTGTGGCAGAAATTCTAAAGGGTTGGATAACTTTATGATCACTAATAACATTTGCCATTATGTATGTTGCCATTATGATAAGGATAATCAACTCTCATGCTGTAGGGCATAAAGTTATCAGCAGTGGGATGTGGGATTTTCTTTCCCTACCTATTACATGTCTAGTTAGATTTTCTTGTTCACCTTTGGTAGTCAGTTCAGTGAAGTATCCTCCAACGCACACAAGTCAATTCTCGCTGCTCCAAAGAAACCTTACATAGGCTGAGCAGGGGTGATTTTTATCCTGCTAGGCTGAAACTCCTCCTTTTGGAGGTGAAGGAATTTCTTTTACTGCAAAACAAAAGATGAATATGGGACTGCCATCAAAATTAATTAATAGCTAATACCTTGTCTGTATGCATTAATTTACTAGATTAAATGGCTCTTGGAGTCTGAATGAGGCTGCAGGGGGTCTATTCATAGACAATATTGATCAGTTCATGTTCCTCCAGGAGAATAATCTTAATTGGGCAGGAGAAATTTGTCTTGAATCAATATCTTGTTGGCAATAACGGTTTGATGGTGGAAAGGTAATTTTAATTGGCAAAACTTAAGAGATTATATTTGGTAGCATGCTTGATAGCAGTGCCTCACAAACTGTGAAGAAATAAAAACAGGGAAATAAAAGAAGTGCTGTTAAATGCTTAACTACCCTTTCTGAACCTCTCCCACTTTATAATATATGAAGTTTCATCTCAAGACCTTACTTTATCCCTGCTGAATCAATGCAACCCATGCTTATGAGAATTCTGGCCTCAGCACCCCTTGGAAATAAGGCTAATGTGAAACTCGTAAAAATTTTGAAATTTTCTGGAAGCTTTTTATACCAGTAGATGGAAGTCTATTTTTTTTGAAGTTTTTTAATTTGAGAAAGAAGTAATTGGATGCCAAAAATTCAAATTTTTCTAAAAATTAAAGATTTAAAACTAAATTAAACTAAAGATTAAGGTGAATTTATAAGAACAAAAGACTACCATTCCCTTTTTAAACGTGTTTATGATGACAAAACTAATTTAAATTAATTAAAAAAAACAAACAAGAAAAAAGTCTAACTGTTGATATTCAAGTTTGCCTTCAACATAAAGTAAACTTTTCTCTAGTCCATAGAGAAATTTCCAAATTTTCTGAATATTCCATAGTTGCAACAGTAAAAACTCTCTGTACAGGTCTTGCTTCTGACATTTCTGTTATGCATCTGTTAAAGAATTAAATTCAACTCCAGGTTCAAATAATGACTAAGCAGAACCTGGAACATATATTCCTTATCCCTTATCATATTACAGATAGACTCAGTAGCCTGGAGGCCAACATTTGGTAGGACACATTTGGTTTGTGATTATTTCATCTTGAGATGAATATGCAAATAATTATTTGCTCATTTTACGTGGCTCCATTTTGCAGGGGGAATTTGATTTGTTTGCCTTTGTGCAGCACAGCCAGCTCAATCTTCTGCTATCATACAGCTATCCCTGTAGGTCCCGTGTTACTTCAGTGAATCCCATGGCACTGCCAAGGGTAGCCCACAGTTTCCCAAATCACTACAGACACCCAATGCAGAGAGAGAGAGAGAGAAAAGGCTCAATGTCCTTTTTTTAATTTCATTTTTTATGAATTTAATTCATTTTTTTATTAATTAAAATAGTTATTAGTCCTAGGACAGCTGCTACATCCAGAAAGTCCATAGTACCAGAGTGGAAAAGTGGATATGCCCCTTGCAACCAGCCCTGCAAGAGACACTCCTTCAGTATGGACAGAAGAAGGACACAAGGGCCTTGAATAAAGATTTACTTACGGAAAATAATAAAAGCTAACACAAATCCAAGGTTAACTGAAACATATAATTAAACTTCACATTTATTTTAATAAAATACAATATTGACTTTGCTCTTTAAAGTAGATTAGGTTGTTGACATTACAGCAGTACAATAAACAAGTACTAAGCTTTTTACTAGCAGAACAGAAAATTAAAGCTGGTTATGACAAGACAAATAAAATTAGTTTATTCAGGACTGTATAAATCATCAATAAGAATTCTTAATCACTTGCCTCCAAAAAGCTAGATTATTTGATCTGCAACAAAACTGGGGCTGTGTCAGCAAGCTGGATGCAAATCAAACAACATTCAGATATCTCAAAAATTCTGAAACTATGTGTCTGGAATACAGATGGAGACCAGAAATTCAGTGAGGCCTTCTTAGGGTACTAAAAATATAGAGTCCTTTTTATCCACTGAGATGTGGTTATTGAAATTAGTCTCTCAACAGCATGGTGTATCACAGATAAAACACTATCCCTGGTTTTCTAACCTTATTTTTAATGTATGCTTTTGCAAAGACTTCTTTTTTATATGCATGCATTTCATACAGGCTGGAAGCTATAAAATACTAAGCTGTTCATTTTGATGCTTTATCATATTGTATTACCTTTCACTAAAGAGCCACACAGTTCCTGAAAAAGTTTACTATAATTTAAGGCTTGCAAGGCACAATAGCACACTTTGATTCATGTTTTTTATATGCAAAGTCTTGTAATGTTTCTGATCAATAAAGATGTTCACTCTGGCATGGAGAAAATTTGTCTACTATTAATATTTTACTATCTGTTTACCTAAAACATAGTCTGCTCCCTCAATAAAATGCTTGTTCCTGATCTTTTCATACCATATAAATAAGGGTTAAAAGCAAAATAAACATTACTATAAATTAAGTAATAAGAAGTTTATAACTTCAAAATCTATAATGCAGAATTCAGATGTAGCAAGAACTTCACATTTACCTGAACATGGTTCTGGTTCATAATTCATGATAAAAGCTGAGAATTGAATCTGTTTGGACAATGGTCAATCCTACTTTGCTTGTTTAAAGCTTTCTTTATTTCAGAATGGATTTTAACATTTGCTTGTGGGTTACTGATAAAAAAACAGCTATGCTCTTGAAAGAGGAAAAATTGTGAAGTTATTGTGCTGCCATAGTCTTCCTCTTAGCAGCACTCCTTTGAATCTGACTAGGATACAAATGAAGGAGGATACATAGAGGAGACTAAAACTTCATAGCCTTCTCTTGCTTATTGACCCCTCTCCATATTACTGTGGCAGAGATGCAAATAAAAGAGAAGTTTGGCCAGATGATCTCTTTACTTCAAAATACAGAAGATATTGATCAAATATTTGAGAAAGAACAAAAATAAGGCATGGAGGTAACATGGAAGTTTAAACACTGCTAAAGGAAGATTGTGTCAGGTTAGACTGCTAGACTAGTTTCCCTCTCTAAACAAAAAGAAGAAATAGTACATCAGAAGATTTGTACTTTGGTGAATCTTTTGATTCAATACAGGAGGAAAAATTATATTAGCTGGAGAAGGTAGAAATTATAAAGTTAGAGAAGAGGTGAAAGTGCAAATAATTTGTTGTGTAAATGAAAATTGCTTTTCCATTAAAGAGGCACTGTTCATCTAAAGAAATATTATCAGTAGAGTTCACCACAGTTTGGATTCGAGTCTTCCTTCAAATTATCATTATTGAGCAAAATACAAAAGTGTGCATGCAATAATAGATCAGAGTTGGAAGATATCTTTTGTTCAGAGAAAAAGCATAATATTTCACAGAAAGAAAGAAAATCTGGATGCTTCAAAGAAGTGAACTAATCATAACTTTTGCTGTGAGCTGAAGGGTCATCACATAAGGCAAACAACACAGCAGGGACAGTGAATTGCTGGCACAATGTTACCACTCAAACAGAGAGGGCATCCAGGGGTGAATCACCTGGAGAAGTGCCTCTAGAGAAAGTATGTTTATACCATTGTAAAAGTGCTTGCTGAGAGCTCACCCAGCATCCAAGAAAATGCAATTACTTTTGACCATGTGAGATCACGGCTAATAAATTCGTTGAACTAGGGAGACTTCCTTATCATGACAGGAGACTAGAGAAGCTCATTTTCTTCACCTTAGAAGACAAAAAGCTAGCCAGGGTGCAAACATCAGTGAAGAGAGAGACTAATCAGTTCATGAGAAAGCAGGGCATAAACAGGCCATGGATACACTTGTGCCTGAAAATGGAATGATGCTAAGGCATCGTCTTCTGGGAGAGTCTTTTGGCAGAGCAATGGAGACACGGGACGAATGCAAACAGGGCTCTTGCCCAGAGATCATATTCTGTGTCTGCTCACCACATCATGGAGGTGGTGTGGATGGTTCAGGAGAGTTTTTTGTATGTTCTTAGCTATAAAAAAAAAAGCTGAGGAAAGGTTTGTCAGAATACAATGTCAGGAAGGCACCAATCTATTCCCCCACAAACAAAAAAACAAACAAGCAAACAAACAAACAAACCTAAGGGTTTTCTTAGTTTGCTCTTGGGAATAAGGCAGAAGAGTTGAACACACATTGTAGACAATATATACATGCTTATTCTTATATTTCCTTCTCTTTCCCAAGCACAATTCAAAGATTAAATATAGACTTCTCTGGGACCAAGGCTTTTGTGACCTTAAAGATTTTAAGTTCTCTCTCTGAAGAGATACCAATTCAGTCTAACTCAGTATGCAGTCTTATCTTTTAGTTTCTGACTTGAAAGGGCTTAGGTTAGAATCCAGGTACTGATTTAAGATATAGAAAAAACAGTAGGAATTTTTCTATTAAAGCTGAAAAAAAACCACCAAAAAAGTTAGCACAATAACTTTGCTGAAATAATTACCTAAATAAATACTTTCAGAGAAACTGGATTGTTTAGTCCTTGAATAAGATAGTAGTCCAATTCCTTGGAAAACAATTTTAGTGGTGTAGCAGATCTTACACACAGAAAGTTACAGAATATATTTAAAGGCAAAAAAAGTCCAGGACAACCTACTGTGAGTAAAATATGATTCTGTCATTCAGTACTGCTGTTTTCTTGAAATGTTGTTAGGTCTGATGTGGAGACTGGCATCAAAATGCAAGTCAAAATATGTAGAGTTTTCAGATATATGTTAGATATTGTTTTGGGCTGATTTCTTTTGACATCCAGCTGTGTTTGTGTTTGGGAGCAGTGCTTGAAATCAAGGGTCATCTCTGCAGGCAACTGTGCTGAGAAAAATTAACTGGCACAGTAAACTGAAAGGGTTTGAGTGAAATACCATTCACAGCTGAATGGGAATACTTCAGACAGGTTACAACAGTGGGGAGATTGTCATAGGAAAAAAATATTTCTTGACAGACTAAGTGACAAAGGTACTGTTTTCCTTAGGATATTAATGAGTAATAATTTCACATGTTTTCCTCACTCTCCTATTTCAACAAAATCCACATATACCAGGGTGCTGGCTGAGCAGAAATATTCTAAAAATATTAATTTCTTCCCCTTATGTCCCCAGAACTCCAAAGACTCATCAGCTCAATTTTTCTCACTGTTTCTAGAATTGATCAAATGCTAGGAATTTAGATGATTACTTGGAGCATAAAAAAATTGGATTTTGTATAGAGTTGAGATATGAATAATAAAAGCTCTGGAAATTAGCAGAATATATTCAAAATACCAAACAAGTTAAAGAATTTGCAAACTGATGGGAATTGTCTGTTTGCAGCTGTCTTGTGTGAACAAGGATGTTGTGGTGGGTTTGGTTTCTATGTATTGCAATGAACAGGAAGGTATGTTTCTTATGTTGTGCTTATATTAAGAAGTCATGCTTTGTACTTTCCTTGTTAGGAGTTAGGTAATGACAAACCAGAGGTCATTTGTCTTCACACACCTAATAATACAGCAAGTCACACCCAAGACCTGTTTACTTTCAGTGCCTGCTTCCTGAAGAGAAAGTGCTTTTAGAAATGCACAAAATCATACTGAGATTAAGTGAGGGAGAACCTGGTACATGTAACAGTCTCTTAGTCATTGAAGACTGATGAGATACTGAGATCTGCACATACAGTTCTCTCCATTGTTGGATATTAGTAACTACAATTAGAATTATTTATATACTTGCATATAAATTTCCATCCCCTCTCTGCTTCCTGTGCAAGCCATATTACAATGAGGATGAGATGTATTTGTGAGTCACCCTGGCACCCTTTTAACCTCAAAGTGAGTAGCAGGCTCATTAGGGTAAAATGCTTCTGCTCTTTAAGCATACAGACCAGGGTATGGCAAATTTTTCTGCAGAATTGTCTTTTTTCACATTGATGAAAATTACTTTAAATAATAAGTGAATATGTAGATTCTTGCACTCTAAATATCTAAATTTGCTCAGATGAATCTCATTTCCTTGGACAATGAAGTTTGTCTACTATATATATATGCTTGCATAGCACCAGTATATAAAAAAAAAGGGTGAATGGTGGCTCTGATCCCTCTGCCCAGTCACTTGAGGATGTTTATTGAAACACAGCAATTCTGCTTGAGAACTGGAGTCCTTGAGAATTAGAACAGTTCTCTGACTTTAGCACTAGCCAGGTCCAGGTGCTTCTGGGAAACAAACAAAACAATCAAGACAACTGCAAAAGATGAATAAATAATTTCCTAATCATAGTTTGATTTAATTTCACCTTGAAATTGAAGCTTCCCCCCAGTTCAAAAGCTTGTTAATTAGTTCTAAAAAAATCTTAATATTCTTTTGTGCCCTATAATGTGCATTTTGTCTTGTACTCCAGGTAAATGCAAAGCTTTGGTTAACAGCTTTCTACTAGTAGTCCTTGGGTGTTTCACACAGAAATGAACATGTCTAGCCCATGTCTTAGAGCACACATATGTTAATAGAAACAATGTAAATAACAAGTGTCACTGTATCAGTTTTTGGCAGATGGGGGTTAATTCATCAAGATGCTAAGCAAATTGATTCCATCACAGAAAATTCTTTACACAAGTTCTTAACTCAGTGATTTCCAGCCTTTGTCATTTGCAGTGTTTTTTAGAAGTACCACCTCTGACACAAATACAAATATCATCTATGGTCTCACATTTCTTTGCTGTTCTCTGACGTCATTTTAGAAGTCACCAGTTCCCATAAGCATCAGGTAACAAAGGTTCAAAGTCATTGTCTAAAATGAGGCAATCCTGTTTACCTAACCATATGGCAGCGTGTTTAAGTAGGATAGCTCTTCTAGTACAAAACATTCAGAGCATTTAGAATATGCACAGTCCACAGTATCAGATACAATAAAGCCCCACTGTGTTTAGCGTGTATAGGAATGTCTGCAAATCTATGCTATTTCTTCCCCATGATATTTTACAATTGAATAAGCACAGTCTCTGGTTCATGGATTTAGTCTTTTTCTTCATGTCAGCATTGGAAAAGCAGTCTAAACCACCAGTACAACATTTCCAGAGAAGAAATAGAAATGAGATTTAAAAGTATTTTTTGGGGTTTTTTTTTAAATCTGAAGTGGCTGATGCCTATTGTCTGTGTAGTTTTCCTACTCATTAACATGTCAATTGAATTTCATTTATTGATTGCTAAGGAAGAATCTGGAGGGTTTAATTTTCTTATATTCATTTTAATTAACCTTCCTTCTTAAATGCTAAATTCACACCTCTGCAGTGCATAAACAATTTAATATGTCCTCAATATATCCAGATTTTTATGGCTATAGAATACTGGGAAACTCCATTGTTTGTTGGCTACACTAAAACAGTGTCAGTCTTTATTCTTCCTGCTCCCAGATGAGGGTCTGTGTATGGAGGGGAAGATACAACAGAAACATAGCAGAAAAGTTACTCATTTTATTCAAAACATAAACAACAAGGGGGGATTTTGAAAGTGCCCAGAGTTGGTCTAAAACATTTTTAGTTCTACAGAAATGAGTGGTAAGACTCCTGCTGACTTCAACAATGTATGGTTAAAAAACAGCATCATTGGCTTTCTTTGTAATAAGACATTTGCAGCTAATTCACAGTACAGACAGTCTCCCAGGTTCGTGGCTTTTTCGAAATAATTTTGCAATACAAAGGCCAAAAGCACAGCTAAATTCCAAGAAAACAGAATTTTTCTTTCTATATTTAGAGGTGGTCATGCTGTTATTTTTAACTGCTTCATAGTATTGACTGTGCAGCTCCAGTTTTGGCCTCCATGTTTCCCAAAAGTCTCTGCATTATAGCAATTATACATCTCTAGCAGGCAGTCTTATTAAACTGTTCCTCTCTGTTTCTATCCCACTGCTTCTTCAAAGTGCTTGGCACACAGTTTTTCATGCTGTAGAGCACCTGGTTAAAATGACCCTATCTTCTCTTCTTCATCTACTTAGACAAACTTTCTGGATAAAGAAACAAAATTTCATAGTTTTTGCCCCCAGAGACATTGCACATAATGTACCAGAGTGTACCATTTTCCATTTGAAACATTGACACTAGAATATTCATGATAGCAGTCAAAAAGGTGAAAACCTGTGATTTCATTACTTTATTTACATCTAGAAATCGTTAGCTTCAGCTGCTAATCTGTACCTGTACATGTGATATCTGGGTCATAAAAAGTAAATTCAGTGTATTGTCCTTGATATAATTCACATCAGTTATGCACACATCCTGTAATAGTCCAACAGCTTTTGGATTTAAATAATTTTCAGGTGAAAAGGAAACAATTGTTTACATTTAGTCACATTCCACTATGTTTGAAAAATATAACTAGTAATAGAAATAAAGAAAAACTGAATTTCCTTCCACTCTGAATCGGTAAACCTCCTGACAGAGAAGCACAGCACACTTAGTGTCAAGGGGCTTGAAATTTCTGGAAAACAAACCTAACATGCACGTTAATACAAATATTAGCTTGAATATAAGGAGAATCATGATTATGATTTTGGAGTGCCTTTCCAGATATGGAATGCTATGCAGGGGACAATTCTCTCAAAAGTTTAAATGTAGGTCAAATCATGCTAGAGAAACACAGCCTTTTGACTCCAAGGAGACCAACAATCCTGAGGCTGGAGGTAGCACTTCAAAGGCATTTTTAGCTTTGTTCTGTGGAGGGAATCATCCATTACTCTCTGGATTTATCTATTAGAATGCTGGACCCAGTGGCTACAGTCAGCCAATGCAGTTGCTGTGCAAGACCTGCCACTTCAGAGCAGCTTTACCTAGAGCTGACAACACTCACCTGCCCTGAGAAAAATCAGCTGGGAGAGTTAAACCAACACTGGCAATGAGTGGACAGTAAGAAGTATATAGAAGAACTGCCTTCTCTCAAGAGTTTTGGTTTGTCTGAGGAGGTAGGCACATCTCTCACTAGGGAACTTTAGACAACTCTTGGGTGACTCTTTGATGATGCAGAATCTTTACAAATCTTTGAAAGCAGAAGAGAGACTTCAGCACCCTTTGAATCACGAAGATGTTGGTAAGGGCCTTTGACAAATGGGAGGCTCAGCAGAGGACAAAGACAAGATATTGCACCTGGAGGCAAACCATGCAGGCAGACACTGCCCCTGATATTGTCTAGGTTTCAGCACTTTCAAGAGAGTTTTCAAAGGTTTTAGATGTTTATCAGGGTCATCAAGCATCAAATTCTTTTTGGATCTCTGTCTTTCATAGGAGAATCTCAGTGTAATTTCACTAAGTGGAAATTTTTTGATAACTTGCATCAGCTGACAAATTAGCAGAAATCCGAGGTAATGTTCCAGGAACACAAAACAGACTGCAGTTTTCATGTGTATTAAATAGTCAGAAAATTCCTATGGGGGTTACCTCACCTGATGAACTGCATTCAAACATCTCCCATGCCTTGTTCTCATTAAAGCCATATTTTGCATAAACTGACACTTGGAACTAAGACAAGGCATGACCCTTCTTCCCTACTTCAACAGAGAGTGCAGGGTATGGAGGGTTTGTAAGAAGCAGAATAATTTATTTTTAATTAATGTATTATCAATAACTATAATAGTAATAATAGTAATTGTAATACTACTATTACTACTACTACTACTACTACTACTACTACTACTACTACTACTACTAATAATAATAATAATAATAATAATAATTTAATTATATTTATTTCATAATTAACCATTGAAAAAGTTCAGTATACTTCCAGCATGCTTCTGTCTGCACTGCTGGGAGCCTCAACAATTTTGAAGTATGGCACTTTTGGAACTTTTACCTCAAGAAAAATATGAAATAAAAGCACTGATTCTCTTGGTGATTTAAAACTAATGCTGGCCAATGTTTATTTTATTTTCAGCTAACACTTCTAATGTGGCACTTACCTTATTTTTTGTGATATTTTCTCTCTTATAAACTTAGCTGCAACTAGATCTACTTAGTGATCTCACTTCCATCAATTTTGCTCCTCTTAAGGATAATTTGAGAGAAAATATCCACAACAGAAATCTGGGGAAAAAAAAAAGTATATTTATTACTTCTAAATATGGCAGAGTCCCATCACTTTGACTTGCTTTTCTCCGTGAAGATCCTATAACAGCAGTGCTTTAAGACAACACTGGAATGATGAGACTTTGGTCTCATCAACTCAGATGTCTTTGCAGCTACAGTTACAAAAACAGTGATAGGCCAAGGAATATTTCTTTCATCATATTTGGAACAGTGGGCTGCTGCCTTGCAACACATAGCCAATGTTGCTATGGTTTTGGATGACCTGGGCAGATGAATTCACCATGAGCTCATCTCAGTGGAATAATCAGGGAGACAAAATAATCTGTGTCATCATGGCCAAAAATTTTGGTTGCTTTTGAAATATCCACATTTGAGATTGACCTAAAATAACGCTCAGGAAGCACACTAATGTGCCTCAGATTGCTAAAGCCCAACAGTAGGCACCAACGAGTATTTATAGGCCATTGTGATGGCAGCTCTGAAAAATATTGGTGTGATAGCCCTGCATTAGGTATCCTGCAGAGATTTCTCACATAATTCTCCCAAGTTGTCAGTGTATTCCTTTTGTTTGGTAAGTAGTTTTAGTTCAAGAACTTTTTTAACTCTCCAGGCAATAAATATAGGCCTTTTGTGAAATTTTGCAAATACTCTGTGACGTTAGCATTAGAATGAGCAATGAACTGTGTATTCAAGCTCAATAACTGTGTCATGGGAAATTAAAATTATGAGCACCTTTACAGTGATTCATTTTATCTCAGTGACTTCCCATAAGAACCTTGGGGGGGGGTTGCATTTTCAAGTATTATGGCTCAATATCTCCCCTCTGCTAACATGAAAGGGAAGAAAGAATCATGAACAGGCCATATTAAGCACTTTTTAAAATCCCAGCTTTTGACAAGTACTCAGTTTCCAGCCTTGGCTATTGTCAGAGCCCAAGCAGAATTTGCTGTTTATCTGGTCAACTCAAAGAGATTTTGCTATGCTGGTATCACACAATGCAGTTTTGGTTCTGTCATGCCAGGACAGAATAAATACACTACAACTTAAAAACAAAAAATTAAAAGAGAAATTATTAAATTATAGTCTTTAATTAGAATTGAATTGTGAAGATAACTAGGGAGTGGTTATTGTTTATTTCCTTGAGTACAAGAAGAGAACCATCCAAAGAATCAGTGACACAACACTTTTAAACAAAATGTGATTTTTTTTTTTCTCATGAAGTGCAATTAAAATGCCAATATCACTGCCATGGCATATTGTGAAAGCCAAAACAAAATTGATTGACAATTTCTCATAAAAGAATTCCAAGCATGGTGTTTTTAAAAGATAAATAATGCTGAATTTACTGGAGCAGGATCATCCCCTACCTGCTATGTTTTGTATTTTTCCCTATTGTATCCACATTGAGGCACTCTTAATAGACCTATTAGCAGAAAAAAAATATACAATCCAGATGAATCTTTGTTCTGACCCAATATGACTACTTTGTATGCTTATGGCTCATGAAGCTTTTGCTACTTCTTACAAAAAGGTTTCCTTAACATCCCATGGCTTTTCAGACGCAGATGGAGAAAAGCAACAAAATTGCTTTAAAACTGCTTTGAATACACTTGTGAGGTAGAAACACAAGTCCTTTTTGAGAAACAAGCTTAACTGTTAGTGGCATGTAGATCAATGCCTGCATTATTTATAATGTTCATTTCCTGACTGCAAGTATCAGCCTTGAATTTGACCTCATAGGCTCTTCTCTTCTAGAATTCCTATGTACTCTTCTCTTTGAAGTTTTTCAGGCTAACAAAAATCTCTGCAAATTTGTTTTGATTTTCTCCCAGACTGCCAGAAATTGGTGAAAACATGAGAAGATATTTTTCAATAAAAACCTGAGGCTTAGGCAGGGGTTGGTTTTTAGACACCTTATTTTCCACTTTTCAGAAAGACTGACTTTGCTGTAAAGGTTAGTGCTCCCCAGTGACACACACATGCTGATGAGTGGGCAGCAGGAGCCTGGATCTGTCCTTTGAGCTGAAGAGAAACATGACCATAATTGAAAGCTCTTCATTTAGCCCCAGCCAGGACAGTGTCAAAATAAGCCAAAAATCATTTGATCTCCTGCGCTTGTGGACAGTGTGTTGTGTCCATGCAAGTCCAGAAAAAAACATCCTACAATTTCTGTTACTTTTTAAGTATTTGAGCTTCTAATGTTTTTATAATTATACAGCCTGGGAGTTGATTTCTTCTCCTAGTGTTTGTGATCCTAATTAAGCCTCACATTTTTTACTAACATTTCATCCTATTTTGTATGGGGAAGCAACCTCTGGAGACGCTGTTCTGTTGTGCTGTGACACCCGAGGCCTTGCATCTCTCTAATTACTGAGGCCTGCCTCTGCTCCATTAGGATACTGTCCTGTTTAATCCTCTCTTGCTTTTACAGTCTGGGAATGGTTTCTTTTCCTAGTATTTGAAGTTCAAATTAAGTCTCATGTTTATTAGTAAGAGCATCATTCCATGGGAGAAATACAAGCCCTGTGAGAAAGATCAGAGAGTGCTGTGCCACTTAGGCATTCCCGCAGTACGGAGGGGGTCGGGTCAGCAGCACAGCACAGGCAGAATTAGCTTTGTAGGGAACAAACAAACAAAACCCCTCACATCTTCAAATCCTATCCAAAGGCCACAACAAAAGCCTGAAGCTTAGGGAGGTGCTTTCAGTTAGCTTTGATAAGGGTGCAGAGAAACTAGGAAAGTCTGAAGATAAGATTTGCATAAACCAAGTAATCATGGCCTTGTGGTCTGGGCTCCAGAAGTGACAAGCATGGCGGCAGTAGGGTGAGTGTCGATGACTAAGGAGGGAAAGCTTTTTACGTTGTTCTGCTCTGTCCAAGGAAGTATCACTCCCTCTTGCCACTGTGACCACTGACACAGACTTGTGCAAAGCCCTCAGGACAGGTCATTGCAAGGTGTACAAACCAGGACAGCTGCTCTGACAGACCCACTTTCATACATACCTTGCTGTCCTGCCTCTGTCCATTGTAAGTTTTAACCAAGACTGGTGTAACAGACTCAAAAGAAGCAGTACTGTGAAGTGGTGAACATGAAATTGTGTTGGAACTCCAACCTCTGTTGATGGTTCTGCCATGGACCTGCTTTATGTCGTATATAGAATTAAATCAATGGCTTCTTATCCAAATTTTGTTTGCTGCTTTTCTCTCCAATGCCTTTTCCCTGATGTTTTATCATGTTCTAATCAGCATCACACTGCTGCTGACTCTGTATCTGTCTCTGATATGCAGCTGACTCTGTATCTGTTTGCAGCTCAAAGACATCAGCTTGAATGTAATAATGAGTTGTGACAGCAAAAGCAGCACAATTTCTATGAGGAGTATTCGCCCTGCAGTTATCAAGGTTTCAGGTTTTTTTAACTCACAAGAATATCATCCTCAGCCCTGTGAACTCCTGCTTGCTTTGCAGATCTGGATTCACTTATCTGTAATGAAACTGGAACAAATGGGGAAAAATTTTCTACTGCCACATGAATAAAAGGACAGCAGTCCTAAAAGGTTGCAGCCGTCTGCAATCTGCATTGGTAGAGATTCAGACAATTTTGTGATGGCACCAAAACTGAATTGCTTCAATTTTCAATAAAGATAATGGAACAATAATGGTCTTGAATGCAGAGAACAAAGGCAGGATGACCAGTGATGCTATGGAAATAATAAATAACTGTATAGAAGAAACACTTAAAAAGTGCAATGCTATCACAATCTTGAAGGACCAGATAACCAACATCTGGCCCAGTGTTACAAGTCTAGCAGCAGGGAGTTTTTACCAGACTTGTGAAATCTAAGGAACATTTTTATGACTGGAACAAAACAGGTATAGCTCACACAGCATGTGGATAAATGCTGAACTGCTGTGCTAAGGACTACAATGCTCTTAAATACTAGCAAACGAAAAACAGTTAAATGAAGAAAGGTGATAAATAAGGAAAATGGGACAGTTTAGCAAACATTGTCTGTGCCTCACTAGTATGATAGCTCTTCCTGATAAGCTAACTGATCTTATAAACAAAAGGTCTAATCTACCTGGGATTCAGTAAATCGTTTAATATAGTCCCACATGGAACATTACTAGTTAGGCTGGGTAAAACGTGGATCACTACAAGATTCACAGTAGAAGTACAAGATTCAAGTAGAAGGGGGGGAATATCTAGAATAAAGAGGACAAGTGAATTGGTTGTTTCAAGAGAGAATTACCAGTTTACAGAAAAACTACCTGTGGACTCCCACAGACATTGCTTTTGGAATCAATTGCACAGGTGAAATTTGCTGATGCTACTAACCTAATCATCACAGAGACTACATGAATCAAAATTTTTTACAGCAAAAGGAGAGCTTGCCCTGTCCTCAGTCCAGGGTGATGGGGTATAAGCCACATCTGATCCAAAGCTATATAACCCAACATCTTTAGGCTTGATTTACTAAATGAGGAGAGACTCTCATACATAAGCAGAACCTCAAGGCATTTGAGGCATTTGCAAAGGATCTAGCTCCCATTGCTGGGTTAGAGGCTGTGATTAGATCAAGTCCACAAAGGGCTTGCTTTCGTACCCAAAAAGAATAAACAAGATGCAGGACATAAAAAGGAAGAAGACCTGTAGATTAGAGTAAACAAGGCAGGGCACAAGGAACCCAAAGTCTAGAAAAATAACATTTTGCCAGAAGTTCATTGTTATCAGGAAGAAATATGAAATAGGAAAAGCTGGGTACATTATCTAATTCCAGGATGAAAGTGATTCGCAAATGTAATACAGTGAGCAAAACACCCTCCTAATTTCAAACACAGCTATGTTTATTGTGGAATGCTGCAGTAAGATTACTTTTTATATTTCAGCAGAATCACAGAACGAGTGAAATGGGAAGGGACCACAGTGGGTCATCTGGTCCAACTTCCCGTCACAAGCAGGGTCATCCTAGAGCACATGGCACAGGATTGCATCCACATGGGTTTTGATTATCTCCAGTGAGGGAGACTCGATAGCCTCTCTGGGCAACCTATTCCAGTGCTTGGTCACTGCACAGCAAAGTTCTTCCTGATATTCAAGTGGAACTTCTTGGGCATCAGTTTCTGCTCATTGTCTCTTGCCCTGTTGCTTGGCACCACTGAGCAGAGCCTGGCTCCATCCTCTTGGCACCCTCCCTTCAGAGACTGATGGGCATTGATGAGGTCAGTCATCAATCACTCTCTCAGTCAACTTTCCTTGAGGCTGAACTGGCCCAGCTCTCTCAGCTTGTCCTTGTAAGGGAGATGCTCCAGTCTCTTAATCCTCTTTGTTGCTCTCTTCTGGACCTGCTCCAGGAGCTCCATGTCTCTCTTGTCCTGAGAAGCCCAGAAAGGGATACATCACTCCGGATGTGGATAGACATGGTGCTCCCACATCTTGCCAGGGATTAAGGTGAGTGGGACTGGGTGGTTGTTCCCTATGCTCAACTGCATTCACAGGGACAAGAAAGGTGAGCACAGAAGGCTGCAGATGACAATATGAGCACCACAGAGCCTTTCTTCTGGGATGATTTTTTCTATGTTTGTTTCACTACATATATGGCTATGTCCTTATTCCTCATTTGTTTACTATGAGTGTTGTTACAGGGGGATTCTGTATGGGTAGAGCTGTGCTTTGCTTCCTTCTGGCTAACACTGGCTGATAACATGGGCATATTATTTTTGTTTCAGGACAAAGTCACTAGAGTTAATTTAGGCCATAACAGTGAGAGAGAACTGCTCATTGAATCAGATGCTGATCTCAGCAGGGAGGTGGTAAATGATTTCCATGTGGTAATTTAAAAATCTGTTCCTTATTGTTTCTCATCTGTTAGCTGTTGCTTCCCAACTGGGCCTGTGCTTGACTGTGTGCTAATTGGACCCAAAAAGCATTGGTAAGAAGGGTCAAAGAACCAAAGCCTTGGTTTGGATCTTGGCCTATGATACAGGGAAGCCATGCTCTGCTCAGCACCTGGAAAATGAAATGCTTATATGAAACAGAAGACAAGGTTAACACAAGAACAAATTGCTTTAGGCTTGTCATAAATACATTTTGGCTAGAATTTGTTCTGAAACACTTCTCCTGATCATAGCAGTAGGATTCTGGAAAATCCATTTTTGGAAAGCATTGCACGATACCCCATCCAGTCAACATCAGAGAACAAGCTCAGCAGTTGTGGGCACCCCTTCAAGTTCTTTGTTCTTATCTTTGAGAGAATTGCTAAGAAAACTCTGTCCTCATCCATCTCTTAGGTCAGAATGCATGGGCCAGAGAAAAAGATGCTTGATTTTTGGTTCTCAGGTGGAGTTTGCAGAATTGGCATTTATGACAACCATCTGATCTCATTAGGCATAGAAGCCATCAAGAGATGATAAATGTGTAATCCCATAGCACCATTTTTGCAGTTACATTTTCAGAGCTGAGCAGCATGTAATGCCAAGCTGAATAGAAAGGGTCTATTTTAAATATTGCTGTCCTCATGTGCTGACTTAAGGAAAGGGTGGTACACACACCCCCCAGGCCATGAGTCAGGCAGACCTACCTATCAGCTATCTCATTAGCAGATATAGGGACACAAAGGGTGAATTAGAAGATGGAATTTAGAAAAGACAATGGGCTTAAGGCTCAGCTGTGCAGCAGCCAGTGGCAGGATGACATTGTGTATATGTACAGATTCCAAAAAGCACTTGGTGCATGTTAACTGCTCTGCAAACTCAATATGTTTGTTCAGCCAGCTTCTTTCTGCCTGCCAGGTGGGTTTGTCTGTAGTGTCTGATTTCTCTACAACAATCTGGTTTTGTGCATGTGTTCCCTCTTAAAAATATGGCTTAAAAAAGTTATTTTCTAATTAGAATTTCAAAAGACAAAATGCTGATACAAAACAGCTTTCAACATTTTCACACATCACCATAAAAGTAAGCACAGAAAAGGTGAGCAGATAAGATTTACTGTGCTCGCTTAATTTGTATTTAATAAATACCACTCATAAAAGATAATGCTCACATTACTATAATAAAATAATTGATTGAATGAGAGGGTGAAATAAGAAGGGCAATTAATTATGATCACAGTAAAGTTTTACGTTAGTACTTCTCTAGAATTTATGGAACAAGGAATAGCTGCATGGTACACTGAAATCAGAGAGAGGTGCTTGGTTTTGAACTGCATTGGGATCAGAGAATGAACTACACAGTTGATTCCTATCATGTTCTTATCATGTTCATGTTCTATCATGTTCTTTAAAATATCTGGCTGAGGCAGAAATTGCCACTGATTTGTCATTTTGGTTTTTTTAAGTCATTTACTTCATTCCAGTGAGCAATAGGTAAAGCTGTTAAAATAAATGGATGTCACCAGACATATAAATGGTGCCTTGTCTAATGAGCCCTCTGTGTCTCATGGAACTGAGATATCTTTTATCATCTCAGTTACTGATGTAGACACAAGTGAATAGCTGCAATATAAGCTACAGCAACCAGCACAAGTGGGTAGACATGTTACTTTCAGCTTGTTCTTTGAGGTAAAACTTGGGGTATATAACATATAAAATGCAAATAAAAGTCATGGTGATACAGATATATGATTACATATATAAATATATGTATATATATATATATATATATAAAGCATCATATGGAAACTACAGACTGTTTATCAAATATCTCCTTATACATATTTTAAGATCTTACTGAATCATTAGATCATATGTTTGGCCTTCAGGATATCAAAGGACACATCATTTCAATCTGTTCTCCTTTACTGACTCCAATAAGTTAACTTTTATATCAGTCCAAAAGATATCCAGCCAATATCAATAGCATTTGAAACTCTTATCAGTGGTTTTAAAATTTGTGTTGATGTATTTTTATTGATCTTCTTTTCTACATTCCCTCTCTCTGTCACAAGATCAGTAATTTTCTCCTATGGAGTCAATCGGTCCTGTAAGAGAGCTGGGGAATCATTGAATAGATGCAAGGGATAACTTCCTCTAAAACAAACAAACAAACAAATTATACAATACCAGATGGGAAGGTAATCCTGGGGATCAGAACAACCAAAAATCATCCTGAAAGGCATTTTCAGTGGACCTTCTTGGGATTATCCACTCAGAGCAGACTCTAGGAAACAAGACGAAAAGGTAACCCTTCTTACCAATGAAAGATATGAAAAGGAAAAAAAGATAAGAAGCTTCATACATGGTGACAATTAAGGTATACTGAATGTGGGTGACAGCTAATAGGGTGGAGGAGCCCTAAAAGAGCCTGGAAAACCTTTGAGCTCAAATGAAAATTTATGTGGACATGTAATGCCTTTAAACCAAAAGGGCTGTCTGAAGGTGACATATAGTCAGAAGATTTTGAATAATATCCTGTGGAAGTTAATCACACTCCAAAGGGAAATAGCATAGAAAAAGAATGCAGGTATTCGCTGTTTAATGTGAGAGGGAATGTTGAGTGAGACAACACAAAACCTCTTAACAACACAAGGTAATTCTTCACTGTGTTCCTTAATTATATACCATAAATGTCAGTCACAGTTCATGTTACCTGTAGTTAACTGTAATCCACCTGCATAAACCAAACATAAATTAGCCACTTTGTACAGGTTGATGTTAAATATGCTTCAGAATAGGGTACACGTGATTGCCAGTGGAGATGGGGGGGGAAACATCTGTAATATCAATCCATAAATCTCACTTTCCTAACCTGGAGCACTCTTAACCATACTTCTTAACAAAAGCTCTGCATCAATGTAAATTTTTGTCCCTATCTGCCTGTTGAATCTTCTAAATTTGCCTTGTTTGTGCAGGGTGAAAAGAATTCCTCTTGAGGCTATGGCAGGTCTCTGCTTGTAAAAATGACAGACTATTAGAAATGCAATCCATTGTGTGGCAAGGGAACAGAACTTTTATTCTAGGTTTCCTCATAAATGAATATATTAGAAAATGTGTTATCAGCAGGCTGTTTATGACCAGAAATATTTTCTTATACCTTAGTGCTCCTTATATCTTTAGATTAGACACTTGTAAAATAAGCCATTATGTGTAATAAAAAGTATTTAATGAAACTTTCATTTGGAGGACATTGAATTCAACAGATTTAACTTTGACACTGACAAATTTCTCACAAGAGATTATTTGCATGGAAACCACTGGGGTCTCATTTTAGTTCCTGTAATACACCAGAACAGTGATTTTATCATTTCAAAGTCATTTATAAGAGCCTGGAGCTAAATGACACAATGGCAATGCTTAGGATTGCAGCAGTACATCATCTGCATAAGTGGCATAACTTTCACTGCTGTGATAATCATTCACAGAGCCTATATCATACATATAAACATGTTTCAATCGGGGAGAAAAAAAAAGGTGTAATTGATCAATTATTTCCCAAAATGTCTTATCATTATGCAGCACATGTTTATCTAAATTTTAAAAAGGACTGAAAAGTATGGTATACTGATTAGGTTATAATTTTCATACCTTTTAGTAGACCAGATGCTATACTACTACAATTTTTCACAGTTATACACAACACAGAAGTAAAAAATAAATACAATTTACTAATAAATTTATGCCAGGTAATCCCCTTGACTGCAAGAAAAAAAAAAATCATAGAATCTAATTAATACTCTAAAATGAACACTGTATGTGTCTTGGACAGACCCTGGATTCAAATTTTTATTTTAAAGCTGTTAAATGATAGTCAAACAGACCCACCTAACAAGAGTCACAAGTACATAAACAAAAAAGGCAAAAAGGAAAATCAATGCAAATGTATAGCCTCCAAAGTAGAAGGATCAATATCCTCTGATGTTAATACCATGGTTAGATTTATTAACCACCTAGGCGTCTGAGATAGAATTTATATAAATACTTATCCCCTCTGTTATAAGGATTTATATTTGGAGTTCATCCTTGCAAAAGTCTATTATAGTAGGTAGCCTCTTTACTAAAAAATACTCCCTACAGCAGTGACATTTCTTGTATAAATCACTCCCTAACTGCTACAGAAACTGAAATGGGATTTTAAGCTCCTGATGACAGTTCTTCAAAAACATCCAAATTCTTTTTTTTTTGAGGACAATTTAGGTGAGATTTTCTAAAACTTATTTGAGGACCTAAATGTTCCTGATTTGATAGGAGCCAAGAGTTTCCTGTTGTAGGCTATGGTCTTTTCATTCTGCACTGGGAAAATGAGAGATCTTCCCAGCAAAACCCGGAGTTTTTTTGGTTGGTTGGAGACCACAGCAGTGGGCAACAGAATAGGACAGGTTGTAACTCACTTATTTCAGGCCCTTCTGCATGTGGCATGTATTCACAATCCATCACAGGGAGAAATTCAAGGAAGTGCTTTTTTAGGTAGTACTCTCAGTATCTGGGCAAATACAAAAACACCAGCCTTCAAAAGTAACTTGAAGTGCAGAATTGTATGTGGCCCAAAGATGACCTGCAGGGACCAGAGGAAAACCCAGTTCTTGTAATGGTTTCCCTCAGGCTAAATCCTTCACTGGCTGGGCAACTTCATATCACAGAGTTTAAGTACAGCTTTTATTTATGCCAACTGTGATAAATAAATAGGAAGACTAGGATAAGTAAGAACCAGTCGAAATTCCTAGCCTACAATGAAAACAAGCACAGTCACAGAACATATATAAAGACAAGCACCAGGCACCAGAGATGCAGCCTGGGTTGTTTTGAGAAGAGAAAGCAAAGAGAAGAGAAGAGAAGAATTGCTCCAACTATTATGATTTCCTGTTATTAACTCTACTGTTAAGTTCTCTCTATTGCATTTATATACTTTCAAAGGTACCTGGCTTTTAATGTATTAATTCTTCCTAGTACCTAAGTCTCCCAAGTACTCGTGCATGCCTCCGTGCTCTTAAATAGTGGCTATAATGAGTACAATTGTGGTTTTAACAGTTCTGGTTTCACTACATTAAGGTAGTAAAAATCATTGAAAGGATTCTTCAAAATTATTATCCTGCCTTGTGAGCAGGTTTGCCACTTACAACAGCCTCTGCTTGAAAGAGGCAACACAAAGAAGGGAACGATTTGTTAGCAGCGCTATCAGGGGAATCTTCCCCCTCTACCCATGTGTGTAATCTGCTTGCTCTAGCTATCAGTCATTTTTCCTATGCACCACTCTATGGTATTTACTCAAAATGAAATCCTGCTTTTTGAACCTGTTATTGTCAGTCACTGCTCCTCTGCAAACTGAATTCAGGGATTTTTTTTCTTTTTTCTTTGGATTTCAGACTTATGCTTATGTTTTCTTCTAGAAACTAGTGCCTCATTTGATATAGCACAAACTTATCATCACTTAATTTCTCCTAATTATTTGCATGAGAGATATTTCCTGCCTAGTAGTAACCCCATAGCAGATTGGCAACTGTGCAAAGGATGCATGGCATACCAGGGAGTCAGAGTATTTCTAATTGTGTTTTTATCTTGACTCGGACATAGGAAGATCTGACACCATGGGAACCCCTGACCCCGTGGGGGAAGAACAGCTGGCTCTCAGACCCACACCAGACTGCAAAGCTTAGCTTGAGACTCTGCATGTTTAAGCATTAACACTTCTTATGTTATTGTTGTGTTATTCAGCAGCTGCAACAACCTTTGGGGATACCTTGCTGTGCTTGCTGAGACAAAGCTGTTTGTGAAGCCAAATGGCATTGTGCCTGAATAAGACCCAAATTTGGACAGATACTTATACTCCTGTAATTCCTTCATTTTTGCCTTGAGTGCCCCATGCTATGAGGTTCAGTACTTATATTAAAGATGCTTCATTTTGTCAAGGTGAAGGGTGTTCAGCCTGCTGAATATTTTGCTTAAGAAGGGACTTACCTTCTCTCTCCTTTCCTGCAGTTTCCCCCCTGCTGATGGATGATCTTTCCCCAGTGACCCTAGAGAAGGTATTTTTCCCCAAGTGTGAAATTGATTCCAGCTGACAACAGAGTGTGTCAATCACATCCCACTTTTGTCATCTTCAAAGACTCCTCTTCCCCTTATTTAAATTGTATTTTCATAATTGAAAATTGCTTTCAGATGACTTAATGAATTCCTCCACTGTATTAAAGGCTGAAAGCAGATGAAATGCTGCAGCTTTCAGATTAAGTGCATTTTTATAGAGAAGCTTTAGCAGAAGCTTCAGCAACAGCAGCAACAATTTTTTTGTATTGAGACATGCCCACTAAAGAAGTAAATCAGAGTGGTAGAAATGGCATTTTCCACTAGCACCACTGCAAGAAAACAAGTCCTAAATTGTAATTTGACCTTATGGATATACTTGTGAAGCTTCTGAATTGCTGGACTGACATCAATCTCCAAACAACTAAAGTGATCCATTGATCAACTGAGATTTGCATTCTTTCCTGTTAATATAGTGCTGCATATATTTTCCATTGTGATATCTCTTTAGAATGATGAGGATGACCCTGGAAAGCATAAATACTGATGGCAAAACATACTGTGCAACCTCTATTAGCTATCCACAGTTCATCTTATGATAGCAAGTAGAGAGAGACATAAACTGTTTTCTTATGATGATACTCCTGATCACTGAGGCTTAAAATGCAGACTTGCACAACAAAGTAGTAGTTGATAAACACAGCTGAACTATTAAACTATCTGAAGCTATGCTTTGAGACACTGTAGTGCAAATATCTGCTGATATTTATGCGTCAATTATTAATTTAGTTTATTTAAAAGCAGCTTAACTTTTAAGACCTTTTTTGTACAGAAGTGTGAACTAGCGTTTGTTTATATTTTAAAAATAAATAGCAGTATCTATATTTGGATATCAGACTTTTTAAACTCTTAATAATGTTTCTTTTGATGGTTTGGGTGTTTTTTTAAAAAACTGGACAGTGAGTTGGTATATACTGGTGGGCTTCAACACATGATTAAAAGCCAGCATCTCCTGTATTAGAATGAGTCAGACTGATTTTCCAGGCCCATTTATCTACATACTCATTCAAATGCAAATTTAGAGTAACTCCAGTAAAACAGTGAGGTTGCCTCAGTTTTGTCTGTTTTTCTGACTCTATGCACAGTGTCAGAAAAGGGACTACTGTGTTTGTATGTGTTTGTATGCATAAATCCCTCTGCCCTCTTACCCACCTGGACTTTATCTCACTTCCACCTTTTTTGGTAGTAGTGGTACTAGTAGTAGTATTATGGACAGAGCAAATGCAGTTCAGTCCCCTTTGCACAGTAGACTTCCACAGCGCAAAAAGCTCCAAAACAAGGAGGGGGGAAATGAAGTGCGTAGGTGAGCAGGTAAGATATAATATGTAAGGCCTAAACAGGACATAATTTTGCACAGAACTTTCCACTTGAGATTATCTTACAAACCTGACTCAACAGAATTGTATCTTGGTTTGTAACCTACACTTGGTAAATGTAACTTTAAACACCATGGCTTTCCCAATACTTAGCTCTGGTTCAAATTATCTGACCTGAAATCACAGTCAGGTATAACACACCAGCTCTGTGTAACAGGGAACAATTGTAGTTATTTATTTCACATTTTTCATGAATAATAATGTGGTAAAAATAGTCTAGGTGCTGCAATGCAAAGAAACTCAGCATTATCTGCAATGGGTTTTAGGGGGAAAAAGTGATTAATTTTTCATATAATGTAATGCATATCTGAGCCAGGGCACCCCTGGCATATGGCACGATATGTGTGAGTGATTTATGAACCAAACTGAGGCTGATGAGTGATGACACATTGGCTCTGTATTATTGCCTAGTTTATTGCAGAAAAGGTCTAACATGAAAAAACCTTTTCCTTTTCTATTAGCTTTTTCTTAAATATCACAATTGATGTGTCTTAGAGGTATAGCACAAATCTCACAGCTGAGGAAGCTCTAGTAGCTCCAGGCCATCTTTCAGAACATGACTTCTAAGTTGCACAGTAGTATAATTTAAGGCTATCCTTCAGTACCCTGCACATCAAAACATATTTTTAAGAGAATGTTAGAGCTGACTGCATTGACAGAATCCTTTTCTTTCCTGCAAGGTCTAGAATTTGTAGCATTAGCAACGCATGAGATAAGTGATGATATCCTGTTGTAGATTTGGCTTACCCAGCTCCTGATGAGATTTGTATTTCAAGTGCTTCTCTTAAGGAAAACTGAATTTTGATTTCATGTTTGTGAGGAAAGCTGTAGGGTATTCAGGCCTCCCATTCAAGATATGCCATAATTACATGAACAAGAACTTGTCAGGCGTGTTAAAGCTCTTCCCCTGATAAGAGTTTCACAGCTCAAAGGCTCGTCCTGATTATGTCTTTCTCATAAATAACGTTGATGGTTTTCAAAGGCAGATTTCAGAACCTACTAAGACCCACATGTAGAATCTTATAGAATCTTAAAAAAAGCCTTTGAGATCATCATGTCCAACTGTTATACTGGCCCTGCCAAGGCCACCACTAAACCATCTCTAAACACTTTATCTACATCCTTTAAATACCTACATGGATGGCAACCCAACTACTTTCCTAAGGAGTCTGTTCCAATGCTTGACAGTGGACATTATTGACATTATGAATGTGAATATTTTTTTTCCTTCTTTACAGTCTAAACCTCCTCTGGCACAACCTGAATCTATTTTCACTTATTCCATCGCTTGTTACTTGGAAAAGAGATCGACTCCCACCTGGCTACAACCTCCTTTCAGGCAGTTGTAGAGATCAATAAGGTCCCCTCTGAGCCTCCTTTTCTCCAGGCTAAACACCCCCAGATCCCTCATCCACTCCTCATCAGCTTTGTGATCCAGACACCTCTCCAGCCCCGTTTTCCTTCTCTGGACACACTCCAGCCCCTCAATGTCCTTCTTGGAGTGACGGACCCAGAACTGGACAAATGATTTGAGGTGCGGCCTCACCAGTGCTGAGTACAAGGGGACAGTCACTACCCTGCTCCTGCTGGCCACACCATTGCTGACACAGGCCAGGATGCCACCGGCCTTCTTGGTCACCTGGGCATGGCTGGCTCATGTTCAGCTGCTGTCACCAGCAGCCCCAGGTCCTTTTCCACTGGGCAGCTTTCCAGACACTCTGTCCAAAGCCTGGAGTGAATACATGGGGTGTTATGACACAAGTGCAGGACCCAGCACTTTGCCTCGTTGAACTTACAATTGGCCTCAGCCCAACAATCCAGCCTGTGCAGACCCTCCTGCAGAGCCTTCCAGCCCTCCAGCAGATCAACATTCCAGCCTAGCTCAGTGTTGTCTGTGAACTTACTGGGAGTGCACTTTGAGAAGCTCCACTTATTGCTCGGATGAAAGGACATTTAACTTGTCTGGAATGATGTTATCATTGAGTCCCATTCAGCAGCACACCTGATGTGTGCGGTACTGTGAAGTAAACACCTGAGATAGGAATAATTTTTGCTAATTCCTGTCCTCTGGATGTGGTGTCCTGAACTACACATTTAAGTTTCCTTAACTGAGAAGTGAGAGATACATTTTGATATTTTAGGGCTTTACACTTAACAGCATGATTGTATGAGCAGCCCATTTCTGCAGGAAGTTCAGAGCATCATAGAACAATCATAGAAGAGTTTGGGTCCTCTCCAGCTCTCTCATAATTCCCTTGTAACAATTAAAGATGTTGTAAGGTCTCCTGGAGTCTTCTCTTCTCCAGGGTGAACAGCCACAACTCTTAGCCTTTCATCATGGGAGGTAATGTTCCCATTGCTTTTCATTCCCATCACAGGACCGCATTTGTGCCTTTTTCCTTGCAGTGTTTTTGTACTTTAAAGAATTTTATTTTTTCACCAAATTGGAAATGAATGGCAAGTACTTGGTCTGCTACTGAGATGTTTTTGTTGGGGAGGAAATAAGATTAGCTGTTAAGACAGGTTCAACTCCCTGTGAAGCCAATGCCTTTAAGTACTTATCTTAGCCAGGATGAATTACCCACTGGAAGGATTTGCCACTCTCCACAGGCTCTGAATCCAACTTACCCTGAGTCATTGCTAACAAAAAGAAAGCTACATCAAAGTTAGCCAAATCCCCCAGTATTTCACAAGCACATGACAGTACTAGTCATTGCTGCTAGTGGTTGCATGGATCTTGTTCCAAAGCAACACAATCATGGGAGTTTTGTTTGCATTTCACTGTGTTCTTATCAGTTTTTCACATGCACATTATGTTGGGAAACAAAAAAGCACAGAGGAAACATTAATCAGACATTCTAGAACAGAATCTGGTATATACAGTTCCTGACCCCACATATGTCGTCACTGCAGAAATAATTTTCCTGTATCTTGAGTATTTTGTGCCCAAAATTGTAATACTGGAAAGTTATTTTCAGGAAGGAAACACTCAAGCTGTGAAGCAAGGAAATCAAGTGGTATGAAATGCAATGTTATTGGGGCTATGTTGCTAAGATGAAATGGATTGTGCACATTTTGGTCTTTTAACTGGAAATTGTTGCTTAAGAAAAGTAGTCTCATTTGCAAGGTTATTTGGAAAAAAATGACTGTAAGCATTTTTGTAAGTCATGCTCCGTGTTGAAGCTTCAACAAAACTCTAAAAAATGAATGCATTTAACAGAATCCCCGAAAAAAAAAAAAAGAAGATACTTTCCTCTTCAATTCATATATAATTTTCATTATCATTGTAGCTTTGGTATTATGTTCTCCTACTCCAAAAGTATTATTTTGAACTGAAGAACATTCGAAGTTAAATAATACTGTGAAAATGAAAGCTAATTATAATATTTTCCACATTCTTTTTTTTTTTTTTCATTCAAAATGGATAATGCTTAACTGACTTACTTAGTTCTTGGAAGACTTTTTTATTTTACAGAAGAGATAAATAGTGCAAAAATAGATCTTCTCTAGCAGTTTCATTTTATTTAAAGAATTCCTTCTGGCACCACAGAAAGAAATTTATATAGGCATGGATGGTCACTTGTTACAGACATGAATATGAAGCTGGAGAGGGCAAGAAAGATTATGATGAGAAAAATCTTTTGAAATAAATGAGTGTGGAAAACTGGGGCAGTCACAAGTCATGGATTTTCTTTCAGATTGATGTGCACTGATTTGTATATTATAAAATATTGCTTGCACCTCTGGAGAAGAACAATTATAATATGAGTCACAATGGATGTAGCTTAATTAGAAAAATATAGATTGGATTTTTTTCTAGTCAGAAGCTTAAGGGAGCTTAGGACGGTATAAGGAAATATTTATTAATATCATTAAAGCTTTTCATAATCACTTCTAGACGGCTAAAAGCCTCTGGGTGGAATGAAATTTGGGGTCTTCCTACCACATAGGAAATGACATTGTGATTAACATTAACATTTATTTCCCATATTTTATCCTGAGCCAATGTCTAGTTCATGTACCTTGAATATAAAGATAAATTAGACCCATACATGGGAAGTTTCTTCCTAACCCCAAAGTAATTACTGGTAGCTATAATTTTAAAATCATATCACTTTACACATTTATCCCACAATTACCAGAGAAACCTTATGGATTTACATGATTTATTAGATTTCATTACATCTTTTTAACTAATCTTTTCTTGGCTATTACTTTATTTCCCTTTTATTCTATATTACATGTACTCCATCTGGGATGATAAAAAAAATGGGAGACGTTTTCCAAGTGTTCAACAATTTTCAAGCTACATAGCTTTCAAACAGCTTTCATCTATAGCCAGGATATCAACGATTATGTTTACTAATGAAATATATATGTTGAAATACATATATGCACTAATCATATAGATAAAAGTACATACTATACTGTGTATGTGCTATACATACTGTGTATGTATATCATCATTTTTTAAAGAAACTTAACTTGGAAGTGAAAGGTTCATGATTGAAAATTTTGCATTTACACGAATTTCTTGCCTTATATATGGAGCATAAAGCAACTGAGCTGATCAAATTATTTGAATATTGTCTTTTCTTAAATGAAAAGTTAAACAATGGAGAATAATTATCCATGATGCAATAAAATCTCATTGACTTTTAATCTGCATCCTTTCTTCCAATAAATGCATTCCACTTTCTAAATCAACAGAATAAAAGAGGACATATCTTAACTGCTATCTAATTTTAAGGCTATGCTTAGATGAAGATAACATTGTTTCAGTATCCTTGTATGCATCATCAGCAAACTCCCAATAAGGGCCTCTAGGCATTTGGAGACTGATTCTTTTCTCATTTACATCACAGCAAACACCATTCATGAAAATTAATTGAAAGGAGAATTTAGCCCACTGAGCATAAATCCAGTTTATGAAAGGCTGTTAAACCTGACGATATGAATTTACTTCAGGATGAAATTCATTAGATGTTATTTCAACCTGATATAGATTTTATATAAATTAGGTTTTATCTCTTTGTGTTTTATTGCTTATTTTAGAAAATTTGTCTTTAATATGAACAGCTACTCTAAAAACTAAGGTCATGTCTGTATACTGTCACACTCCAGCAAAGGATTCTCTGCAAATTTTAAGAAAAACCAAGAAGTGGCAAAAATACTCACCCATTCTCTGAGAATATGGTGTTAAATGCAAAATTATTCCAATATATTCATCATAAAATCTTGTATTGAAACATTCTATCTTTGAATAAGCTTTTTTGCAGGTTGTAAGCATTGTATCAAGCTTTAGACTGGGATTGTAAATTCTAAACAGCTAAGGTTTAGACTCCCTTCCTTTAACAGAGAGAGAGGGACAGGTATTCCTAGAGGTGCTGTCTAATCTTGCCATAAATGGGTTGGGTTTTTTTAGCAGGGGCTGCATTGCCTAGTAGAAGTGCCTGTTTGTCTCTACTGTTTGCCTATACAGCTGACTTAGAGCTAACTAAACTCAAGTGAGATTAATCCAACTGCTAATATTTTTTTCTCTGAACTTCCGCTATGCAGCAGTTGGAGATTACATCAGAAACACAAAATTCATATGCAAGAAAAACCAAAATGAGCTCTACTTTAAGTGAAATGCATGTGATTGCAAAGATCAGACAGTAGAAAACAAATTAAAGGGTCTTTTAAAAGACTCTCAAGATGTCTAAGTTAGTGTTACAGTTAATTTGGTTTTGCTCTCTGGAGCTTGGTTTTCAAAAGAGGATTTTTGATAGGATCAAAATGGGGGATGTACAGGACAACAACTTCCAACCAAAATATTTCTAATAACTAGACACTGGGGGATTCACCAAAACTTTCTCTTTTGTTTTGTTTTGCTGGAAGGCTACAAAAAAGAATAATGAGAAAGTGAGGTTGTGTTGGATAATTAACATTGGCACCTAGGAGCTTCAGGAAGACTAGGAATCCTCTGTCTATTAACTTTATCACCATCTGAAACCATTGACTTAACCCAAATCTTGTTTGTTTGTACACTTACTTGTTTTCCCTACAGTCAATTAATTTGCTGCTAATAACAGGCAGACTACAAGAACTGATAGAAAGGAGTATGAAAGGGGATTTACATGTCTGTAATTCATGCCACTGAAAGCCCACTAGAGGCTCAAGTGCTTCTTTTAAGAACAGATGCAATTGTAAGTGTAGTAGTGTAATTGACCACACATTTACCCTTGTTTAATAAAATTTGGACATGCACAGAATAACACATTTGACTGAATGTATGTGGTGGAGTCATTACACTGAAGAGAGTAATTGTAAGCCAGAACTGGAAAGTAGTGAATACAGGACATTTAATGACAATGTAAGCAAACACATAAAGGCCTGCCAAGAATATGAAGGTGAATATTGGGATTCAGCAGGACAATAAAATTGATAATAGAAAGTGTAGATGATGCACAGCTTTTTGACAGTGCAAGAGTAGGACTTACCAACAAAAACTTGGAATCAAAACTGTGCATCAGATGAACCTGTGGACAAATTATTTATTTCTCATCTGTTCATAGTCTTGCTAATTAAAAACCTGGTCTCTGACATTACTTGGAAATGGAATAATTTTCTGTTTGCCACTTAGTCAAATGATATTGTTTTCAAGATAGTGCTGCTCTGTCATGTTTGTATTTTGCTTGGTCGATATTCATCCAGTCTTAATTCCAGGAATCCTGCAACCGAGTCACTCCTCTTAAAGCTTAACACTATGGACTACTTTTGTTCTCTCTCATGCAACAGCAGACAAGAAGTCTAGATGTCTGTGTCTTTAGAGAGCACAAATGCCAGGAACTTTTTATTGCCTTAAGTTATCCTCTGCTCTCCCTAACAGTTTTCACTTATGAATCTGAATTATAGCCTTTTCTCATTTCAAGGCCAAGTAAAAAAGTTAAAGAGATGAAGGAGGAAGGGTAAAGGTACAGCTGCAGGTGATGGGTCTGCTGGGAAATAAGAATAACCTACACAGAAAGAAAAAAATGAGAAAGACTGGTAAGACATAAGGAAAGAAAATTTCTGTAGATTAAGTACTGAATGAATCAGGGTTCAGCCACAACCTTACTTTTGGGAAAATCTTTAATTTTTCTCTCTCTCTTGCCCTGCTAACCAAGGATAAATCTGTCTGCAATTATCTATTTTCTATTCCCCAAAAAGTTGATGTTTTTCTCTACTGTTCATATCAAAATTCTGCTTGTTCCTTAGATCTAAATCTAAGGTTTACTGCTATTAGGTCCAAAATATTACTGATTTTTTTAATATATACTTTGTTGGTTGTAGAAATGGTTGGGGGAAAAAAAGTGGAAAGAAGAAGAAAGCTATTCATCAACAAAGTTGGTTTCCCAAGAGGCTCCATGATCTCCTTTAGTTTTCCGAGACCTTGGATCATGAAAATCCATAGGTTCTTTGAATAACAGCAGATGGGCCTGGCCAGGGTCACATCCAGGAAAATTATGGGAATCGTGGTTAAATGAAAAGTGGCACACAATCAATCTTCTCAATTCTTAGATAGCCATGGAATCACTGAAGTTTTTAATATTTCATGAATAACCCAAACTCAAAAGAACTCAATAGACACTTTTCAAAGATTTAGATCTTTCCCAATGACAATTTTCTCCTGAAATATCTTTCACACAAAATGTAATGCTAAAACACATATTCTTCTCTTTTAGACGTGGGACAACACATCAGACCTGAGCCCTAGTCCCCAGTTCTGCCACTATTAAACTGTGAATCATCACCGCCTCATATCTCTGAACCTCTTTTTCATTTTTATTAATTTGTCTTCTCTATATACTGTGTGAAGGGTGTTTGTAACAGTGATCTACTGAAAATGCCTTATGAATGTAGGCAATGTTCTCTAGTGGGCACCTCTGTGTAACATAATGAAATAATGAAAAGTGTTCCTCAGATACCTTGTTCCTGGGAGCTCTTGAACATTCATTTTCAGCATACATTTCCCTGTGAATCTTGGATTAAGTGGGATAGAGTAATTAATTACTTAGTTACATATAAATGTTCTATATCTAAACAATGACATCTGGGTGCATTTTTCTGAGCTGGCCTCTATCAATGACATTGTAAACAATATTCTGTGCAAGTTAAACCAATTGTCTTCAGATTAATCCTGTTTGGGTTATGTTTCATTGTGGAGTATTTCTTCCAGAAATAAAAAGGTATTTCTCTAGCTGCAAATACCTGGCTGAAGAAAACAGGCTCTTTGAATCAAGTCAGTGGTGGAATGTCTAATTTTATCCTAAGGATAAAAACCATCAAATGTGTCGCTTTCTCCTAGTAATTAATTTCATTACTATTGCAAAATGTTTAGTCAGATTTATGAAATTGTATACTTTGCAAGGAGGTTTAATAGCTGAAGAGGTGCTTTCTGGAGGTTATTGTAAATACACAGTCAATAACATTCATGCCCATATAAACAATATTGATTTCAGCCTCTCACTGAGGTAAACTATTCTAAATTCTCCTTTTTTTTTTTTAATACAGTAACATAATAACTCTTAAGACTTCCATAAAAGCAGATAGAAGCCAAACATAACTCTACTTAAAAAATGAATGCCTTTACATATACTTAGCAGTCTGGAGCATAATGTTTGGATATTGTGAGAGGAATAAGCATTGGGAAGGAACTATATCATAAAGAGGATAATTATGGAATGAGGACCACATATTTTTGTAAACCTAACTATTCTGATCCTGGAGTGCCTCTGCGATTCCTTCACAGCCAGAGATATAGTAGACGGTGAAAGACACAACACACAACGAATTGCCAGTTACCTCTTTGTAGGATTATCTAGATTGCAGTCAGTTGCTTACAGATATTATGGTGCAGACACAACCCAAGCGGATAACTAATGGTGTTACTGTCTCAAGGACAATGGTTAACCATGGCTAAGTTTGGCATAGTTCGGAGGAACTGGCAAAGCCAACCTGTAACAAGTTTAGCACAGGCCAGAGATCAAATGAAAATCTGATGTGTTTTTCTGAGTACGAGGTGGGAGTGGCAGAAACCTGGATATCTATATTACTCTTGAAAGACTTCAGGGATTTTTTTTCTGCCCTGTTGTAGTCACATATTCCTGTGAAGTAATGCTATTTCATCTAACTCCACATCTGATGGAATGGTTTGAATAACAGGTAAGGGTTAGAGCTTGAGGTGTCAGAACTGAAGTACTGGACCGTCACAGACAAAATTTCTCAGAACATATGTGGGTAGTGGGACAGGTAGGAGAGGGGAGGCTGTCAGTTCGTGAAAAATTACAAGCCAAGGGTAGGCAAGTTAGTTTATTGAGAAACTCAATGTATAGCTGTCTCTTGTATATCTCAGAAGGCAAGGATGGGGGCTATGTTTCCCGAGAGTCAACAATCCATGTCTGCACAATATTCCTTTGACAACCAAAAACTTTGAGATTTAGAATTAAAGATAGGAAAATCAGTACCACTTTCTAGTCACTTCTGAAGTGCCATCGTAAGTCCAGCTCACAACTCAAAATGTTTGGTATTGATTCCACCTGTAAGTGGTATTAAAACTAAAGCAGAGTTTACTTGCCAACATGTTCTGGGTTTGTTGTTTATCTTGGCTACTGTGCAGCCCACCAGAGGAGACTGCAGATTGATTTCTGCTGAGCTCCATAATTTATACAAGCTTTTTTAATAGGTATTGGACACCTGTCTGTGGTTAATAGCAGAGTTAAATCTTATAAGAAAAGGAACTGGGTTGCCAATTTAGGCCTGAATCCGATATTTCCAGCAGAGAACAGAGTGAGCTTTGTTTCATGAAAGTGCAGGCCTTGCAAAAGTAGCTGTAGTTAGAACTTTTAAAGGTCAGTGTTTGAGTAAGACTTTAAAGAAGAAATAATGACAGGTTGACTCTATTGCATTTAGAATCTAGGTTAAAAATACCCATACCCTAGCAAAATATAAACCTGGAATAAGGGCTTTTTTCTTAGGATTTGGGAACAAAGATTGAAGATGAATGTATTTGCATAGGTGAAACTAATTTCACAGGCCTTGACATTATCTGATAGATCAGAAATCTAATATGCTGAGGTCCAACTGATTCTGAAATAGTCTAATGCTAGGAGCATTGCTTCACTGAAGTTTTAAGCTACAGCTATATGGTGAATGGAGAAATTGGCACGATGGTAAAGCTTTATCCACAAAAGGCAAACATTCCTTTGTTTGAAAGCTGTATTTTGAATTACCACAGGGAACCTGTTCATATTTTGAGCTAATTGCAGTGTCCTGAATGTTAAAAAGTCCAGCTCAATGAGACTTACTGCTGAGCAGAATTGGCTGCAATACTCTTTGAATATTTTTTGAAGAAATCATCTGAAATCAGGGAGGTTCCATTCAGTCTGAAACCTAGATCATGCTCAGTATATTGTCAAGGTTATGTATAGCAGGCCATGCAAAATTATCAGCACATTCTTTACATTGCAGTAGCTGCTAGTTCTATTTCTTAAGCCACAGCAGGAATTTCTTTTACTTCCAGGGATACTTTAGTTCCCCCATCCATTTTCTATATCTCCAAGCTGAAGTATGTTGCAAAGAAAAAACACAAAGCATACCAGCACCACTAATCACAGTGGAGACAAGGAGAAAACAAGAAACTGATATGTTCAGAAAGTAAAAGTAATTTGACATTGTCATGTATTGGTTGTTATAAAAATTCTAACATTTATCACACCTCACACCCCTGTATTTCAGCTGGATTCAAAGAAAAACCTCTTGTAGAAGAACTGAAGGTGGCATGTCTCAAGCTCATTTCCATTGAATAACTGAAATGTTGATGTACTCTGCTGCAGCCTGAGTGTATATCCTGAATTTATATTCAGCTCTCTGACAGAAGAAATTTTGTATATCCAGTCACATGCCAGGGTAAGGTTTCATATATTCAAAGATCACTTATGTTGCATCCTTATAGAAAATTCAGTTCTGCAACGGGCTAATAATTCAAAATAAAGATATGCAAAGGTAACTTAAAAATCACTTGCTAATTTTAAAATTCTTGCCTGTGCATTTCTGAACATTATCTCACTTATTGAATATTTTCCCATTTACACTGTAAAGGCAGCTGTACTGGTTCATATCAAGAGTTCATCAACAGTGCCCATAAAGGATAACTATCTCCATAAATCAGTGTGTAGATGAGAGATAGTGGAATGGGCCATGGGATTACAATGGGATTGCCTTACATCTGTTTTACACACATAAATAGTGAGTTTTTTAGGCTACAGTCCATTTTAATGCTTCTCCAAAATCTCTTGATGTTCTCACTGTACATTGCCCTTCACCTTACATACAAAGCTCTGTTTAACCTCCATCACTGCCCACCCTTGACCTTACTGAAGCTAGACACCTATTGCACCAGGAAAAGGAAGACAGGCATGTGGTGCATTTCTCTTCTTGTATCTTGACATATTGCCAGGCAGAATATGACCAGGAACCTTCTACCACCTTCTTGGATACCTTTGGAAACGTGGAGATGATGTCAGGTTGTCTGACACCTGGTAACTTTGTCTTCACAAACTACGGGGGGTTTTGAGCCTATGATCTTCTTTTGAGCCTATGATCTTCACCGCCATCATTCACAGATCCTCAAATTTATTTTGTTTTGCTCAGATTCTTTTTAAGTAGACTTTTTCTTTTTGTTATTTCAGGCAGGAGGTAATGACTTTCCAGAAGAAATTAACCAGATGGAGCCATGAGCCTAAGTCAGTGCACTGAGATCTGCAAGAAAACAGTGTGTAGCTGATTGCTTCTCTAATTCTATTACATCTTCCAACTATTTTCTGCTAAGGGGAGTTTCTGAACTAGCTGTTATCCTGCATATTTTGAAATCTTTTGAGAATTTCAGTGTCTTGTGTTTGTCTAGTGAGATCTTCAACCAATGTCAAATTTGGCTGTACACAGCATTCTTTTGCAGGAAAACGCACAATGATAGCACATGTTCTGTGTAAAACCACTGCTTTTGTTTTTTATATGAAAATGACTTTTACTGTTATTATTTGGCACCGTTCTTGTCAATAGTTCTTGTCTTAAAAAGAATGATGAATAATTGAGTCCTACCTATGCCTTCCATGCCACACATAATTTTATAGAAGCTTATCATATGTCCTCTGAAATATTTGCTTTAAGGACAAAAAAAAATCTTAACCTGCTCAGCTGCTTCCTGTAGAAAAAGCCTCAATATCTTTTAACCCTTGTTATCTTTTTTCTCAGCTCTTTCCTATTCCTTTTTAGAATAAAGAGGAAAAGAACAACACACAATGTTCCAAAGGCTTCCAAAACAGACTTGAGCTATCTGTACCATCTTGTTCTGTCTTTGTGACCTGCAGTGAAAGGCAGACATCATCTCACATGGAAACTACTTTTTGTCTCCATTTTCTTGCTTTTTCCTACCTTTTGTTTTACACCATGGCCAAAGATACCATAGTTAATGGCCAAAGCTGCCACAGAAGCAGTGACAGATTTCAAAAGACAGGGAGGACAAGCCCTGAGATTCAAGTGGAAGTCAAGTGTAAAACCCATATGTGCAAACTGCATCAGTTATGACTTCACCTTGGGAACTACAATATTACAGAGGAAAAAAAAAACAACCCACACTGAAAATTCTCTGGGTTTTATATATGGGAATTAAATGGATGTAACTGCTATCATCAAAATGAAGTGCAAGTGGACAGAATATGTGTGAAGACAAAAGAAAAAAACTCAGTGGGGGTGAGTTGTGAGTTTATACTTTGACGTTAAAATTTCTTGAGCATTCTTCATAACATAAAGAGCAATAAAATCTCAAAGGCACCTACCGTCAATTAGCAGTAACCTAAAAACAGTCCAAGGAACTAGGCCTATAAACAAACATATTTTCAAATTAAAAAAAATATTGAGAGCTACCCAGAAGTTTTAACTTTCTGGTCAGAAAATATTTTCAGCTCTTTGACTGAATAAATAATTATTTTTCAATTACTGCATCCCGCATTAGGAGTCATCTCTTCACATTTCCATATATGCAGCTTCCACAGTAATGTAAAAGTTGAAGTGAGAGATTTTCTGCAGAACTCAAAACATCATTCAGTTTTGACCCTTGTAGGTATATCAGACACTCTGAATATGTACTGGAAACTTTAACCTAGGAAAACTTACCCTCTTTTACTGATGATACAAACACATGGTATCTAGCATGACAATACTCATGCGAGAATTAACAGATTTAACAATATGCATATAATCCCCTTAATTACTGTAATTATTCAAATGTGCAAATTAATGTATGAGTAAACACATGTGCAGAGTGAAGACAGCTGTCATTTATTTTTTTAATTTCAAAGTCATAGCCCAAATACTGGGAACAGAGTTTTTAGAAGCTCAATTTTCGCATTTTGAATTGTTCTATATTTTCATAGTCTGGAAAGGAATAAAGCAAATATTTTAGTTTGGGCGGGGGAGCTGAAATCCATCTGTGACTGGAAAATATAATTGCACTGCCTCGCCATTACAGTAGCATCCCCAGAGTCTGTTGTTGGAACTGACACAGAGTTGAGCTGATGGTACTTGAAGCACACAGAATGACAAACACCACTTGCTTAGCAATTCTACAGCCCATTTACTTATGAAGCAAAACCTAATTCTCACTTTCCCACCTCTCCTGCAAGTATGCAGCATCTGACCTGTAAAGATATGAATCTCTCTCGCCAGTTTTTTATCACGCCAGATTTCCTGCCACAGCCTCTATCCCACATCCTGCCTCACGAAAACGAAACAGACAAGATGCAGAAACAAAAGTGATGTTTGGGTCTCATGTGAAAAAGGACTGAGGATCACTAAGATATAGAATTTCCACTGCCAGGGGTTATGTTAAACTCTCAGATGGGATATGTAACTTTTCACAACAGGATTGAATGCCCCTGATGGAATTGATGAACTACTTACTCAACTATAGCAGTGATGTATCCCAGTGTACACCCGAAACATAACCACAGTCAGTTGTGTGAAAGGCATGAAGATAAGTGAAACCTCAGACATGTGGAATGCAAATTGCTCACCTCTGATGAGTACTGTACTCACTTGATTGATTTTAAATGGCTGTGTAAGTGTTCTCATACATGTTGAACCTGCATAAAAAAATTAAATAACTCCCAGTGGAATTTTTCTGGTATTACACTCCAAAATTGAGCTTAACTTGAACAACAGAGTTTAAATACCTTGGGATGTAGTTCATCATAGCATGATTTTAATTTTAATTCAGAACCATAAAAATGTGGGTAGCACAGTCATTTTGAAAAGTGTCTCATTGAATGTATAAGCCAAATTCATGATTTCCAGTATTATTCCAATTATTTCCATCTGATATAAAACTGGTATGGTGTTTTCAAGTGACTCGAGTACGAGTAATTTTTGATTTTAAAATTCTGACAAAAATGCATAACCAAGCTACTGTTTTGAACCTCTTGGTAGAATAGATATTTTTCAACATACCTTTTCTAAAAGCCTTCAAAAGAAGAATGCCTTGGACTTTCTGGATTGTCACTCTCTGTATTTGCTTTATCTCAGTGTCTGGATTCAAACATTAAGCTCTTAAATACAAGATTACTGCCACTTTCTCCCCATTTATAATCTGATGTGTCTATGTGTGATTGAGCTCACTAAGCCTACTGAACCTTTGGTCTTTCTATTACTGAATTCCATCAAAATACCTCTTGGTATACTGCACCTCTGGAAAGATGCTCATCTCCACTTGATCTAAAGCTTATTCCAATTCAAGCAGAACTTGTTTTTCAGTTGCTCATTTAAACAACAAATTGATTTCTTGGAAATTTCATTTAACTTTCATGCTTCAATTCTTATTACCTAGGACACAAATGAAACTGAGCTTTATAAATCAAAAGTCAATACAATCAAGTAAAGTTCAGAAGTTACCAAACAAATCTGTGATTTGATGCCTGTGAAATTAGAAGCTTGGAAAGAACAAGTTAAATCAAAGGCATTTCCTGTACACAGAAATACAGGAGTGTCTGGGCTTCCCTCACTCACTTCCACTCACTTCCTTCATCGATATGTCAATACCTTAATTCAAACCCAGCAGAGCTGATGACAGATCAGCCCCACATGGTAGTTTCTTCAGCTTTTAAGATATAAACCAGTTTGTTTTTCTCCCTGTAATCATCCACGTTTTCACAATGCTGTATCAATTAATACTAGAGGAGAGGGGGAAAACAACAAAATAAAGCAAGAAAACCAAACCAAAACAACAACAAAAAAACAAAACCCCAAACAAAACACAACAAAAAACACACACACAAAAAAACCCAAAAAAACAAACAAACAAACAAAAGCCAAAAACAACAGGAGGGAGGTTACAAGTGAGTTGGAATACTCTGAACAGTGATTGTAATCACTGTCTCAGATTTTCTAACTTTGCTAACCTGAGCAAAAAATGGTTGTAAAGCTCTCAGCTTTGCCTCTGAGCCTATCTTTCTCAAAGCTGGGGATATACAAAGAATTTTCTGCTGTGACCCTACATGAAAAGTAGAAGAGGGAGGTCAGTGTGTGAGTGAGTGCAATTTTAAAAGCTTTCAGGGGAGAACATATACTGAATTTCTAGTCAAAAACTCATCATTTAACAAGAATTAAACTCAAAGTAAGGATTGCCAGCTGTAGGAAGAACTTAATGCAGAGATATTCTCTGTCTTAGACAATTAAGTTTTCCCTCTTCAGCCAACTCTGAGGAAGCTGGCACTGCCTGGTTCAGGTGCAGGAATTGGATTTTCTCCATTACTTAGCTAACTTTCTGAGACAGCTTCAAGAATACATTCTAAGGTACGTCATTATTTCCTTGAACTGCCAACTGAAATATCGATAAGTAAATGTCAGTCTCTGCCATTAATCACAGAATAACACTGATCATTTAGAAAGCGTTTAAATTTGTTGAGACACTATTTAAGACTCTGTATATATAGAACATATTGTTTGACGTATGGAGACTTGGATCATTGTTAATTTTAAGTGAATAAAAAGTAAAAAGAAACAAACTGTGTTGTTGAGTTTCAGAGCATTTGTAGATTGACTTAGGAGGGTTTGAGATCATGACTTAATAAAAGACTTTGCATGTTACATGCAGCCTTTAATTTAGGAATTTATCAATGGCATCAGATGAGCCATTTTCCCCCTACTGTTTTAGTGGCATCCCAGGACCATCACCGCTTTGATAAAGAAGAAGCAAATAATCCCTCTCCCTTCAGCTGAGAGAGAAGCTGAAGAATTTAGGATTGGAAAGAAACTGAAATTTCCAATGTATGACAATAAGAGCTTTCAGTATGTGACTTTATTCAATGGGGCAATAGGAATACAACAATTTGTGTCACTTTATGTGTTGTGAGAAGTCTCATCTGCCCAGTATATGCTACCTCAGAGCAGGACAGGACTTACACAAACACTGCCCTGTACTGATTTGCTCTGTCCAGAAGTCTTGGATATTGCACAAGCTCCCAAATGGCACTGGCTGTGCTTCTGTTAAAAAATGAACAATCTCAGTGCAGAATAATTCATGTGCCTAAAGCTAGTTTTCTAGTACACTTTAGAGTGTATTGCCTGATTCCAAGAGTGCTCCTGTGCTGCATGTGGCAGCTTTGCGATATAGAGGAACAGGGTGCAATGTGGGAGAAGATGTTTTCATTTTTGTCTTTATTTGTCACTACCCTAGACAATTTAAGTTTGCAATAAATTAAATTGTTTTTCCCTAAGTCTAGTCTGCTTTGCCTTTGATGGCAATTTCCAAGGGAAATAGTTACTGTCTTTATCTTATCAGCCCATGATCCTTTTCATCTTATTCCTGCTTCTGCTCTGTTGTGGAGGAGGAGTGAAGGACTGGCTGAGTGGAGGTATGGGAGCCAGCCAAGGTCAGCCCAGCAGAGAGGGGCTGCCTGCCTCGATAGTGAGACCACTTTCCAGCTGTCAGGAGTGTGACGGGGCTCTGCAGAGCTGCTCTGTGCTGTTGATCTGAACCACAGAACCCTGGGACTGCTGAAAGGGCAATTCTGTTGTGGGAGCAACAGGGCCTGATGTGTCTGTTCTGGTGCACTGGTCTGACACAGCAACAGAGGAATCTGCTAATTAAGGATAGAGTAAAACTGGAAGAGATGCTTCACCTGTGCAGAGATGTTCAAGTTGGAACACTAGTCTGAGCCCTAAAGTCATCTCATATTCTTTTATCTGACCCAGTTTTCACTGAAGAAAACCTAAGGCAAAGGATCCCCACTGCTTGTGATGGAAATAGGTTATCTGGTTACCTATGTCAATCACATGGATGATGGTCTACAGTCTCAGGAATATTTAAGACTCTTTGAAAATATTTCTAGTGTCTTTATGAGCAGAAATACACACAATATTAGCGAAATTACTGTCTAGCTTGTCTCCTTTCATGATCCCTCTACAAGAGGATTTGTAGATGTTGAAATTGTTTAACCAATACTGGGGTTTTTTTTCCCCAACAGTCTACTTACTTGTGGATTTTATGTCTTTTATCACTGTTACAACTCTATTTATTGCTGAAACAAAACTTAAAAGAGAAATTCCATTGTCACTGCTGGTGGACAAACATCTAATCAAATAGCATTTGATTTTTTTAAATGTTTATTAAACAATAATTGGGCCTTTAAAAGCATATCTTCTTTGTGGCAACCCATCTTCTTGCTATATGTGCACAATGGAAGAAACTCCCCCAGGCAGGGAGAGAGTATCAAGCCTCTCAAGCTTTTCTGCAATGCTGCAGTGAGCATGGAAAGCCACTTCTGAACTTACGAAGAATGAATAAGTATTTTGATTTTCAAGGCAGGAAAGATATTGTTGTGCTCACAGGTCAGGTGTGCAAACTAATCCTACCACACACCCTGAGACAGATGTTGTCAGTGACCTTGGGTAAATTTCTTGAGTATCTATTGCTAAATGTAGAGATACTTCATGATGCACATAGACATTAAATTTAACCTCAAAAATAACATTTCATCTTCATCTGCCTCCTTAGGCTTCTAAATGGCTTTTAAAATCTGATCCTAATGTTTTGTGCCACTATTCACCATCTGGTAAATTATGATAAACATTTTTCTCACAACTTTTTGGGTTGATAAGGCTATAATCAAGTCAAATCTCCTGTTTTGTATTCAAGGTTGATCTGAGACAAGTGGATAAATTCTGCATAATGCAAACTGATGCTCATCTCCTTTTACCTGCCTTCACCTTAAACTACATTAGTGTTTTTCAGAAACTTGTCTTTTAGGGTCTCTTTGCTCAGTGACAGTTCAGCAGTCTGAATTGAGGCTTCAGGAAACTGTAAATTAATCATAGAATTATGGTGATTGGATTAATTCATGTGTATCCTGTGGGCAGGTATGGGAAATTGTATAATATCTTAGTGTCAGGTAGTAATAACAATAGTAATAACAACTAAACAGATTCCATCAGAATAAGTGGCACTGGTAAATTCCTGAATTTGCAATGCTTGAACAGGGTCTTTCAGCTGATCTAGTGCACCAGAGCACAGGATTTTCTTTTCTTAAGGAGACATAGAAATAATTTTTTCCTTCTTTTGAAAATGTTTGGTATAGAATTCTCTCACAGAGGTATAACTGGAGTGTCATTGCCACAGAATCATAGAATCATGGAATGGTTTAGATTGGAAGGGACCTTAAAAAATCATCCAGCTCCGACCCCCATGCCACAGGTGAGGACACCCTTCACTAGACCAGGTTTCTCAGAGCTTCAATGAACTTGGGAATTAAAAGGAAAAAAAATATATATCCTTAGCTGACATAGTTCAAAGATCAGTATGGCAGTTCAATATACATTTGCATCCAGTCTGGATCCTCACACAGAAATTGCTGGAAATGACAACTAACCACTCTGTTTTATAGTAAATTACACCCATTTTGTGCAGGTCAGAACAACATCTGACAAGGCAATGACAACTTCTGTGCAAAGCAACAAAGAACTGGGCTGATGGTGTTAAACTGTTTCAGCAGGTTGGTCTCTAGTGTGGCTGAATTGTGAGCAGAGTGTGACTGGAAAGAATCAAAGAGCATGTCTGCACTTTGCAAAATGGATAGGCGAGAAGATCCCCAAGGAACTGCCCCAGACACTAGCTCCTAGCAAACACATTCTGGCTGCACATTGCCTCACTAGCAAAGGTAAGAAGCAGACCTAATTGTATTAAGCCCAGTGCCTGGCCAGTGTTTCTAGAAACTGAGATTTTTGTGGTACTATGCACATCCCTTTCTGTGGGATCAAAAAGCATGGAGACATCAAAAGATGGTGTTTTACGTCATTTGTAAGGAATAGAGCAAGATTCTATGTAAGCTATGAATCCAGCAAGAAATTTCTATCCTGTGTACAGTGCTGAGTGTTGTCTGTGGTTTAATTTCATCCTATTTGGAATAAATGCAAACATTTTTAAGGATTCCTGAGAAAGTCTTCTTTAGCAAGAGCTAACAGCTTAATCTTTAGGCTGCTGACTTGAAGGGGAAGCCAGAAAGAGATTATCTGTGATTTTTTTTTAATGGAAAATGGAAAATTAGGATAATATTTTTAAAGCCTGGAAAGCCTCTCTGACAGCTTCTACCTTCCAATAATTTCTCACTTCTCTAAGAGTTTAGAGAAGTCCTAAAAATAATTCCACTTGTTCAGTAAGACAGAACTTTCATTCTAAATATAAGCACATTCTAAATATAAGCAAAAATTTTACTTTAATGAAATCAGAATTACAAAGCCAGGGGAAATTTTTTTTTCTTGCTTCTTTAATCACATTGAATATTTAACTTAAAGGAACCTTGTCACTGATACACCCCATAAAATGAAACAGGAGGAGAAAAATATATTAATTTTTTTTTAATATTCATAACTGGTTTTATTCTCATACAGTTCGATTTTGCCTTGAAGTTGTTAGGACTACATGTTAGAACTATGGGCGAAACCTGTACTGTTTTTGTGAATATCATTGGAAACCTCAGTAGAAAGATGCTATAACTTCTAAATTTTTAAACAGCATAAACCAACCTCCATGGCCAGCCCTAATTTGTAAATTCTATATTTTATCATACTGTATACTGTAAATTATTGGTTTGAAGCACAAACACCTTGAAATGGATCGATACTGGGAATTGACCCCAGATGCAAGGTCCTGCAAGGCTGGGGTGATCTCTGGTACCAACATAGGCTGGGGGATGAGCAGATCAGAGCAGCCCTGCCCAGAAGGACTTGGGGGTTTCTTAAGAGATGAGAAACACAGTGTGACCCAGCCATGGACACTCACAGCCCGAAAGCCAAGCTCATCCTGGGCTGCACCCAAAGCTGCGTGGGCAGCAGGGGGAGGGAGAGGATTCTGACCCTCTGCTCTGCTCTACTCTGGTGAGACAGCACCTGCAGTGCTGTGTCCAGCTGAGGAACCCCTGACGCAAGGACATGGAGCTGTTAGAGCAGTTCCAGAGAGAGACACAAAGATGATCAGAAGGGTGGGGCACCACCCTTGAGAAAAAGCTGAGAGAGTTGTGGGTGAACTGTCTGGAGAAGAGAAGGCTCAAGGGAAACCTTATTATGGGCTTTCAATCCTTAAAGGAGGCCTTTAGGAGCAAAGGGACTTTTAACAAGAGCATGTTGCCAAAGGATAAGGGATTATAGCTGTAAACTGAAAGAGAATCAATTTAGAATAGCTACAAAGATGAAATTTATTAACAGCAAGAGCGATTAAATACTGGCACAAGATGCCCAGGGATATGGTCGATGGGCCATCCCTGGAAACATCCTAGGTCAGGCTGGAAATGACTCAGAGCCACCTGATCTAGGTGAAGATGTCCCTGCTCACTGCAGGGGGCAGATGGACTGGATGACTTTTAAAGGTCACTTCCAAACCAAGCTGTTCTGTGACTATATGACTCTATGAAGACACTAGAAGTACTTCTATGAATTCCTCTATGTCTTGGTTTGGGGTGGGTTTCTTGAGAAATTTAGGACCCCTAATCCTGGATATCCTCACACATATAATTCATCTTCAGTTTACAGAGTGTATGGAAAAAAAACAACTTGTCCATTTGACAGGTCTAACAACTCAAATAACCTACTTTTTCATGCGATATCAGTGTTTACTTTCAAGAGAAAAATATATCCATTACCAAAACTATCCTATTTGAGCAATGACATTTGAAAATTTACTGCCAATTTTTCAGTTAAAGCTGCTAGCTTTATCAACCTGATAGCATTAACATGGGCATAAAACTGAAGAAAAGGTTAAAAAACTGAGCTACAAGTGTAATTAAGGCCGTGTTGCTATTGTAACATCCAAATACATATTTACAGCTGGAAAATGAAATTTCATGTAATTTTAAAGTCAGAATTTATCAGGGCTTGTGTGAGTCCCCTTGTATCTCTCACAGTTGCTCAGACAGCAATTTTCTCAAATATATAAATCTACATGAACAGAATGCCTATTTCTTAGCAAGTTCTGGTGTCTTTTTTGGAGGGGAGGGGCTGAGTGTTGATGTGTATATTAAAAATGAAGAGTGGAAAATCGCTGGTAAGGAATGTTATCAAATCCACTCCTAAGGACTTTGTAGCAAAGGTGGCAAACTTGAAATTTTTGATCATAAACTTTAACGAAATAAAGGTGCATAGCTGCAAACTCCTATTTTTTTGTTGTCTTTTTAATCTTAAAACCATGCTGCAAAAAGATTTAACCATGTTTTCCTTATTTTTAAATCTTCATTTTTTATAAAATATTTCATACAAAGTACACAACATTTTGACTAGTATATGATAGCCTCCTTAAAGTTTCTTTTACTGCTCCTAATAACACTGTTCAGTAGTGAGTTAGAGAGTCTTGACTACTCAAACGAAAAGGTTTCTGAGAGTTTACCCAAACCACTGGAAAAATGAAGCTTTAGTCTTTCATTAAAAGCTTTGCAAAACCAAGATTTTTTGTTTGTTTGTTTTTTTAGTACTTCTGGACTGAACAAGCATGGCTCTCTGCTGTTTTGGGACACTTAGTGAGCTGGCTGGCATAATATAAATACTTGGGAAGCTACAAATAATCCAAGTCCATGCTCAGTCTGCAGAAAATAGTAGAGGAAAAGATATCGTTCCAGAGTGTTCTGATACCATATGGCAAATAGCAATTTCTGCTGGCATGCAGCACATTTTAACTCCAAGGAATTTGCAATTATATTCAACTAATTAACATCATTTATTTTTTTTACCAAGCTGTCTTTCCTCTTAAAAGGAAAGGGAATTCAATCTCCACCCACTGTGACTACTGGTTTTATATAGGTGTGTAACTGTTGAAAGAGGAAAAGGAATTTTAAGGGCTAACTAATATATATGTGCACAACATATATCAAGAGAGAAGATGGATAAAGACTGCCAAGCAAACTTTTATTTAAATTCTCAGTTTCTGACAGATACAGATTTCCTTTTAGGGTAATCAGAAGTCTAAGTACATCCTTAAAAAGACAAAACCTTCTCAAAGAGCCAGAGTATGAACGTACTTGTTAGCAGCCCCCCTTCCCATCTACTGCTGTTGACAACACCCAGAGTCAGTGCTGTGAATGTAAATATGTTTGATATCAACTGCTCTTCAGGTGCTCCTTTCAGTGGTTTTCCTCTTGCAAGAGAAAAAAATAAAACAGAAGAGAAAGAGAAACTCCTCTTCCTCAAAACTATCAAGGAGAAAACAACACTCCTGACTCTTGTGTTTTCCTTGTCCAAGTGATGTGTCAGGTATTTCAGCTGTATTTATGAGCCTAATGTTGTTCTGCTGTTGTCATTTCAAACCATACTATTAAAAAAATATTTATGACTGGGATGAATCTTATTACGGAATATTGAGTACCATCTCCCTGGTCTTGCTAAGATGAAGGTAAGGTAAGAAAAGGTAATAAAGCAATGGGAGAAGGACCTCCACCATGGTAGGGTGTAGGAATAGGCTTTTATGTCCCACACAAGTCTCTGTTTCCTAGATTTGAACAGATCTTAAGTGAGGAAAAGAGTCCTGCAGTAGTTGTACAGGACTGGATACTGGGCACAGTTGAGGACTGTGTAACACCACTGTGGTAGAGAAGGTAAAATACTTCCCAACCCCTTGCCCATAGGAGTTGTTTGACATCATGTATCAATTTTTCCTACTTCCTTATTATCTACAGAGAGGTAAAGAATAGACTGTCAATTCTGGGACTGTGATATCTGGTTTTGCAGAATAAATACAGAATCTGGAATGTTAAACTTCATTGGCAAGTACATTCATTTTTGTTCTCTTATTCCTCTTTATTATTATTTCTCACATACAAAATTCCATGTGCCTCCTATTTTCAGAAACAATCAGTTTTGAGAGATGAAGCTTCCAGTTTGGGCAGCCCTCCTGAAAGGAGACTGCCAAGGTCATAGACCCATCTTGTCTCACCTAATGAAGGCAGTTCGAAGTCAGACGTTTGCTGATAAGATCGGCGTCCTGGGTTTTCTTTATAGTCAAGGCAGAGACATAGGCAGCTCCAGAGGAAAATTCATCTGTGTTAAATTTGAAACTTAATTTAGGAAGAAAAAATTCATACTCTGAAAGTGTCTACTTCTGTTCATTGAATTTAAAGCTAGAGTGATAAGCTCCAATGTCGCCGGTTGGCCACAAGGTTTTCGGGGTGAAGGAAGAGACGAGATGGGCTCCATGATCAGAAGGCTTGATTTATTAAGTTATGATATAAACATCTATTTTAACTATACTAAAAAGAAAAAGAAAAGGAGAGTTTCCAGAAGCTGCTAGCTACCTAAGAATAGAAAGTAAAGAATGAGAACACACAAGCTGGCCTTGACAGACTCCGCAAGCCAGCTCTGCTGTGACTGGTCACCGAACCAAAACTTCCCCAGGAGACCAATCACAGACCCACCTGTTGCATTCCACAGCAGCAGACAATCTATTGTTTACATCTTGTTTCTGGGGCCTCAGCTTCCCAGAAGGAAAAAATCCTAAAGAAAGGATTTTAGTGAAAAGGATGTCTACGACACTCCAACATAAAAGTCTACTTGAGTTTGTTTGCATAATATCCCCTATGTTTGGGATCAGTAAAGCTTTTTCTGACTACTGAGTCCTTTGTGCTCTTTATAAGGCTGCCTTAAAAATGCCTATTTTTCCTTGATCTTTCTGCATTCTCTAGGAACTTGAGAGCATGCCTTATAAGGAAGGGACAAGAATGACTGAGCCAAATTAATTATGTACCTCTGCCTGTGGCTAGAACAGAGAGATTGCTGTAGCAGGATCTTGGGAACATGTCAGGAGGAATGAAGATTTCTAAAACCCAGGACTGAAGACTTCAGGCAAGTCATTGAACAGCAGTTTCTTCTCACTTTCTGATCTATGTAACACAGGTGATGCCACCCAGTAGTGTGACAGATGGTGAGATCAGTACACAGTCCCCCTCAGAGGATCTGTGCTGGGATGTAGCACTTGAATATATTGCTTCAAGGACCAGACCAGTATTTCACCAAACTACATTGGCCCATGTGAACAAACTTAACAGTTTGTGTGACAGGTTAATGCCAGTTGTCAATGTGCTCAAGAAAGAGCACAGGGAGGACTGTGCAATGGTAAACTGAAGAGCCTGAATTCCCAGCTAGCACAAGTCTCAAATACCAAGTCACTGAGGAAGGAAAAGGAAACCTAGGGTCATGTAGTAAAACTGGAGAAGTACAGTCTGATTTTTGTACTGTTCAAATACATCTGCATACGTATGAATACAAATTTTCAAGTGGATTGCAACAGTTCCTGTACTTCAGTCTAATGACAATCTCCACTCTGCCATGAGCTACAGAGTGCTTTGGGCATCAACCTGTCACATAGCCCTGCCAGGAGAGAAGTGTTCCTTGGGGGATAATGATATCCTTTGGATAATGGACACTGGATGTGATTTTGTATGCTTACTTAACATTCTGGGTAAGGAAAAAGGAGTCTGCACGTAGCTTGCTTAAACTATTTAGCTGTCTTTATTTGACTCATTAAAATCTCCACAGATTGGCCTAAATCATAATATCATTATGGTTGGTGGCAAAATGTCCATGGATCTCACTCTCTCCTTTCCAATTTCACTCTCCATCACTCTTTCTCGGTCTTACCTCTGTCAGCACTTCTGCATTCATGGAAACAGAGCTGAAAGCAGCAGGATCTTTCTCCCCTGTTTCACCACTTGATGTGATGCACAGATGGCTTTTCCTTTCACTCCCTGCCTCCCCCTCACACAATTCCAACAGAGTAGTAGGAGGAGGGCTGTATGCAGCCTGCATGCTACAACACTTAAGATGGACTAAGGACAGTCACAGTACCTAAGTTTAAAATGAGAAATTCAGATTTTTTGCTATGCTGGGACTGTCAGGCCCTAATTCCCAGTAGCATCACAGGAAAGAAAGCCACAATGGTTAACTTATGCAGCTCTTGCTGGTGGTCTAAATATTGCTCCTACCTTGCTCCACAGGCAGTAAGGGATGCCAGTCCTTAGTAGCCAGAGGTTTGAATTGCTTATTTCTCTTCTGAATTTAGACACTGTAATTGGAGTTTCATTTCATATAGAAGCTACAATAGGCAGCCAGACCACAGCCCTAAATCACAGTCTGAGCTGTTCATTGCTCTCACGAGGTTATTAGATGCCATAGCAGATGGCCTGAGGTACTAGAGGAGGAACTCCAATTATACCCTCAGGGCCTTTGATAAAACTGACCTCTCATACATTTCATGAGACCCTCACATTAGAGTGTGTAACCTCAGGACTCTTTCAGACATATCTGCACACAATTTATTTTTTTCAATGCAGTTTTACCTTGAATCACATTGGGCAGATAACAATGTTCCCTCAAATAATAGTAAACTTGTTTCCATTCCAAGTTGACAAAATTTGCTTTCACTTAAATAAAACCAAGAATTTATAAAAAATAAATATAGAAACAGTGAATCCAATATGTGGAAATATTAAATAGTCTGTTTTCATCAGATGTGGAGCTAGTGGGGCTGAGAAGGAAAAAGAGAGGCCATCAGTGCTGGCCAGAATGGTGCATTCACCATATGCTACTGCTGAATGTCTATGCTGTCCCAAAAATTAGGCTGGGAGTTAACCATGACTGGATCCAGAAGAGTGACAGCTGACACAACTTCATCAGTCTTATTTGTGTGACTCTTGAGATACCTATTTTCTTATAAAGTTGTGCTGCCCTTCATGCTATAAACCTTGTGCATATTCAAAAGTTTACTTTTACAGAAGTTAATTTAATAAAGGGGGCAGATAGCTGCTAATTCCTCTTCAAGGAGAGGGTAACTGCTGAATAATGTCAAAGCCATTTCCCATCTCCCCCACTTTAGGTGCAGCTGTGGTGGCCTTTATATATAATGGAATATTACATTGGAATATGGTTCCTTCTTTGCTTGACACAATAGACTCCTCAGGACAATAATTTTCAAACTGTTACCTGAGCTTTCTTAGGATGCAGCAAACTTGAGTAAAACCATCTCTAAAATGTTAGTACTCTTGCCTGGTCCACAGAAGAAACTTTAACAGAAGATCCATCAAAACATATGCACTGCTTTCTCTACTGTCACTTAAGTGCAAACCATGAAACATAAAACATCTTTGAAAAATACCTACATTCTTCTAATATTTCTGCCAAGCAGTTTCTAGTACATGATCAATACATAGGTGTTTTTAATTGCTAAGACTTTACCTCTAGATTAAATTACTCAAGGAATGGTTTAAACCTGTAATAAAACTCAGTAAACTCAGTAATAACTAAACTCAGTAATAAGCACCATACAAAAGATCAGAGGAAAGAGGCAGACAAAGAGACAGATATCCATCCTGAAAAAAAAGTTATGACTCTTGAATGAAGCAAATATTACACAGGGAAACAAATAGTCACTGCTTAAGAACACTGTTTTGGTTTTTGGTTGTTTTTTTTTAACCACTGGAATGATTGCCCTCCACAAACTATTCGGATTTGGCCTCAATGGCTTCACAGTTCTTCGGTGTTCAGTTGGAAGCTGACTGAAGCACACAGAAAAGTGTATATTAAGCAAATAATTAAGTCTAACTGGGGAATAGCTTTTATATGGCTGATTCCTCAGGCAAACCACCAAGAAGATTTATGCTGGTTTTACATAACAGCTGCATGGAGGAACTATTGGTTTAAACACAGACTATTATTAACCTTAACCAATGAGACCTTGAGCTCAGCTGGCTGCTGTCATCAGAGTACATTTGAGTACAGCTATAGTGAGCCCATGTTTGATAGGGATTCACCTTTCTGCTTCCTTTTTATCCAATATCCTAACTCTGACACTGGCCAATGCAGGACACTTAGAGGAAGAGGAAAATAACAAAAAGCTGTTTAGACAATGGGTGAGTTTATGGTACACACAGCTCTGGCATCAGCAGTGTTCTTCCTGCTCAAAGCATGCACCACTGAGAGTGTGGCTTTTCAGGCTGTGTATACCAGGAGATGAAGATTTCTTGACAGAGCCCAGCTTCCAGACCTGTAGACACATCCTTATCAATTGTTTGCTTGAGATGTGGGAGAGTGCAGGGGTGGTAAGTTGGTCCAACAAGGACAAAGGCATATGTCAGATTCTGCTGACCTTTGGAACTACAAGGATGAGAAGCAGCAGCAGAGAGACAGGATAGACAACTTGAGACAGCAATATATTGAACTATATAGGTAGAATTTTCCATACCATTTCTGTCAATATCTTAATACAAGCATTATATTACTCAACAGAGCTTTTAGAAATACTATTTTCTTTTTATTTAGTAGAATCAATCCAAGGAACAAGCAAAACCCAGTCAAACTTACAATTGCTATCAAAATCAACTTTTGGAGTCAGGTCAAGGCCATCTGGATTTTCCTTCTTCTGCTTTTCAGAGGTTTCTTTGAAGTCCAGCTAGCCCAATATTACCAAAAACACTCTTCCCATCTCATATCCAAAAGGAACATCCTTTGTAATCTGGTTTTCCCTATGTCTTTGGGAGCCTCTCCTACTTCCTAAACCTCTGGCTCAATAGCCAGATTCATTGTACTCGGGAACTTACCATGCAACAGACCCTTGCCTCCTGCAGACATCTGAAACACACTGGCTCTACACAGTTTTAAAAAGCAACATTAAAATGTATCTAAGATGCACATATCAAAATACAGTCATTATGATTAATCACTCTATATATCCCTTCAGGACATTTAGATGAGGAGGACTACTGCACAAATATACTCAGGATGATTCCAATACCAGAGACAGAACAGTAAGCTACATGCAATCCTGGCACATATAAATACTTTAAATCAAGTAGGCACATGCTGGAAGTCTTTTCAACAAAGACAGAGCTGCATAAAGACATTTCTTGTAAAATCACTGCTCACAGCAGCAATCAGAATTCCCTCATGAATTCTTAAGGTGTTAAAATTTTTCACTTTACAGTTTATCTCAATTGTTAAAGTTAAGAATTATACCACAATTCCTTGAGCTTATTTTAACACAAAGATATCTTTCCTTTTGGGCAAAGCCCCTAAACAGTATATATATATATATTCTTAGAATGTAGAAGTCTTTGCTCCCAAGACTGAATAATTTTTGCTATATATACAACCAAAATCCTCCAACTGTCCTGAGATAACAACATATATGGCTTACAGAGAATCAAGTTTATGAATAAAAAAAGATTAGGCTGGCTGGCTCCCAGGATTATTAACTGAAATATGGTTGCTTATCTTGAACTGTAAAGTAGCAGTGTATCCCACCATGGCCCATTTCCAGAAGCTATAAACATTTTTCCTACTAGAGTTGCAGTTGCAGTACCATTTTCAGGCATCTATTGATAGTTGAAATGTAAAAATATCATTCATTTTCCAGTTAATGTGTTCAACCTCTTCCACATGAAGAGTGCTTAAATAAAATAAAATCAGTGGAATGACCTACTACTGGTCAAAATCTCAAATTAATGTCATTTACCATTAATATTCTGGCAGTAAAACTGGACTGCAATTAATAAGATCTCTAGTTAGAAACAACAAATACTTTGAATTTTGTATGCCTTTATCATTTTCAGGGCTTTTATATATAGGAAAAAAAAAACCATGTGGTGAACTGCCAGATCTATCCAAGTTATATATGCATATTAACTCTGGAAATTGGAGTCAGTATATCCCAAACTGTAATCTATTCATCTATCTAGAACTGCATATACACATACCAAAGCAAAAGGGTAATACTTTCCACTTACAGAAGAAAATTCTCCTGTCTATTTTCATGGAGTGGAACAGAGCTTGGCAGAACAGTTTTTCACCTTATTTTGGTTCAAAATACTTTAGTTGGGCAGATGGTTTTACAAAGATTCATCCATAGGTTTTTCTATCTCTCCAATGACATTTTGTCTTGATTTATGGAGAAGTTAAATCTCCTCCTAAGGAGTATATACAGGGTCAACCACAAACTTTGAAAGCAAATCTTGCCCCTCTTTTGGCTAGTAATGAGGGCTGAAGTCAATACCTGATGAGTGTTGATGAGAAAATGCTCTGCTGACATGATATATTCTTCCTCTTCAGTCCACCTGGGTGCACCTAATCTTTCTAAATGTAGAACTCAGGATTTCATGTGAGTATTGTAGTCCACTAATAATTACTGATTAATTGAATCATGGGATGATTTAGAACAGAAAGGTCCTGCGAAGGTCCGACAGTATGACCCCTGCTCTAACCAGGACCAACACAGATTGCATTGCTCAGAGCCTCGTCCCATTGAGCTTTGACAGTCTCTAAGAATGGAGAATCCAAAAGTGTTGTAGCCAACCTGTTTCAAGTTCTTGTGGGCTTTTTTCAGTGTCCAGCGAGACATTATATTCGTCTTATCATAACTTGTGTCTGTTGTACCTCATCCACTCTACCTGCAAGCACTTTAGTTTTAACTTCCCACAGTTACCAAAGAAATCTGACCTGGATTAAAAAAACACTGGATTGTTGTACATGGTACCTGTATCAGAGATGAAACTGGTGCATTGTAAAGGGCTTTGTTTGGACAGTCAGGACACGACATGAGGTAAAACATGCCCTTAGATATTCACTGTAAACAGCACCTCCCTTAAAATAGTAGCATAGAATCCTGAAGGTTGGGACAGACTTCCAAGATCATCAAGTTCAACCATCGACCAAATACAACCACATCCACTAAACCATACTGCAAAGGGAAATGTCACCATGCAACTTGGTACTGTGGTCCAGCAACAGGACGGAAAAAGATGGTGCAGCCCATTTGAAGTAGTTGATCCTTCCAAAGTACAACCATGTACAGACACAAAAGGTACTGAAAAATCAGATTTAAGCATTGTCAGAAAAAAATAAATGTTTAGTCACATGCATTTTTATTAGGAGTAATTGCGTCTCCTCTGCAGTGGTAGATGCCAATTACTAGGATTACTAAGATACAGACAGTGCTGTGCAGCCTCAACAGGGTTGGAGTAAAATACACTAAGAAACATATTAAGTGGCTTGTCCAGACTTATAGCTGGAAACATTTCATTCAGTTAAGAGCCAGCTCTTTGGGTCCAGCTATGGACGTGGGAACAGGTTAAGGGAGCTGATGATGATGAAGAGAAATGGTGATGTTTTCACCTAACACTTATCTTTAAAGATAAGAAGATAAGGAAAGGGCTCAGCATTTCCCAGTGGACAGCTCTGCAACATCGTACAAGATTTTAGCAGGGTAGTATGGAAGTTGAGTTAAAGGGCTAGGAATGCCAGATCCATAGATAGAAAGGATGTCTGTGCATCCTAGGAGACCACACACAAAGCCTGCGTAAATGTGTGCAGGAAAATGACACTGCTAATGAATCCTGCAGACAGGAGGAATTTTAAGACTGCAATATGAAACAATTAATGGAAAAGGCAGTTCTAAATATACACTAAAGAATAACCTCATGAAATGGAGTCTTGCAGTGTTTAACAGGCTCTAATGATAGCTGAGACTTAGAATGTGTTACTGCCTTCAGGAATCACCACCTCCCCTGGATCAAAGAACTGGTTTTAGCTCTGTGCTAATTGCAGGATATCTTCTTACTCCAGAGTGAAGGTGATTATCTCCAAACACAGAATAAGTTGACTAACCCCAGATAAACAATAAGACATTATCTTTCTTTTCCAGGCAACTAATTAAAGAGTTTCAAGCTGTTGTAATGTGTGTACATAACTTCCACAGCATTGCAGAAACAAAAATTAATGTCAGGTACCAAAAGGGATGGGAATAAGGGATAGATTGTTGAAAGGTGATTAGGTAATTATTACCTAAATATCTAGAAAAGCACATTACGTCTGCATTGTAAAAATGCTGTTACAGATTATCTTTTCCTCCCACAAAGTTTTGTCATCTCTCTTTTGTTTCTCTGACTTGCTGTATGTCAGTGTGCAATCCTTGGACCCCACACCTTTCACCAAGTTAGAAATACCAACTCAGAGGGTGCTTTACCAAATGAATTTAAATTCCTTTTCACACATTTGCAAGCCAAAGAAGGAATGTAAAGTTTGGGGTTTAATGTGTTTGAATTGAAATTTACTACTCAAAATACCCCTGGAATCCTGGAATGCATTTCCAGGATTCCTCAGCATACAACAGTGGATACATCCATCCTTAAAAGGAGAATGAAGTTAAAGAATGAATAAATATCAAAAATTACTAAATTAACAAATCTAAGCATTCAAAGCCACCCTGGGTTATGCTCCAAGTCATTCTTTCATCAACAGATAGAATGGCCTCTTGAAGGCATCTCTGACCTGTATTTAAAATGAGTCAGAAGCAGGGGAAGCTTGACACTGCTTTATAGTCTCTGACTGTACTTGTTTCTGAAACCATCACTTCCTTTTGTCCTCCCTAAATTTGAACCAACGCCTGGCAAACAGGAAGCTGCTCAAAGAACAGTGATCCACAGTAATGATGAAAACATTTGAAACATAGACATAGAAACTGTTTTGTAGGAGAAATACCAGTATCCACTTTCCCCATACAACATATAGTCATGTTCAGAAGCCCATCTCTGCAGTGCTTTGAAAAGGAAGCAAAGATTTCTCTGTGTAATTACTATATGTCCTCTCTTATTCAAAATTGTGTCATTCAGTGCACTCAGCAGAAGTCAGTCACTGCAAACAGCTGGACATTATCTTTAAGGGTTACATTGCAAATGCCTCACACCAAGAACTGGACAGCAGGCTTGCCAACATCTACCTGAGGAGCTGCTGGCTTTAGACAACAAAAATGAGCTTTTAGATTGTTCTATAATTACAGGAGTTCCCATATTAAAGTGGCCTAGTGCTAAAATTTTCAGACTATCTGATGGAAAGTTTCAGAAGCTTGTTGTGACCATCCTCAATCTTCCCAATAATGCAATTTTCCTGTACTTAGTATTGTGCTCCAGGAGCTGTAATGTGTACCAACACACTGTGAACACTTTGTTCTCATTTTGTCCACTCAACAACCATTCTAAATTTCAGAAATAACTCAGAGATCCTGTCAGAGATCCTAGTCTGATGCATGGGATTTTCCTATGAATGACACTGTGAATGCAGGCAACAAGTGTGCCAGGTGTAAGATTTTGGGAAAACAGTAATGTTCTGCAATAGGTGTAAGCATATGCTGATGGCATAGCAGCACAGATAGAACCATTTTCCCAGTTTGATTCAATATACTTCCATCACCTTTGATGGAATTATGTTCATCTATCAGTAGAAAGCAAATATGTTTCATTTTAGCACAAAAGCATCACCATCTTTTATGTGTCTTGGAGACTGCAAGTGTAACTGAGCACATTAAAGGGATGATTGTGACCAAGCAAATCAACAATCAGTATTGAAAATGCATTTTTTACAGTAATTATTGCCAGAGCATTAACGACTTAATTTCTCATTTTCCCCTCACCATGTTAAGTCATTAAGTTCTCAGTTCACTTGAATAAGATAATTCTATTTGGAAAAAAAATTTGTTTGATGCTTCATCTTGATGCACAGAAGCAGCTTCTCATTTCATGGTTTTGCCAATTAAATAAATATAATGCCAATACTGATAAAACTAAGGAGGGAACTTGTTTAACTCCTACTTCAAGTTGAAACTCAAAACTACTTGAATACCTGTAGGTTTTTTCAGCACTGCAGAAGTGGAAACTGGTGCAGAAGTTACCAAGGGCATAAAAACTAATCCAAATGACCTTCTCAGAGGGTGGTTTCCAAGCCAACCTTCAACTTTTATTACAGAACAGTTTGGCTGCATAACTGTTAAAAATATATGAGATCTAAATTTTTATAATAGCAAAGTAGTTTTTCTCCTCACATTGTAAAATTGCTGACCCATTATTGAGTATATTTTCAGCAATAAGGCTGCTCTTGGACAAAGCTTCAGCAATTTCAGCTTCAGAAAGTTTTGCAATAGAAACTATTACACAGTCTGAGCTACAATAAGCATCATTATGCCCTCTAAAGCTGCATCTTAACTAGTTTTGTTGTGGCCAGTAGGGGTTAGGTGTTGGTAGGAGGTATTGGTACTTGTAAGCAAGGAGATTTAGAATGAGGAAGGGAAACTAGCTATGACTTTATGTCCCAAATCCACAAAGGCTATGTTGTACCCACCTCTCAGTGTAGTTGCTGGGAATTAGATGGCTAAATTATTTTTAGTCAGATGTACTTAGACACAAATTTAGATCAGAAGTCCAATGTAATCGTCGAGGTCTCTACATTTATATAAGTCTAACAAGTGTCTAGTTGGAGGATATATTTAAAAACCAGATTTCTCTCATTAGTTTTTTGTCAAGAAATAGATTCTCTAGTGGCTGTCCCTTGATGTTTCTTGCTAAAAGTACTGTGAATTGTGTATGCATGCAGAGCAGAGGAAATGAAGTCTTCCACACCACAGCAGAGTGAACAAACCACTGGGTCACTGAGCTTTAATGGGAGTCAGAGGGAAGGAAATCATTTGGTTTGAGAACCAAAGCGCAGAAAAAAAGTTTTGAATGTATCAGAAACTCCTAAAGTCTGTGAGATATTTGGTGAGGAACAATACAAGATTACTGCATTGCCAGGAGTTCATCAGTCTTCTGATTGTGACAGGCAGTGGACAATTTACCAATTTCATGTTTTCTCTGTCAGTACAGTTTTTGAAGGAGAGCTTCTTGTTCAAAAACTAGGAAATTTTCTTCAGGAGTAAATATACTAACATGGAAGAAATTTCTGCTGACAATGAGAAAGGCAGCTCTACCAGCCTTGATAAGAAGCTAGCCTAGGGTTTGAGGCACTCATCCAATATAAAGCAAGGTATGCTTTGATATTTCAAAACGTTTCTGAAGCAGAGGGGAAATTCCACTTCTTCAGCTAGATATCATGGAAAATACATATAAAATGGACCCTTTCTCAAACCCCAGTAAGATTTTCTTTGCACTTATAGTGATAAAATTATTTAAGCGTGAACTTTATTATTTTTTCTTTCTTCTCTTCACACCCTCAGCTTCTCAACCAGCCAGTATCTGATCATCATTGCAGCAGGCCTCTTATTTTGTCCCAAGCTTCACTTCCTGGAAAGTCATGCTATTTTTCTTCAGGTCACTGGTTCCTTTTCAAATTTAAATCCCGTGTTAAATTTCCTTTCTCTTTATGATCTGACCTCTCATTCTTGTCCTGATATGGCCTCCCCTTTTATTGAGACAACTTTTTTCTCAGAATTACTTAATTGGTTATTGACTGTTGTGGAAACACTGAAGCTTTTTGATTAGTTGATCACACCTCGTATCCCATATTGGCAAGTTCTCTTGTGTCACATAAGACCAGGATTTCTGTTTTCATAATTTAAAAATATTATAAATGGAACCAGAACCACTCAGTGCTCCTGTTTAACTTATCTATTGATGTTATTTCAAATAATGTGTTTCACATTTATCAGATAACATTTCAAGAGATATTCGATATTCTTCAGTCTCATTCCTCTATGACAGTCTTGTCTTGTACATTGATAGCTGTAAAAAGCTATCAGCAATTTAAAGAGTCCTGTGGCAACAGTGTGGAAATCCTACAACAAAAATTAAAAGGATTCTTCCAAAAGAAATGGTGCTTGAAGCACTCGGCACCTTGCCTGTGTGCAGCCATTCACAGTTGGCGCTCCTTGCCCCAGAAAACTGGCATGCCCCTGTATGTGCCGGCATCGTGCCATCCCAGCAGATGGGCTCGAGTATAGGCAGCCAAGAGACCATCTATGAACATCAAATGTGTTTTCTGAGATCATAGTTCACAGCCAAAAATATTTCAATGGTTAGCTATTTTGCAGTGTAGGCAAGGAGAAAAGCAAGACAAGGAGAGGTAAGCTCCCACAAAAAGTCACCCATTTTGAAAGTGGCAGAACTTACAGTTTTCAGCAGCCAAAGTGAGCGTCCCCCAAAAATTTCTTGTATTCTGATACAAAACTTGCATACAAGGAGTTGAACAGGAGTCTCACTGTAGCAAACCTTTTGGAATTCAGCAAATTTTCCACTAAATTGCAATAGGGCCCTCCAACTCACTTAACTCAGAGGTCATCAGCTCAGAGGACACCCAGCTGAACATCAACACCAGCTTTAGTTAAAACACAACCAACACTGCAGGACCAAACCTATGGAGAAGTCTCAAATTTTCAGTACTTCCAATTGCATTTACTTTTACAAGCCTATATTATAGAAACACACAATTTATTATAAATGTAGTTGTTACCCCATTAGAACTGTAGCAATTTACTGAGATCTGCTTTTCTCATGTGGGGAGTACTTCAAATCAGGAAAAGAAGAAAGGGATATGGTTTGAGCATAACACTAAACAAGGGAAATCATGTCTTCATGATTTAACGCACTTTGCTGAATTATTACTTGAATGTATATGATCAGTATCACTGCTCACAGGAGTATTGTAAAGATATAAAAGGATGAAATGTATATTGGATGTGTTATGAGTGGGAAAGAGGAACAAGAACTATGACAAGAGCTTTTCTTCAGTGATCACATTTGCTGGTTTAAGCTGGACTGTAGCAGACCAATGTCTGAGGTGGGATGTGTACTGTGCACCCATTCTTGAAATTCTCATTTTGTGTTGTTTTAGGTAATACACAGCTATGCCAGGAAACATTATTGTTCTTTTGAGTCTATTTTGTCCATTCCACGGCTCCTACTATGGCATGTGAATTGCTCTCAGTATGCTATTTGGGCATGCATGGGAAAGAATTAAAAAAAAGCTCTACCAGGCTACTCATTTCACTTTTGACAACTAAATACAGAACTCAGGTTAAACAGCTCAAATATATTACCAGGTTTACATACAATTTTTTTTCTTTTGTTGTTTAAAATTAATTTAAAATGTACTGTAAGTGAATTTTGTTTGTATTTTGTAATCAAGCACTACAAACCACTTCAAAGAAAATTGAAGAGTACAGAAGTGATCTCTATCCCACATTCCTAAAGCATGCCAACAGAAAAGCAATCCTGCTGTAGTGGTTGAATAGGCTCACTCTTATACCAGCTGATCAGATATTAGGCCCATTCTATTACACATACACATCACACTATGACCTGCAGTCTGCATTATTTCAGTTCATGATATTACAAAATAAAATCACCTACCATCAAAATTTCCTATTAGTTAAAAGCCACAGTTCTTTCTCATAGCAATCAGTTTGGAATAAAACACTGTCCTGGTTTCAGTTGGGATACAGTTAATTATCTTCCTAGCTGCTGGTACAGTGCTGTGTTTTGTATTTAAGGTTGATAATTCACCAATGTTGTTTCTGAGCAGTGCTTATTCTTAGTCAAGGACCTTGCAGCTTCTCACCCCAAACTACCAGTGAGGAAGCTGGAGGGCACAAGACGCTGTGAGGGGACACAGCCAGAACAGCTGACCCCAGCTGGCCAAAGGGATATTCCATAATATATACTGTCATGCTCAGTTTGTAAACCAGGGGTAAACCTTGCTTGGGGCAAGTGCTCAAGAGCTGGCTCACCATCACTCAGCAGGAGGTGAGTAACTGCATTGTGCATCACTTGTTTTGTATTATATTATTATTACTGTTGTTGTTGTGGGGGTTACTTACTGCTGTTTTCCTTTTCTGTACAATAAACTGCCTTTATCTCAACAAATGGTTTTGACTCTTTTTTTTCCTTCCACTTTTCTCCCCTACTTCAGCTGAGGGGACTAAGCAGCTGTGTGGTGTTTAGCTACCTGCCAGGATAAACCACAGCAAGTACATTCACCCTTCTGCACCAATTTCTAAGTTTTCAGGGATCTCATGTGACTTGTGACTCAACCTCTTCCTTGTCTTCACACCCATGATCACCCAAAATGCCCATGTTCCAATGAAACACTGCAAATGACTAACAGCAGCAAAAGACTTACAAGAAAATAATTTTCTTGTGGAGGACTTCTTAAGTAGAAAATAATGTTCCCTCTATTTTTCAAAGAAAATTTAAATGGAGCATCTCTACCACATCAAACTGTTACATTTCACCGTTTTATGGTAAATATTAGCAAAGTTGTATTTATAGATTTTGTGATTTGTACTACATTTTGCATTCATCTGTCGGTGAGCAGCTAGCAGTATTCTTTAGGGATCAGTATTGGAATCACCACTGTTTGATGCCTTCATTAATGACCTGAATGATGGCAGAAAGTATACTTTTACTAAACTTGTGCTTGATACCAAACTGGGGAGAGCATCAGGACTGGGCTGCTACTGCTAAGGACCTGGACAGCCAGGAGAAATGGAATAGAAGGAACCTCACGTTGTTAAAACAGACAAAAGTGAAGGGTCTTGCATCCAGGAAGGAATACACTGGTGCAACATTATAGGCTGGGATCCAGCTTTCTAGGAAGGAACTCCACAGAGCTTCTCCGTGTAGGGGTCCTGGTGGATACCAAGCTGAATGGGGGCCAGCAGTGCACCATAGCGCAGAGCAAGCCAATAGACTCTAATCCAGGTGAGTGATCCTGTGTTCCTTACCTGGGCATCTGACGCAGTGTGCTCATTTCTGGACTTCCCAGTACAATAAAAACTGGTCATACTGGAACAAGAGCAGCTGTTGCCCTCCACCACCAAGCCGGGGAGGAGTCTGGAGAACAGAACGTACAGGGACTAGCTAAGATTGATGTGCTCGCTCAGCCTGGAGAGAAGGAAGCTCAGGAAATCATGATGAATTCCAGTTGTATACTAGGAAAAATATTTTTCATAAAAATGATCAAATACCAGAATCCTTGGAGGCATTCCAACTCAATGGGACACGGTCCTTGAGACCCTCATCTAATTAGACCTCCTTTGGACAGGAGATTGGACTAGATGTCTTCCAGAGCTTCTCTTCCAACCTAAAATATTCTGTCATTTTTTGATAAAAATCTCCACTTTACAGCAGCTACCTTCTTTGCCTGGGTACTGACTCCATACTTAAATTTAGGATTGGTGACACATACCATTTAAACCTTTTGAAGACTAAGTAGAGAGGAAGCAAGTGCTGTTTAACTGAAATTAACACTGGTAGAAATGAAAGCTGTACTATTCCAGACCTATACTCAAACTGTATTTCAATAACTACTTTGAAAAGTAGAGAAATAAGCAGATCTGGCACTTTATTCACTAAATAGCTTAAAAATACTATTTTAAAAAAATCCCAAACAAACCTGTAGTTCAGTAACTCCTTTGATGACAGTATCAAGAGTGAAAGGTGGTTTTAGCAAGTTGTATTTCTGAGCTTTAAAAATAAATTTCAAAAGGACAGGAAAAGACCAAAAGGCTCCAAGTAAACGTTCAAAAGAGTAACAAGGTTCTCCCATTTTGACAACTGATCTTAAAAAGTTACATGTTGTTCTTGATGTTTAACTGAAAATGGAGAATGAGGCATCAAGAACTAAATTATCGTAGGTGGGTTTTTTCTTGCTTTTCAGAGATTTTATTACATGAACATGGGTTTGCCCTTTTAATCAAGTGTAAGATTTGTCTAATATCTTGTCTTCTATATCAGCAGCAGATACATGAGCAAAAATTAAACTTTCAGGCAGTGCAGAATAAAGCACCCTTCATGTTAGATAGCATATTCCCCTTGTGTTAGTAACTGGCTGAAGCCGGCCTTGTAACCTGGAATGTTAATTATTTTAGCTGTACTGTTAATTAGAATAACTCTGTATGTTATTGCAACCCTAGTACACCCCTTCTTCTACAGTGGAGATGTAATTTCCTGTGGCAATGAGTTCTTCAGGCTAATTGTACATTTTGTAGATAATTATAATTGTAGATAATTTTGTATTTTATCAGTTTTGACTGCTCTCCATTATAATTTTGTTAGATGCCCTCTTATTCAAATATTTGAGGAAGTCAGAGAAACAGCTCTTAAATTTTCTTAAACAAGCCCATGCTCATTCTCATAATTATTGCAAGCTCTTTTTTGTTCTTCCATTTTACACAAGATATTCACACAATGTCTGCCTGACTCATCCCAGGCAACAATAGATGTACTTCATCATTCTGTGGTTCACTCTCTGAGTCAATCAGATATAATTCAGCTCCAGTTGAGAAGTTATAGGTCTTTTGCATGACCTGACCTACCATGTCTTGTGAGCTAATTAGCAAAATCTGCAACGAATGGGCAGACACAGCCCAAAGTGATGAAGTCTCAGAAGCAACAGAAATAAATTAGACTGAGTCCATTCATATATACAAAACCAGTCCAAGTTCAGAGTCAGGGTATAACAAGACCTCCTTTACAAACTCCTCAACATCAAATCCTATATTCATGTTAACTTAATTAACATGACATCTATTCATAAGAACTCACACCTGTTGGACAATTCAGTTTACCAGATAAGCCTGAAACGATGCAATACATTTTCCTCACAGATTATTTCTTTTTGACAGGACACTTAATATTTAGCAAAGCAAAATACTTGTATTTGCTTTCCATGGCAAACATTATTTTCTAATGAACTATATCCACATGTGGTCACTTGAATTTTGTATTTAGAAATATTACTGCTGAATTTGGAGCTGTAAGGGAGATTCCACACCCTTCATCACTCAGGCAATTCTTTCCAAATAGCATTTCAAAGTTGTTGATCGGGGTCATGATGTTGCAGTTCAGAAGTGAAAACACTTGGATTAGACTCACAACTCCATTTGATCAACAATTGTCCCAACATCAGTTTAGAACATTGTTTCTCTTAAACTAATATATATGTATACATTTAGAATGTAAACATAATATAAATATATCAATTATATATTGATATGCTAAAACAAACTAAGATAAAGGCAATAGTGACAAAATTCTAGAACTGAGACCTTCAGAACTCCAGATTAGGATATGAGCCTTTGTATGAGTTTCCTGCTATAGTTATTAAAGCATTTATCTGAAGACCATGGAAGCACAAATTTCTTGGTCATTGTAAGGCAGCATGTCTACGGGTCACTCTAAAAAGCAGGTCAATGCTTTACAGAAAGTCTGTGATAGCTCAGTTTTCAACAAGATCTTCTCTTAGAAATATGTTTCAAAGAAAAGTTATATCATTAAATGTGGAAAACTGTATAAGCAGATACCTTATACTCTGTATTAGCATGGCAGGGATTTTGATAAAATGAAGAACAGCCATGCTAGCCATGCTACTATTACAATCAGTAGATGATTATTTGCCCCATTTGAGCAGAAATACCTGACACTGCACTGAGCACAGCTAAACTACACTTACCAATGAATACAAAAGACAGAATGAGGCATAGAGTCACTGTGTGTGCTAGAGGTTGAGAAACTGGGTTATTAGTGTAGTTTATTTCCCCACAATCTGATTGAAGACTAGCTAGATCATGCAGGAACAGAAGGGAGAATATTACTTCTCATGATATAGGACAGTTTTTGTTACAATCCAGTCTACAGTGAGGAACAATCTGTGAAAAATAGATGTCCTTCATCCTATTTTACTAGGAATTTTTACTAATAATTTTTTTAAGACTAATACATCACAAGGAAAGACAAGATTTTTTTATACCTCCTAGAAGGCCATAAACTGAAAGGCTAAATCATTTGAATGATTTAGCCAAGAGAAGAAGTGCTAGGGAGCAGTTGAGAATAAAGGGCTGTATTTGTCAGTGCGCAACAAACAAGTGAAATATTAGTGGGCTGTTTAGCTAATTGTTCCCATGGGACAGTCTCTGGGAAAATGGGTCCCATGGCTATTTATTCCACCAAGTTTCTGTGGGAGAGGAAATGTTGCCATGAGGGCAGCTGCTCCCAGGTCCCAGTCCCCAAATTTCATGGGCTGCATTAACATCACATGGTGGAATGGCCAATTCCCAGTGGTTACCACACACCATGCATTTCCTACTATTTGTAAGTTTTCCAGAGTAATGTGATTTTTCTATCAGTTGTTTCATCCTTGTCCTGAGGAGTATAACAGCAAAATATTACAATGGAAATAAGAGCATTACCTGCAAGGACGCAATAAGGGAATCTCTACTCTTCCCAGCAGGAAAATAAAACTTGTTTAAGCTCTTAGACAAGGATATGAACGTTCCTGGGATGCCATCATGGCTCTGCAGATACCATTATGAGCTAATTCATCTATAGACAGAATATCCACCAGGGCTTTCTATTGACCTGGAAAGGCCATGGGATGCACAGCAGTGAAGGAAAAACCTCCTGGGGCTCTCCCAGATGCCTCTATCAGCAGCAAATCAGCCCTTCCACATTCACCGGTTTAAGTTAATCTCTCTCTGGTGCACATTGTGGCGGGTCAGCTGCACACCCATGACTGATTATCACATTTCAGCTGGGGAAGGGTGTCCTCTCAAACTATTCTTCTGTTAATTTGATTATGCTCTTGCATTTTTCCTGCATTCAACAAAATCACATTAGAACACATTCAAGGAAAAAGTCTGATTTTCTCAGTGGTAAGAGAGTCGAGCACTGAGATTCAGTTTTTAAGGCACTAAATTTTTTTAATGCTGGTAATACAAACTGGAATTACACATGTTAAGGTAATTAAATCTCATGCTTCCAGGAAAAAAAATGTCTCTGTCCTACTGGTAGTCCTCGATATATGATTTATTGAACAGATGTATCTGTATCAAACACTGCTGAGCACAGAGCAGTGGCTTGATGAATCTATTACGTCCCCTGAAGGGGAAATCACCACTCTTTTGGTTTGTGCTACTCACCAGTTACATTAGCATAACAGATCAGACAGAGCAGAAGGCAACTACTGCTTTGGGAATAGAAGGCCAGGATCACATCCAAACTACAAGGCTTATTAGTGGAACAAGCAAACATCAAATCAGCATCTGCCGGGCCTGATGGGATTCACCATGGGATGCAGAACTGGGAGTCAACATATTCCTTGGCATAGATCAAAAACTCATTAAAATCAGAGATGTCACCAAAAGACCAGAGCAAATCTAAGTGTGGGGCCAATGTTAAAGTATGAAGAGATGAGAGTAATAGACCAGAAAATTTGGCTTCTGTAGCCGTAAACATGTTGGAATGAATCTTTCAGTAGAGATAAGGTGGTTATTAAAACCAATCCAAAGGGGCAAAATGATACAGTGGCAACAGCTCAATGTTTGCCATGTCAATAACAAAGGAGCAGCTATGAGGCTCTGTTTTCATTTTGCTCCATGGAATTGTCTATAGACGCTGACTTTACATTGGTCTTTGCCACAAATAACAGAGAAGAGCACAGGAACAATGATTTTCAGAAGAGGGGAGACATGATAAGAGAAAAGCAGCACATTTTGGAGGGATTACTTTAAATAATAACACATATGTATCACATATACATATGTATTTAGCACATGCATATATGTAAATACTAATATCTATTATTTGTCACAGAAAATATCAGATTAAAGTATCTAAACAACTGGAGGACACAGATGGCATTCAGCATAGCAGGCAAGAGACAAAGCTTATAGGAGTAAAACTATAAGGCAATAAAAGAGCCTTTATTTAGGTTTTTCATTCTTACTTATATTTTTCTACATATTAGAAAGCAAACTGGAACCTAAAATATCAATGAGTGCACTCTTCTCTTACAGTAAATATTATTCTTGAACATTCAGTATTTTCTGTATTCACTATGGATAGAATTATCAGAGGGGCAGTGAATCAACCAGTATTCATTTATGTCCTCCATTTTTTCTGACAATTATTATTAAAGGGGAGACACTGGAAAATATATATGCACTAAGACCTGATTGCAAATGGAACGAGCAAGTTTTATTACATTACATGGATACATTCCTAATAGGAATCCATACTTGAAGAAAAATTAACTGAGCTAGTGAGTGAATCAGCATCAATCTTCTCCATTCTGTAATATTAATAGAAATTACAAAAGGCTCATGCTAGAAATCACTTTCAGAGACAGAAATAGATATTGCCTTGCTTAAATGGATGTTCCAGGCAAACAGACTATTTTAATCATGGTGTAAACTGACTCTTTGAAAAACTCAGTGTAAACCTTGAGGGCATCCTTGTCACTAGGAGTTATGGTTTATGGTTCTGCATCACCATCTTCTAAAAACACACCATGAGAGGTCCTTTCTGGTTTCAAGCATTCATTTTTTATTATTACTGGAAAAGAATAATGATTCTTTATTTTCCTATGTATAATTTTATCCAGCAGCTGAATCTAACTGCTTCAAAGAAGTCTGCACCACACAAGGTAATGCCAGTAAGAGATACCTAAATAAAAGATGACAAAATTTGCCTATAGATACTAGGTGGGTAGAAGCAGAGGGCTTGTGGGTGTGACTTGAAGAGGCAAGTCAAGGTGCAAGAGGGTTTCGCCTAAAATTTATTCAGGACATCAAAGGTATTACAAATTTTTCCTTATATAATACTTGAAGACATTAGGAGAACACAGCTGATATGTTGTCACAGAAGGCAGGCATCTATTGGCTTTGAAGCTCAGCTCCAAACTGAATGTATCTCAAACAAATTTACACAAGGTAACATATGGTAAATGTCTAAGAAACAGAAAAGATCCAAAATACTCGTGAGAGAAATTGGATCAGCTTCCATATCTCTGAATTTGCAGCAATATTTAGCATGAAGACCTTCTTCAACTTACATCATATCTTTTGAGAGGAGAAATCTCTCAGGATGTTTTCCTTTTTCATAATACCAAAGCAGGCAAAGTAATTTCACTTCTGATTCTGGAGGAGGGTGAGCTGGTAGGTAGAAGACTTAGGATCACAGAAATTTCACATTTACTGTTTAGAAAAGACTTATGCTCTCCAAGCATGAGTCTTTAGATCCTGATCAAACATCACTCAACGAAGGTTAATTTTTTCCAGAAGATGTTGGTCAGTCCTTTTTGATCCTGATGGATCGTTCATGTTTTAGGGCTGGGGAGATGAACTAACATGAAAATATCTGAAATATTATAATATTAGGTAACACCTGGACCATGCCAGTGTAATGAGGCTTAGACATTCACCTCCAGTATAGAAATGGGTTTTTTCACACTTTATGTTTGTCTTTTTTAATTAAGAAAGGGATTTTTTAATACTCATTACCTTCATGAAACTATAAGCCAAGAAGAGTTTTTAGAATGTGCTTAAGTTGAAGCTTCTTAGAAAATAGAAGGGCAAAAGGGTGGGGGGCAGGGAAGTGGGGTGTGGTGTGGAATGGAGACAGAGGAATTCCAATTACTCAAACTCGTATTTCTCCTTGGAGTAAAACATTGTTTCATGACCATGTCTGGATGGTCAGCCACTCATTTGACCTGGTCTGAAAGGAGACTACGAATGGAGAACAGGTTGAAATTAATGCCTGGTTAACTAATGTGTTATGCTTATGTGATTATTGCACATTTCTGGAGAGCTCAGTTAACACATTACCTGCAAATGAATATTTATTGCTATGGGGTTATCAGAATGTCTTACTGTATGTTGAATTGAAGCTTGGAGGTTTTTTCTGGGGTGTTTTTATTGTTTAAATCTAAATAGTCATTGTTGACACCTGCAAAGGTTTTGAGCTATACTAACCTAGTGAATTCAAAACTTTGAACTATTACAAGTCTGCAGCAACCATGAGGGAAGAATCTTCATCTAGGAAAAGGAGAACACAAAGACTGAGAGATATTAAGATTGGTATACCTATAAAGGTAATCAAAACAGCAACAGCAGAAAATGTTTTTAAAATTGTAGCTAGTTTTAAACATCATTTAGCAGAAAACAGGCGTGGCTGGGTACGAAAAAAAGTATAAACCAGTATAAATTCCTCCACCTGGAGGGATTTCACACAGCATGTTTTTTCTCTCACATTTGCAGGCTATTAAAAACATTCATGCTGATTTGGATAGCTTCTAGTGTCCCAGCCCTTACCCAGCGCATTGCATTTGCCATGGCAAGGAAGGGAGACAAAAATGTTTAGCTCAGTTTCTTTAAGAAAAGAGGCTCTCATAATCACAGTATTATTTTCTTTGATTGCTGTGTCCTTCTCTTGTCACACTCCAATGTGTTGTTTAAATGTAGCAAAGAGTGTTTAAAATAACTAAATTAGTGTACTTTTTTTGACTTTTAAGTGCTCACATGAAAGGAAGTCTCACATCTTTGCAAAACACAAGAAGATACGCACAGGGGAAAATACGACAAAATATCACAATTATTAATTACTTTAGATACAACTCACAAACAGCAAATTCAAGGGCAATCAAGGTTCATTAGCTCTCATTCCTACAGAACTTGTCCTTTATTGCTTCTCTTTTTAATAGGTACTTTTTTTTACAGATACTAAGGTGTGCTGGATTTCACAAGACTGACTGAAGCCTGCTGGAGACAGCATGAGTGTGTCCATTGGCTCCAAAGGTTTTCAGACAAAGCCCTAACACAGCAGGGGATGACAGAATCCAAGAGCCAGAGATGTATCTCTGTGAAATATATAGTTTGTTTCTGCTACTGCTCTCTTATTGTTCACATTACAGAAGATATATATATCACACTAGCAGTCAATAGAAATTGCAATCAAAAGGTAATGATGTATTTCCTAGGAGCTGGAATGTGGGGTTTTCACACTGCCTGCCTTCAGGGTTTCTAACTTAACAGTTCAGTCTTGCTGAGTTTTATATTCCCCCATTGTTAAAGATCATTGTTGCCCTCTCCAGAGAGAATACTAATAGAAACCCTTCTACGAACTAACACTTCAAATGGATTTCTTCCTCTTCATAGACTACATGAAAGTTACATGGCATTTAAAAATAGTGTGAACTTTGCCTTGGAGAAGCTGGCATAGCTCCTGAAGATGATGTGAAAGAACAGCCTCCATAACTTACCCTTGCTTGGCCTCCCTTAGTAAGCTTTTAGGACTCAGGCAAGTTGATTTTTAATACTCCACCTTTTTATGTGCTTGCTGCTGGGTATTCAGCATGGACACAAATATAAAAACCATCCATAAATCCACTCCTCTGTTTCCCACAGCCAGTTATAAGTTTTGGTTCTCTGAGCTCCTGGCATAGAGTATTCCACAGCCAAAATATGTTCTTTCACTACTTTTCTTCTAACAGTTGGTAATCCATATATTTACAGAAGTCCAAACAGCTCTCTAACATTTTGACAAGTCCCATGTTAGCATATGTCTTCATGATATCCATCAAAAAGACATGGCCATCAGTTACAAGAAATGAAGCTTTAGGCAACCCAAGTCCCTGATCACCAGCTCTCACAGTACCCCATCATCAATGCTGCCATGATTCCTTATTTCTGTTATACAGACTAAAACAGAAATGAAGGGCTGCTAAGTTTTGTTTCCACTGTTTAAATCCAAGGTTCCTATCAGAAGTTCATTGCTACTTTTTTTGCTCATAGTATTGCTGGTCTTCCACTGTGGAAGAGGCCATCCAGGTCTCCTTCCACTAATGCAGGCCAATACTGACACTACCCAGTCTCCTCGAGTAAAAAAACATATTTCTACTACTGAAAAGCCTAAACTTACCTCGTTATAATTCAGACTTTTTACTATTTCTTCTTGCAAGTATGTAGGAAGAAAACCATCATCAGAAATCGAATACCTACTTAAGTTGCTAGCAGCTATACAGGTGCAAAATTCCTCAAAAAAAAAATTAAGTGATTTCCTACATAAGAGAATTCAAAATATTATACTGCTTGCACACTGGATTTGATACTTTTTTATATCCTCGTCAGTGAGGCTAGGGCTGGGTCGGCAATGGCTGATGGCAGAACTGAGATTTATTCAAATGACTGTTACTTATGTCAGTGACTCTAGCTGAGGCTAGTCCTGCAGGAAAATAAAATTCCACTTGTACAGAATTGACATATTTTGCCCTCAGGTACATAGCCACAGGCTACACTTCAGCTTCCCTGCGTGGACAAATTACAAAAAGGCAGGAAATAGTCTGTAGAGGTTCCCTAGTCAAGCCCCAAGTTCCATCAGAACTATTTACACCTGTGTTATCAGCTCCTAATAACTTCTCTTGATAAAAACCCCTCAAATTCCCTAAGTAATATATTCCCTGTGCCTCTTTTACTAGCTCTTTCCTACAAAATTCATGGCATAAGTCTTAATAATTCTATATAAAGGAACAAAGGCCTCTTACATGACCAGGGTCATATGTCAAATAAAATAAGAATGCAGTCATCTGCCAATTTGAGCTGTGGGTAACCATCAAGGTTCTGAGTAGTCTGTACTCTGACCAAAGCCAGAGGCTGTTAGGAGTCTTCTACTTTGCAAAACTTGTTTCCCAGGGAAATAAAATAAAACCATTTAGCATGGCTCAGCCAAGGACTGTGTTTACACTGCCTGTAAACAGCCAGCAAGGAAGCAGAACTCCAGATTACTGTGGGTTTCCTTGCAGCACCTGCCAAAGTTAAAAAAATCATAGAGAACTGAGGTAAGAACACACCTCTGAAGGTCACTTTGTCCAACACTCCCTGTCTAGAATAAGTTCAAGCAGAGCAAGTTGTGCAGGGCCATGTCCATTTGGCTTTTGAATATTGCCAGGGTGGGTGACTCCACAATATCTGCCAGCAATCTGTTCCTGTATTCAATCATGTTTGCAGTAAATTATTTTTTTTCTTATTTTGGCAACATCCTAGAAATAGGATAAGCACTTGTTCTGAATTATTAAAGGGATTGGTTATAAAAATGTCTATAAAAATAAACTAAAACAAAGGAGTATTTTTGCCAGTATATTAGCAGGATAAATCACAGCTAAAAACCAAGTCAGAGCTGCAGGGTGTCAGTGAACTCAGATTTATGCACTATCAGAAGCAAACAGCCTGGAAATCTATGGCAAAAATAATTCTCTAATACACATGCTGACCCCAAAGACATCTCCTTCTGCTATGCTCAAAACCTTGTTCATGGGCAAAGAAGAAACACACCTAAAGGCAAAATTTTATTCTTAATATAAACGAAGCTTTAACAGTCAAACTCAAGAATCATTATTACTCTAGATATAATTTACACAGAAAAATAAAGAACACATAGTAATCAAGTTAGAAACCCCAGCAATGGCAATATTACAATTTAAACTGCAATGAACACTCATAAATTTCTTCTCCCCTGAAGAAAGATGCCTCTTCTCCCAGAAAGCTAGTAACAGGACAAGAGGACACAGCCTGAGGTTGCATCAGGGAAAGTTCAGGTTGGCCATCAGGAAAAACTTATTCATGAAAGGGTTGTCAAGCACTGGAATGGACTGCCCATCACTGGAGGTCTTCAAGAAATGACTGGATGTGGCACTCAGTGTCAGGTTCTATTTGATAATGTTGTGATCAGTCAAAGGTTGTACTTGATGATCTCAGGGGTCTTTTCCAATCCAAATTATTCTGTTGTTCTGTGACTCTTTAATTTACATAATTTTGCACTTTTACATGTTAGATGCTATTTGCTATTTCTTTATACTTTTTCTTTCCCTAAAGTCTTCTTTTTTCAGCTGTAGGTCTGAGTTTCATTAACTACCATTACTGAGTTGTTTATAGGGTCAGCCTGTTCCCATCTCTAATAATCACATGCCTGTACTTCTGCACCACACACATTGTCTCCACTTCCCCAGGCTTGTGTTTCTGTACAAAACATCCTTGTGTTAAGGCCATAAGCATTTCACTTTATGTAAAATATTTATTGACATTTTGTTTCTGCTATCTACCTAAAAGTCAGGGGATATGATAGAAAGATAAGGAAGTGATGCAATTTAGCCATTTACACCTGGTCATTAAAAGGAATTGATGTCAAGGCTAAATAAAGTCAAACAAAGATGCAGGCAGGTCAAACGAAGTTCACGTAGAGGAAGCTTGACAAACCTCCCCCTGAGAACTTGAAAAGTGTGGAGGAACCCTGTGTCTCCAAGCAGCAATGGTGCAATACAGGGCTATGCAGGCACACCTGGGAGGGGATGACAGTGCTCCTAAGGTGAAAGCACATCAGGTTCAGAGCTGTAGAAGGTGCTCTTTGGACTTCATACCAGGGCAAGATATCATTATCTACCTCTTTATCTTACCCAAGGTGCTAGTAATGGAGGCTTCTGACATTTCAGCTCCAATACTTCTACATATCAAACTTATTCACACATAATTATACACAGGTTTGAAATACAGTCCAGAAACACCATCCATTCCCACTTGTATTGTCTACACAGATTATGCTATAATGAGATTCATTTTGCGAAATAGCACACTGCATCTGTCTGGTCTGTCTGGGCTAAATCTGTCTTGATCCAGATATCTTTGCTACAGAATAACGAGAGGTAACACCTGCACTTTTGGGTGTTTTTCCATAAAGAATGAACGGCATTTCAATAGATATGACAAGAAAATCAAAATATCCTCCCGTGACAGTGCAAAATTTCATTGTGTGACTATGTTGGAGTGCATAATGAAAAAAGTACTGATCTGCATGAGGACACACAGCTCCACAAAGCTCAGTGGCATTGTACCCCTTTACTTAATTCCACTTTTCTGGAAAAGTGCTACAGCATGCTCTGAAATTAACTGATAAAAAGCAATACGAAATTTCTTAACATGATCATGGATAGATTTTTTCTTTGTGATTGGCTCCTTACTGGAAGAACCTCGACTGTTACAACCAAAGTTGATCCATAAAAGCTATTCCTCAAAAAAAAAACCAAAACACAAAACAAAAACCAAACAAACAAAAAACCCCCCAACCCACCAAAATCAGCCAAGCAAGCAACCAAAAAAACCCAGAAAAAGATAATACTTTTTTTTATTTGCAGATTCCTATTCCCTGTGAATATTGTTTAAAGAATATAAAAGATATATCTCTTCAGAAGGAGAGAATAGGCAGTTTCAGAAGATTGGTGTGTATACCAGGCTCTCTAATTAGTTAGCATTCTGATCATAGAAATATTTTTATAACACCATAAGAGAAAAGGTTTCTGCATAACAACATGTCAAAATAATAAAATATGATCAAAACATCTTGCAAAGGCATGATTTTCCATATGAAAATGCTGACTCCGTGCAATAAAAACATTTAAAGATCAAACGGTAATTTTCCTAATTTTCACGCTTTGATATAATTAAAAAGTTTTGAGTGGTATTATTCTGACATTGAAGATTTGTTACAGAACATATGAGAGAAGTTAAAACAATGTAGATGAGTATCAATGAAATATCTTCTGAAGCCATCTGTAAGGAAAAAAAGCACAAAAAAAACCCCACCAGCTCCTAATTTGAGATTAAATAAAATCATAAAAGTCACATAAATTACTGAGGGACACAATTTTATTTTCAAGCTCATGCTAAGCATTCTATTAGTTTGTCAAATAATTTTTGAATCTTGGACAGTTAGAATAGGTAAAGTAGATCCAAATGTTCTCATAATAGTGTTAGTATTGGTCTCAAAGTATACCACTTTCCCCAGATACCTAATCTCTTTGGAAGAATAATTATTCTTTCATAGAGATGAAACTCCTCCATTTATTAACTGCAACCTCCAAAGACATTTCAATTTTTCTCAACCAATATTAATTTGAAAAGATATATTGGCAGTGATTTTCAGAGACTGACTAAAACCAACCAGAAACTCTCTGAATAAGAGATGTGAAACATTTTGGTTTAGATATTATATGAAATTCCTTGTTAGATCTGTTCATTTTCTTGGCTTGGTTCATAGTGAACTTCTAACCTGTCAGAGGAATCTATGGAATAGGAAAGTTTCTCTAGGTTTTTCTTATCTATTTTTAAATAAAACAATATTCATCAAAAGTTTTTTAAATAAAAAGGTTGGTCTTCTAACAAGAAAAACTATTTCTGGCACTGCGTACTGAGACAAAGAAGATCCTTCTGGATCTTGCATGCATTGTGGCCACAATACCATCTTTTTAGAAGGTATCTTGTACTGAAAATTGGCAATGATGGTGTTTGTGCACTAAGAATGTGATTTTCAAAGGTCACTTGGCCTAAATCCCACTGAAATCAAAAGGGCCTATAGATTCCTTGTATGTATTTTCAAGTACTTCCCTGTACTATAGGGAGGCATGCAGTCCATCTGACCTCACCCATTCTGAGAAGTAAATATACTTCTTGTATTCAGTGCAGCCAGGGGATCAGTAGGCCTCCTAACTCAGGTGTTCAAGATTTATTGATGTAAATTCTTAAGATTCATTGATGTAAGGGTTTGCTGTGTTATGGGAAATTGGCTCAGAGCTGAATATCCACACTTTCAAATGAAAAATCTCTAAGCAACACTAAGCTATAAGCAAGCAAAAGTACATTCTACTTGGTTGTTTTAAACCACAAATTATGAACGTTAATCAATTAGAAATTATTATAACTGCTATTGCCATTATGATATTCGAGTATGGTCTAACAGCACTATTTGCATTTCAAAAAGGTGATTTTTCACAGAAACTGAAGCAGGTGATATGCATCTCCCTACCTTTCACTATCCTGCCAAGTACCTACATGGTACATGGAGACACATGTGCACGTTTGACCCGAGAACTGAGGTCCAAATCCATTGTCAGTATCAAAATAAGGGTTTAAAATTACATATTTGATGACCATTTTTTTTCCTACATTGCAATGGGAGACGTATTGAGAACAAGGCATATGGAATAAAAGTACCAAGCATAATAAAAATTACAACTTTACTGGTATAAACAGTGGAATTAGTGATGTAGCTAAAAATATTAATATGGAAAATTACCTCTCAAGAGGAATAAACCACAAAAATCTGAAGAGTTTTTCTTTATAAAATATATTTTGTACTTGTTCTGTATACAGCAGATAAAGAGAATAAACTGACTGAAAGGGTCTGAATAATGATGAGAAGAGAAATTTAATTATATGACTGTATCCCATAGTGTCTTAGTCTTTCAATACACTTTAGACTACCAAGCCAGAAAGATCAAGAACAAAGGTTTAGTAGCAAACAGAACAACTATCAGAAGCTGGATGTAATGGAGATGTCAGCTAATACAGCAGAACATAGTACCTGAAATAAACTGGAGATGGGAAGCTGACAGAATAGTCTTCTACAGTGTACTACAAAACCAGTGAATTGATGGTGTGAAAGCTGGAGGAAGGGAAAAGTGGCACTGACCATTGAACAATGGCATTCTTGTCTCAGGAAATAAAGGAAGAGGAATAGAGACAATGGACCTCAAGAAAATAACAAACTCAATTCATAACTGTAGAAAATATGTCAGAGTCTACAGTGGAAGAACTGAAGCCCCAGATATTTAGGTTAGGTGTCACTGAGGGCTGATGGTGTCCTGGGATGCATCAGGCACAGCATGGCCAGCTGGAAAAGGGGGGGGATTGTCCGGCTCTGATCTGCACTGGGGCAGCCTCACCTCCAGGGCTGGGGCAGTTTTGTGTGCCACATCAGAAGACATTAGAGAATAGACAAAGGAGGGAAACAAGGATGATGAGGGGACTCGAGGAGAAGCCATAATGAGCAATGGCTGAGGTCATTTGGTCCATCCAGTTTGGAGGAGACTGAGATAAATTCTCATCACATTCTACAACTTCCTCATGAGGGGAAGGGGAGGGGCAGGCACTGATCTCCTCTCTGGTGACCAGTGGCAGGACCCAAGGGACTGGCCTGGAGCTGTGTCAGGGGAGGGTTAGGTTGGATATCAGTAAAAAGTTCTTCACCCAAAGGGTGCTTGGGCACTGGAACAGGCTTCTCAGGGAAATGGCCACAGTACCAGCCTGACGGAGTTCAAGAAGCATTTGGACAATGGTCTCAGGCACAACTCAGAATATTCTATGATTCTGAAATCTTTTTTACTATAAGGTTATGTAAACATGAGGATAGATCACCTAGGGAGATTTTAGTCTCTCTGTCACTGGAGATTTTCAAAATCAGCTCAGAGAATCATCTGTCAGGAAAGAGAGATATGGCTGATCCTTCCTCTGAAGCGGCCATGCCAGCCTTCCTAAATTCTCTCCCTTTGATTTCTTTGATTTTTATGATCTGTGTTAATTAGCTTCCCAAATCCTTCTTTGCCCTCTTTTTGCTGTGTTCTCCTTAGGGAATATATGTCACTTGAAATAAAAATGCATTTCTTTACTGGAGCCTCTTTTACTCTAAATTCAGTAGTTACAAAATCAATATCAGTTAGACAGCAGTGAAACCTTTCTGCCTTTCTTTCTCCAATCAACTCTGTTTAAAGAAAAAGGAGGGCGATTACACTACATATAAAATATTGATCTAAAAGATACTTAAAGTGCATAATGCATGAGAAAAAGCTGAGATTTCTGTTTTGAAAAAGTCTAGCAAGACTCTTTTTTATTTTGTTATATAACAGTCCTGTTTATTGTCATTTTATTTTCCACTTGGAATATGGATGAGCAACCCTCAAATGATTCTCCGTAAAGAAATATGGGAAATATTTAAAATGCATATTGAGCTGCTAGGCTATGTCTCTTTGCAAACACCTAGCTCTCATTCCTCAATCCATTTCCCTCAGTTTCAGCAACTCTCATTAGAACTGGGATTTAGGTCACCAGTGCCATTCCAGTCAGGGGGTGATTTTATTTGATCAGGAGGAAAAGCTGATGAGGAAGACTGTCAAATGCATCCTGGCAAGCCTGGTAGTATTGGTGGCAGGCAGTCTTACGTAGCAGGAAAAGGTATTCAGTGGGACAATTCTCTCCCACAAAACTCTGTGTTTTCAAATGTATTATTGTACATAAATGTCTTCAATTAGCTAAAACAAGGTTTCAAACACATTTTATTTAGTGCTAGCTCTCAAAATAAACTTAGTCAATGACTGTTCAGACATCTCAATTTTATGTGCTTGGCTCTAGAGTGGAATTTAACACTGCACAAAAACTTGGGAAAATGTTAGAATAATTATTGGAGAGTTTCCAAATTTCTCCTATCCTGAAAAACTGCCCTACTTAATAAACCACATAGACATATTCAGTATCGTTTGCTTCACCAAGGCAATGAGTCTTGAATTTTTCGGCAAAGCAATGGGAAGAACAATTGAATCCTCTCCCTGATTTCTCTCCAACTCCTATGCACACTTGCATAGGTAAAGAGTAATGGCAAGTAGGAAGCTAATGCTTCAAATTGCTCTTGTTTAAAAGCAATCAAACACTCCTTTTCAAATGACTTTTAGAGGACAGCAGCAAACATAATTCCTCCATGAATGAGAACTATTCTTACAGAACTGTGGCAGACTTCTGTTCCTGAGAAAATCCCTCATGTGAGGGACTATCTGGCCTAGGGATCACTGTCAAACTTAAGAATGGCAGAGAGGTCAAGATGCCCTGCCACTGTCTGAGGTACATCAAAGTTAAAAAACTGTGACAGATGCTGGGATTGTTCACATTAAGAACTGGGTGGCAGCAGTTCTAGTTTTTGGGGTTGAATTCTATTTCAAACCTACTTCAGGAATGGATACAGATCCTTAACCTGTAATCACGACAGGACAAATGACAGCAGACACACAATCTTGACTTTTCTGGATTCTGATAAATTGAAATGTTTGTCTTACAGAAGTCAACTTTTCAGCTTTTTAGAGCTGAAATAGCTATTCTAAATGTTACATGTTTGGGGAAAGTCTACACTGTTTTGTAGGCATAGATGGAACCAGCTCTCTTCAACATCTTCATTAATGACTTGAATGCAGGATACTAATAAAGTTTGCAGATGACACAAAAGGAGGAGTTGTTGACTCCCTTGAAGGCAGGGAGGCCCTGCAAAGGGACCTTGATAAGTTAGATGACTGGGCAATACCAACTGTATGAAGTTTAACAAGAGGAAATGCTCAAATCTGCACCTGGAACAGTGCAACTGTTGGTGGATGTACAAACTGGGGAGCAAGAGGTTTGAAAGCAATGCTGCAGAAAGGGACCTGGGGGTCCTGGTCAATGACAAGGTGAATATGAGTCAGCAGTTCCCTGGCCAGGAGGGCCAGTCCTGTCCTGTGTGGCATCAGGCACAGCATGACCAGCTGGGCAAGGGAGGGGATTGTCCTGCACTGGGGCAGCCTCATCTTGAGGGCTGAGGGCAGTTTTGGGTGCTACAACAGAAGAAAGACATTAAACTATTAGAGAGCATCCCAAGGAGGACAATGAGGATGGTGGGGGGCCTTGAGGAGAAGCCATATGAGGAGTGGCTGAGTGCACTTGGTCTGTTCAACCTGGAGAAGAGGACACTGAGGGGAGACTTCATCGCAGTCTGCAACTTCTTCATGAGAGGAAGAGGAGGGACAGGTATAGTTCTCCTCCCTCTGGTGACCAGCGACAGGACCCAAGGGCCTGGAACTGTGTCAGTGCAGGTTTAGGTGGGATATCAGGGAAAGGTTCTTCACCCAAAGTGTGGCTGGGCATTGGAACAGGCTCCCCAGGGAAGTACTCACCAAGCCTGATAAGAGTACAAGGGTTTGAATAATGCTCTCAGGCATGTTGTGTGACTCTTGGAGATGGTCCTGTGCAGGGCCAGGAGTTTGGTTTCGATGCACATTGTAGATGCCCTTCCAACTCAGAATGTTCTATGACTCTATGAATTCACAGCTTCACTAACTCAGTTTTGCTATTGGCTTTCAAGGGGTGATTAAATCTTGGGCTTACTTTTAGAGGAGTGACTTAGTTTCTACCTCTCTCATAAGAGGGATGCTACTTAAAAATCTCTATGCTAAACAGAGCTCTTGGCATGGTAAATCATAGTAGAAGTTTAGTTTCTAATCCTACAAAGACATATAATATGCTTAAATATAAGGATGTGAAGCATTACAGAGGTGCTGCTTACTTTGGACTAAGTTTTCTACTCTCTTCCATGCTGCTAATTGCAATAATCTGGTGTCTTGAAATCTTCATTATTCAGTTTGCTCTTTATAAAAAGTGTCAACTGAATTTGTGAACTTCATAGCTGTTTTGTCACAGTAACAAAATTTCATTTCAGGATAAACTTGTACTGAGATCTTGGCCTGCAAATCATCATATAAGAAAGGGTTTTCAGAGTTTTAAATATTAAAGTACATGATTGGACTTCTAGAGATGATTGGTATTAGCATTCAAAACATGAGGCCACCAGAAATTCTCTTCATCTGAAAAATACATTAAAAAGTTTAGGTCTTTGATTACCCCTCCTTGCACATGGATTTGCATTTGTATATGTAGACAGTCAGATATATTGCTTATGCATGTTCACAATCTTGAAGATTTTTTTTAAGGCTTACAGAGATGCATGTTTGAGCACTGGTGAGCAGCACAGAGTCTTGGTAGAAAATCAGCTTAATTTTCTTCTTCATCTGTTTTCATTTTCCTAGTTTCACTTGAGGGATTCATCCCTCATCCTATTATAACCTTGTGGCAATTTATTGCAAAGTTTTGGTAGATTTCCTTAGTAGAATTCAGTTATTTCAAGTTGTAAACTGATGTTTTCACACCCACATTGTGACACTGACTTTTACAAAGCCATCTAAATGACCGTTGCTTTGAAACTAAGCTGGAAAAAATATACTACAATACCAGACTTTAGTTCTGGTTGAGAAAATTGTTTGACAGAGACAGAATGATTCCATGTCTAGAGACTAAGTCCTCACCTGGGTGGAAAATCACCTCCTTCTTGTAAAAGTAATTTAATAGAAGTGACTGGCAGACAGCCCTCTGGTCCCTCCACTCTCAGTGGTGTATGCTGTCTGAACAATCAAGCTGAGAACTTGTGGAGCACATCTTGCTTTTAAATATTAACACATCTCTAAATATTTTATGTATAATGGCACAGCTTCCATGGGAAAGACTGAAAGCTATCCCATCAATTTGCTGATAAGCTGGGTGTCAAGACAGTCCCCAAGGAAGAAAAAGTTTGGACATCTCCAAGAAAATTCAGAAATGGAATATGTATCTGCCATATCCTGTAGAAAAAAACCAAGCTGCCAAGTATCAGATGAAAAAGGGGCTGCACATCTGCTGCTGCTTTTTTTTTTAGGACCAAACCCAGCAATTATAGTTTGGAAATTCCTTACTGATGCCTCCTGCAGACAGCCTGAGGGAATGCTGCACTTCTGAGCTGAATACCAGTTGTATAAATCACATCACAGCAGATGAAAACACCTACAGTTTTTAAAAATATATAGGCACATAAAGGTGAAGATAGACATGTCTGTGGGATCTTCAAAGGTCCCTATATATCTAAATACGATTTGGAGATTGCATAATTAGGAGTTTTGCACTTAGTATATTTGAAAATATCACTGGGTTTACACATTTTACCCCAAAATCAGCTTTTAACTGACCTTTTAGCAAGCAGAGTTGGATCGTCCCCTATTCACTGCTGTTTTATACTGTCATTAGCAGTGTTGTATACTTCATTTGTGCTGGAGCACAGAAGAGAATAGTCATGTCCAAGGAATGTCTCTTTGGATGCACATTTAGCTTCTGCTTTCAGTTTGGGATGAATGCCAGCAGTGCTGGTGTCACTGAGATCTCTCAAACCTCACTCTGCGCACAATTGCTGCTCAATATTTATATAATCAACTCTTGATTCATCAGGTAGTAAATAGACAAAATATATGTACACATCTACTGAGGCAGAGTAACCCAAGAGGCTCAGCTTCTCTGCAGACCCTTTAATTTTAAAAAACACCAAAGATATGCAGTTTTGCAGTGATCCATTTGAGAGCTCACATGTGCTAAGATATATAGATCTAATATTTCATTTTGGAGAAATCGTTTATTTCCAGCAGTAAATATGATGTTTGTGAAATGAGAATAGGCTATTTCAAGCTGTTATAAGGCCACTGAATAATTGAATTATTACTCATCAGGGGGCAGTGTAATTTGTTACCTGTGTGATTCCAACACTCTGAATCAAAGTAATTACATTCATGGTGTCATTTAGTGAAATAATGCCATGAAGGCCTCTAGGAAGAGAAAGACAATTGCTGAAAGGATTTTGTTGAAATAATAGCACCAATTCAATTGGTCCTCTTGCTTCTTTCATTTATTATATGGCTAAATAGCTCCTTCAGCTCTGCTTTGTTAGAGTGACAAATACAAGCTTTGCAAATAGTATCTATGAAGGGCAAAAAAACCCACAGCTTCTAAGGGGAAAGTACCAAATAGGCCTTTTTAGAATCACAAATGGGCAAATGGTAAATGATAGAATAAAATTATTAAAAAAAAAAAAGAGAGCAAGAACACAAAAGCAGCTTTTAATATTCTTTGAAAGTTCAGAGGTAAGATTCCACTAGAAGTTTGTCTGGTGTAAAGAACTGGTGGGGCATATCTGGATATCTAAAGATTGCTTCAAACACAGAGGAATCACTTCTAAATCTCATTAACTAGGCTTCAGAAAACTATGAAATTGGTATTTAAAAAACCAAAGAAACAAAGGTGTCACTTTAAAGAGTAAGCATTTTGGAGCTGTTATTTTATGTCTACAAACTGTAAGTAGGCAAGAATTCATGTATGCAAGTATGAAGTGTTTTCTGCTTTGCTACTTCATCCACATCTTACACCTTAATGCATTTATTGCCAAGACCAGTCTGTGAGGTGGGACAATCCTGCACTCCGTGTTTTGAGAAATCAAAGAGCTGAAAGCACATGATGGAAGCAGAATGCATGGCTTACAACCACTTTCTCTTAAGATTTATTTTAGCTTTTCTTTAAAATTAGGTATACATTTTTGAACGTGCTCACAACCATCTTTGGCTTTCTTTATGCATTTTTCTCCAGTGTTACTTAAAGAAGAACATATAAGAGTCAAAAAATTAGGTGTCACAGAGTGGTGACCTGAAACATCTTTTTTCAGATATGTAAATCAGTCTTACGAAAAGAAATTACTACACAACCACACCAAACTACTCATGATGGACATGATGATTCTGGTGGGGGGGGGGGAGGAAGGGTAGGTTTTTTTTATGTATTTCACAAGATGTTCACACACTCTATGAGCACAGGTGGGGAACTTTTAAAACTGTATTTGGGTTTTCCTAGGAAGATTCAACACTGACCTAGAGAAACCACTGACTACCTGCAGTTCTGAGGTTATTTCCAGTGGATTATGCAGTACAATATTAATAATCACAACAACCGGCACTAATGATCCAAGATGAGAGAAGAACAGTAAAATCTGCTTGTTCCTTGCAAAGTCAGCACAGAGCCAGTGCATGTAAAGGGAGGAACAGCAATTCATGAAGAGTTTCATCCACTGAGATTAATTCAATAGGAATTGTTGGCATTTTCTTGAAGCTGATCTGAAAAGTATGGCTTTGTTTTAAGCTAAACAGCTATCTGCTTGAGGGACACAAGTTGCAGCTATTTAGGTGCTGTGAAGCCTTTTGTGTAAACTTCATAACACTTGAGAACCATTAGGATATGAGAATATTTCAGGCAGGCCACTTTTTTCCTATGAACCACTGCTTCCCTCCATGAGGTCTAATATTTTTACTTACCCCTAAGGTGGGCTCTCTTCTGCTGACAATAGTGCTGGTACCAGAGACATCCCAGAACTGATGAGTTCAGGCAGTGGGAGAGGTCTTCCAGCATTTGAGAGGGATTTGTGTTTAGTTAACAAAAGACATGCCGCTTCCAACAAGCTGTTGAGCACCTCAGTCCTGTAGTGTTTTTAATTCCCAGCCAAAGGTTGAGACCCTGATAACTGAAAAAATTTTGCCCTAAAAATATATTTCTTCACATTGCTGGGTTCATGTAGCATTTTATACAATTACAGCCCTTAGAAAATTTATCTTCTGCAGATCTGGATAATAAATCCTCCACTTTACAGTACTGGTGTGGCTGTGTTATAAGCCCTTACTGCTGAGTCTAACATTTATTACTGGGTAAAAAGATGGAAACAAATCCACACTGCAGAAAGTGTTCCACAGTACCACAGTGCTTTAGCAAATTCTGAACTGCAATTTTCATCTGTGGATGTATCATGGGGATTTATAATGGTGCTTACACACAGAAATAGCAGGCCAATATGAATTTATTTTTTGGAATGAGAAACAAAATTGTGATTTTTTTAATAGGAACATGGTTTTCTGATGTGTGTAATCATTTGAGGAAGCAGTCTTTCAGTTGAGTAATTTAAAAACAAGAGTGGTTTTTGCTGAGGGAATGTTTTCAACCCTTTCTGAAAAATCTGTCTCATCTTGAGGTGATCTTCAGGAGCCTGACAGCGCAGTTTCACATTATGGTATTTCAGGGCATCATTTTATGCTGAGCTATCCCTATGAGGCAAAACCAGCATGAAAGATGTTTGCCTTTCCCTATTCCTGGTTGCCTGCTCCTTGTATTCTGATGAAGATACACCGTAATACAGATCAGTGAAATGATCTATTTTGCAAAGCAAACACCTTCCACTGCTTTTGTACTAAAAAAAATATCTATTAACACTCTGTTAACCCTAAATCAAGAAGATCATCAGGCCATTTTCCTGCACTTATAATCATCAAGATTTGCAGTTTTCTCCTAATCTCACTGTGAGACCTTACAGACAAATGTATCTGTGGCACAGTAGCTCTGCAAAGTGCACACAGCCTCCTTCCAGCAGGGCTGGGACTAGCAGGCACACAGGACCATGGTCATGGGATGGTTGGGAGGGACCTCTGAAGCTCATTTACTGCGACCCCCCTGCAGTGAGCGGGGACATCTCCAACTACATCAGATTGCTCAGAGCCTGTCCAACCTGACTTTGAACATTGCTGAAGCAGCCTTAAGACTTGCAAAGAAAGCTCTGAGACAGGTTGAAGACTAGCAAAAAGTGCTGTCCACACCATTTTTAGGTTTTTTTTTTTCCTTTGGGAATGCAGGTGCTGGCAATCTGAGCAAGGTTCCAAGACATGACTACATTCTATCATGTTACATTCTCCTTGCAATTGATATTTACAGCTGTGACACAATAAGAGACCATGGACAGTCTTGCAAGTACACAGCAGCAGTACTATATTATTTAAGGCCTTAAACACTGGAATTAAAATGCTACAGTGCATGTGTGCTATATGAAAAGAAAAAAAAGGCATTTACATAGGGAACAGAGGGAAGAGCTGAAAAGAAAAGAAATCAATCGAATAGGGAGGAAATGTGACAGAGTTAGTAAGGCAAAAATTACAGCCTTTCAGTGTTCTTATTAAGGGGGATGCAGGAGTCTGTGTCCCTGGCCTGATTGGCATCCCCTGTGAGTTTATGGCAGATGGTGAAGTCCCCCACAGGAATGCTTTGTGCAGGAGGTCTGAGGAGTTATCAGTGGGAATGGCTGTCAAGTGCCATGGTTTAACAACTACCACTTCCAAAGTGCAAGGTCATCTCCACTTCAGCCTGGTTAATGAAAACTTTAGGTTCTTGGAGAAAGGCACATTCTGAATATATCTTCATTTACTTGCAGGACTGTGTGACCAGAAGCTGTGAAATCAGGAACCCTCCCCGCAACATGGTTTGACTATGCTCCATGTGGCACCATGGCATTCACATGCTGGTGCCACAGGAAAATGGTGCTTTCTGAACAAAGCCTAGTTGAGAAAAGTTCTTGTTTGTGCATAAATCCCTGACTGCCTCCAAACAAATTGAAAACTTGTAGTTAAATACATATTAAGTGTGGGTTATTTCCAAATATCTAGTATCCACAGCTCTCTGTTTGATGGAATGAAACATGCCTGCCAGAGACAGCTTCTTCTAGTCTTGCTGATAATATTTCCTTCCTTCCTTCCTTCCTTCCTTCCTTCCTTCCTTCCTTCCTTCCTTCCTTCCTTCCTTCCTTCCTTCCTTCCTTCCTTCCTTCCTTCCTTCCTTCCTTCCTTCCTTCCTTCCTTCCTTCCTTCCTTCCTTCCTTCCTTCCTTCCTTCCTTCCTTCCTTCCTTCCTTCCTTCCTTCCTTCCTTCCTTCCTTCCTTCCTTCCTTCCTTCCTTCCTTCCTTCCTTCCTTCCTTCCTTCCTTCCTTCCCTCCTGTCCTTTTTCTTTTCCTTTTTTTACTGGAGAAGTTATAATACCCAAATCCTCCTAGATTAATATCATATCATTGCCCCGTGAGCTAAATAAGCATCCTTGGCTGTGTGGTTCTACTAAGTCCAATGGGCCTGTGCAGTTCTACTAAGTCCAATGGGCCTGTGCCAATTTTAAAGTCTTTGAGGAATTCACTTATTCACTTGTGCCTAGACTCAATATGTAACACATTGGGGAGCACAGGGTCTTTGCTTGGGGGGGACAAATTCTGAGCTTCATTCATTTGCACAAATAATTCAGTTTTATACATCTTACCAATTTGACACCTTCTGAGCTTTGTTTTTCTGGTGGCTGCAAGATCTAGTTTCATTTTCAGGAGAAGTTTGGAAAGAAAAGGGAGAGAAAGAAGATCACCAGTTAATCAGTTATGGTAAGGACTTGATCTGCCCAGCCCACTATGCATTTTAGGAGAGGAATGAATACCAAAATCAAGATTCCAGACATAAAAATCAAACAGTTTTGCTAGTGTAAAAATGTGCAGCCTCTGCAGACTGGTTGTCTGAGCTGAAAACAAGTCTGACCCATGATAGAACATTGTGGGTTTGGATTATCCTGGAGGCACACTCTAGGATTTGGTGTTGAACTTTTCCCCTTAAACCCACTGATACTGGGAACTTCACCACGATACTATATCACTACTGGGAGCTTCACTACATTTAGACTGTATTCACACAATAACTGGCACATTGTCTACTTGAGCATGAGTTCCTGCTCATCAGCTCACCCACAACCACTGACCATTATCACAACCCCAAAGTGAGTGCAATTGCATCATGGAAGCTGACATGCTTCACTCAGTCTTTGGAGTGAATGCCTAGGAGGTAAAAGAGAGTAATTCAATTTCTTGACATATATCTGCTGAGAGCAGCAGTGTAAGACTATGCTTCTAAAAAGGCACTAAAGGTGTTATGTTTTCAGTTCTCACTTGGATTTGGATGATGCAATTTTTAAGGGCATCCAGAAAATTTCAGGTAAAAAGGACACCAGGAAGAATCTTAGCTGCTAACTTCAAAACCATGACGTTTCCGGTTTTGAGGAGACATACAGAGCTTTTAGTGTAGGAGATCTGAACTATCTTAAAAGACCCAAAAGCTTTCTAAGATGCCATTCAATACAGATTCATTCCTATTTAACCCTCCTCTGGACACTGTTTCTAAAGTCTGCAGATATATTACGCTTTAAGATATGATAATAAAGCAGGCTAAAAATGTAGAGTTGTTAATCAGCAACTCATTTATTTGATCCAGTATTTATTAGCTCATTTAAAATGGCTGTTTAAACTGATATTTATTGCTATTTCAATAGGGTGGAATGACTTGAATTTAATGAAGTTAGCTCTATTTGAAATCACTGATAATAAATGCCTTTCTCTGTAGTGGGGTTGGGTTTTCAAAAGAATTTATGAAATGTTAGACCAATGATATGAGACCACTGCTTCTGTAGAAGATGACCTGTACATGTGACCATCCCAGCTGCCCTCATCTAAATCCTTTGGGAAGATAGGGTTTCATGATATGGTAATTAATTGAGCCTCACAGTCTTGTATGCTATATGAACTACTTGTCCCCAGACCCACATTCAAAGCCCATGTTGGGATGACAGCATCCTTGTCCCCAGTGTGGTATTGTTGTGTGTGGGCTGCCAGAGGAGAATAACTCATCCCAGCCAGCTCCATGGTATGGAGTCAGGAACAGCTGCACCACAGAGTGTATCTGTTTCACGGTGCAAACACTCACCAGTCTGGGTTAAAAACTCCCTGACTCTGCTGACTGGCACTCCTGCTCCTGCTAGTCTGTCTTTTAAGCTGCTGACCATCTCCAAGGAGCTCATTATGGGCCTCAGGAGACTGAAGAGATTCAGTGACTTTTATAGACTTATATGTGGCCATCCCTTGCTAAACTCAACACTGGATGTAGCTGCCTCTCCTACGTGGCTGTGCCGCAGGTAACACACCTGCACTGCTTCTGCTCAGAGGTTTCCTAAAATGAATGTATGCATTTTTTATGGATTCCTTAATGTGAACTGTCACACTCCTGGCAGAGAAAGCATATTGCTTTTTGAAGTGTTTGTAAAAAAATGTATAAATGATAATTATTTTTTCTTCTTCAGGTTCCCCTATATCTGTGACTAAGTGGTGGGGTATTAGCAAAATTTAGAGAGGGATCAGAAACATGGCACTGCATTTGAGGTTCATTTGTAGAAGGTAAAGTAGCATATGTTATGAGTCAGTTAATCTCTTTAGGGCTTTATCGAGCACAAATTAGGCTCTGTGGTCACCGAGTCACAGCAGGCTGTGGGCCGCTGTAGCCTTGGAGCTTTATTCCGATTCAGCTGCCAAGAAATGAACTGCTCTGTGGGCGCAAAAATTGGCTTATGCTCTGTGAACTCCAGCCAAGCATGAGCAGTTTCAGAGGCTGCTCTTTCTCTGTGCACAGCTACATGATTTCATACTCACCTCTCCAACAACCTTGATGCTAAGTTGCAGCCCCTAGAAAATAAAGAAGCTGCTAATTCAGCCTCATTAGAAATCAGTAAAGGTTGTGAAATAGTTTCAAAATATGTGGAAGCCTTTATTGCTTTGGCTGTTACAAATGTCCACTGCAGGGATTAGCTCTGTGCTGCTGTTGGAAGCAGGAATTGTCTTTTTTTGTTTGTTTGTTTGCTTTGGTTTTGCTAGTTTGCTTTGCATTTTGTTTTTTTCACTAGTTGCCCTCAGTCTATAGCTGGAGATACTGCAAAGCCAATAAAAATAAAATGCCTTGGATTTCCTAAGTGGACAAAAGGAACCCTAGGCATAGTTTTAATTGCAACTAATGTCTTATGGAGGCTTGAAAAATCTCACTCTTAATTTACTTAACAGAGACACTAACCAAATCATAGGGAAGTCATGGGTGCTCACCTACAGGTGTCAAGATGTCTGGCCCTACATGCAGCTTCCTTCCCTTCTTAATCCTTGACCTTGGTAAAGAACTCATCATCTCTGCACTATATATTGCACATAATAAATGAGGCTATAAATAGTTGCCTGTGTCATAGCTGTAGTGCTGATATCAAATGAGTACTTACTCTTTGTACAAACTACAACAAAAATCAATTTATTGTCACCCTATTTGTTTTTGCCACGGTATTTATTTATTTATTTATTTAGCTATGCCATTTGTATGAATTAATGACTAACATAAACATTGCTTAGTTATTTTAACTTCTACTCAGGGATTCTCTTAAGTGATCATTCCTGGAGAAGGGGTTAATTTTGATACATTTAAGTAGAAAATATACAGGATGTGCACAAATGTGACACCCTGAACACTCAAGACATTACTTGAATACCAATGACAAGAAGCTGTTGTCACTGATGCTTGGCCAGGAAACATTGCCAGAGGAGGCCAGACACAGGGCTAAATGCCACCTTGTAAAAACACCAAGAACTCCTCATTTCTGCAGGGCAAGAGCAGGAGGGCATGTGGAGCAGGAGTCCAAGAACTAGTCAGGCTGGCTATTGACATGTTATTTCAGCTGAGCACCTGCAGCCCTGCCTTTCCCTCCTACAAACAAGTGCCTGAAGCTGTGATGCTGCACAACTTGGACTCCAGTATCCCAGCTCAGGTTCAAGAAAACCTCCTGCTGCAGGCTATCTGGGATTCCAAATCTGTGTGCCTTTTTGTGTAAAATTACCTGAGAGGTCTGCTCTGGCAGGTGTGCCGAGATCACATGCACATTTGCTGGCAGCCCTGACTTCATCATGAAACATGGCAACGATCATACTTGTCCTCAAAAGCACAGACAGAAGATTAAGTGCCATTTCAAACTATTTAGCTTGTGGCATCTCAAAAACGTGTCAAATTTAGGTTCAAAATGCACACCTGGTAACAGTTAGAGCTGGTAAAATCTAAGATTGTACTTAAAAGGTAGAGAAAGGTACAAGGAGGCTCCTTGTGCCTCTTGTCCGCTTCCCTGTCTGGCTCCAATATTTTGTGTTCACTCAGGAATGCAACACTACTGCCACAAGTCCATGTCTCATCAATAGCACTGACTGCAAACTTTACAGTGCAGGATAAATGTAAATATAAAAGGAAATAATTCTTAACTCTCCTTATTATCTAAATTATGGATCAGATACGCAGCAGCCTAAAACAATGTGTTAAGGGATATTGAACCTCATGATCCAAAACAGAAATCCAGTAGCTTGGTTACGTATACACATCTGTGATTTGCCACATGCATTTTATCTGTCAGTAATTTTTCAGTTATTCTACTCTGTACCAAATAACAGTTGCAAAAATATACTTGGACTAAAATGTATGCAGATGTTTAAGGGGCTTGCTATATTAGGGCATGTGGCACTGACCCTAACGCATTTATGTTGCATAATTGGAAGAAATATTTCATCTGGTCCTCGTAATCCTTCATTATATTTTTCATTTACAGAACTGTAACATACATAGGATTGCCTCAAAAATACTCAGATACCTGTAGCAAGTCAAACTAGCTTAGAAAATCTCTAAAATTTTATTTTCAGTCATCTCTGTGGGGGTTTTCTGCTCTTACTTAGGAGTGCTGGTCGATATAAGGCACAAATACAGACCATTTTCCAAGAGATCTGCCAAATCTTTGTCACATTACATTTGTCATAAACCCATGCTTTTATTATTATTTTTATGACTAGGTCTCATAAAGGCAACAATTAAATCTGTTTCTGCAAAGATCTCTGTTAGGAATGTTAGGAAATGTGGAACCTTCAACACAGAAAGCCCTTGGGAGGCAAATTCTTGAAGAGCTGGACCTTTCAGATAGAGCTGATCCTGTCCTTTTTTTATACATGACATACAGCACCTCTACTTCTGCTTTAAAATAAGAGCAGCCTTTCCACTGGATCTGGTGAACTGCAGATCCATGATACGTATATTTGTTCAGCCCCTGATGTTGTATAATCCCTGCAATTAATAAAGCCACAAGAGCAGTGATGTAAACATAACACAAAATCATTGGCATGAAACATAAAAGAGCTGAGTAATTTATGAATATTGCTTTTAAATCTATATTAATCACTGTTCATAACAAACCAAAAACATTCACAAAAATATTTGCTTTGCAGTTAAATCAAACTTAGGATAGAGCAAAATGCTTCTTAGCAATTAAATTCTCCTTTAATTCTTACAGATTCGGTAGAGAAAATAGATCAGTAAATTCCAACACAGAATTCCAAGTATGCATGAACAACACCACATGACAGCATGACTCAGCAGTACAAGCAGCAGGTATGAACAAGAGCACTACAAAGAGACTTTCAGTGCAGAACAATGCTGTCAACTGTCCTGTCTGTGAAGGTGACAAACCAGGATGAGCTGCTGGACTACCCCTGGAATTAATGTGTGCATTGTGATTTCACAGCCCTGACACACAGCTAACCAGAGTTAAACCAAAGAGCAAACTTCATTTTCCTACAGAGAACTCACATCCCACAGCTCTTGCCACAGAGTTGTTCTGGATGGTACTAAGCTGGATGCCTGCAGAAAGTTTTTGTACTATTAAGGCAGACTCCTGTTCCTCCATGGAACTGTTTTACTAAAGCTTGGCTACTCAGATGTGTTGTAATGCAACAGTGAACATGGCATGCTGCTCTGGGTCTCCTTTCCTTTTGAATAATAATCCAAAAGCCAGGAAAGCATATTCTGTTTTTCACTGATCCGCATATAACTTTGTTCAAAGTGGGTCACACTATCATGCAAATATATGAGGATCAGCCCACCACTGTGGAAAGAAAAGCCTGGGGAACAGAAACAGACTTAAGGATGACTTCATATTCCTTGAGGCTTTCATAGGGGAAGAGAAAAAGCAAAAAAAAAAAAAAAAAAAAAAAAAAAAAAAAAGACGCATTTGTAGTTTTGGGTCCTGGTTTGCAGAGTGTCTGAGATCTCCATTCAACACCAGTGATGCTCTAGAAATTAGGCCAGAAATCATGCTGTTCCTGCTGTGATGGGAGTGACAGGTGCCTACTTGGATGACAGCTGAAATGCTTTCTCTGTGCTGGTAGGGGAAGCCCTGGGCTTTTCATCCTGAATGTGTTCTTTACCGAAGCAACAGATTTGGGTTTGGTTACATCTTTTATGAACACTTTTTCAATAAATTAATCAGAAGCTTCAGGGGATTTAAGGTTTTTAAAAACAGATCCGTTCTTTTGCAATTCCCTTCTCAGAGCTTCAAAACTGGATTTCATCCCATTCAATTTTTCATATTTCTATTTTGCAAAATTGAAGATCCCTGAGTCTGTACTCCCCTTGACTGGAATTTGCCTCATAGCCACTATCATGGGGTCCAATGAGTGCTCCATGCAGCTTGCCCTATTCAAAGATCTGTGTCAAGGACTCACAGTCACCATAATCATGTATGTCTGAACTACAATTCCTGCAGCTTGTTAAAAAGCTCCAAAAACCATCTTGTCTCAAACTGCCCCTCTAAGTTTGGACAGGGTGAATAATCAGCAGAGCTCCTGCAGGGCCTTCTGAGACACTCTCAGCGTGCTGGGGAGAGCATACTTTTCCAAATTCCTCTTTGGACCAGTTTGGCCACTTCCAATAGCTATAGTGAACTGCACACATTGCTTTGAAGCTTCCTAATATTGTTTGGGAAGCCAGTTTACAGTTAGTAATTTTCTTATATTCAGAAATAAAGAGCACTGAAATCACTAATAAGCTCATGCTGTGGAGGACTTCAAAAGATTTAATGCTGGATAAAGAGGGTTCAGGCAGAGCCTGGAACTGCAGCTAGGAGTATCCCCTCTGTTACACCAAAATAGGAGGAGTGGGTATATGCAGTTTGTCTCAAGCACTTTCCTTGTTAGCCAATATGGTAGTACCCTTTTGTAAGGAGAGACCCCAAGGAGAGAACAGAAGTCCCTACGACCCTACAAGATCATTCCACACACCATACACTGCATCATTTTTAAGGATTCTCCATAAAACAGGTGCACAAAAGGCAGGTTATTTGTGTTCTTTTGCTGTTTGCACAGTAAAAAAACAAGGCAAAGGAGACACAAGGGCATAGTCATAGCTCATAACTTTTTACAACAAATACACAAACGTGCCATTCCTAGCAATATACTTTCAATCTCTCTTGTCTTATTTCTGTTTTTTTCTATAATATATATAGCTCCATGTGTACCATTAGAGGTCTCACAAGAGCTTTGAAGTTCTATTGATGACACACCTGACATGGACACAAAAGAGATGTCAATATTACTGATGACACTCCTGAACTGGACACAAAAGAGATGTCAATATTTTTTCAATTCAGCCTTGGCTCAGACAGGTGTCTAGGCAGGGTGCTCACAGTAAGACACAGGTTTTCAGAATCTGAGAATTCATGTTAATATTTATGAAAGCATACAAGACCTTGCAATGATGTAGAAAACAACTGTGGTAGCAGAGTAGTATTTGGGCTGAAGACTATAGTGTAAAGAACAATTGAAAACTGAATCTACTGGTTCTGATCAATGTGAAGTCTCCTGGCGCCAAGACTGCCTTGAAAATACTGATGTTTGACTGTTTCAAGTTTGGTGGTTTTTTTGATTAAAAAAAAAAAAAGCTTTTTTTCTTTCTTTCTTTCTTTTTCAAGCTAGCATAGGACCTCAGTAGTCTTCAGCAGGAAATCTCTCAAGACTCAAAATCAATACAAGCTGAAAAGGGTAATCGTGGTAAAGACTTTTCTTTTGGAATCCCTTGGCCAGAGACAAACTGTGCATTTGCCAAGAACACATCCACTCCAAGTAAAAGCATGCATATGTAGTAGGGAAAAGGACAGTCCAGCTGATGTGGGTTGACAGCAGATCTGTGGTTTTTCAGTCTGGCAGCCCACAGAAAATTTCTAAGGAATCTGAAAAAGGTAACTAAGAAATAAAAGCCTTTTGTCAGTAGGCTAGAATATGGTACACAGAGGTCTACTTCCACAGAACTTGTAAGAGCTTGAAATTGAAAGAATTTGAAAGCCACAGGAGTGAAAAGGCATTTGATAGAGACACAGAATGGCTGATAATATAAGTTACAAAATTGTTAATATCCAAAAGCCTTAGAGAAAAACTAGTGTAAATACACATTTTCTGAAAGATGACTTCCAATCTGAGAATCATTGTGACGGTGGTCACAAGGGTTTTTGGGTGAAGGAAGAGATGAGAACGTTGACTCCATGATCAGAAGACTTGATTTATTATTTTAGATATATAGATATACTATAACTATACTAGAAAGAAAAAGAAGGAGATTTCCAGAAGCTGCTACCTAAGCTAAGAAAAGAAAAGTAAAGAATGATAACAAGGCAGCTCTCTCTGACTCTGAGAGAGTTCCATCCCGGATTGGCCATCAACCATAAACATCCAAGCTGGGCCAATCCAGACGGACCTGTTGCATTCCACAGCGGCAGATAACCTATTGTTTACATCTATCTCTGAGGCCACAGATTCTCAGAAGGAAAAATCCTAAGGAAAGGATTTTTCACAAAGACAATGTCTGCGACAAATCATAAAATCACAGAATATCCTGAGCTGGAAGGGACCCACAAGGAACAGCAAGCTCAAAGGCTAAGAAAAAAAAAAAAGGTAACAGTTGAGAGATTCATCTGAAACCTATATTTTACTGGCACCTCATGTCAACATTTATTATAAAAATAAACTACAATATGGACAGTCAATGGGGTTATATCTGCAAACAATGGATTAAACTCAGATGTTAATAAAGTTTGAAATTCATCTTGAAGGAAAAAAACAGGCATGCCAGTGGTTTTCTGTGCTGCAGACTGACCAAAAAAAAATTGAGAATATTTTAATAAAAATCAGGTGGATTTTTTGACATTGTTATCTGGAATAAAATACTTTGACAAGGTTCAGTTTAACAGTTTCACTATTGACGTACTGATATGGTCTCACATGATCTGGTTGGAACTAGCTTAATACACCCATAGGGCTTTTTCATTATACCACTTCACTGCACAGGCCTTCTACCTCAGGAGAGTAGAGGAAGTATGATGACCATACTTCCTCTAACAAGTTGGATTATTTTGGCAGTTATTATGCACTGGAGTCAGATGATTTCTACCTTGAAACATAGAGCACACTTGGAAAGAAATCCATTTTGTCTTGTGAAAGAAGGAAACAGTTCTTTGGAGGCCTCCAGACCATCAGGAGTGATAACATCTCAAACTGCCATCTCATGCATGAAGTGGAAATGCAGTATAAAAATTTACTAAACAGAGAAAGCCAAAACTTCTGAGGCCACTCAACAGAATAAAACAATTTTACCTGTGCTGAACCAACCCAAACTAAAGCAATCTTACTAGACTGTTGCTAAGGAAAGAGAGTTTAAACAGATTTTAAAAAGAAAAGGCGTAGCATTTTGACATTATATAAACAGCATTTTTCATCTAAAAAAAATTGCAATCCCCTTTATCTGAAAATTCTAAAAGAACATCAGTCTTGATTCACGGCTTTTTTTTTCTTTCCCCCCAGTTTTTATACATATAATAACTTTGGGTGAGTGATAGAAAATTTGTATTACGTGGAAAAAAGGTCTCAGCAGCTGCCACTTTCTGCAGCATTGGTTAAATACTGATCTTTCACCCACAGGGGAAGAAATGACATTGTTTTATGGAAGATGGTACCTGCTGGCCATGGTAGCTGATGGTCAAGATGAGCCAGAGTGGACCTTGGCTCAACTGGCACATGTAGGCTGAGAGTCCGGCCCCAAAGGCAGCAAGGCAGGGTTTGCAAGGACAGAATCATGGCATCACAGAATGGGTAAGGTTGGAAGGGACCATAGGAGGTAATCTAGTCCTACCTCCCTGCTCAAGCAGGATCCCCTAGAGCAGGTTACTCAGATTTGTGTCCAAATGGCTTTTTCCTGGAATATCTCCAGGAAAGGAGACTCTAGAGTCTCTCTGGGCAGCCTGTTCCAGTGCTCAGTCACCTGCACAGTGCCTCATGTTCAGGTGGAACATGAAACACAGAGGAGCAAGACAAAAGAAAGTGGTGAATCAAAGAAAAGCACTTCTGTGCTGCCCTGAAAAGCGAACAAAGTTAAAGGCATTTGAGGCATTATATTTTCAAACTGTGTTCAGGAGGTGCCTCTAGGGGTTTCTGCCAGGTTCAGGGAAGCATAACTTAGTGAATATTCATTGTAAATAAGCAGGACAGTACTAAAAAAAACCTGTCTGATTTCTGTCATCAATTTCTCCTCTTAATGGAACCATTAACCTGGCCAGTGCCCAAATACTAATGGCTTAGGCCAGGGGTTAGTGATCAAAGGAATTACTCTAGTAAATGCCATATAGTTTGTAGAGCTTAAGCAAGATATCCAGGCCAAGCAGGAGAACCCTCTTTAAAGCTCATTGCTGTAAATCCCACTGCCTTCAGCAGAAATTAGAGGTGCACTTAACAGTCGAGCTCTACTATAATAATTTGGATAATCTTGCACAACACTTTCTGACCAAAAATGAAAATATATTCACAAAAAATTCAGTAGATTTATGGACAATTAACCACATTTGTAAAATCCAGATAACGGGCAATCAGCTAAAACATCAAGAGAGGCGTAGTTCTCTGAAAAAATGACTATTTTTTTTTTAAATCACCAGTCTGCTTCTAATTTACAGACAGATAAGTGGAATGCATAGTGATCTCTAACAGATGGGAAGAGCGAATTCTTTATACTGTGAATATTAATCACTTCATTATTTTGCTTATCTCTACATCTCCTGCTTTTCTGCTCATCTCTACTGGAGTGGTTAAATGTAATTTCAATATTAAAAACCATCAAACCATCATCCTAGGTTGAGAACCATGCTAGGGTTAATTACAATATGTTCTTTTTGCCAGTCACTTTTCACTCTGGGCATACCACACCTGTACACAATAATGAGGCTGCTGGTGACCTGGATGGCCACAACAGCCCTACAGAATTAGAGGTGCTGTACCATAAAGGAATGACATCTGAGTAAACAAGGCTCTAGCATGTCTACTTGAAATCCAATTATTTTTCTACCATGTAGGAAAACCTACACAGCTCCATTTATTATGAAAGAATGACACAACACAGCTACATGAATGGAAAACTTCATACAAAGATCTTTTTGTTCTGTGCACGCACACTTTCATGTTCATTTTTACAGGTTCTCTGAACAAATATAGCCCATTATAAGCTCTCATTTCCAAGCAGCACTCTGCTTGGATATTTGTAAAAGGACCTGAGGGACTGGGAAACCAAACAATGAAGATTCCAGTGCCTGTCACTTCAGAAGTATTTCAACTAAATTTCTGAAAGTCTCACAGCCACTTGAAAGGCATTGACTTTGAATGAGATTTGGGCTTCTTTGAAACCATAGAATCCTAGAATCAAATTCAGGTTGGAAAAGATTTTTAATATCAAGTCCACCAGGTAACCCAGTATTGCCAAGTTACCACCAAACCATGCCCCCTTGTGCCATAGCTACACTTCTTTTAAATCCTTCCAGGGAAGGTGACCCAACCACTTCCCTGGGTAGCTTTTTCCAATGCTTGACAATCCTTTCCATGAAGAAATTTTTCCTAATATTGAATCTAATGAGGGAAGTGGCTCAGTGAGCACTTCTGCCAGCTCCCTCACTACCCAAATCTTGAGCATCTTCCACATTCACTGAGAGTCTTTTCACCACATCAGAGAGAATACCTGAGAAATGGAGGGGGAAATCAAACTGAAATCCAAATTTCCTGCGCTTTAAATATTTTTTGCATTAATACTGTAAATAATTTTTTGCATTAATAGTGCTTAATACTAATTTTTAAAGTTATTATTGATAATATAAGCACTGCAAAGAATGGACTCACCTTCTGATTTTCCTTTCCTTTGTAGACCCATTCTTGTCTCATTCTTTTTGCAATTTTCCGAAGAAATGCCATACAGGAAGAACTGACAGAATCATCCAGTGGAATGATTAATGTGGCAACTAGGCTTTTGGTCTGCATGTGATGCAGAGGGACAGCTTTATCATGAGGAGTAATAATAAAATCCTGTGTCTGGTGGTATCTGGGATGTCTGATATGAACTGTACCCAGCACAGAAATATTAATAACTCTAACTGATTTTCTGTATTTTGAATGTCTTTCAAAAGTGTGACTTCTCAGAGTTGGAAGGGACTTAGTATGATTTCCTAATTTACATGGCAAAGAGACTTTATTCATCTATGGTGTCAAAGGTAATTGTTGGGCTAATGAGATTTTATATCAGACATTTATCCAGCTAAATAAACAGACCAGACTCAGCTTGTAAGAATGGCCAGGAGATTAATTAGAAATGTGCAAAAGAGAGTGGAATTTGGGGAAAGTATTTCTTGCTGCAATATGGAGACAAACTCCAATAGAGAAAAAGGCAGAAGCTTTTTTATTATGTGGTGTCAGCCATAGAGCTCAGGCCAGGTTGAATCCCTGAAGGATGCAAAAATAGCTTTCAACGAGTTCAAACTAATGAAGTAATGACAGCAAGTGCTGATTGTCATCTTTGATATGAATCAGCATGGAGGGTGGGGAATATGTTTGTCTCATGGGGGAGATGGAAGCTTTCACATGTGCAGAGAGCAAGGAAACATGGTATGGGAACCCCAGCCTGGTGTGGGAAGGCAAGCAGTGAGTGAATGAAGCGTCTGCCCTTCCCTTCACTTGCCCCAGCTGAATTCACTCCAACATTACCCTGCTCTCCTCTTGCTCTCCCTCCCACTCCACATGGTTCATCATCACTGCTTCTCCTAATCCTTGCTACAGCAGTTTCCAGCCAAGTTTCTCACCCCAATCCCAGCCATCAGACATCAAGCACATTCAGTTCTTAATTCCCTGCTCTTTCTCCTGCACAGGCTCCTTGCCCAGTCAATCCCAGCTCCCTCCCAACTTGGATCGTTGCCTAAGACATGCCCATCTCACCTTCATTGCACCAATGACTTCCTCCTTGCCCTAATTCCAACCCATATCGTTCAGGTCATGTTTTCACTCATTCTCTGTAGTTCAGTAGTTTTCACTCATTCTCTGTAGTTCAGCCCAGGTTCAGTAATTCTGCTCCCTCTCTGTTCACTCTCCATATCTCAATCCAGGTCTGCTGGAAGCTGGAGGCTGCTAAGGTACAAGGCCATTAGAAAGAGTTCAGGAGGGACTCACTATTTTCATGCCTGGTACTCTGTGCACCCTATCCCCACACAGCCAGGAAAAGTCTTATTAATGGAAGCATAAGATATTCTTGGCAAAATAAAAGCATGCAACAACAAGAAATTGTGGGTCCCATCTCCATTACTGAAATATTTCCACCCTTGCTGGATGGTTTAAAGTCCTGGTGCTTAGGCAGAAGTTGTTCAAATAAATAAGAGCTATTAGCAAAATTATTTGGACATAAACTGCCACCTTAAGTTTGCTCACTGGAGCTTGGGGACAGAGATATTCATGCAAGAGACAGTCTTGTTGTGAAAAACTGCCAAAGAAGACTGGGAAAACCCTCCAGAGATTCTCTGAAAGCAGCAGAGGTTTTCCTGAAGGAGAACAGAACTTAAAGGCTGCAGGGGAAGAATGTACTATACTGAATCATGAAAACACTAGGGAAAATGAAGGGATACTCACTGTATCCAAATCCTCCATAAATTTTGACCTATTGCTGACACAAGAGATATCAGGAAGGAAGCTGGAAAAAGCATTGAGGGGATAGTATGAAGGAAAGGTGATTGGTCTTGGCATGACAGAATTAATTCTCCTTTCTCATAAGTTATTTTGCCATCTCTCTTGCAATGCTCCCTTTCTCCTTCCCTTGATTTGCATAATCTCTTTCTGGGGATTGTAATGGAGCCTGTACTGCCCTTTTGGTTCTTAAGGAATCATTATTTTACTTTTCTTTACAGAGTTTTCTTCCTTAAGGGGACTTTTTCCTTAAGCCCAGCAACATAATAAACCCAGAAAATTCAGTGATCAGTGCCAAGGCAACATGCTAAAGACATCACAATATACTATATTATGGAAATCTACATTTAGGGTTTGTGCAGAAACTTAGCCTAGGGAAATGTTACAGAAAAAAAATGCTGTGGCATTTTAATGTTGGTGGTCTCAGCTTGGACTAAAGATAGAATTAATATGACTATCTATCATTCCTCTTCCCATATACAGGTCCTTGGCTAAACAGAAATGTTTCAAAAGGAGTGATGGCTCAGAATAAATCCAGCTTGTACTTGTGGGGCCAAACATGGCCCCATTGCTCCTGTCAGTGGAAGATGTAGCTTCCATTTAACAGTCTTTCCAATAGCATACAAAGGCTCCTCCTATTTTTCCATTATGGGAAAAGCTGTGCTTGTGTGAAAGTATGTATTTCTTTAGGGAATGAACCAACATAATCCTGGTGAGTTTTCATGTGATCCTTCCTGGTTTCTCGCGTTATGCTGGAGGTCATTTAAATAAATATGAAAAGCAATGCAACAGTTGGTTTAAGACAGAGACTGCATGCTGTGTTTTTCAGTTCACAAAAGGTCATATCCTTTGGCAGGGATAAACCTCGAAATGCTTTTCCTCAAGAGCTCAGAATGCCAAACAATAGAAAACTAACAAGGTAACTTTCCCCAGGTGACAGGTGAAATTACATTCCTTCTCCCTTTCAAACTCATACATTAAATGTGCAAGCATGCTGTGAAATAAACAGGACACACAGAGTGGCTGAAAGAACATCCACATAATAGTGAACTTAATGTAGCGTGAACTGATATGTTCAGCATTTATTTTGAAAATTGCTTGTATTTAGTCCTTTTGCCCTTGTTTGGTGAAATTGACAATCCATGCTCAGAAAGGATCCAGAGCCCAAACAGAGGAAATGACAAAGGCCTCCAGTGACACAAAACAGAGCACATGGGTGTCAGCAGTGCCCCCTGGGCTTCTACTGATGCCCAGGAATTTGCTATCCTGTGATTACAGGTCAGATATTCTACATTACAGTGCCACAATGGTCTCCCAGAAAGTCCATGTCCTTCCCACAACTGGAGGGTTCAACAAGTCCTCATAAAGAACAGTAAATTCCACCCTGAAGAAAAACAGCAGCTTTTGGAGGGAAACTGAGGCATGGAGAGTAAAGTGATCTATAAAGTTGCAGCAGATTAACACTCTAAAGCTGAGTGTTGTAACTTTTAGCCTGGTGCTGTACCCAGGGCCCCATCTTTCTGCAGTGCTTATACTACCAGATCCTGCTCAGAAGCTCACTGAAAATGAATAAACAAAACTCTTGACTTAGTAGCTTTCTAACTTTACTCTCTAGCTCCAGAAATAAGCATCCTTGTTTACTTAGAAATATCTACAAAAGGCATCAAAAATACCCCATTAATTTTACACTCATTAACTTCTCATACATGATTGAATAATTTGTGTGTATCTGGAGAATGCTGTCATTAATGAAGTTGACATCCTTTCACTGGGATCAGAGTGCTCTGGATCTACTGGGGAACTGGCCAGGGCTGCACAGAGACTTGTGCCTTGTTAAAATTTATTCACTGTGTTAGTAAATACATTTCTGAGACCAGAAAAATAATGCTAGTGTGTTTTCTCCTCTTTCCCATTCCTTCCTTACATTTACCTGACTCCCCTGTTTTTTTTGAGGAAATATAAAATTCATAGATTCTGATGCTGTTCATTGAAGAAATGACAAAATCCCCTGTATCAGCAATTAAACTGAAGCCATGAAAACAAGCTCAGAGATTTATCCTCCATTCCTTCAGGCAAGAGAAAGTTCATGCCCACAGGTTTGCTGCAGAGAAGCTCCGCAAGCTCATTAATACTCCAGGAGCAGACAATCAATCCCTTCAGGTCAAAGAGGAGAGGTAATGGTATCAAGGCTTAAACAGCAACCCTTCAGCAGTTCATCTGGTGTTGCCTTCAGATTACGGAGATTCATCCCTGAGGCTGAAGGCTGGGTTTTGTGTATTCTCTACCCATTTCACATAATCCTAGACTGTGGCCGGAGCATCTTTTTTTATTTTTTTAAAGGAAAAGGCTTCATAAAATACAAAGAGGCAGAATAATACTCCCTCTGGAAGTAAATGGATGTCCTATTACAAAAAAGCCCAACCTCTGAAGCGCATAAAATACATAAAATGCCTACATAAAATGTGAGCATACGATCAGGGCAGAAATGTTATGAAAGGTAAGAACAGTGCAAGACACTTTATGCCCCTTTCTGTCCCCGTAGGCTTGTGGAAGCACAGCATGTTTACACTTGGAAACCAGAAGAATGGGTAATTAATGAGTAAAACTTCATTTTCTTTTAGCTTGCTGCTCTAGCTGCCCTATTGCTGTCCTTAGCATCCACAATAACCTCTTGAGCCTCAGCTCTATTCATCAAGCTATGAGCACCCCCAACAAAAATAAGAGAGCTATTCTTTATATATAAGGCACTAATTTTGGTAGAGGGGAGGATCCCATAAGAAATTCCTGGTTTCATAATGCGCACTGTTAGTAGATGCAATTTATTTTCAGCACTACCTGCATTCTTTAGTTAACAATAACTCTAGATTAAGGCCTGTTTACTGACTTGCAGTGTTTTCTTTGCTAACGCAAGAAAGGACAGAATAAATTACAGGATGCCACGAATTCAGGGAGAAGCATGCACTGCAGAAGCACACTGTTTCTTCCCAAACAGCGTGGGGCTTTTGGATGGTGCCAGGCAGAATGAGAGACCCACACAGCCATCTTCCCAAAGCCTGGTGCGAGCGCTGCAGGGGGGAGGCAGGTCATGCGGTGCCACAGGAGGCCAGGGGAAGGGCTGCGGTGAAGCAGAGGGCAGTGGGTGCTGACCTCAGGACAGCCTTTCGCGCAGGGCATGGAGTGAGCATTGAGCTCTGCTGCTGCAGCCCCAGGCCTCTGTGGCTCTGGCAGGGCTGCATGGCTCCCTGTGATGCTGCTCTGTTTATCAAGTGGGATATTATTTATCCCAGTGCCTCCTGGGACCCAGGGAGCTTTGTCCCAGCTATCAGGCTGGAGGGAGCAACTGCTTAGCCACTTTCCACATAAAGCCTTATCCAGGTACACCCTGGTACGAGACAATGCAGCTGAAATAAGTATTATTTGCCAAATGAACTGAACTTGCTGGTCCCAGACCACTTCTGGGTGCAGAGAACTGCACAGCCGGGGCAAAAGCATTCATCTCCCTATGTTTTTCAGTTTTTAAACAAATTGGCAACAATTAAATCAGTGTTTGTAGGAAATATCTCCTAAAAACTATCTCATATGCCCATGGGCTCTGTGGCAGTACTGGTAGTATATGAGTAAATAAAGGGACTAAAAAAGTTAAATTAATTCAACAATCAGATTCTCTAATCAAAACAGTTTTTCTGGAAAAGCTATCTCTGAAGTCCACAAGTGCTCCCACAATTGCAGCAGAGAAAATGAGACTCGGTTTTAATTTTACCATCACATTTGCTAATCTGACACTGAGATATTTCATTTGCAGTTATTTCTGAATTACAGTGTTGTAGCACAAAACTACAATCAGATTGGAAGATCAAGTATCTTCCATATGACTTGAGATTTTTTTATCTTATTTTTTTATTTTTCCTATCTTTTTGATATCTACTGAAGATTTCACAATGTAGAACTCGGGCAATAAATTGAATCTTAGATTAAAATATGCAATAGTATCAAGAACAGTGTTAATCTCAATCTACAGTTCATATGGAAACTAAATCCCATATCATCACTTCCAAAAATGATTCAGGCAGATTAAATCTGACAGGACAGCATGGGGTAATTTGTGCTGTGGTAGCATGCAGTGTACTAGTTTTCAGATAATTTCTCATTTCCAGGGCATTTGAACATTTAGCTTTGAAACTCTGACACATAAAAGGGAAAAAATGCATTTGAGGAAAACTGTTTTCTCTCTTTCCTCCTCACCTTTTAGCTCACTTTTGAAGATGTGAAGGGACGTGAAGACAGATTGCCATCTATTGGTGTGACCAAGAAATTCCGTGAATGAAAATTCCCTGGTCAAATACAACTCAAGCCCCAGATTTCTAAAAATCTAGAGGTACTCAGTTTCTATCTGTAGCACTTGCTTAAACATATTAGATGCTGTCTACCACATGCCTACAGCAAATTAAATTACCTATTTAGACGAAACCAGATTTCCCTCTTTTTCTCCCCCAAACAACCAGTCAGGTCAGTTTTGAATACAGTCAATTGGTATCAGGGATTGTCTTTGTATTCTGCTATTGTTCATGGAGGCCTTACAAGCCATATCCTAGATCTGCAAAACAAATTATAAAAAACCAAAAAGCAAAGGTCTTGTTTATAATAGCTCATTTTAGCAGAGGAATTTTAGGTATCTTGGGAAGACACAAGAGATTACCATTTTTACAGAAAAACTCAGGGAAAGGAACTGGAAAAAGAAAATTAATTTAAGGATTTCAAGGCATAAAGACATTTCCTGATAGGCTGGAAGAGGAGACGTTATATCAGAGAAAAGGACCAGGGGGAAGCACAAAAACATGGGAGAAGAGAGACAGAGACCAAACAACACAAATCTTTCATGGTTTTAGTCCTGACTGTTACCTGTTTCCACACCTACCACACATTCAGAGTTTTGTGAAACACTGCAGAGTAAGAACTCCACTGCCATCTTTTAAATGCCTATTCATACTTTAAAACACTCACTTTAACGATGCTGGTAGAAGAGGAAAGGACCTTCAGTCATTTAAGTCATGGTGGTATCATGTATGCAGCTTATATCGGCTATTTGTGGAAAGAAGAATTTTTCCTCCTCCACTCCTGCATATTTTCCCAGCATTTCTGACATAAAATCTGCAGCACAACAGCAACTAAGAATTTTCTTTCTACATATTTCACCATGCAAAACTAAAAATATAATGAAGGCAGAGATCCAGAAAGGTCCTAAGAAAGAACTACCATGTGGATATGTGTTCCATTCTCTATCAATATTCACTGTAATCTAATCAAGAACAATAGGTTTTTGGAAGGGAGATTATCATACAACTTCTATAAAATATGTCTTGAAGTCAAGGAAGGTTTGTCTTTGGTATCAATAACATGTTCTGCTTAAAAATACTGAATAAGTTCTTCCTTCTTCATTCTGTGATGGACAGTATCCATCACATATAAAATTATTTCATTAAGTATTGCACTATCCCAATGGTTATAGATGGTTGGTTACAGATGGAAGGTATTTTAAGAATAATAATGTTGATTTCATAGACTACAGATTTGGCAAAGGTTATTTCACAATTCAGGGCTTGATCTTTCAGTCAGCTGCTATTGACCCATTGGCTCAAATGCACTGTGTACATAAGGAGAGCAAGGCCTGGTCATCTGTGTGCAAAGTTTCAGCATAGACTACAGGAGGGGGATCATTACAATAAGCAATATGAGAAAGCACAGCAGTAATGACATGAGAGTATTGACATAATGTAACAGAGCCTGCAATCAGCACTCTGCAGTGCAGTTAAAGCCATAGTCTTCAACTTTGTAATCATGCTAAACAGAGGCCTAAATCAGCACAAAAAAAAAGTCCATCAATTTTAGTTCAAATTACAAGAATAGAGTCAACATGATGGGAAGCATTATTGAGAATGTTAATTCAGGGACCTCCTTCTTCCCCATTCTTTTTCTCATTTTTTGTCAAGGCTTCCACTCAGCAGATACAGCAAATTTTTTAAAAGAGAGATGAGTGAAAAGTGCCAGTAGGCCTTCCTGACAAGAAAGTTAAACCATGTTTTTTCATCTACATACAGAGATGTGTTACTCATTTGGAATGCTGGGTCATAAGAGGAGCAGAGCCATTGCATAATATGATCCTTTTACAGAAAGTCTGTAAGCCATCATCAAACCTTGCAGTGGCATTAGTAGCTCGTCCTACAAACAGCTTTCCCCAGTAACTGAGTAGTCCTTGCTGGGCTTCCCTTTCAAATACACTGTTCACACTGTCACCAACTAAGGGCATTGCACTTGAACATCTGTTCTGTTGTCCATTGTCACTTCATAGGGGTGGATTTTGCAGCAGAGTTCTGTGACTGAGCCTGTTTCCAGCGGCTTTGTCTTAAGGATAATCTTACAACTCTTCTTACATGTTTTCTCTCCATTTCCAATAGCAAAATCCATTTCCACAGTACAATCACTCCTTTTGCTGTCAACTCATTTTGAAGGAGCACTTGTCTCTGAACCTGTCTCTGCTTTATCTGCTTTGACAGGACCTGTTAGAACAGAGGAAAGGCTCATTGTAGTTCTGTGAAATACTCTGATTTTCATGTTGCTGTGCAACTGATTATTATTGAGCTTAGATTGTTATTATTTTACTACTATCTACAGTTGTAAGCCTGCAAATATTAACCAATGTTCCTGATCCTACATGCTTTTTCAAAGAACTCAAGTCTTTCCTGTAGGAAAGCTCTTTGAACATCACAAGTGCATGACTTGCTAAGGTCTTTTGTACAAAGTTAACATTAAAAATATAAGAAATCAAAAAAAGAAAGAATCAAGCTTGGTTTGCTAATGTGGGCTGCAGTCAGAAACTGAAAAATGCTTCAGCATTTGCCATGCAGTGTTGGACCCTTCACATTTGTGACCATCTTCCATTATGGAAATGTTTCCACTAGCTTTTAATAGCAGTTTGTTATTTCTTAACATCTGGATCAGATTTAATAGCAATTACACATGTTGAAAAGAGCTTGGGGTTTGGGTCTTTGAGAGGGCAGGAAAGGTGGCTTTCAGTAGACGAACGAGCCTTGAGTCATTCAAAGGGAATCCCATTCAGGACAAATTATTTACTTTTTCCTTTACCTTACTGAAATGCAGCTCAAAAAACCCCCTGTCCAGCATTTTAGTCCAAGAATTTCAAAACCAGATGGAGCAGGGTTCAAATGCCTAAACCTAAGCATATAGCACTATTTTGGATCCACTGGGGTATTCAAACATCAGTATGGAGCTGTCAGCCATGTCATCAGGAAGACCCATGCCTCTCTGTCTGGATTCAAGTATTCCAGAGGGAGTGCTGAAAATTAGTAGCCACATTTGTAACCCTTGATTATAATGGTAGAACAGGAGTTGCACAGACATTGCAACTTACCGGAAGCGATAACAGAGAGTCATTGACCATGTGGAAAAGTTGAAATCTGAGCCTTTAAACTAGCAAGAGCAGCAGTAGGTCAAAACCACTGAAAACCAAAATATTAAAGATACAGCAGCTTGAAGGCAGTTGCCTTGGATGGTTGTGTTGGGTGCTGATCTTTACCTACCAGAGGAGTTAAATAGGTTATCAACTCAATTATCAGTAAGAAGAAAATGGAATACAAAATGCTGTCATGTGTAGGAGACATTTGATTGACTTTTAACGTGTGCCAGGTGAAAAACTGTGATTTAGGATCAGATTCTCCCCTCGTATAAAAACGGATTTTGTCCCCACTCAATAAATGAAAACACATTCAATTACATCACAAAAGAAGTCAATCCCTCCATTCTATACACATGGAAAAGATGTTTTAATTCAAATTCTTTATATTCCAGAAGTATTTCCATCACTGATTTGATTCTTTGGGGGACAGCAGGCAAATTTTATTTTGTCCACATGTGGTCACAATAATAGTTAAGGGGCCATTATTACAGAAAGTAGACATCTGGGGTGGTATTTACTAACTAAACGCAGATTTCTATATCTGAACTAGTCTCTATAGGCTTCCTTCAAAATTGGGAAGAGAGAGGAAAATAAACATATGTAGCTGTTATTTTTGTTATGCTAAAGTAGGTATCTAAAATAGGCCAAAAAAACTGCATCTTAGTTAGAAGTGTACATTTCTCTTCACCAGTAACCCAGAACTTAGGGTATCTCAGAAGTAAATGTCAGCACTGCAGATAGTTAGAGGAGATTAATTCCATTCCAAGGATAAAATATGCAGATTATGTTAACAACTCTTAACAGCAATTACCTGTATTATGAGGTATACTCAGCTGTGGATTAAATGAAAAACAAGCTTAATGTTCCTTTGTTTTCAAGCCCATAATACTCCTGCTAGTGCAACATTTCTTCTAGTGGGAAGTAATACACCAGTGATGATGTATTGCGATTTAATATGACAAGAGTTCACTATCAGTTCTGTAATGCCCCTATTAACATATTTTTCAGCATCACATTTCATCATGAATTTCTACATTAAACATTAGGAGAACAGCATCTATCTTGCGTAGAGAATTGGAGCAGAGGTGTTTGAACTGGAATAGACAAAAATGCGCAGGTGTGGAAGCACCATGAAGGATCACGTGGCAGGAGGAGGGTTAGAAGAATGATGGCACTTAGATCAGGAGGTCATCAAGATCCCAGCACATCTCCATGTTTCTTCTCAGGATACCCAAACTGGGAAAGGACAGACAGTGTAAAAATTGTGAGGGGCCACAGACTAATCTCCAGTTTATATGTGGAACAAAAAAGCCATATCCAAAATCATCAACCTAAGCCGAATCCAAATGACTTGTAGAGAACCTGGCCTATTTCTCTCATCCTCTGTGTCATAGAATTATAACATCATTAAGGTTGGAAAAGACCTCTAAGACCAATGAATCTAACCATTAACCCAGCACTGCCAAGTCCACCAATAAACCATGTCTATAAGCACCACATCTACATCTTTTTTTGAACACTTTTAGAGACTGTGACTCAAGCGCTTCCCTGGGCAGCCTGTTGCAATGCTTGACCCCCTTTCAGTGAAGGAATTTTTCCTAATGTTAAATCTAAACCTCCCCTAGCACACCTTGAGCCCATTTCTGTTTGTCCTTTTGTCTCTTACCTGCTGGAGTGCCATACAACTCTGTCCCTGTGACATCACTGGGAATCTCGGTCTGCCTGCCTGCACATGGTGCTGCAAGGGAAGACAGAATATTTGAACATACACGATTTGGTGTTGTGTGTGCTTGTGGAAATGTGTGAATTTATGAATGAAATCAGCTCTGTTTCAAAATTTAATCACTCTTGCCTCTCTAAAATCTCCTGCTGAGATCTCCTGTGCTGTTGCTACAAGGCTGCAGCATTGTTTCTGACAAAGTACCTCTGCATCTCTGTCAAAAAACAGCTCCTCATCAGCCTAGACCCACTGTTTTCTTTCCTGTCAGTAAACATCCAAGGGCAGGAAATATTTGACACTACTGTAACACTGAAGACTTCATGAGTATTACACCAGATTTTTGGAGGCACAGTTAAAAAGAAATTACAGTCCTGTTCAACTTTTAATTTCAGACTAGCAGCATGACTAAACTCACAATTACCTTATTTCACCTGGCTGACACTAAAGAGAAAAATGGACAGTGACAAACCCTATCCTTGAAAGCACTGAATTATGGGAGACAGGGTAGTTTACAACTGATTATGTTCCACAGCTTTGTGAATGAACAGGTTGATATCTGGCACTTAACTATAAGAAAGAAAAATTATTGCTTGGGTATATTATTCATTCAAAAGAAAAAGAGCCAAGCCCTTTTCTGGCATAAAGTGCCACAGCTCTATTGATTTCAAACAAGAGCTTATTTGCATCAGATGAACATCCAAGCCATATTTTATAACATGCTCAATTTTGATTAATTTTACAGTCCTAAAAAGAATTTTTCACTCCTCAATTATTTTCACACTATACATAAAAAAAGAAAACAAAAAGCCCTGCCACTGAAGACACCAATAAATATTCTTTAGCCATAAGACAATTAATAATTCTTTTCATAATTTGAAGAACATTAGACTTGATGTTCACAGTTGACTTGTCTTGAAAAGTGAGTAGCTACATCTCCTACACTCATTCAGGTGGACTCAACAATGTTGTCTGTGTTTAGTTTTCTGTTTTTCCTTCCACCAAGGAGTTAGGTCATCAGGAACACCTCCTGAAGAGAAATCCCCAAATGGACACTTTAAATGTCTGGACAAAACGGGAACGTGGTTTTCTATGTAACCAGTATAAAGGTGCCTGTATGAGCCATCTGAAAAACTCTTATCCTCATTGTTCAGAACTACAGAAGTATTATTCATGCAGCAGTCTGGGCCTCCATTCTTCTGCCTTTAATTTACATATCATTACAATTCTTCCTTAGAAATACAAACCCCCACATTATTCTGAGTCCTGTGCTCCCATGTGATACAGACCAGGTTTTTCCTTGATCTGCCAATGATTTTATGGTTCATTCCTTTCCTTCTGTATTTTTATAGTAGTAACATACTGGATGTTTAGGAAAATGTCTATAGGCTGTTAGGCTCCAGATGTGTGAGACACGGGGAAAGGAAGGGGAACGGAGAGAAAAAAAGCAGGAGTGAAGTAAAAGAAAATTGAGAGGCAGAAGCAGGCAAGAGAGGGAGGAAGGGAGGAAAATGGGCAGCTACCCATGGCTACAGGAATCAACACATCTGATTGCATTGGGAAATGCTGAGTGAATTCTCGAGGTCAAAGAACAAGTCATAAGGTATTTTCTTCAGTCAGATCTCTGTGGAAGCACTTGTGCAAAACAAACATGTTTATACCTACATTTTTTTTCTCTGATAAATCTGCCTTTTTTGTGTTTATTTAACATGTTTTTTTTTTCAGTGGCTTCATACTAAATACACTAATATCCTTCATCTCATTCAGCCATGGTGTAATACCCAATGTGGGTAAATACTTGACCTCTCCCTAATTTAAAGCACATTTAGAATTATGTCACAAACCTGCCCTGTGCTGTCTAGTGTCATGATCTCCTCTGACTTCATATACCAAGCAAACTTGGACTTGGACTAAATTTATACTAGATGTAAAACCTTCTGAAGAATATATCTACAAAAATAAAAATAAAACCCCCATTTTGGTAGTTCAGAACACAAGGTTCTGTGAGTAGGCATTCTGAACTTTTACAGAAAGATGCTATAAAAGGTTGTAGATTATATAAGATATTATCTATATATATAGATTATAAAAAGTTATAAGACTTTAAATCAGATTGGAAGATTCTTTAATAGGGAGTCTATATACTGTAAAATTTTAAGGTCCTGACCCTTTCACAGTGACAAATCATGATTAATTAAAATGGCCACATAAAAGGCTATTTGCTTCAGCAAACTGCTTATAAAGTATACTGTGGCTCCAAAATCAGACTCTATTGTCAAACATAAACATCCACACATGTTTGTAAACTTGATTCTGTCACCTTGAAGATATGACCAGAAAATATTCTACAGTGTGTATTTTGGGAGCAATTGACTGATCCCAACTGTTTAAGAAATGAAAATATGTTCTTTCTTGAGGTTGTTCAAATTGAATATAGTAAGAACTATGGAAGGAAGATCAGTAAACACTGATTTACTCCTGTGGGTTGTTAATATTTTCTTATACATCATCATTCTTTTTCATAGGATCATAGGGAAATTCAGGTTGGAAGGAACATTGGGAGGTCTCTAGTCCAATCTTCTGCCCAAAGAAGGGCCACATCTGAGATCACCCCCCATTGTGCCCAGCTTTTTCCAGTCTGCTCTTGGAAACCTCCACACACAGAAGCTACACAGTGCCTCTGTGCAGGTTGTGAATCTGCTGTATTCACATATTCCCATTGCCCCTTATCCTCCAACCATGCATCACTTCCTTAGCTAAGGCTTTTCTTTTGGTTTGTGTGTTGTCATACCTATGTTTTAATCCCTAAACTGGATTTATATTGGTGTACCTTACTGCCTATAGAAAGTCCTGGTGATACTAGTAAGATAATGCCCAAGTGCAAAGGCATCCATTCCTGGGGCAGGACTGCAGACTCTCCTATGCAGGCAAAGGAGAACAAATATCATGTTAAAAAATATTTCATAGAATTTCAAGTTGCCTTTTGAACAAACACATTTACTGTAGATCTCATTTGCTAAGCAAAACTAAACCCAAAAACCAAAATCAACAACAACAAAACAATAAAGCAAACAAACAAACAAAACCACAACAAAAAAAACCCCAACAACAACAAAGTGAAAACAACCCCCTAAAATCCTTTCCGTTAGATATAGTTTAACATCCCTAATTTATCAAAGCTGGTATATAGAAGCTGGAACAGTAGATATCTTTAAAAGTCTAAGTCAAATCCTGAGAAGCTTTGTATAATGCAGTAATGATCTAACTACAATTATAAGAAATTTTCTATTTAGTATGCTAGCTTATCCCACATTTTTAAGGACAGAAACAGGCAAATAAATGAAGACAAGATTTGAGACTGAGACGTAAAAATTAGAGAAAACAGGAGTCTAATATATACTGTCAGATAAAAAGACCCTGAAGGGAGATGATAACACAGTTTAAATACCCTGAAGGAAGCAATAACAAGGAATGTAGAAAGTTATTCACACTGTGTAGCAGAGCTAAACCAATTTGTGTTTAACAGGACATGCAAATTAAAAAAAAAAAAAAAAAACCTACTTCATCAAGACAATATGAACATTTTAGGGGAACAGCACTGCATAACTAGGACTCCAACAGGAAGACTGCCACATTCTTCAAGTTTCTTAAAACCTTTGCTCCCTTGCTGGTCAGCCAGGTAGGCCCTGTGGCCCAGACAGCTGTCCCCTCTCTCAGTGGGGCGCCCACCCTCCACCCACATTAACCACCTTGGCCCACCAGAGAAGGCTGCTTTGAAAGCATGAAGACTGTGAAGCATCTCCATGTGAAGCCTGGCCCACAGCCTCACCGTGGTCACTGGTGGAGCCCCACTGCACACCACCCACCAATCTGCACTGTCCTTAGCACTCAGCAGTGACCAGCATCAGCAGAACAAAAGCCCTGTCATCAAGGGCTTTCATGTGATCCTTATCATATGATGCCGGCACTATGCAATTTCAGGAGGTTTCTTTCAGATTACTGGACTAGACTACATCTAGCCTATTCCTGTCTCCTGCATGCTCATTGCCAACAACTAAAATGGACCAGGTGTGCTCCTGGAATCCCTCTTCCATCCTGATTTCATGTGGGATGTTTCTAGTTCAGGTGCTCTGAGACCACTCTGAACGAAAGCAGAGAAAATGTGGGTGGTGGGAGTTCAATTCAAAAGTCCACTCTTGATCCAAATTTAAATGGTAATGCAGATTAATCCAATTACTCAGAGTTTCCAGGCAATTGCCTTCTTAGTCCTCTTCACCTGGGTGTAGAAAAACCCAGGCGTTATTCCCAGCACAAATCTCTTTTGTTTCTGCATTTTCACTTTTGCATTCCCCACCCTCATGCACCCAGTTTCTGCAGGGACCATCATATTTATTGATGACTTCAAAGTCTCCTACTTTGTCTTTTTCCTACTTTGTCCCTGATATATTTATTTTTCTCATTGGAAATGGCAGTCCCTGTGGATCACATTTAAGAAATCACTGGTGTTTTTCTCACACCTTCTCTAAGACCAAGGACCCAAAGGAAGTGGCCCAAAGACTTCCAGAGATTCAAAGGCCACAAGAGGGAAACCACTGTTTTACTGAGGAAAGGACAGAGGCAATAATCAGCCTACAACAGTAACACAGAACTTATGGAGGATGACCTACTTCTGGAGAGGCAAAAATGCTTCTTCAAATGCTTTAGTGCTCTGTTCCACTGCATTTCTCCCTTACAGTTCATGATTAAATCAGAGTAATCATACAAGGGAAAGAAAATTCCACATATGTTACAATTAGATTTTAAAAATGCCCTTTCAAAGCTTAGCGTCACAGATCATCTTTGATTTTAAAGACATTTTATTAGTCATGATGACTCCATATAGGCCTGAAACCATTGCAATAATATTGAAGATGACAGCATAACCAAAAAATAAGAGAAAATGAAAGCAGGCATTGTATTCATTATTCCTTTATATTGCAATGTCTTCTGCAGGATAAATCAAGTGGATTTTACAAGCTGGGTGTTAAAGCACAGATTCATTTTTCATAGCCTTCATACACATTTTTCTGCATTAAGCAAACAACTGACAAAAAAAGGCTAAACTGTGCTTTTGGAGTCAAGACATCCTTCAAGCAGTTCTACATGAATCACACTGTGTTTATTGGTAGCCTCAGACAAACAAGCAGTAGCCCTGACTAATGACAACAAATGTAATAAAATAGCTACGCCTCATTGCTTCTAGAAAAGAGAAGTAGCATAACCACATTCCTGCTTGTTCTGATGTTACAGTGACTTTTCTGTCAGTGCCAGACAAGACAGACATCCTTTCTCGAATTATTTCTTAAGGAAGGAGCAGCTGACCAACAGCAAGTAAATTAGGTATGACACAAGTTACCTGGATTTTATTCCTTGTCATGATAAAGACTTCCCACATGACTCAGACAAGTCATTCTTAATAACTCCCTCTCTGTTCCCAAGCATTATGTATGAAAATAATTACTTCAGTGTGTATTAAGAAAATGTTCATTGCATATTACTTGGCACTATGGTAAGCAGAGTCAGGTGGCCCAAGATCTTGCACAAGTGGGATGAGTCTAATTATACAAGCACAATAACATGGTTACAATAAAAGAGTCTGATTCATTATTGTAATTATCTTCCCAGGAATACATAGAAAAGATTATACCTGAGTAATATTTCATAGTATTTTTCTTCAGAGCCTGAGAAATCACTGGAATGTTGAAACACAAGTGCCAGCATTCCTTTCTCAAGACTGAACAGAGAGGATTTAGAGCGGCAGCACCACCTATCGGTAAATTTGTCACCAAATTACCTAAAAAGCAAACAGAAAAATTACCGAAGAAGATCATGAAATGAATTGTGAGATATAACCTGCAAACTTTATCTTCAACTGTATTATCCTTACTGCCAAGATCCATGTGAAACTAGGATCCACATCAAGGGGTACCTGCATTATTAGTGCCACAGAACTCCTCTTCCACATGAACCCGTTCTTTTATTATAGGCATTGTTTCCTTGAGCCACAACTTCACTTTTTTTACCCTGGATAATTTTTCAGGAGGAAAGGCTGTCTAATTTGTGCAGAGGTTTCAGATAAAAATCAAGGTGGTTCTTCAAAGTGAGTATACACAGGAAAGAATGTTCCTGGAAGAGGCAAAGCCATCATAAGTGGCAATCAGTTTATCAAGCTGTCAGCAGTGTCAGCTCTGGCTGTGAAATCTGAAAGAGCAACAAATGCAAGGTTAGTGAGTGATTATTACTTGAGTAAGGGTGGCATTCACGTAACTGTGAAAACAGGGAAATCTCACAGTTCTTACTGATGAGATTGTTTTTTCCAGTGTGGGAACAGCAATGCAAATACCTAGAAGATCATAAGGAAAATACCCATCTCATCACCTTAAGCTCTGAAACAGGCTCTAGTGTGCAGGTAAATATTTTGCTTGCTAATACAGTTTTCTATGGAGATGTTAAGCAAGGATTATGGCACCCTGTAACAAAGGCAAAATGACACAGAAAGGAAACTGCCATCAACAGTAGAGATCTGAGCAACAATCTAGGGGGGAAAAAAACCGCAACAAAAAAAAATCAAAACAGACAATTTCACCAAGTAAGATCAAAATAAGAAAAATCTATGGTCAGTCTAGTATCACATAATGTCACACTTTTTACATTGCATTTGTCAACCTTTCTAGACCAAAACCCAATCCTCTGGCAGGTGCTGTTATGCTCAAACCATACTGTGTGGTTTACACATTACCATTTGCCCACATGGTTATCTGCTGTTAGATATTACTGCAAGGCACTGTTCCTATGGAGGTTCTGATCTAAGGCAGACCTGGCCATCACATCACTTGTTCTGCAGCTGAGCATCCTCTCAGAATAGCTGTTCTAAAGCCTCTGTTTTCTTTTACTGCCAGCACAAGTTCAACATGCAAAGCACTTGCATCCACTGGGATCTAGTCTACAACCACAGAAGTCTGGATATAAGGACCTCCAGCTTCCCTTGCACAACAAATATGGATTTTTTTGTTAAGACCTCTAGTAACTAAGTGCCTGCTCACATATCTTTTGAAATAATTTAGCTTTATCATGGATTTAGGCTAAAATAGCTGGTCATGTGACTATTTACATGCTACTTTAGAGAGTTCTGAGACCAGCCCAGCAGCTGAAATTACAAATACATACCCTGGTTTTGCTGGTCCTACTTCTAATTACTCATTCCTGAGAACATAATCAGTTTCAGCAGCTTCAGCGCTTAAGTTTCTCCTAGTGGTTATATATGATCAAATGCACAGTTTTCCTATTTTTAAAATTTCTCACTGACTGACAGGTCCATTTATTTACAGCTTAATAGACAGGTTGCAGGCTTCTCTTACATCATTGCAATAGGATAAAGGGAAATACGAGCTCTGTGAAGGACAAGTGGCAGTTGGATATCCTCATTCCTCACTTGGTCTCAATGGAAAACTTCAAAGGGGTCAACATAGGACACCCTACAGAATGTGATCTTTTCAATTTTTTACTGCTATAGGGTTTTAATTTCAGTTCCAGGAAAGTGACTCTCCAGAAGTTTTTTAGAATTCAGGCTCTTTGCAAGAACTGTGGAGGCAATTGCTCTCCAGATGGAAGCATTACCCACAAATAACTGCACTGACATTTTCTCCTTTGCTCTTTTCCTCTCCTGTCACAGCCACATTAATAAGTCACTAAGAGCAGGAAATGGAGACCAAGTTGTTTCAGATGACTAATAGAGTTCAGATAACCCAATTAATTTAGTGTCCAACCTAAGGCACCTCAAAAGAACCTCAATTTTTCAGCAGATAGTCATTCAGCATTATATGAAGATAAAATAACATTCAATAATCTCAAAGGAGATGCCAAATACCAATTTAAAGTAAATGGGAACATCTTCGGGTTTCATTAAGGCTTCTCAGACTTTGAGATTAAAAAATCATATATTATTTCTAAAAGGTTCACTTGTGCCTATCTAGAAATTACACTTTTTTTACCTTGCACATTTGAAATTGCAGTCACTGTGCACTTCAGAACTGTACTGAACTGAACTCCATATCTGCAAATAATTTCTGAATAATGTGGTCCTTTTTCCCCAATTTTTCAACAAAACAGAAGGATAATGCATTTCTTAAACAGCACTGAAAAATTATCAAAGCTCTCCACCAAAAGCATCTTCTTCTTCATCAGCTCCCTTTGATTTCATGCCATTATTTTGGTTCCACAAAATAAACATTTTGTCTCCTTTTTTTTTGAGACGAAACAGTTAAATACAGACAAAGAAATGGTAAGCATTACAGCAATGATCTCTAAATATAATTTTAGGAAATTTATTACATAAACATTTGAATTTTCATTGGATAAGTTCATTTTGAATTAACCCTCTCCTAGCTTCTGCCTAAAGAGAAAACAGGGCTGTTGGCAAAACTTGGGTTTTTCAAATGCCCAGCTGTTGCAATGTATTCTACAATCTTACCTCTGGCATCTTTACTACATGTTTGCCTAAAAGAGACCTTTCCTATGAATATGTTTTCCCTGCATATGCGCAAAATGGATGTTTGAATTTTGTGATTATCTCAGTATCTTGGCGTGTTCTTCACACAGCAGATAACCCCTGGTTTTTACAATGTTTTCTATATCTGTATTCTAATATTTATATATCTTTTGATATCCATATCTACTTATAATTTGTATTTCCTGCTATCTTTTGCTGTGTTCTGAACCAGCTCATTTCATCACTGTCATTGTTGTGGCTCCACTAGAAATTCTGCACATAGTGCCCCAAACAACTTCATATTTATACTGTAAGAACAGTGAAAGAGGAGAGAAGCACATATGATAAAATAGTCTGTTGTAATCTTCTAGGTGAATGTTTTTCTAAATCAGAACTTCAGTACGAGGAGACTGCTGCAGTCACTGTAAAAAGCCAATTTTAAAAAGAGCATCAGGTGCAAAATTGTAAGAGTGGCAGAGCTTGCTCTGGGCTTCCTCCTTTCTTTTTTTTTCCTGCACAGCTCCAGCAGCTCCAGCCTGCTTGCTTATAAGCCAGGCAGCTTATAAGTAAGAGATTGATGCTCTTTTGAACTGCTGTTTCGAGTTACTGGTAGCTAAATCAAGCACAGAATGTTTTATTTTTCTGAGTTATTTTATTGCACTGACTCTTCCCAATGTCACACTAAAGCCTTTTCCAAACTATCCAGTAAGTTTAAAAAAAAATTAAAACTATCCAGTAAGTTTAAAAAAAATTAAAAAAAGCAAAAACCCCAAGAAACCACAAAAATCATAGTTACCATAGAAACTATCTCTTAGGTACAGAACAATTTCTTAAAGAAGTCTGCAGAGGAGTACTGTGTATCATCACAGCTGTGACACAATGGTTAAGAAAAAATGAGGGACAGGCTGTGCTCCAGAGCCTGAGTTTCTCACAAATTTCTTGCAGTGATGAAGAGTGCCTCTGTTGAAATAGGAATGTCTATGTGCACAGAGCCATTGTAATGGACAAAAGTCCATCACAAAACAATAAAACAGAGTAATAAAAACCTATCTCTTTGCATCTTCAAGTTGTTACACTTGATAAGAGTATGACTGGGATGTTACATGAGTCCCAGCCAATGCATATCACTTTTTGCATTTGTGTTTACATCTGTGAAAGAATGACAGAGTTCCTCTGGATGGAAATAATGTGTTATCTGGGCTTCTCATGGTACTGACATCTTCCAGTCTTGTGATACTATGAGGAAAATAAATCTCTTGTCATTCCAGCCCATAAATGGCTCCCTTTGGCATTAAAAAGTCTGTAAAAACCATAATTACAATTGCAAAAAAAACAGAGACAAAACTCAAGTAACAGATCCTACATGCATTCCCAATGCGTGACATCTCAGGCATAAGTGCAGACACTTTTCTACTCAAAGATGCTGCCAAATGAAAAAAAATGTCAGTGCTATTTGTTCCTGCTACTAAAAAAAATATGTTTTCTGAACTGCATTTCAAAATCACTTTGTATTGAGAATGCCTTCTGGAACACAATCCAGAGCTGTTACAGGAGAATTCTGCTACCACCTTCTGGCTGACAGAAATTCTTAGCACTTATTTAACCAGCACACACTGAGTTCATGATGCGCTTGCTGTTTTTCAGTCTGCACTCTTCACATGTTACTGCCCCATCTTCTTTAATACATAAATAGAAGTTACACACAAAAACTCAAATTGTCATTTTGCAATCCCTTCTGTTTTGTATTTTTCATAACCAAAATTAAACTTTTTGGCATAAAACTAAGTGGGCTTTTTCCACATCTTATCCCTCTCAAAAAAGTGTTGTGATTAAATCCAATTTATTTCATTATCAATGAACAGAGAAATCCATTGTTAACACCACTATGAAAAATACTTCACACAAAATGGTCTTGTAAATTCTTTTGCACACTTCTCCCACTGCATGTTCAATTAGTCCCACTAACTTCACAGCATCAGAAACAAATGTAATCAGTATGGTGGATAGCTGTTTTTACTTGAAGATACTTGTTTGCAGTAAATTGAATGAAAAAAAAGAGCATAACCAGATCATAGCCTCCTTAGCTGTTATGACCTTTTCTACCATTGCCACAATTTATTCTTAAAACTTCTGTAGCTCCCAAACAAAATCAGCACTTCTTTTCTTTTGCTCTTCAGTAAGTAGCCAGACATTAGCTCCAGAAGAGCCTGAAGCTGTCAGATTCAAGTTTCAGAATCCTTATGACAAAAATTTACACTGTGTATTTAGGCATTTAAATACCCTTCTTTTGAAAACAACATCAGATGTGCGGAACCGTCCAAGAGAGCACCTTGAATGAGTTTGGTAATACTGACCAAGTGAGAGTAATCATGAGGAAAGTGTGGAAGAGCAAAGTAAAGATCATCATTATTTACCAGAACTAAGGCCCAATCACTTCTAATGTAAGTGTTACCCTTCTGTTACTGAAACTGGTTCTCAGGACTTCAACCAGATTTCAAGGAAAAAGAAGAAAAAAGGACTAAAAGCTGGAGATGTAGGCTCAAACACTCCATGAAAATATCCATCAAGTTAAAGTGAACATGTTACTATACTGTAACTTTTAAATATCTGATCAAGAGACTCATAGAACCATTAAGTTGGATAAGGGACCCTAAACATGACCCAGTTCCAAGTCCCCTGCCATGGGAAGTGATGTTACCCGCTAGATAAAGCTGCAGAAAGCCCCATCCAACCTGGCCTCTCATACTTCCATTCTCTGAGTAACCTGTTTCAGTGCCTCACCACCCTCACAGAAAAGAACTCCCTAATATCTAATCTAAACCTGACCTCTTTCCCCTCTATCCCTTGTCCCATCACTATGTGTCTCTGTAGAAAGTCCCTCTCCATCTCTCTTGCAGCCCTGCTTGTGTACTGGAAGGATGCTCTAAGGTCTGCAGCCTTCTCTTCTCCAGGCTGAACAACCCCAGCTCTTTCAGCCTTTCTTCAAAAGAGAGGTGTTCTAGCCCTCTGGCATCATCATGGCTCTCCTCTGGACTTGCTCCAATGGGCCAACATCTTTGTTGTGCTGGGAGCCCCAGAGCTGAACACAGCAGGTGAGATCTCATCAGAGTAGAACAGAGGGACAGAATCCCCTTCCTCGCCTGGCTGGCCACACTGCTTCTGATGCAGACCAGGACATGGCTGGCTTTCTGAGCTGTGAGTGCCAGGTTGTGTTGAGCTTCTTAGCCACCAATACACCCCAGTCCTCAGGGCTGCTCTTATGCCATTCTCTGCCCAGCCTGGACCTGTGCTTGGGATTGCATTGATCCACATGAAGGACTTTGCATAAGTAGAACTTCATAAGGTTTATGCAGGCCCACCTCTCAAGTCTGCTAAAGTCCCCCTGGATGGCATATTTAGTTTCAGTTCTTCTCCCACCAGTATTCCTGTAATCCATCAACTTTGCGTTTGAACTGCTTTGGGTCACAGCATTACTGTGCTGTATGTAGCTACACGAATTATCTTACTATTTTCTGTCTTCTAGGGAGTTGAACTCTTTAAATTTCAACATAGCATTTATGTTTAATAATTCACAGATTGTGTAGCATTTCAATCTTGTTTCAGCTGCAGGAAGTATGAAAAAGGTCATTATAATACATGCATTGATACAAGTTATGACAAAGCAGCACTCTGGAGAATGGCTGTACATATTGCATCAAACAGATTTTACTTTTTGCAGCGAGGTCAAAGGCATAGGAAAATTTAAATGGGGAAGCATCAACATATTATCCTACTGAACTCAGGAATGAAATTTTCAGTCTCCTTAGCAGCACCTGAAAGCAGACTTCTGAAAACTGCCTAAAACATTATAGTGTTTTCTAGATACTGCAGGCACCTAGGTTACTTAGAAAATTACCTTTGAAAATTCTGCCTTAAATGAATTCCAACAATTGCACAGCAAGCCTGCGCTAAAGTCTGATATCAAAGGAGGTGCTGAGCCTTAATGAAGCATCTACTTAAATTCAGGTCGTGCTTTAGCAGCAAGCACTCTGGCAGATTATTAGAAGCGGATGCTGTTTAATCTCTCTTACCTCCTGGGAAAACCTGGCATTTAAAAAATCACAGGAGGGAGAGAAAAGCGTTCTCTCCCAAAAAGTAAGTTGTTCTGCCTCGCCATGAAATGTGACATTTTAAGATGTTCTGCCCATCAAATCTGAACACATTCAGATGAACAGGACAGTTTCTTGCAAACTCTGCAGGCTTTTGGCTTTTAGCTTTGCAAGGATTTACATTTGTATTTTAAACGTCTGCTAAGCTTCCTAAAGAAAGGATTTGTTTAATTTTTTCATATTTTGATATTTTCAGATGTGAAACAGAGCTACCTGCCTTGATTTTAAATGAGTCCTTAGAATCCATTTAAATTTCAAGGACTCACCCTCTGTTCCAAGGAAATTAAAGGAGCCCAAAATGCCCTCTTCCTCTGATTAGAAACAAAAATATTCTGGTGTGACGCAACAGAGCTCTCACCTGAAGCTTGAGTATTGAAAATCTTCTCTCCCTCCTTCAGATTTACTGAAAACTGGTTTAGTTTGGGGCTTTTTTGCAATCCCATACTCTGCAGTTCTGCACAAAATCAGGACATTTCCTGATTTGAAGACTCCAGGATGAAAGACTCCTCACTCAACAAACTGGAAAGGAAATCCAATTTACAAAGATTCTGCATTTTGAGAAGTGAGCTGAAACATTCTGTTTTTTTACAGATTCCAGTTCTACAAGGAAGCTATACCATTTCCAATGCTTGGAAATACACCTAAGTCCCATTAATCATGGATGAGATGGAATGAATTTTAACTGGTAGAAATTCAAGGTGGCTTTTTTCAGGGAAATATTTGCACAGAATCTAGCTCAGTGAAAAAAAAAAAGGGGGGGGGAAGAAAAGGGGGTTGGGGGGATATTAATCCCTCTGCTATCATATATACCTAAAATCTAGAGTGTATATTCTCCTGTGTTATGTTTGTTGAAGGTAGAACACTGCTTCCAAAAATTTTTACCTGTAACATTTCTGATGCGAGAAAAATAGAGCAGATGTATTTAAAATAAAAAGCATGCACTCACAAATCTTTCACTATTTCTCAGATATGATGTCTTGTAACACTTAATACAAGATCCAATCGCTAAAGGCACCATAAAAGCTTGTCTAACACTCTGGAATCCAACATTTGGAAGACTTTGAAACTGAAAATAAAGGGCAAAACACATAAAAATTATCTACGTACTTTTCATATTTTAAGTTCTACGGAACCAAAATCCAGTGAGCATCCATTAGACCATTAGATCATCCATTCCTTATCACTCTGAATCTCAAATGAAAAGTTTCTACACAAAATATATAGGAATAAATTAAACTCTGTCATGCCCACAAGATGATTATCTAAATCTTATTTGAACAAATTACTTTCTACCTTTCTACCTTTCCAAAACTGTGTTGAAAGCCTCTCATGCCTTCCTATCAAGCACAAAAAATGCCTTTTTGAACCTGTGCAGACTTCTGTGAGAGAAGGATTACGTACTGCCAATTAGTAGTATTTTGTGCCAAATACACATGATTTCAAGAGCTGATTACAAACCATTATTTGCTTCTATAGTGTTCTGTGAAACAAAACATCTCATTCTATTTAGTGTCACATACAAAGACGATGGATACAGCTCGGTGACTTTCAGAGATCTGACTGTGTGTGTTAAAATTAACAACAAACTGAGTTTTCAGGTGAATTTTCTTTAATGCCATACACTGTAGAATTTTGAATTATGAAGCAAATGCATTCTTTTTTTATTTCTGTCTGGAAGATATAAAGGCAGGTCTCCATATCAGTGAGATAGCAATTAGGTGGGGAATATACACGATACTTTTTGGGAACACATGGATTGTATTTTTCTTTTCACAAGTCTCCTCTGAGTGTTAGAACCAAACTCCACTACTAATGTCATAGGAATGCTACTGTTTAATCCAGTAAATACCACACTGCTAAAATAACTCCTCTTGAATTTTTTAAAAATATTCTTTGAACAGAAATTGAAGCTGCCTCTGCAGAAGCATAACTTTTTTTGCATTTTTGCAAAATGTTGGCTCCTCCTAAAATGGATGTATGTTTGCACGCTATGGCTGAAATGCAACCATGGTCACAGAAATACCATGAAACTTATTTATGGATATAAATCACATTTTATTTTCATGTGGCATTTTCACTGACAAGGAAACATGAATTTTATGTTTTAGGAACAATTCTTCACCTTATGAAGAACTGATAAGGTAATGATGTAATGATGTACTGATGCACATACACCTATATGCAACATTTCTGTCCATCTTCTACTTATTTTATAAGGCATCTAACAAAAAAGAAATAATTAAATGATTTTTCATAGAAAGAGAAGCATTCTTATGTATCCCCCTTCTTTCCAAACTCTTATTATCACCTGCATTTATACATTGAAATGCTTCTGGTAAATAGCAAGAGAATGGGTTTTTTTCTTCTTTAAATTACAAGAGGCCTCAATAGGAACTGCAAAGAGAAGCACTCGGTATTCGATGGCTTAGACAGATGTGTATCTTTATGTGACACACACATAAGATGCCAGCAGACATCAGACATCAATTCACAAGTTTGCAGAAGATCAGGGCTACATCAGATGCAGTGTCCTGATGATCCTTTTGCATCCTGAAACTCCTTTTTAAGCGCTTTTTTTGTTCATTCTGTGCACACAAGCAGGATTTCTCATAGTCTGTACAAACACCAGAGCAATTCTATTTTAAAAGCTGTGTTGTAGGTGTTTAACTAGGAGGAAACAATTTGTAATCGTACGCAGTACTGTAGATGTCTGTAGTTATGTATTTAGAACAGCAGGTAGTGACAAGAGAAGGAATGCCTTCAAACTGAAAGAAAGTTTTAGACTCAGCATTAGGAAAACATTATTTGAGGGTGGTGAGGCATTGGGACACTGCATGCCTGATCCCTGGCGTTCCAGGCCAGGTTGGATGGGGCTTGGAGCACCGTGGTCTAGTGAAGCGTCCTTCCCTATCATGGTGGGGTTGGAATTAGATATCTTGAAGGTCCCTTCCACTGCAAACGATTCTGTAATTTTAAATACAACCTCTATAATGCACGCTATTTAGCATATGTAAGTTGGCCAGCTGTCAGGAGCAGCCGGGCAAACTTTGAGGGAACTAACAGAACATAAATTAGTGTTTTTCATAACAGGATTCTGACGCTGGCATCTGCGCTTCAGGGCAGATGAGACAGCCTTTTAATGAGTACACACAAGCATTTACTCCAAATCAAACTCACATGCAAGGAAAGGGGGGGAAAAAAACTTAAAACAAAATAAAAGCGGCAGAAATTCTCCGGAGGCCGAGCATTCCCCAACAGCCGCGGCCCCACTCACTACCGGGCCCAGCCGCCCGGCGGTTCCGCGGCCCCGCAGCAGCGCCTGCGCGGCCGCCCGCCCGCTCTCGCCGGTCCCCGAAGCTTCGTGAAGATTCCGGAAGGCTCCGGCCGGCTCTTTCCGCCGCCGGAGCTGCCCCGCCCCCGGTGCTGCTGCCCGGCTTACTTCCTTCCTTCCCTCTTCCTTCCGCCGTTTTCCAGCGGGCTCGGCTCTCCCGGGCGGCGGGGCAGGAGGTGCCGCGGCCATGTCGCTGCTCTGCTACAACCGGGGCTGCGGGCAGCGCTTCGACCCCGAGAACAACACGGAGGGTGAGGGCGGCGGAGGGGCCGGGGCGCGGTGCCTCCCTGGCTGCCAGCGCGGGGAGCGAGGGCGGCTCTGGGGCTCTGCGGGGCGGTGTGAGCCCGTCCCGGCCGGGGCCGGGCCCTGCGGCGCTGCGGGGCTCTCACCCGGCCCCGGGTGCGGCTGCCCCGGGGACACGCGTGTGGGGCCGGGCCAGGCCCGGCGCTGCACGGCGCTGTCATGTGTGCCAAAGGCTCTCTAGGCCAACGTAGGCTTCTCTGCTGAGGGCCTCTGTGGGTGTTGCATTCATCGCAGTTACCAGCAGGTTTTTGATTTTTAGTTTGGTTGGCTGGTTGGTTTAGTTTTTGGGTTTTTTTTAGTTCAAGTGTGTGGATTTGTAGCAGGTGATTAAGTGTGCCTGAATTGCATGCGTGTGCCTGTTCTTCCAAGTGCCTTGAGCGCTTGCAGTGCTTCTGTGTTTGCTGAGAATGCTGGTGAAGTGTATTTAAACGTATTTAAACCCCTCTGTCGTTTGGGGTTTCGTAATTCTGCAGAGGAGCAGAAGGGTGAGTTGAGTTTTCAGAAGGCTTGCCCTCACCTGGTTTATAAAGTAACTGTGTTGGTTGAATTTCTAGAGTGCTCTCTTTGTGTTAATTTAATTTTTAGTGAGCCCCAGGGGTAGAAGTGGGCTGACATGTTCTAGCTTGCACATTTTTCGTGGTTTAGAACCGTGGCAATAAAGAATATTTATTTTCTGAGCTACGTGGTTTTGCATAGAGAGGGGCAACATACTGAGTAGGATTTGCTAATGTTAGTAACAGCAGAAGCGGGCGTAGTTGTGCAATGCTTACATTTAGTGATCTCTTCCACCACTATCCTCTACACTCCTTTGCCCTAAAAGGCAAAGCAGATAAGAGTACTTATTGTTTAAAAAAAAAAAAAAAGAAAAGAAATTCTATTAGGATTTTGTGACTTGTGCTCCTTATAAAAGTAACACTTCTTCAGAGTTTGTGATCAAGCTGTAGTAAACTAGGTCAGGTTGGCATGGCCATATGCTAACTCTGTGGTGCTTGGGTTGGGGAAAACAATTTCATGGCATGCAATTTGTTTTAGTAAGTGGCTGGAACATGTAGTGGAATCACTGTGTCCTAGACTAAGCATTTCTGAAAGTAAATGCAGTTATTCACAGATCACTACAGAGAACCAGGTTTTGCATATGGGTGACCCCTACAAATTTCTACTTTGACTTTCAATGAAAGGACTAATAAAGCGCTTTAAGGATGTAGCAGTAAGGTGATAATAGTTTGTGCATGGTAGGATCAGTTTGGCTATGAAATTGACGTCAAAGAAGCTCCAAACAAACAAAAACCTGAAAAAATTATGGTACTTGTGTCTCCAAAAAGTTATCTGAGGGTTAGAGAAAATGGCTTTGAAATACTTTGGTCTTCCTGGTAAAGGAAAGGTATTAACAGCAGCGGAGAGGTAGCTTGTTTTGTTTGTTTGGGGGCTTTTTCAGTGAAAAATGTAGAATAGCAACCAAAAGCTGCAGCAATCTGATGTCATACGAATCAGAACTAGGATATGCTTTTATCTGCTTACATCCTAATTTTCTGTTGGACTCGGTGTGAGCACAGACGGGCTGGTGTTCTACTGTCCTCTAGCAGGCACAGTGGTCAGACTGCTCAGTGGTCAGATCCCGCTGGCTCTGCTGAGGCACTGCAGAGCTCGTTGTCCTGGCATCTTCTCTCTTGGAGCATGCAGGGCCCTCAGGAGGCAGCAGCCAAGTGAGCTGTCATTTGTTCCACCTGGTACCTAATGCAGGGCAGGCTCCAGGAGAGAGGAAAAAGGATTGCATTTGGCCAGATGGACCACCAGACACTTGTCTATGTCTGCCTTGAGCTGGAGCGTAGCCACCCCTGAGTTAGCTGATTTTGTGATGGTTCTGGTGTCTAAAACAGTAGCTGTTACTAACAGCATCTCTCTAGTGAATAATTAGAAATATTCATTTAAGTCTTCTTACTCAGAAATAATCTTTGCTACAAAACAGAGTTTATTTTTACTCTCATGGTACTTATAATGACTTTCGTACTTTTGGAGAAGAATAACCTCTGCTTTTATTTTTATTTGATTTAAGAGTGAAGTCCTGGTCTCTATGCAAACTAACCACTTTTTTCCTTTTTAATTTTCCTGTGAGGTTTACCAGGATTAGCTTTTCATCCTGAAACTGAAGGAATTGATAGAGGTTTATGGATATATTTGTAAGTCTTGCTGGAGGACTAATGTCCCAAAATATGTGCATTTTGAGTTAAGGTGGGAACTGATGTCCCTCAGACTGTATTAGTGCTTTAATCATAGGCACTGAATATAAAATCAAAGGAAATTATACAAAATTAGGTTTCTTTAAAAATCTACATGTTTATAAAAAAGATAAAACCATTTGGGTTGGGTTTTTTGCCTATTAAATATCTGTAGGCCGCTTGCTAATCAAGTTCTTTATCACTTTTTTCTTTTGCTTCCTATTATGTGCATTGTTACTGTTTGTGTCACTTTTAAGTGTTTCTAATTTTGCTTTAAAGGCTAAAAGATCGTGCTTAGTCAAGTCGGTAAAATACTGTCCATGCAGTAAATGTCATTGAGAAGTTATATAATCAGAGCAGTTTTATTGCATGTTAAAGGAATACAAGTAAAAGAGAACAGCTCTGTAATGTTGATAAACATTTGTGAATACAAACACTTTCATTAAGGGAGATTGTACATTATATACATACAAACATTATAAACACAAAAACAGTGTAGTGCTTGTACAGGATCTATTAGTATTAAATAGTATTGATACATCAAAATTGCGTGCATGTGGAAGACTAACCCTTGCGTTCAAATCCTTAGGTGGCTTAGGATACTACAAACATTGAAAAAAAACAAGGTAATTACGGTTCAAATCATTAACTCATGATTTGCATCAAGAGACTTTTTTTAACAGAATGCTTCTTGACAGAAAGCTCTGATCAGGTTCAAAAAGATATATTTGAAGCCAGATATCAGTACCTGTCAGGTAGCCGTATGGTCACCTTCTTAATTCTGCAAAATTACCAGTAAGGCCTGATTACTGATGGAGGCCAGGGATGATCCATAGAGAGTTTCCTTGCTCCACATGGAAGTAGTAGTTTGTCTTAGATGCCTGCTTTCTAGTTTGTGTAGTATAATCCTTAAGAAGAAAGAAGACCTCATTATTTATGTTTAATATATGCCTTGAGATAGCTTTTTTGGAGGAATCTGGATTTTTCTGAGTAATGATGTGCACTTGGGGAAGTGTGTCAGCTCATGGCATACCTTAATTGTGAATGTGGCATTTTTGCTGGGTTTGTAATCATATGAATAAATATTCTTTGTGTGCCTCACTATTAATAATAATCATTGTCTTCTAGGTTCATGCACATACCATCCAGGTGTGCCAGTTTTTCATGATGCTCTCAAAGTAAGTATGCAACTGTCCTTTTAAGTATTATCTCTTCGGTTTTTCATCTTTTTAATTCCAGATCTTTCAGTGTTGAGAAACTGATATTCAGCCTATTGTGAACAACCCCATGAAATTAGAAAAGCACAGTTACTCATTCCTGAAAAAGAAATGTAAAACTCCACTCATATGGTCTAAATGCCATGCAAGTCTAGATGACTGTTTCCGGTTGATTAACTGACTTTAGGTCTCTCAGCAGTTTAATTAGGTCCTCTAAATAGGACTGTGGAGCCATTGAGAGGTTTCATACTCTTTAAATTAATTAACCTGCTTGGAATTCAGAGCAGCTGCTTGTGGTCTAATGTGGTCAGGGCACTAATGTGTATGTGACATTTGTCTGCTGTAAAATACAGTCACATTCATTTAATCAGCCAAATGAGGATGCTGGTTAAATTGGGACTGGTCACCCATGCCTCTTATGCAGCTCTCCAGGATTCTTGGGCTCTATCTTCAGTAAAGAATTAAATATACCTGTGATGGGTCTCCAGTGCTTAGGCTGACTGCACAGCCCATCCTTGGTTTTGTGCTAAACTGTTTTCCCTCTTCAAAGATCTACTGGATGCATACAAAGTGCTTACAGGGAATCATTTCAGACGCAACTGCTGAAACAGTGCTGGAAATCATTCTAATAATTTAATTGTGTGTAGTCAAAAATCTGGTGTCTAAAAATGGAGCCTGGCACTTTATTAATACTGATGTAGCCTAAGTGGCTTTTTTAGAACACTAAACTGCTGTTTAGCTGAGCTTTGAGGGAGTGAGTGGGTTTTTTTCATGGTACTTAGGAACTACTTCTACTGGAAGTGCATCTCATCTCAACAATGTAGTGTCTTTTGGCCTTGTGAAAGCTTCTGCATTTGTGCTGGGCAGTGTGTTTGCTGCGAGCTGTTGCTTATAGTGCAGTACCTGACTCTGAAATCAGCCATCGTGTTTCACTGGCAAATTGGAGCAAGTACTCTTAGATCAAATACTGTATAATTACTTAGACAATGGTAAATTTTTTTGTACAAAATTACAGCTGTACTCAGAGCACAGTACAAAAATCTTCTACATAATTACGAAGAGAGAAATTATTCAGTTAGTTCAAAAACTTGTTTACTCCCTCTTTCTCTTACATACTCACTGTTTACAAACAAGTACCACTTTCCTCCTTATCCTGCCTCTTGCCTCTTAATTAAAAATTTATCATAATTGCAAATGAGCAGTTTTTTTGTGCTATGAGTTCTAGAAAATCTAGGTGGGCAGGATGAACCTTTTGTCTCCTCAATTGTGGAAATAGTTTATATTTTGAGGGTATTTTAGAGCCACCTACCTAAAACCCATTGTGTTGCACCACTTAAGCTTTCAAAGCACTGGTGCATTAGTCAATCTGTTGCCTCCAATAGGCTTCTTTGAGTTCTAAGATATTATTCACAGTGGCAAGGCAATTTGCTCTAAAGTTGAATTTCTGGTTTATATAATAAAAAGTGCTCTTGATTGATGTAGTTGGATAGCTGTGCAATGCACATATCCAGTTCTGTTGGTGGCAAATAACAAATTGAAAGATCTGAGTGGTGCTCAAGAAAAGGAAAAAAAAAGTCCCTCTAATTTTTGGAAGAGGGCCTTGAGCATTGAGCCACAGGTGAGCCTGGTCTCAGGTGTAGTCTTTGTTTGTTTTGCTTACATGTTACTTAATGAGATGAAGTAACATTTCTGTTTTCAGTTGCACAGAGTTGGCACCTACCTTGTCATTGCCTCACATTTACTGAACTTTTTGATTAAGGCAGCACCAGCAAACTAGAGGACTTCTCTGACTTTTAAAAATGCAGATGATACTATTGTCCACAGTAGGGAAGAAAACAATTGCTAATTTTGATATGCCACATCTTTTAAAGAAATATAATAAATCTTTTGCTTTTTTAAAGCTGTTGTCAAGTTCGGTAGTCATGCCTATGTTGTTTCTCTTCCAAAATGTTTGTAGGGTTGGTCATGTTGTAAGAGGAGAACAACAGACTTTTCTGACTTCTTAAGCATTGTGGTATGTACTCATGATTATTTACAATTTCTATACTTGTCAAGTGACAGTGATTAATATTAAATGGTGCATGTGCTTACATGTTTTAAATTAGCCTAATTCTGTTGAAACTGTCTTAATTCTTATATGCTCTATTTTTTTTTTCATATAATGCTGAAGTCAAAGCTCATTTTCAAGCTTTGTTAAAATTATCAAAATATGTTTGGATAGAACTGTTTGCTAATAAAGAAGGATGGTCAGCATCTATGGCCTCTTTGCTTGACTTCAGAAAGTATGTGTTTTTCTTTTAACTTACATTGAAAATGAGAATATTTTCCACTTTAGTGGTAGAGTTTCCTTTGCAGCCAGTGCTAAGAGTGGGCTACAGGAAAAGATGGAGCTGAAGAAATGAGTCAAGAAGACTTGTTGCAGTTTTTGTTAATTTGTAATGCATGTGCACTACACTGCATTTATATATAAATAAAAACATATGCTTTCCACAATAGGGCTGTACAAAGGGTTTCCATAACAGCGAGAAACCTCCTGAGCCTGTTAAACCAGAAGTCAAAACTACCTCTGAGCGAAAGGAGCTAGCTGAACTGAAACCCAGATTTCAAGAACACATAATTCAGGCACCAAAACCATTGGAAACAATTAAGAGACCAAGGTATGGTATATGGAACTTAAGGTTTTCCAAATTTGTAGTCAGTTGGCCAAGTTAAAGCTTGCTTGGTTATTCAGTGTTGTACATTTCATGAAGTCTAGAAATTCTGAAATTAACTTTAGATGACCTTGGTTTTGGTAGAGGTGATGTTGTTACCTTGAGCTTCAAAATACGAGAAAAGAATTCTGGTTATGACAAAGAAGTACTTGATCTTTCAACACAAGAAGCAAAAATTGAAGTCTATAACCTCGTAGCTTAAAATGCCACTAGAAACTGTGTTAAGTGTTTTAAATAGTAATAAAAATAATTTTGGGATGCTTGTGCTTAGATTCCTTAGTATCTCTGATTTTTTTTTTTGTAGAATATTTAGGATTTTCAGTTGAAAGCCAAGACTGCCTTCTAAATTTCTAGTCAGTTTTTTCATAAACAGTACAGATTGGTATTTACAACTGTAGTTTGTTTGTTGAAGGGAGGTTTGAAAGGAAGAGCCTTGTAGGAAGATTAAAAGTTACTACTTTGTCTTCTATAAATTCTTTCTCATGAAGTAAGTTGACACTAATACATGGGTTTTTTTAGCCCAGATGAGCCAATGACAAATTTGCAGCTGAAAGTGTCAGCTTCCTTGAAACAAGCTCTCGATAAACTGAAACTGTCATCAGAAAACGAAGGGAGAAAAGGTAAGGAGACAGGGAGATTAAGTAGGTATGTGATGCTAAGTGTCACAAAAATAAATGAAAGGCTGATCTTGTCATTTCTGAAGAGATGGTTTCCTGTAATTATGTTCTTTTTCTTAATAATCTGAAATACCTTCCAGTCCAGGAAATGATGATTGAAGTTCAAATGTGGGTAACATGGAGAGGAGAAGTTCATTGTCATTAGCATTATTTGAACTGTGTCTTTTCTAAGACCTTGTGGTTAGAATGGATGTAATGGGAACATCCATTTCTGAATATGTGACTGACAGAGTTACCAAGAAATGAACTTTACTCCCTATTATTGCAGAGACAGTATCATATAAAGCCTTCATAAACTGGTGAAATTCCTTGGAAGACTAGTCGGTTCTCCCTTGTCTATTTTTCCTCTTTCTTCTTCCCACATTTTGTTTGGGATTTGGTTCCAGAACTACACTGCTCCTTAAGTAACTTTAAATTTCAACCGACGCTTGTGGCTATTTTATGCTCTTTTGTTCTTGTGCCAAGCTAATTTAGCTCTTCTTTCTCCATGGTATCCAAATTATTTCCTTGTGTGTATTTATAGACAGCAGTTGAAACCTTTTAAAGTCTTAGTTTTACAAAACTGAACTAGGTAAATGATTGTTTGTTTTCCCTGTGATTGTAATGATCCTCTTCATCTTTTTTTATTTACCCCACTTAAAATGTGTAAAGATATAGAGCCTAGAATTTGATACATAGGTAATACGGCTTTTGGAATGTTTCTCTGTACCTCTCTGGCAGATTTTACTGTCAGGCAGAAAATAGAAGCTTGAAGAGGAAGATTTTTCCAATCTCCTCCTCGATTCATAGTCCATAATAAAAGCAAAGTGTTCAGTCAATTATTCAATTCATTTGCTATTTTCTCTAATAATCTGTTTACAGAGGAAGATAGTGATGAAATCAAGATTGGGACAGCATGTAAAAATGCAGGCTGTTCAAAAGTAAGTGGTTCAGTTGTACTCTAAATGCAGCTGCTTAGCTATTAAGTGAGCAGTTTTGGTTTTTTGTGTGCTACAAGTTAATTTGGAAAAGGCACAAAGTCCATTGGGTTTAACAAATGCATATTTGATAACATGCTTTAGTATGAACAAATGTGAGTTGTTCACAGAAAGTCGAAGATCTTTTTTCCTAAACTTGTCATGAACTTCTAATTAGTAAGCTTGTCAAATGCATGGTACTGAGGTGTTTCAACTTAACATAATAAATATAGTGTTGGTGAGAGGTGGCTTACTGATAACACTTGAGTTGCTCTTGATAATGTGTATAGATAAGAAGTATCTACAGATCTTAACAGTTAATGCTTCCTGCAAGAAGAATTAAAAAGTCAGTGTTTTAACACTTCTAGTACCAAAATTAGTCATTATATTATGTAGTCATTTTAAGTGAAAGTTACACTGACAGGCTTGTTTTGTGCAAAATGGGACAGTAAAATTTAAATAGCTATTTTACCTGGCAGAGTTTGCATTATCTACTGAAGCTCTGGTGGGAGAACTTTGGCAGTCTTTGTGTTGGGAAGAACTGATCTGATATTCGGTGGCTAAGTTGTACATTGTTTATTTTACTTTCTGTAGAGAATCCATGTGTTTTATGAATGTCAAATTTTATTTATTTTCAAGTTAAGTTCTTGTTTTCTCTGAATGCTCAGAGTATTTTAAAGACAAAAATCTCTGTGAGGATCTGCAGTAACCTTTTTGAGCACGGATGGTGTCACCACTGATGTGTGCCATTGAATTAATATAAAGTACAGCTTCTTAGCAGTACCAGAGAACCTTCTGTGAAGGAAGGTTGACCACTTACTTTGAAAAGCTAGAACAAGCCATTAAATCTAGAGTATTTACCCAAAAGCTTTGTCATACTTTGGTCATTATTTCTGGTTTTTGTTGTGTTTTATTTTATTCCTTGCTCCAAATCCTGTAGCAGTAATACTCTTTAAATGCTTTGTCCCACCAGACATACGAAGGACCGCACAGCACAGAGGAAGTATGTATATACCATTCTGGTGTACCTATTTTCCATGAAGGGTTAGTATTCAGCTAACTTCCATTTTTGTACCTGTGTTCTGTGGAGGGTTTGTATTCAGTTAGCTTCAGGTTTTTTAACTAGTTTATTGTGTATTCTTGCTTTCTTTGTAAATGTTGTCTTGATTTATTCTCTATTCCCTCTTCTGTCAAAAATGACAATGCTTGTAAAGAGTATATGGAAGTAACAGTAATACTGCATAAAGGAAAGATCTTAAATGTTCACTGTAAATAGTGTCCTAAATATTGTTTGTTAATTACTTTGCAAACTTTCAAGGATGAAGTATTGGAGCTGTTGTAAAAGAAAAACTTCTGACTTCAATACATTTTTAGCTCAAGAGGGCTGCACAAGAGGAGCACACGTATGGACTAAAAAGGATGCAGTAAGTAGCATTAAGATTGCATTCTGTAACTGGCTATTCTGAATTTTGAATACTGAAATATAGTTTGTAGCTTGAGTTATTATTGTAGCTGAGCTATTACAGATCACCACCTTTGACATAATGTGGAGGATACATAATGTACATAGCAGGAGTGTGAAGTAGTCTGTGGTACAGGAGTACTTGATTCTTTAAGAGTATTGTATTTGGTCACATGTGACCAAAAGTTCTTGTTATGTGTTGTCTCTTGCTGAGGCAAAAAGGGTTTGACACTGCAAACATCAGGAATGTTTAACAAAAGAAATTAAAAATAGGTTATAAGAAGTGTAGTTTCGTTACTTCATTCCAGAGCAATTACTTCATAAATCCTTTACTTCTTTTAAATCTTATAATTGCTGCTGGAATATTTATATTTTTGTTCAAGAATTATTTGCAAGTGCAGAAAGTAGGGATTAAAAAAAAGCTGAAGTGGTGAGTCTAAAGCAGGAGAGTGTAGAAAAAGACTAAAGAAATTTATCCACATTTAAAGAAACCATGAGTATATTAGTTGTATGTGTATAGAGATAATGGGCTTCTATCCAGCAAGGGGTTTTTTTACCTTAGCTTTTTATTTTTATTTTTATTTTGAGAGTTTTTTTCACAGTTTACTTACTTTTTCAGCACCAGAGAACAGAGAGTAATCCTTTTTTTGCAGGACCATGAAGCATTCTTGGAGTCATGGCATTCTTTCTCTGTATTCAGTTCCTTTTTATAACCTGCTGTCTAACTGTAGTCTTGGAAAGGAAGTTGATCCACCAAGTAACATTTTCTTGTTGTAGTTTGTTTGAGAGGGAGATACTGAAATTCTTAGTAAAAAGAATTGCAAGTGGAGTCTTGAGTCTCCTGTGAAGATGAAAAATAGTCCTTTATTAGCTATGCTAATTGGCTATTTAAAAAAGTCCTGGGCATTTATGCTGTTAATCTTGTAAAAAATACTCAAATGTAATTCTAAGTCTTTTTTTCTTCCTGTACTTTTTTCCTTATATAGGGTACTAAAGTAGTTCCATGCAGGCATGATTGGCACCAGACTGGAGGAGAAGTGACTGTTTCTGTATATGCTAAAAACTCTGTCCCTGATCTGAGCTATGTAGAAGCTAATAGCACAATGGTGAGCCTCTACCTTAAGTTCAGCAACTTGAATCTAGGAAAATCTGCTTAAGTTTTATTTACAAGGCAGAGATAGCATAAGACTCTTTTTTGAGTAACTGCTTTTTCTTGGCATTTGTGTTTGTTCAAGTATGTATAGATTTTTCTCCCTTCTGTTTGGACATCTGCACTTTAATGTGTGGGGTTTTTTTAAAGCTGCAATAAAGTATGCAAAAAAAATCTTCGATTTGACTTCCATAATTAAAACTCAAGCATGATGGGTTTGCATCACCATATGTATAAATAATTTTAGAGTCATCATTTACTTGTATTTGACTTAATGTAATTTGATACCATTCTTCATTGTATGCTGTTTCACAGCTACTAATATTAAACAGGTGTTAAAATGCCTCTCTGATTTCTTAATCTAAAATGATAAGATACCAGTGATCACTGTTGATTGCAACTGTATCATAATCTGTTAAAATGGATACTCATCTCTATTTCTGAGGGACAGTTTTATCACTGTGGTCATTGTAGGATCCAAGTCCTAAAGTGGTATATTCTGTTTAAACATGCTTGGGGTGTCAGATGTTTTATTAACATGATAAACTTTTTTTTTTTATTTGTTTTTTTTCCTGTTAAGGTAAATATCCATATTGTATTTGAAGGAGAAAAGGAGTTTCATCGTAGTGTGAAGTTATGGGGAGTAAGTATAAAAATATTTTTTCTATTAAAAAGAAATAAACAAAAAATCAAGCAAAAAAAACCCAGAAGGAAACGGAAGCATAAGCCATTAGCTTCTTCTCTTTCAAAGTGGTTTGGTTTTCCTCATTACTCTGTTTTTTGAAAGAATTTCTGTTGCATGACATTGAGTAATTACATTTAAATCTGAATAAAATTACCCTGGAGATCCAGTGTGACATCATAATGGGCACTGCTTTGTACAGAAGGTGGCCTTCCAAGGTCCTTTCTGATCCCAAGACCATAGTAGTGGTATTGCAGAAAACCCTTGGTTATGTGTGTTAGCCAATGTGTGTTAGATACGCACTGGCATACATTTATGCCATAAGCATTCTATAGCTTGGGAATGGGAAACAGTCTTGATTTTTCAAGATACTAGAGGGATCTTCATCTACCTAAACATCTACTGAAATTTAGTGATGAGGTACTCCCTAACTTAAATCCCCAGTGCCTGTTAAATTAAAGCATGAAATACCTTTACTGTTCTAGGTGATCGATGTAAAGAGGAGTTACGTGAACATGACTGCTACAAAGATTGAGCTCACTATGAGAAAAGCAGAACCCCTGCTATGGGCAAGTCTGGAGTTACCAGTCTCCAACACACAACCAAAACAGGAGAGTTCGGATCAATAACGATTCCAAGAGACGAGTTATTTCCCATGATGAAGTGGTGACTTGCTACTGTAATGAAATATTTAACTTTTATATAGATTTCTTTTTTTTAATGCCAGTTCATATGTTCCCTTCTAGAAAGAAATTTGACGCACAGCAAATGGGGGTGTAAACTTGAAAGGGTAACAGTTATTTCTGCTCTTGCTCCCATGGGTATGTTTATGCTAGATGCGATGTCTCCATGGGAATTTAGAGTAAAACAGCTATTGCCCTTTGCTTGCAACCTTCCCTTCCGTACACTGACTATCCCAGTAGATGTGCTGTCTGTTCACAGTGACTGTCTTTGTTTTTCAGCTGTTCTGTTTAGACTGGATGCATTTGGTAGCCTGTGTTAAATTCAACACTTATGAAGCGTACAGTAATGCAGATACAAAAATCTGAGATTGAACTGATTAGCATGTAATTCTACATCTAGAGTAAAAAGGTTACATAAACAGAAGTAGGAAGTTGTACACTTGCAGACTTTTGTGTTCTGAAACGACGATTTCTTTCAATACCTGTTGGCTTATGTAGGAATGAAGTGAATGGTGTTATTCCAAGGATTTCAGTACTTGCTTGACTCCTGCTGTCTTTCATGTATCAAAGCAGATCAGGTTAAATTTTTAAAAAAGGTGGCAAGAAGGGATTTTTTTTTTACATTTGCTATTTCAATAGTTAAATATAAAAGCAAATGGACAGTGAAATGGCTGTATAACTTAGCATTTCAGCTGTGAAGAGTATGCAAACAGCAAACTATTGTAAAATTACCAAAGTGCTGTATATATTTGGCAGCCTTTAGAATGTATAGTCCATCCTGTTTTACAACATTGAAAATCTCAAGACTCTTCTCAAAGTAGATGGATATGTGTAGTAGGAGAAGCACGGACACACTGTAGATGTCTTGGTAAAACAATTTCTATATAGATCTGTATATCTCTTGACTCTGAAGATGGTCATCTATGAACTGCAGTTATATACAGGGCAAATCTTAGGAGAAACAACATGCTTTAAAAGTCTCTGTCTCATATTGTAATTGTACCTTTGACTCAAAATACTTTAAAAGAATACTGTATCTTTTGAGCAGACTGTGATTAGAAATCAAGACCTTAGTTTTGTTTTCAGTTCATCAGTAAAGGTGTGTGGCTGAAAACAGGATAGCTGTAAAAATGCATTTTTTTTTTTTATCCAGGCAGTAACATTACTTTCTATTTCTGGTTGGAATAGTGTCTTAAATTTGGGTTGCAGCTGAAATAAAAATGTTTTCCTATTAAAGTAATAAAAATGCACATCATTATTTATTGTGCCTAATCCTAAATACATAAACAAGAGGGTTTGTGGATTGTTAAAATGCATGGTTGCTCATCTACCAGCCTTGGCAGACCTGGAATAGCGTCAGGAGAAACACAGGGTGTAGTAAAGGCATTCTGAAGTGAAATACAGATTTCTGAGAATCTTGCTGTTTTCCAGTAGGTATTATTTGACTCAGATTTCTGTCTCTAACAGTACTTGAAGTCCTACTTCATGCTTAAAGTAGTAGGAAATACATTACCAAAGAAACCGTCCCTGAACACCAAGAAGGTAGCACTGGTGATACAAATATATATATGTACACATATATAAAATTGTTTTGGTGCTTCTCTACCTTAATTTCAAGATCCTTTGTCTTCAGTTACTTAGTTTGAGCATGGTTGTATGCTCCTTTGGGCCCTTTTAAAAGATTTCAGCTCTAAGTTCTGCTGTATAGATTCTGTTAACGTCTAATAATGCCTTTTTTTCCTCTTTTTTTTTAAATCTGAAAATGTCAGGTACTGCAAAGTGATAGGGTACAAGCTTATAAAATACGTGCCTGCCAGGTGGTCCTCTGAAAATTGAACAGATGTTCCTTGATATGTTCTGAACCAACAAGTGGAGTACATATTAGTGTGACACTGAGAACATCAGTGGATAAAAAATTCTAGATGGCTGTAGCTACTAGCATGCCATCTGTGTTGGTGGGTGCAGAACTCTGAACTTGGACAGCAAAATTAGTAGTGCTTAAATGCCAGGATAAAGTTCTTGTTTAACAAGCAAGTTCAAATGTGTCTATCCATATGGTATATAAATATCCTAAATATGTTAAAAATATGGAAAACATATTTTCTCTTAATTTGCATCCTCATGTGCATTACGTTTATGTAATGTAAAACCTATTTTAAAGAGCTACATGGAAAATGGAATTCTTTGGGAAAACAATTTCTCTTTTTAAGTAATTCGTATTCTGCCTTAGTTAACTAACAAATGGAGAGAAATGTGGATGAATGGGCTGTCTCATATGAATGCTGCAGGCTTTGGGATCCTGTAACTGCTTGTTACACTCTTTAAAACTATCTTCTGCTGGTAGCTTAGTCACCTTGGCCATAAGTGGGAGAAAGCGCCTGTGAACACAGTCCCCAGTTTTGCTTTTGATTTTTTTTTATTCCTCCTGCTCTTCTCCTGTTGTTCATACTTTCAGCACAAAGCTAATGATACTTCAGGTGTTCTATAACAACTCCCCCCATCAGTGGCAATACAACCACTTTTAAAGCTTACCTGTTTAAAAAAGCAAGCAAACAAATTAAAGAACCCATGGAAACCCCACCAGCTTTGGTCAGGCAGGAAGGTATAGATTGTACAATAGCAGCATAGCTTCTGTGGCCTGGGGTGCTTTTCAAAATAAAAGTATAAACCTTCGGATGGCCTTGACTGCCATAAACTGTCTGTTTAACTGCAGCAATTCTTAGCAGTTTTTTATAACCATATGGCTGCATCGATCCTGAAGCTGCAAGAGCTGTATCACTCACTGAATTTGTGTGTTTTGAGCAGTTGCTCACAACAGGCTTCAACACACCAAGGGTTGTTCCTGGTGTTTCATGCAATGACACTTTGATGGAATATTGGCTTGGCTATAACTTTTATTAGCATGGAGAGAAGGTAATGCCAACTGCTGTGTGCTAAACCAATCATGATGGATACTTTCCCAAAAGCAAGATTTGTCAAGTAAGCAAAGTGATGTTTGATCACAGGCATTCACCTGTCTAATAATATGACACTATTGCAAACCAGTATGAGCAGGAGTACTCAGTGTTGAATTCATCCTTTTTTCATGCTCTCAGGTCTTGTGCTGTATTTATCAAAATAAGTTGATACAGTCTAACTATATTTTATAAATAAGTGTTTAAGAGCTGTAGTGTGCTTCAGTATGGGTTGTTTATGTGTTACACATGTAGACAAGCATGTCACATGAGTCAGAGCTGACTGTCCAGGTGCATATAAAACTTCATCTTCATGACCCCTTTATAATACAAAAAATTGCATGGGTATACAACTTTATGACAGAAATCTTAATCTTTGCCCTCATGTATAAGCCCATTTTCCTATCTAACTGATTTCACACCTAACATTACATCTCAGGTAAAGAGTGATAGAAGGATGAGAGGAAACGGCCTCAAGTTCCACCAGGGGAGGTTTTGATTGTTAGGATAAACAGTTTTTATGGAAGGGGTTGTCAGGCATTAGAGCAAGCTGCCCAGGGAAGCAGTGCAGTCACCGTGCCTGGAGGCATTTAAAAAAAACATGGGTGTGGCCCTTAAGGACATGGGTTAATGGTGAACATGGTGGTGGTGCTACCTTGTGGTTGGTGATTTTAGAGGTTTTTCCAATCTTAACCATTCTGTGATCGTGTATCTGTAAGAACATTTCTTGGAGGAATTGGAATTTATGTGAAATGTTAATACACTGCTAAGCACAGGGCTGTTTAGCTACTTTGACTCTTAGGTGCTGATACAACTTGACAAAAAAAAATCTTCCATTGGATGGTATTCTGGATTGTGTACATTATCAAGTCACCATTTCAGTAGTTTAGGAATTAGTTTTACTAGGAATTTTGCCTTGGGAAAAAATATACCTATTCTACATAATGATGCATTTTTGGCTTGCATTCTTTAAACATGGCATGAGTATTGATTAAATACTGTATCTGTTAATGATTGGTCTTTCCCAATTTGCTACTAAATTTTTTTTACTTCTGTTCAGGAAGGAGATCCTTTTTAAAGTAATGAGTTATGTGTCTGGAACACTGTTTAAGGGTGGTAATAATTTTGGCATTACAAGAGTCTTGAATTATAGTTGAAGAGGAGATGACTTTTCGCATGGCTGTTTGATTCTGCACATTCACAAAACTTACATGCAGAAATTAATCTCGTGTCTTCATGCTCTAGCTTTTTTCTAAATGTATCCAATAAAATTCTTATTACATGCTGGTTGCATTTGGGGTTTGTGTTTGACTCCTTTTGTTATGGGTGTGAACTTCCCTGTTAGTTTGCAACATGGTTGTTGAAGTAAAATATAAGTCGACATTTTCCATATGTAAGTCTTATATAGGAGGGAAACTGCATTGCCAAGGGGTTTTTCCCACCTGTTGTTCCTTTCTTTGCTTGTTGCTTTCTAAAGCTACAGCCCAGTCAGGATATGAGTTTTGCAGAAATCTGAGTGTGGTTACTGAGATGGAGGCCTGTCTCATTCACAGAAATGGTTCAGTCCAAGACTTTTGAGCTGTCACAAACTTAACAGAAGTAGAATAATTCCAGATACAATGGCTGTTTCTAAAGTTGCTGCGGGTACTGTTGCTTTAATTTTTTTTTTTCTGCTTTCTTAGAAGAAGAAGATAACTTTCTAAAACCTCTGGCATTCACTCAGTGTAGAAAAGGGTTCACCTCTTGAAGCCTGATACCTTCTATGGTAATAAATACTTGGGTTTTTCCCAAAGTTTGTGTAGATGTTCTGACCAGAGGGTAACCAAGGTATTGTCACAGACATTACAAACTAATCCACAGTAAAATGAGTGTTAAGGAAAAAATGAAGCATCCTTTTGGATAAAATATTTTTGTTACCTGCTAGAAACAAGTATTTGAAGAATTAGTTCCGTGTTAAATTTTAAAGCTGCAACAAAATTCATTTAAAGCTACCTAGAGGCGGATCTTTTACATTACAATGATCTATGAAATATTTTTAGTCCAGAAACCTTGTTCTCTGAAATATGATTTAAACCTATGATAAATACTGATACTGCAATATTATTGCTGAATTCCATGCTTGGGAAAAAACTAACCTAATATACTTCTAGCCTAATGTGCTTAACCTAATTTGTTCCTCCTTAATTGCAAATCAGGCTTGTGTATAACAAGGCGGAGTTGATGCAGTGTGCTTCTATACCCCAAGGACTTAATTTAGAGGTTTTTTTAAGGGAATGCCTTGTAATCAGGTTATATCGTTATGTACATAAACAACCCAAATTTTAAACATTCTGCTCATAGTGAAAGCAGTTAACATTTGGAGTGTCAACTCATGTTCAAAACCTACAATAAAGAGGTGGTTTAGGTTCTTTAACTGCAGCCTTGTGAACTGGAAGCTTGTTGGCTCTTCTGTTACCAGTGTTTTACTTTACTGGATAACTTAAGTGGGGTGCTTGTCCTTTCCAAGAGCAATTAACAGCTGTAAAGAAGAGAAGGTTGGTAAGATTAATGGAAGATATTGAAATGTAGTTGAAAATAAGCTTTTAAGAAAAAGATTGTCACATGTTTGTTGTTGAAAAATAATTCAGAGATGTGCTAAGGATGATGCAAATGAACAACTCCCAACAGCTGAACTTAACAGTGTTTTATACTTTTCTCACATACCTTTGTAAGGGTTCACCTCCTTGCTGTGTGAGCACAGTGGCATTGTCAGTGCTTGTTTTGCTCAACAACAAGCTCAACATATGCATTTATAATTAAACAGTTGCATTGGCTGACATTGCCTGAAGACTGGGGTACGGTTGGAACTTGTATAGTGAAAAGTGGCCAAAAGTTCAGTGTGGTTTAGTGGTAATACCCAAATGCTGAGCACATAATTCTTAAGCTAAACCATGTGTAATTTTAATGAGTTTTTGCTTTTCACAATTTTGTTATATAATGCACATATGTTTTACCTTAAACTGCCCCATAGGGGTACTTCAATAAGCATAATAACTATTCAGGAGTGTATTGCAACCTGTGGCATTGTACGTTCCCCCTTTTCCTCCATGCACTGCAGGTGTTCTTCACTGAAGTTGCAAGTATAGTTTTGTGCAGACTGAGCAGTAGCTGTTAGAGAGCTGACAGATTTTGCCAGAGGTTCTCCATATTCTAATAATTGTGTTTTAGTACAAAACAGTGTAATGCTGCCTGAGGCAAGTGCCAACTCCTGCAGTCACACTCTGAATCCTGTACAAATATCTGGTCCTCAGGCAGGTTGTTTTTTATCAGACTGCCGATGACAAGAATGGTGTTTGCAAAACCAAAATCCTGTCTGGCTGAATTGGGTGAGCAGAGGTGGTTTGAAAATACAGAAAGAAAAGCTGGGTAATTTCATCAATTTCTCAGATTTACCAGGACTGGACACTTAAGTGTGCATATGACTATGGATAAATAGCTGTCCTTAATGATTTTTCTTTAAAAAACTTGAGACCTCCCCCATGTAGTCCCCAGATGTGGATCTCTGCTGACAGTCCAATGAACACAGGATTCCTGTGGCTGGTAGCATGGCAGAAGCTTCATTCCAGCTCTGCAGGGTCTCAGAACCTGCCAGGCTTGCTTTGTCTGATCTTCTTTTAACCTGTCTGCAGCTTTGTTCTGACTTGTTTGGCTGTTAAAACTTTTCCCATGTCCAGGTGGCTCTTGTCTTACTTGGTTTACCTTGTTTCTCATTCTGTAGTTGCTTGTTATAGACATATTTTTTTACATAACTGCTAAAACTAAAGCAGGTTTACTGTGTAGAGCAAAATACTGGTGACTAGTGCCCTGTTGCAGAGGGATACATGCAGGGGCCTTGAAAACTGAGGCATGGGATGTGGTGTAGAGGACTACTGATATGGGATGATTGGAGAAGGGGCACTGCTGGATAACAGAGATCCCAGGAAGAGAAACAGCTCATAAATGTTATAACTGCTTTTCCATTGAAAGGTTTGTACTATAATTTCTTCTTTTTTTGGGGAAGGTGCCATGTAAACTTAGCAAGTCTATTCTTATCCGATACCCTGCTGTGAAATGCTTTTCTATTATTGCCTCTCCCATTCTTTCCCTTAATGAAAGGTTGGAACGTGTTTGGAGTTTAATTGAACCAGGTCCAGCCGCTACTGCATGAGGTGCCTAACAAAGCACTCTTACTCCTCCTCCTAGATTCCTTGAGCTCCCCGAGCTGAAGAAGATGTTTAAGGGTGCAGCATCCACCAGGAGAAGCACTGTTGATGCTGACAGAAGCATCCTTGACCTTATAGATTCTAACTGGCACAAGTCTCAGTGGTGTAATGGGAACAATCTTTTACCTTAACAAAGACTGCTTGCTAAATTCAGCTCCTGCTGGTTTCTCTAAGGACACTTTATATGAGCAGGTGTTGTTCTTTGAGGAACAGAACACTTTGGTTCTGCTCTGAACAGCAGAAGCAAGATTTCTGTATTTCATTTAATTAGTGTTATCTTCTCTGCTCTGCCATAGGGAAGTTCCTGATGTTCACCATCAGTCAGCTTTTTCAATAGCACTGTTAACTGTACACTGAAATCCTATGAATAAAACTAGGGGAATTTAGAGAGGAAAAATCAGGTCATGCATGTCCAATTTCTACCAGCTGCAGAGAGGGGTCCCCAGATGAGTCTGACGGAGTGTCACCTGGAGATTCCAGCACCTAGGGTTACAGATTTCTTTCCAAAGTCAAGGCAAAGGTATTTCAACCATAAGAGAATCTCAATCATAGGATCAAAGGTTTGGGTTGAAAGGGATCTTTAAAGGCTATCCAGTCCAATCCCATTGCCATCTTCAGCTAGATCAGGTTATTCAGAGCTCTGATCCTGAATGTTTCCAGGGATGGGGTGTCTGCCATCAATCTGGGCAACTTGTTCTGGTGTTTCCTCACCTGCATTGTAAAAATCCTACTTGTATCTAATCTAAATTGACCCTTCTCCAGTTTATAACTATTACCTCATGTATTAATGCAACAGGTCTTGCTAAAAAGTTTGTTTCCAAGCTGAAATAAACTTCCAGGCACTGTCCATTTGGAACTGATTTTCTAAAGAGGCAATTGACAACCCAGATATCGAAGTGATACTTGGATCCATCCAAGTTTAATTTTGCCAGATTGTTTTGCAGCTCCAGTCTACTAGGATGAAAGGTCAGTTTCTCCCATTTGTAGGATTCATTGATTGTTTCAACCAGGCTGAGTGGAGGAACTGGGCAACTGGAATTGGGCGAGGACAATGTTACCCATTTGTAAAGGGAATATGAAAAATTCCCTTGCCACATTTGAAAATTATGGCAAGGCAGAGCTACACTTTGCACTGGGGGACAGCAACAGAATTTTGTTTGCTTATATATAGAACTTAAGATTCTACTCATCGAGGAAGGAAAGGCAATTTGAGATCTGAGTAACTGATCCTTAAAATACCAAGAATAAGGGATTTTGTGGAATTTAGTTAGTGTAAGCCATTTATAAGTGCTTTGGTTTCCTTATTTATAAGGGTTTGGATATCACTCTCCTTCAGTAGAACTTTATAGACAGGAATGGAAATAGATTTAATATATTTTGTGTACTTCTCAGGATGTAGCTGGTCATGATGAATCTCACATTCATACAGTTATCAATTAAGTTGACAAGAGGAACAAAGCAATCAATGCCAGCTGTGCATTCAGCCGGCTGTGAGCTGTAATTTATTCTTACAGCTTCAAACTGCACAGGGAAGCAAGGAGAAATTGTATGTTCTTCTGCAGCAGCAAGGTAATAGTACAGAACCTCAAAGGCTAGCTACCGCTGAAAGAGTTATGTTTACTGGTGAAACATTTGTTCACTGGTTTATACATTTCTGTAAATGAAGGAGTACGAAAGTTTCATCAAATATTTCCTTACAATGTGGAAACTCCATGTTTGCCTTATACTCTAATGATCTACAGCAGCAACCACTGGCAGATCCAAAGTTGGCTGCTGCTCATAAGGAAGAGGCACTAATGGCTTTTTTCCACCATCTAGATATCTTAACCCTTCCTTGGGGGCACATTCAGTACTGCCCATTGCAGTTAATGTAAAGTTATGGTGGAGCAGGAAAGGCACATGATTCAGAGAAAGGGAAAAAAAAAAAACAAAACAGTGCAGTTAAGTTCCAGTCACATCATTACAAGATATTCTTCAGCAGTAAGTTCAGCTACAGATGAGGAGATGAAAACTGTGAGTGTCCCCAGTTAGGTAAAAGTAAAGAGAACAACAAAAATGTATTTGCTGTTCATAGGATCATAGAATGGTTTAGGTTGGAAGGGACCCTAAAGATCCTCTAGTTCCAACATCCCTGCCATGGCCAGGGGTGCCTTCCACTGACCAGGTTGTTCAGAGCTCCATCCAGCCTGGCCTTGAGCACCTCTAGGGATGGGGCATCAACTTCTTTGGGCAACCTAGCCCAGTGCCTCATCACTCTCACAGTAAAGAATTTCTTCTACTCTAAACCTACCTTTTTCCAGTTTGAAGCCATCTCCCCTTGTCCTATCACTACCCACCCCTGTAAATAGTCCATCTCCAGCCTTCTTCAGCTACTCGAAGGATGTAAATAATGTCTTTCCACAGCCTGCCCTTTCCTAGGCTGAACAACCGTAGCCATCTCAGTCTTGTGCTCACAAGAGAGATACTCCAGCCCTTTGATCATCTTCATAGCCTCCTCTGGACTTGCTCCAACAGGCCCACATGGCTGTTATGTTGGGGCCTCAGGGCTGGAAGCAGCACTCCAGGTGGAGCCTTGCCAGAGCAGGGGGAAAGAATCACCTGTTCTGTGCCCCAGCATCGGCTACTCCTGTCTCTTATGTGTGTGCTGGCAAGGTCAGTTTTCCACTCCATTTCCGAACAGAAGAGGTAAAGCATGGACTGTGGAAGTGTAATTTCCTCCTCACATGCCTAAGGTTTGATCTGTGAAAAGCAGTTGAGCATTAAATTATGAGAACAACATCCACAAGCACACAATCCTTCATCTTTCATGGAGGCAATGCCAGTAAAAGCCTCTCTTCTTGGTGGCATATATCCCCCAAAACAACTTCCCACAAGTTATTTCTGGTTCCCTTGTTTGAATTCAAGGCACCTGAGATGAGAACAACAACTCTGTCCTGCTTTTCTAATTCTCTCCTTTTTAAGGCCACATCTGTTCTATTCCCCATAAAACAAAGAAGATTTTATTCCTACAACATGGTGAAATTTATGGTAGTGAGAAAAACTGTAGTATATTTTACATAACAGATGAAATTGGCTAATGTCAGTTTCCACAAGCTGGAATGTGATTCAGTAAAATTCTAGCAATTTTATTAGTTTTAAAGCATGTAGATGAGAATTATACCTAAAGGGCAAATGAAGCAAGAAATTTTAATTTTTTTTCTTTTTATACAAACTAAACAGTTTTGAACAACTGGCCTTCTCAAGCACTTCAGTTCCTCTTTGAATGTAAAATCAGCTCCTGCTGGGAAATGTTGTTCAGGTCTTACTTGAAGACAGAATTATCTCAAGCTCCATGCTAATAGTAAGTGTCCTCCATCTCCTTCAGATGAAAAAAAATATGAAAGAGATTGCCTGGGAGAAAAATAGGAACAAAAGCTGCCATGGGTTCAGAACTAGAGAAAGTGCCAGAAAGAGCAGGGAGAGAGATTTGCACTTTTCCAAAGGAGGGAGATGCACAGAGACTTTCAGAGGGATGGATGTGCACTCCACTGAAAGCATGCTTTTGGGATTTCTGCACATAAGCAGCTGTTTTCCTTGATTATCAAGAATGGCCAGTACTGCTTTGGCAACCAGTAGGAGAGTCACTTATTTATTTTTTCAAGGAAAAGAAAGCAAATCAGTGTAAAGAGCATTCACCAGTCCTGCAGAATAGATTCTGAAATGCAGAGATCCCTTTTAATTATAAAAGTAATTATCAGAACAAGAAACACAGGCTGAGTATTATATTTTTTCCATCAAAATGTGTGCTGTTGATCACTGCTGTAGACAAAATAAATTTGCTGGTAGCTTGACAAATAATTGTTTTCATAACTGTACATCCAAAACATTGGATCCTCAAAACTGGTAGACCTCTCAGAAAATTCTAATCAGAAACTGATTGTTCCTGCTTCCTGCCCTTCCCACTTCTCCCCACACCCAAATTTGCTTCCACCCAAGGTTGTTCATGAAGCTACAGTTCTGTCGGTAGCAGAGATGCAGCAATTCCTAGCTCAGGAGTTCTCTGACACACAGAGCTCTGCTCACCTACCATGTGGTTTGGGAGGCTGGAGACTCAGGCAGGGCAGGCAGTCAGGGACACTGGGACACTGCAGCAGCCTGACAGCTCTGTGTGCCACACTGCTGTGGGAGTTTTCAAAGCCCTCATCCTATGCTACTTCCTTCAGTGTGTCTGCTGCTGCCTGCACAGTGAAGGCTGCAATGGAAATCTGCCTCTTCACTTCTTTCCAGGCTTCACGTTGATCAGCTTTGCTTTCAATATCAAACATGGCATCATAGATTCCTGGGAAGGATTCTCCTGCATATTTGTTGTGGCTGCTTGGAGCAAAGATAACATGTCTGTGGGAAAAGAAGAATAAGGCAATTATCCTGAATAAAAGAAACTATTAATAGGGTGTGTGTTCATTGTATGTGTACTATATAAACAGCTATGAATCCCAGGAAGATCAGAACTCGCTAAACACACAGGAAAATTGGTCTTTAAAAGGACAGGAACAATCCCAAGTTTAAAATCTGTTGGAAAGGGCACAGATTTAGGTCAGGTGACCTTCTCCTTGGGAAGAGATGACGCATTTGTCTAATTAGGAACAAAACCATGTTACGCTTTTTGAAAATGGGAGCTCAACAAACCTAAGTAATTTGCCAGTCAAGAACAGGGAATAAAACTAGCTATAGGTGTGTTGTGAGAAATGGAGTAGAAACCTCAAAAACAGCTAAGTAGCTGCATGATGGTCAGCAGATTACTTACCTGGGAAAGGAATTTAAAAGGAGGGAGAAAAAAAATCTGTGAGCAAATTCTTGAGAAAAGCATGAATTATTGAGAAGAGAAGTGATCATAATGCATCAGAACTGCACAAAATATCAATCTTATTTTTGGTATAGTTTTTTTTTTCCTAAATAATGAATAACTGTAGATCTGCAATTGAATTTTTCTTAACTATGAAGTATCAAAGCACATTTACATTATGTGAAAAAGTCCTCCCAAATGAAAAGAAACATTAAAATTACATTAATAAATGCAAGCAAGTAAGAACTAAGTATAAAAAAAACTAAAACATAGAGCTCCAAATGATATCCAACACCCAACAGAAAATTTCTAGAAAGAAATTACTTCATTGTTCTCAAAGTGTGAATGACAGTTTATCCTAGGAGGATGGAAGTGTGATTCCAGTTCTACCTGCCTGAAAGACTTCTGGCATGGCATGAAAGCCATCCATCAGTGAGTCAGACATATCCAGTTGTTGGGAAAAGGGGGATACTGAAAGCAAAGTGAGGTACTTACACGCCTGACAATGAAAGCTGGCATCTTGACAGGTATTCCTAATAAAACCACTGTGTTTCTAGAAAGGATATAGTAGTTAATGGTTTAACCTTTTGGAGCACCTATAGAAGCAGCCAAAACTGGGACAGATGGGGCTCTGCAGCACAGCTCACAGGCCTTTATCCTGTGCTGAAAGGTCCCTCCCTCTCCAAACTCTCCAAGCTCTCCTTTCTTGGCTTCCCTCTTCAACTGACCCTCATTACACATCTGTTCTCATTTACTCTACCCTCTTTTCACTTTTTTTTTCAATACAGTTCATTCATTCTTCATTCAATCCTCACTTTGCAGATGATCACAAGAGCAAGTTGTAACCGTAGTAGTACTGCACATCTACAAGTAGAAGTCAGAGTATAATGCTGTTGTGGTTTAACCACAGCTGATAAAAAGATCCAAAAGAGAGGAATTTGGCTCCACAAGACTGATGTAGCCAAGGAGTTCTCCTTAAGGATTATAAAAAAAGTCCACTACTTGCTGAATTGTACTTAAAGCAATGCGTTGAACTGTAATTGCTGTGAGACCCACACAGCAATTCAACTGACTCGTCAGCTGCAAAAATAGGGTGCCTTAGACAGCAGGTCAAGAAACTTTGAGCCTCACCTGTAAAACTTCCTTCCTGGCAAGCCCAGAGGATCAGTGAAAGCTCTTTCTACCAACATCAGCTGATCGTTCATGATGCGCACTGCAACTGAACTGCAGGAGAGAGAGACAGAGAAATGTCACACAGCAGGGAAACATGACCTCCCAATTTCATTTAAAACACTTTTCTTCTCTTTTTTTTTTCTGACAGAAAAAGAAAAAAAGACAAGTGTGGTCTACAGTTTACAGAAAAAGGTGAGGTTTTGCAAATAGAGATTCTGAATCCATGTTATATTAATGAATTGATATTTGTGTGTTAGAAAACAACATCTCACACTACGCAAAAATAAAATGGGAAACTTTCTGAGAGTGTCAGATACTTGCTTAGTATTAAATGGCACTGGAAAGATGGCACTTCAGAGAATGGAGAAGACCAAGATTTACACAGATGAAGATAGCTAAAGTTTAGTGTCCACCCATAAGCCAAATGTCCATAGTCCTGCTCCAATATATACAGTAACATAGTAAGGATGGGATTCAGCTGCCTAAATAGAACTGTTGTTTGCCTGCAGTCACTGCACTCAGAGGGCACAGGAGGCCTTCAAGGGGCCTTAGGCTGTCAAGCATCATATGGATATCTCAGATATTCTGAATCATCATCCTCTGTCTTTGAAGTGTGCTGAAAGTAAAAATTCTGGCATCACCTACAACACTCAAGTGTAGTCTAAACAGATCTCAGTCCAACTCTAACTTTCATTGCTACCTGCCTTTCCACATATTACAGTAATTTTAATGACAACCTGATACTAGTAATAAGCTCTACAGCTCATACTATCAATCACAGGAAACATTCCTATATCTGCTAATTCATCTTAAAAGATACTGCCTGTCTCAGGGTTCAGAGCTCTGTTCTACACTCATCAGAGAGAATCCTTGTGTAGCAGAAGAAATAAAGAACTGCCACTATGGCTATCTAAGGCAAACCAGGACATAAATATATACATATATATACATATACATATATATACACATATATATACATATATATCTATATATATATATAGATATAAATACATATATATAAATTTTTCTGACTTACTCTTTCTTGTCAACTTGTTCAAGTCTCCTGTGAAATTCAGCAGCAGCCTTTGAGAAGTTCACCACAGCAGAAAAAAGAGGATCTAGGAATGGAAGGACTACATGAACAACTTCGAAGTATTCACTAAGCCAAATATACCTTTCAGTTGCCCAGTGGGAGAAGAACTACATTTGTCTTGCTGATATAATAGCATTAATTTTGTCATCTTTACATAATTGATTAGTTTCCCTAGTGCAGACTTTAAAGAGCTGCACTACTAGCAAATACCTTTTGCAATGAGACCAGCAGTAAAGCAGAGTGCTTGGAAAACTTTCACAACCATACATCTTCCCTCTGCCTTGCAAGCAAAAAACTGGCTGTCCTTGCAAACTGAGAGCTCTGCAGTTTCCTGTTAAACAAATGCACTGCTGTGTTCAGGTGTGAAAAGCCTGACTTCCATCAGAAACCCCAGCTGTTCCAGAGGGCTGTGGAAGAACAGCAAGATGTTGCTGAGGAGAAAGATGTGCCATTCACAGCACAACAGGAGAGTGTGATACATGCTCTGAGCAGTGTGAGGTGAGGCACAGAAGGCACAGCTGTCGTGGCACACAGGGACAGACACAGCAGGTAACAGCAGCCAAGTCCTGTGCTTGCTGCATGCTGGAATTGCAGCACAGGAGGTCCTTGTGCCAGCTTCCCCCGTGCTGTCCCCCAGCACGGCCACTCAGACCCCAGGGGAATGTCTGACTGTGTGCAGGCAGGTGGGCAGGAACGGCTGCTGCTTTTTCCTGCCCAGTACATCCAAGACATGTGGAATAACTTAGAGAAGCAGCAGGCCTTCCTTTTAATGGCATTAGCAGCTGTGATGTGGAAGGCTCTATTTAATACAGACCTGGGAAAAGTATAGATTTATGCAAGTTATTTTTGTAGAATAAATCACAGGTGGGTGTTGTGATGCCAAATTCTGGCCCCATCAACACTCAACTCAATTAGAAAGAAAGACAGTTTAAAACTTGTAAATTTTGCCCACAAGTTTCAGAAAACTTTGGCTAAACCATAGTATCCTCTCTTCAATTGTGCAGGAAGATGGGACATAGGATTAGATCATCCCCTAAATCCAGTCCTCTGTTGGCAACTATTATCCCTTCACTGTTTATAGCTTTATCATCCAATTTCACGTGACAGGCTTTCTGTTCCCAGCACTGCTATTGAAAGCTGTTCCTCAGACTCATTTGCTCTCCTATTTCTAGCAAACTTATTTATTCATCACAAGCCTACACTTGCTTCATTTTTGTCTTATTGCTGTTGTTTAGTTGGTGCAATTGGAGGCACAGATTTTATGTATGCAAGCTGTTTACAGACTGCAGCTCAGAGGGACACGTCACCTTGTGAGGGTGAGAATTCACACTTGTCCACAACCCTGTGGCAAGAGCTCTAAGTTTGCCAGGGGCAGAGTCCTGCCCTGCTGACATCATGGCCATATCACAACAACAGATTATATTTCAGAAGCGGTTGGAGGGGATTTAAGAGAAAAAAAAAAAATACTATCTGAAAAATAATGCAAGAAACTTTGTGTTCATGTTCACTAGCTCTTCAGTGTTGTCAATGTTGGTTATTTTAGAAAACATCACATTTCTTTTTTCCCCACTTGAAAACATTATTTCCTGATAGCATATGACTACATGCACAAATTTTATGAAAAAAACATTCCAGCTTTCATTGTTGCAGATGAACAGCTAAAATGTGAATCCAAATGCAAATAAGAACCTTAATCTTTTATTTTAAAGGACAATTATATGATTTAGTTAGGCTTAATCAACAATTTTCTGACATTCAGTGTTGACAATAAGCAATTCTATGAAAATGCTGAGTGAAATAAACTTTAATTTTCACAGTATTGTAAAACCTACCTATGTTATTTAATGTACTCTGGTGCAATACAATAAATTAAAAATTAGAAAATTTAGCTTCATTCAAGAAATAATTTAAAATTCATCAGGCATCAGAGAAGAGCCATGAAAATAATGATGAGACTGAAAAACATGCCTTGTAAAAAACAGTCAAAATAACAAATTTATAAAGTTATTAAGGAGGTCTCAGTGTTATTTGGGTGAAAAAAAAGCTAAAAGTAGAAGATTGCTTCTAAATTCTAGGAATGAGAATAGATGCATTGGTCAGGAGGTAGTTTGTGCAATTTTTAATCTGAAAATAGATAAAATTCAAACAATGAAAATAAATGATTTTGCAGATATTTTGATAGAAGTTCTACTACTGCAAAAAAACCCAATTTGATCTTACAAGACATGCTGCAGTGAACATTAGAACACAATGAAGTAACTCTTGTTGTTTTACAGAATCTCAGACCAGATGATCCATCAAACAAGATGCTTCCTCTGTCTCAAGAGGCCTTTTTACAAAAAAGGGTGTCTTTTCAAAATAGTCAACAATTTTTCACCTAAACCATTAAATGACATTTCAAGCATAATTTTTAATTTCCCCCAAATGTGGGTTCAATTTGAGTTTCTTACAATGTTTCCCATGCCCCAAACGAGGACTGCATCTCCAAAAGGTGATTTGTACCTCTAAATCATGGGTTCATCAGATAGCAAGTGAATTAGGACTGACTGAAAAATCTCCTTGGTGCAGAAACACAAGAAGTGATCAAGGCAAGAAGGAAAATAGAAGAAAAAAAGAGGAGACTGAAAATGACTGTGGAAGCTATCCCAGCCTGGGATCCTGAGCACTGGGCTGCTTTAGACTTGTTTTATGGGCTCCAGAACAATGTGCTCAGGTGCTCAGCAAATAGATGTATTCATGCAGGAGAGCTGGAAAGGTGCTCCTGTGGCTTAAAAATGGCAGCCAGGCACTGAGGGAGATGGTGGAGCTCCCAGGGGTCAGCTGAAGTTTTGGATGAAGAGGAATGGACATCCATGTCCCTCAATTTCAAACAGTTGCCATAAGCACTTGACTTGTCTTCTTTTTCTAAGCAAAGAAATGAGGACCAGGCTGAGATACCTCTTCGTCCTACATTTGAGGTCCTTGACTGCCTGTCAGCACTGTAATAAGGCCTGCAATTAATAATATTCATGAAAATTCTTATAACCCTTATAACCCAGCACTGAACCCACCACACCCTCTTATCAGGACAATAATGAGCTAAACCTGTGTTGTGTTTAGAAAAAAAAAAAAAAATGAGGCTCTTTACCATGAGGGCAAATTTCAAACAGGAAAGAAAGGAATTAATTTGCAGAGCTATTACAGATGTAACATGTCCCTGCACGATTCTAATTAATGCACATAATGCACAGTCCAGCGGCTGTTACTCACCAAATGATACTTTGTAAAGTTTCAGCTGTTCCTCATGCTTCTTGGCTAATTTATAAATTCTGTTGCTGTATCCTTTTAAGGCTTCTCCATAGTCTCTAGAGTCGAATGGAATGACCTGGGAATCTGCCAGTTCATAAACCAGTTTTCCTCGTAACTGGGCAATTGTTAGCTGTTTGTTGAAGGTGGGGTCATAAAATTTTTCCACTAGCTCAAATGTCTCATACACAGTGTGATAAACAGGATAATTGCTGAATTTGTCTGCTTTCTGGAAAAGAGCAAGCAAATTTGTCAATGCCCTGTATTCTGACTGGAGTTAAAAGATATATTGATCCCTTTATGACTCTGATGCTTTGTTTGGTTTCCAAATCAAAAAAACTATCTGCTACAAAACACAATTTAATGTCCTTCATTTGTGTGTGTTTGTATTAAAAAATTAAACCAGTCTGAATCCATGGACTGTTGCACAGGATTAAGTGAGCAGGCTTCCTTCTCTCTACCCACACAGGCCTGCCTTCAGTTCCATTGCACAGAGGTTGCCTTCTCCAACAGTGAAAACAGTTTGGAGTTTGGATAGCAAAAGTCGTCAGTCATAGCCCCTTTTTACCTTGTGTAGCTGTTTCTGAACACAGCTATGGAAGATTTGTATATTAAGGGGACTATTAATAGCATGGTGGAACAAACTGTCCACCTTCAATCAGACTCTATAAATACCTCTCTGTGAACTTGACATCCTATAGAATATACACATCACTGTAACATGTTTTATTCTCCAAACATTTAGGCTTCTTGCTAAATTAAGAAACACCACTGTATACAAACCAGTCAAAGATGCTTTGAAGCTTTTTTATTAATTATGAATAAATGCTTTTAACAGGATGACTGCACAGCACTATCAAACTTCTTCACACAGTCTGTCAGACTTACCCTGTTCTTGGTGTAACGAGCTCTGCCTGATGCAATTCCCAGCCGCTGGAAGTAAGCTTCAAAATCACTGCCTGACCCCAGTTTATTTATTCTGCATGCAGAAAAGACAGCATATTAGTAAGGGCACTTACTGAACAGTATGGTAGTAATTTATGCAAAATGCAGATTTTTCAGAGAAATTGAGGTCAGTTCTTCTGAAGGGCACATCAGGGACAGCAGCAAAATCAAAGGCTAGATGAATGGCAAGCTTAATTACTTAACTGATTTTATTCCAACACTCTGATTCAGTATCCAATATTGCTAGGAAGATCTTTTAACTGTAGCAATCCTAATTATGGCAGAGCTGACATTAAAAATACAAACAATTTATGCACAGGAGCCATAAAATTGTATCAGCCATGTCTCTGCCGTCTTAAAACATCAATCATCTATTTCCAAACTAATACGAATTGGGCAGCAGTATGTGTAAAGACAGATGTGTTTGTGTAGTTGGCACATTCCGCAGCAGAATCCAAGACCGATAAATAATTCCCGCTGCGGAAGGCACGGGCGGCATTCGGCACCCGCGGGCCACCGCTGCCATCTGATGGGGAGCTGCGGCGTGGCAGGGGCAAGGAGGCGGCAGAAGGCAGACGCAGTATCCGTAGTATTTTCAAATATTTACATTTGAAGTTAAGCTTCAGGTTTATATGTCTGGCCGGATGAATAATTAGTGTTTATCAGCTAAAAAAAAAAAAAGTTTCTTCTGTTTCCAGCTGAAGTTAGTGTACATAAGGAATGATGTGCATCAACTAAGAAAGATAGAAAGATCAAATGTGGCTGCTTTTTCAAAAGGAAGAAATCTCAGTGGGTCTAATGAATCCAGAAACTCATCTTAGCAGAGCAAGAAACATGCAGAAGATTTTTGTCAAATCACAAAAGGGGGCAGTTCTATCTACCTTATGTCAGTAATGCCACACTGGGAATAAGATTGAGCCTTTCCGAGTCACAGGTGGAAAGAGTGTTTTGGAGTTGCAATACCTTGAAATATGAAGTGCTACTACACTCATATATAGATTTCTAATGTAATACATTCACATTCATTGAATAAACAAGAAATAATTATCTCAATATTTTTAATTACTGCTTTATAATTACTGCTCTAGGCAGCTTCTTTCAAATGTTTGCTTATCCTAACAATTTTGATTTTATCGTATCTAGTAGGTGACTAAACTATGTTTTGAACCTTTCCCCACCCAGCTTTTTTTGAATGCTGTTCAAATTGCTTTTCTACTAATATAAAGGTCTTTAGAAAGAGCGAGGTTTCATTTCATCACAGGAATAATGTCACCACCATTAAATAAAAATAATACTATTTTATTTTACTATTAAAAATATTATTGCTAGAGGGTCACCTTGCACTAAAAGGTTTTTTTATTGCTACCATAAATAGCACATCTCAAAAGTGAGTGAGTAGCCGTGCCATGATATGATTAAAATATTGGGGTAATAAACCCCAAAATATATTAACAACTTACCTGGGATAGTTATTATTTTCAGATGAGGGATCTTTCTCCAGCCAGCTCTCATAAAGAGATTTATTTTCATAACCCTCATCAGGGCTTAAAATCTGGAGAGGGAAATATGATAATCTCATTGGAAATACCTCTAACTCAATTCATTATCAAAGGAGATCTCTGCAGCTCCCTGCTTCATTCTTAACCAGCAGTGATGCTGCATGCAGGGAAGTGAATATTGACATTTTTTACTCGCATTTATGCATTCCCAAACAAGGAAAGCGTCTCACAGGCACTTGGAACCAACCACAGACAGTAGGAAAGAACAGGTTAAAAGGATGCTACCTGGAGCTCATCTACTACAGGGGGAATGTGCATGTACACACACAACAGCATATATAATACTGTGGAACTCCTCAGTATACTGGAACTTGCTTTCCTTTCAGCAGGCATGGGGAGATGACAATCACAAGCCTGTTTGTCCTGAGGTTTGCCCTGCACAGCAGCAATATTCTCTCAACAAGGCTAAACCTAAAATTCGACTGCTTGTTCCGCAGGAAAGGTACAAAATAATTATAGCAGTTCCAAGGGAACTCAACCAAGCCTGGAGAATCATTGTGCAAGACACTGTATGTACAAATGTAGGTCTCACTCTCACCTCAAAAAAAAAACCCCAAAAGCTCTGTAACCAGGATGGAAAAGGTATTAGTTTTGTCATCATGCTGCCAGCAGAAATATGAAAGAGTATAAAATAAGTAGACGAAAGCTCTTAGAAAATCTATGGCAGAGTAGAAATAAGTCTCCAACCCTGGTCTCCACCTACACTTAAACAACCTTTAATAGACATGGTCCTTTAAGTATAAGATTGGCTATTACGTGCAGAGGATTGGATTTTTTTTTTCCAAAATACAAAGTATAAATGGACACTTACATGGTCCCTCTCTGTTGTTGAGACTTAAATTCGACCTTGAAAAACATTCAGACTCCAAATTGAAATTGCAAAGCGTTCTGACCTCTGAGATTCTGTCAGCAGCTAGCATGAAAATAACAACTTTGTGAAATAACTGCTTGGCTGCTGTCATTTTCTGGGTACTCTGGTCAAGTCCTAGGGCTACAGTAAAAACTGCACATTGATAAGAGCAAGCTGAACTCTGACATGTGGGAGGAAAAGCACTCTATGCTCTGGCAAAGATGTTATTCTAACAGCTCTGGTCATGTAAAAACATTGGTCAGCTTTTTCATACAACACTGAGAGCATAGTAAAATATATTTGCCCTGACTTAGATCCAATCTAGGATGAGCATAAGCTTCCTGCTAACTCAAGAGAAGATGAAGAGCTCTCTAAGTATAAACACAAAAGAAGCAGTGATAATCACAGGAGGATTGGAGCTGAACTATTGCAGACACAATTTGGTGGTGACCAAATGTCTAAACCCTGGCAGTAAAGCAGGGCCAAGAAGACAGTCAACAGCTCAATGTCCCATCTGTAGCTGGACCACAATTAAATGCAGAATTCCCTGAAAGAAAGCACTTCATGTGTACACTAGACTTCCTTCTGGTGAGAACTGACCCACTAAAAAACAAGAAGAGCAAAGAAATATTTGGATGTTGGATAACTGGATGTTGGACATGTTAATATGAACAGAAATAACTTTCCTTTGGACAGGCATAATCAGGCTGCCAGGTTTTCTATTGTTTACATCATGCTTCTACTGTTAAAAGCTAAAATAACTGTGAACATGACATTTATTTTTACAAGTCAGTCTCAAGTACTTTGCATGGTACTTTAATGGAAGTTTTCTACTCAAACCAGCAATAGCTGAATCGTTGACTTAAGATCAGAGCTAGATACTAATTTTAACATTGAGCACTTTTTTGTAACTTTGTTTATCTTTTACAGTGAAATGTCTTCCTGAGTTAGTGGCTTCCTGCAGACAGAAAGTAAATTATTTTATCAAGGGCCCTGCAGCACTAAGGACACAAAAATTTCTTTAGACAAAAGAGAATGCTCTTCAGTGTGCCAAGTGTCAGAGGTAATACTTGAACAGCACAGCTTCTTCCCTCTGCAAGGATGAAAGATTAAGATAGAATTGACAGGGAAATAAAATGTAGAAAAGAAAAGAAAATCATGGGAATAGCACAGATAAACTTTCCCAGATCTAAACCATGGCATTTCAGGTGGTAGGAGTGTGCTGTGTTTGAAAATAACCTGGGATGAATGCATCTAGCAGGATGGGAGATTGGTAGCTGGAGTCATCCTACCAAGTGCCATTACAGGGCAGATTTTTACACTGGACCAAGTGATCTGAGTTCCCTTATGATTAGTGGGGGGGGGGGGGGTAGTTGAATTCAGTACATACAAAGGTAGGCAAGCACGTTTGGTCAAACAAATTTCATCCTAAAGGCACCAATTTCTACCCAATGCCTTTACAGGGAGCCTGTGTTGCTGTTGTTCTGTCTTTTGTTAGCTGAGGGTAGTGGCAATGGCTCAGGACAGGAGCCTAGTCTGGTTAACTCATATGGAAAATAAAGTTCCATGCTTTAATGGATCACAACCTTTCAGCATTATGATAACGTATCCCGAGAGGTGAAAGTAAAGGAGTCACAGTTAGACCACTTGAAACAAAGCAAATCCACACATCAGACCTGTTAAATATTGAAGGATTAAGAAGGTTTTTTTATCACATATTTCAGGGGCTGAGTGAGATATGGAGGAGATTCAGGGGAACAGACAGAGAGAAAATGGTAGCCAGCCAATGTCAAAAATATTTCCCTTCAATGTTTATAACTTTAGAGAATTGATCTTGCTCAAGCATTTTGCTTTTATTATAATTATTTTTACTGTATATTGCAAATAAGATTCCCCTTAGGTCAGTGACACATTTCCATCCTTTTAAGAATACTGAGGAACTGTAAGCATGGACTGTGTACTGCTGATGGGATGTTTTGCTATTGATTTTGGTGGAATCTTCTAGCAAAGCAACAAAAAAGTCTGGTATTATTCAATAGTCCAATTTTATCAAATAAACTTGGAGTCTTGCTTATTCTTAGAAAGGCAGAAAAGTAGATGGATTCTGTACCTCTTTTGTCAGATTATACACCAGTTTGTAGAGAAGAGGGGTACAGTCAACTCTTAATGTGTAGTTACCTGAAAATAAAACAAAAACATGGAAATTTTCCCTTCATGTACTAGTGGCATTATCTTCTTAATGGATTAAACCCTGCAGTCTTTTCTTAGATAAACTTTTTGACTAAGGCAAATACTTCGATCTTGCCTCAGATATATACAGCAATAGACTGCATTGTCTCACTTTGTAAGCTACTGCAACTACAAGGCAATAAAGTATTGGTTATAGTACATCCTCAGTAATGTAATTAAGCATTCCCATAGTTCTAAAGTATGCCTAATTATCCCTCATTAGCTACAAGCCCTTGTCACTCATACGCTTCCCAAAGATTTTGTTGAACAGAAGGCAGACAGTGATGATGGAAAAAATACCAGATAATGTTAATGATGTTTCCAAGGAGAGTCCGTATGTGAAAACTGGAAATTCAAGCCACAAAAGTGCTTAAAACAATGACTTGCTTTGCTTCTTTTCATTGCTATTGGACAATAAATAGAAATAATTCACTGTCCAAAAAGTGGTATAAGAAGTATTGTGGAGAACATATGATGATAAACAAAATAATTTTCGGAGTAGATGAATGCTATGAGTCCACAGGGGATTTTACTGCTCAGGTGAGAGATGTCCAAATACTTAAGCCAGTGCACTGAATATGGTGTCCTTTTCCTTATTACACACTTCTTTTCCAGTTGTTTTGCTTTCATATTTCCTTTAATGCATAAAGCAAGAGACATGTTTGAATAATCAAGATTTGGAAGAAAATTGTTATGGCAGCAGCACGTTGGCTGCAAACCAACTGAAAAATATGCATTACAATCCATGGTGAGAATATGAAGCAGTTGTAAACTATTATTTCATTTGTGAGATTTTCTAGGTGTGAAATTCTGCTCTACTTTTTACACAGCATGTAGGCAGCATAAATGAAGGAACAGCTCTAAGCCTCCTTATTTCCCAGCTCCAACTGAGCATTTAGAAACTGGGTTTGGCTTTTCTTTCTTTCCAATCCTCTTGTGATAGACAAAATTTTTAGCTGACAGGAATAAAAAGAGTTCCTAAATATGCCTGTAGATATCAATTTTATTCACACACAGGAAGCCGAAATAAGTTGGATTTGACATGGGAAAAGTAATGCCCTCAGTAACAGAGGTTATGATGCAGAGCAGCTTCACAGGACTCTTCTGACTATTATTTCAGCACAGAAAACAGAAAAAAAGGTCTTTCTGTAATAAAGTGCAGCACAATTTCAGAAGGATTTTGTAATACAGATCATAGTGTTGGGCCCTATCAAAAAAAAAAAAAAAAAAGGCCAGTTTCTAAGAAGCAATCCTAAATGGCACTTTTTTCTCATAATCTGAAGGACACAGTAAATTGGATAATGGCGGATAAGGTTTTTTTGTGAAACACTTTTCAGTGTCTATTTTTTTAAAAAGTCCTGCTTTAATAAATATATAACCCCCTGCTCCTGGCAATCAACAAAGGTGAGTAGACTGGCTCAAAGCACCAAAGCATCTCCCACCCCCACAAAGTGTAAGCCTGAGGTCTTACCATCATAATAATTTATTGTCTCAAAATATTATAATTCTACAGGGAAAGGAGCTGGAGCTGTGACCAGAACAAGGAGCAGACTGTCATATATTAAAACTACAATTGTAAATTAAAGTTAATGCAGCTAAGAGACAGTTCAACATACAGAATGCTCAGTTCATTAGCACAGAATAATAAACTCCTCCAGAGGAGAAGACATGTCTGGACTCAGACATGTGGACTGCAGCTCATGGATGGCACTACTTGCAAAAGAAAGCAACGCGAAAACTTAAATTGTTCTCTCTCTCCTCTTAATTCCATATTTGCTACACTTACTCTGTACACCACAATACTATCTCATGCAGTAAATAATTCACAGAGAACTAATAAAAATTATATCTGTAAAGTCATGTAAAGTTTAAAATAAAAGACCCACCTTCTATAGAAGAATCTGCATTGATGTAAGCGACTGCCCGTTCCTGAAGGACTTTGGCATTTTCCTAGGGTTGTAAATGTATAACTCTTACTTCCAATTAGTGGCATTCAGTCAAGAGCATGTCAAGTGCACTGTTTTTTTAGAGTATTACGATTAAGATCTCAGTCAGGATAATTACTACGGTGTACCTTACTAATTATATTGTTTGAGGACGGGTAAATATTCTGGGCATATGAAATTCATTACTCCTTTCTGGGACTTAATTTGTTGTGGAAAACATCCACAAAGTATAGGCGCTGCCTTCTGCATCACACAAGAGAAAAATGGAGCAGGAAAATTACTGAATAAAACTGCAGCACAGTAAAATTAGGTTATTACATGCATTTTAGCTCTGCACTTCTGGACCTTCTGAACATGCAACATGTGGCTGTGAGGTCAGCCAGAATTCCTCCATGCTTTTAATCCCTAGTTTTCCATATGTGCTCCCTGCACTGAACTCAATTTTAACACTGATAAACTCCTGACATATCTACAATCTTCCTTTTTAAAAGGGAAAGTCAAAGCACTGAAATTTTCTTCTTAAATGCAGTTGACTGACTATTTTGAGTTCACTAAGCATTGCTTTCATGCTAAATATATGCAGACATGTTGTTTATTTTTTTTTTCAAACTGGTAATTATGTTTGAAATTGATATTCTAATTAGTAAGTAGTATTTTACGAGATTTTGGCTTTGTGACAGATATTTTAATTATGTTAGCAATTGTTACTTGATTCATTCAATTTATAACCCAACTAATAACTCGTAAGTCATGTGAACTAAAAATTTAATTGGCAATTAATAACTACATCATGTAAAAAAAAAACCAAACAAACAGGAGAGTAGATCCTGAAAAGAATATGATGGGAGGGAGCAAGACTGTATTTGCCTAGATGGGGACTTGCATATATGCAAAATCATATTTGCAGCATAAATGAAATTCTTTGTTTATGAGCTATGGAGATCGTTTGTGTAGCAAAAGAATGTTGCCATAGCTGAATTCTTTCTGTTACACAGAAGATGGTGAATATCATGGGTTAATTTTCCTCAAGATTTAATACATGACAGATCTGGCAGCTGCAGAGAAGAGGAATGTAAGCTGTGAGGAATGTCTCTAGAGACACTGAATCTAATTTAGGTCTAAAAGAGTAGTCATGCACACCACCAAAATGAAGCAAGGAAAAAATAATATTAAAAGACATGTTCAAATATGAACTGTGCTTACAGTTTTCTAACCTTATACAGCTGCCATTTCACGAAACAATGAATGATAGATTACTAGATACCAAATGATTACACAAAACCCATTACAGAACAGCAGTAGCATTATTTAATAAATAGAACATAAGAAAACTCCCTAATTTACTAATGACTTGTTCAAGAGAAATTGATTTCTTAAGTATCACTGATTCATATTCCTCATAATGAAAACAATTGTGTGGGGTTTTTTTTGACAGCACCTATATGTATGCAGAGATACACAGACAAAGAAATCACAAATAAAGTTTTACATACAGCATATTTTTGCCACCAGTGGAGTTCAGGAGTTCAGGTGAGATGAAAATTTAATGCCAACTATTTATAATTTCTCAGTAAATGATTTAAAATAATTTAAATTACTTTTTCTTCATGTTTCATAAACCAGCAGTAAGATGAAGACATTGTTAAAGCTGGAAGCCAAACAGTTTATGGGTGAAAAAAATAGTGCAAATCTGAAGGAATAGAAATCTCAGCTTTGTTAACAGAAGAGTGATGGAATCCCCTTGGTGTTTGGAAGCATTTTTCTGGGTTTGTTATCTCCTCTGACATGTACCATTTTGCTATGTAATTTTGTGATTTGCTGAAATGCATGCCAATAAACTAAAATAAAAAATTAATTTTTTTATTTTATAGATTCTGAAAGCTCTATCCACACAGCTAAATATTAACTTGTAAATAAAATTCTAATAGAAGAATAAGACAACACATTTTTGCTAAACTATTCAGTACTAATAAATTGACATAGTTCAGCACAAATGTGTTTTATCAGGCAATTTTCTTCCTGCTCTATTTCTAATTTGGATTTTGCAGACAGAGCAATGAAAACTCTTGTAAGACCTATATTTCTTATTGGGGTTAAACAAATCCACTAAGAACTGAATATGCCCAATAGGAAAAGGAAGATATAAGTATTCAGAACCTCACTTCTGAATTTCCCAACATTCCTCCCTCAGGCAGGAAAAGGAAGATGAAAGTAGCATGCCCAATAGGAAAAGGACAATAGAAATACCCAGAACCTCACTTCGGAATTTGCCAACATTCTTCTTTCAGGCAGGTATATAGTCAGGGATCCTCCTACAGAATTAATTGACTGTCCTGCCCCAGAGACTCTACAATGCTGGAATTCACAGGAATTTTGATTCTATTCACTCATAAATTATCTATTCTTTCATTTGCTCAGTAGGATTGATTTTTATACAAAGGCTTACAGATCAGAGATTCAGGACCTGGACTTGAACTTATAGAAACTAAGGAATTTCTCAAATAGAAAGTTAGACCAATCTGGGTCTAAAAGATTGGTCTAAATGCTATCATTCTGTTAAGTGACAAAATAGATTTCCACATAGAGACCACTGTGGGATATTAGCTTTGAATCAAAGCAGATTTTTAAATCTTAGAAGAGTCAGTGCACTTATGTTGTAAGAAGCTAGGTAGGTAGGTAATTTATATAAATACATGAGTGTCTCACAACACCTGAAGGAGTCTGTTGTACTCCAATTTTACCACAGAGTTTTTGATTGCAGTTTAGGAATAGATGCTGGGTACTGCAGTCACCTGCAACACTTTCAAGTTTTGCTTTGCTTTACACAGTTTTTTTATTTACCTCAGCCCACTCTGTGGAACCCAATAATCCAAATTCTTCTGCATCCCAGCTAGCAAAAACAATAGTTCGCCTAGGTCTCCAACCTGCAATTACATCATTATACTTGAAAATTCAACTTATACTTTAGAAGTCTATTGACCACAGTTAATTGCAACTGCTTTAAAAACAGCACTTAACTGATATAACAGTAAAAAAATCCTCTCTAAAATCCTTAGAGGAACATATTACTGCAGAGGCATTTCCTCTTTATGCAATATTTTCAATCTGCACAGCTAAGAGGGTACCATTACACTCACGAGGGAATAAATTCAGCCAACTACCATGCAATGCCACACATGCATCTCTTCAATAAATCTACAACCCTCATAATGAGAAATAAAACTTTCTCTAGAGGTGAAAAGTTAAATCAATAGAACAACTTATGGAAGCACTGATCCTCAAAGCTGCTGTTTTCCATATCTATCATTTTACATCTGTAGTAAGTAAGTTACCTTCCATCTTCATTTTACTGAAACTCCGTACAATTTCTTGCAGAACTGCAGCACCGGTGGTTGGATCAATACCACCAAACACCCAAGAGTCTCTATGACCACCTAAAATAATATATCTGTCTGGAAACAAACATACAGTATCAATTAATAATTAAAAATACACTAGGATTACCTGTGTTTTCCTTTGACTGCATCTTTACTTGTATGAAATCAAATATGAAGTCCAATACCAGTGCTACAAGTTTATTTCTTAAGGGAATCTGCAATCATTCACTTATTCTACTAGAGGTCTGCAACTAAAGACAATAAATATTTAATAAATATTTTTCCATCTAAAAGACTTTGCTCTGTATGACCTGCTACAATAGTATAATGTATCAATATATATTATAGTATCAATAGTATCAATAGTATAATGTTAATGTTCCAAATCATCACCAGGTTTCTGTAATTTGAATTATGTTAATTTTTGCAAAGGCAAAATGTATGAATGATGTAAGGGGAAGCCTACTGTAAAGTGACAGGCATTATAAAAAAAATTCTCCAATGTCTATCACTGTATTTTATAGGGAATGCTATTCTTGGGAATGCCAATGACAAATAGTGTCATGGGAAGGACAGAAAAACTACTAAGAATTTCTCAAGACTCTATTGTATGGTTATCTAAAACACTTTAAGTTTCTTACAACATAAGTGCAATAGAAATACAAAACAAGTGCAAAACAAATACAAAAGAAAGAAGGAATTAAAATCATCAAGCACCTGATGCTCACCTGGTTCCAGAGCTCCTCTGAGGATGCCAATGACATTGTAAATTCGTGTGATTTTATTGCTTGTATGAACGTGCATTCTGACTTTTCTGAAATGAAATGGAGTGTGGAGTAACAATTTCTTATTAATAAGACAATAAAAAGCCAATGCTAATAAAACATAAACCAGAGAGTTTGTGCTTCTGTCCTGCTTTGAGTTTTCAGCACTGATCCAATGTGGGCTCAGCATTGTCATGCTGTCTCAGAGACTCATTTTTTATTTCAGTTAAGCCTGCTGCTGATGCCTTAGAAAAAAAGCCTATGAACTGGGCTAGTCTATACATTTGCAAAGATTTACAGAATTTATGGAACAATTTTAATGGCAACCAATCAGATAATTGTGTACTAGACGAATAAACTGGAAAACATGTACAGTAATTAAAAAAAAAAAATCTACATTTTGACCAAAATTATAATTGTGGATATGCAGATGTTTATAAAGAATACACTTTGGTTTCCTAGCACAGGCCCATGCAATAATACAGAACTTGAAGAAAAGATGATTAGGAATATTCATCCAGGAATAAACTGAAATCCATGTTTAGGACAGCAGATCTAAGTGATTAAGATTTGTCAGCCACAGAATCACAGAATGGTTTGGGTTGGCAGGGACCTTAAAGGTCATCTAGTTCCAACCTCCCTGGCATGGGCAGAGAATCCTCCATTAGAGGCAGAAAACCTTCTACTAGAAGCACAGTTTTTTCTTCCCTGTCCCCCACCAGTAAAATCCACTTGTGAAATTTTATAACACCCAAAGGAATCCAGGTATTCGGAGAGATAAAACTAACACATGTTCAGCCCCCTTTAGCTGTGGAAGAAACAAAGCACCAAACAATGTGGGGGTTGTGTGTCTGGCAAAACCTCAGGAGATCCACATTTGAAGTTATCTTTTCAGCAGCAAATCTGCATAGCTGTCAAAATCAAAACCTACTTCAGGACAGCCACTGGATCTTTGCCCAGAAAGTAACAGACACCAGTGCCTTGAACGTGCATATATGTGCACACTTCCCATGTGCAAGTGACTTTCTGCCTAGAATCAAAAGGTTCATTTTGATATGGAACTGCTCTGAGAAAGAAGTATGTGTAGAAATAATCCATATTTACAACAAAAATGTTACTCTATCAAGTAAGAAGATGTTAAAAAGTCTACTCAAAAATACAAGTTCTGTGGTTGAATCATATTGTTTTCTCACTGTTGCTCTTCAAGATACTCCAAACAGCACTATAATTATGTCAAATATGCTTTCTTATTTGGTTATTCCTACTTTATTAATTTGCAGCTAGCTAGTGTTAAAGCAGAGCAGAAAAGAATAATGATAAATGAAGTCTTTATTAAATTATATATATATTCAGACATACTCTTGTTATCCATGAGATAGAGTAGTGATAATGATACACCATTTTTACACACTGTTCATTGGGGTCCACTAACAGTCCTCACTGAATAATACCTTCTGTAAACAGAAACTATATTTATGTGGAAAAGTCAGAGAAAAATGAGCTTTACCTTTATTGCAATTTATTGTCAAATGTCAGTGTCATGTGGCTTGATCTGCTAATTTATTATCTTTTTCTAATGGAATTTATTTTCAAATTCTAATAATTATCTCCAAATGTATCCCTAGCAGAAGGAAGTAAATATCTCCAGAGTATCTCTAGATGTATTGCTTCAGAGTCTTTTCCTCAGAAGGATTTTTTTTCTTTTGCAAAATTGTATGAACAGAAAAGTATTAAAACAGACCTTGCAGAAGAGTTGCCTGTGAATCCTGGCCCTATATTATAAGACACATTGAGACTTCCCTTCCAGCTGCTGTCTGGAGCTGCAGGTCCTCCCATTGCACTGTGAAGTGAAAACCAAGACTAATGCAGTTGACCATTAGGCTGAAACCTTAAATTCTCTTAATAATTATTGCAGCAAAACCTAGGCGGTTTTACAAAATTCTTAAAAGCATTATTGCAAAAACAGAATGCTTTAAATTTTCCACATTTTATGGAATAACTACATTACTACTAAATTACTACATTATTACTTCTGAATTACTTTCATTACTACAAAAGAGTAGCAAATGCAAGTAACAACATAGACTTTGCCATCTTAATATGAAAAATTTGTCTGCACATTTGTCAACCCTGACTTCTGGAGAGGAGGACTGATGTATACTCACCGCAGTAATACTTCTGCATCATGATATCCAATGGGATGAACCGGGATTTTGGGAATCCCTACACCTTCATTAACCTTGTGCCTGAAAGTGTACTCTGAGAAAACGGAACAAAATATAAAGTTTATGGCATTCTTAGCAACTTTAAATAAACTGGAAACACTTTTGAGCACAGCAGCCACGAGCATACATAATTCTTTTTAATTCTTACATCATTTCTCACACACTGCTTCTAGAAAACCAAACTGTAATGACAGAACCATCTGCACAGCAGTGCAAAAGATGTCCCCATGCTTGATGGCGAGATTTGCTGTCCAACCATGTTATAACATTTCCTCCAAGCTGGCATGTGAGGTGAAGATGGCACCTGTGCAGCTGGTTGACAAGCTGCAGAGAACATCCACAGATGCATTTACCTGGGTCGAAGACCGCCAGTGTCTCTCTGAGTCTGCTGGGCCTGGCACACACAACCTCTCCTGGTTTAGGTTGTCCTATGTCCCCAGCAGTGGCCACACAAGCCCATGAGATTTCCAGAAGCATCCCTGTACAGCCATCCCACCAGCACCCAGCACTGGCAGGTATCTTAGTTCAGACTGAGTTTAGGATGCCAACAAGGACAAGAGAAGCACATGGTGCCAACTTTTGAAAGACGCCAGACTGCTCTTATTTTTGCTACAGGAATTTTATTCCCCTTAAAAAGGATTTTAAACTGTTTTTTCCTGGAACTTATGATTAGCAAGGAAATATACCTCCAAGTAAAGCTATTAGTCCTGTTTGATGGCAAAGTATAACCTTGTTTAAAGCAGTCTTCTTGAGAAATACAGATATTTTAAAATGGCTATAAATTCTCAGTCATTTTCTGCTGCTTCACAGTCTGTAAACTTACATCCTGCTTTTTTAAGTGTCACAAGGGTGAGACCATATAAAACGTTTCCTAGAAACTTTATTCCACTGCCAAATTGAAAGCAGTTAGAATGACACAGACAGAACTTAGTGTGCAATAGAAAATTAACTATTGTCAATAAGAATTCCAAGCAGCTTTTTTCTGTGCATCTGTACTGAAAATTAATTAACTGCTAGTGCCACGCTTTCAGCAGCAGTTTATAAAGTACTTGATGGCTACAGAACTTGCACTCACCTTTTGCAGGATAACCTGGCGTCAGAGGGTCCCCAGCTCCATTCAGATTTAAAACGTTCCCACGCTGGACTCCTCCACCTGGAAGGTTCCAGCCATTTGGATAAGGATCTACTCCAGGTGCACAGTAGTCAGCGGGGTCTGAGTAAAGTATGATCCCTTGGGCTCCTGCTAATACGGCATTTTTAACCTGTGAAATTATTTGGTTTTAAGATGCAGCTTTTTTTTTTTTAATGCAGCAATAAATCTGAATGTTGAGATTTGCTTCCATGCAGGCATGTTTTTAGAAGACAAATATGTGAAAGAGTTGAAAATTACCCCAGATTTAGCAGAAGAACAAAGCATAGTGAAACGCAGTATATTCATTATTTGTGTCAAACCTTTAGTCATAGCTCAAGGCTATGAAATGAAGAACAGAACATAAAAACGAGGCACAAAACCTGACTACTATCCCCACTGCCCCACTATCACCAGTTTTGCCAGAATTCTTGTCTAAAATCAGAAGAGATAGTTACTCAGTTTCTGTGCATCAGACTCCTTGTCAAAGTGCTACTATTTCAAAGTACTGCAGTTCTATGGCATGTATCAATAGACTTGGCTCTACAAACTACTCAGTTCCCTGAACTGTTCTCTTGCATGAACTGCCTAGGGAGTTTACAGTCATCTCTGTCTCAGGACTTTAACACATTCATCTGGTTTTATTGTTTTGGAAGTTTTTCTTAGACTGCAGACACAATGGATACATTGCAGGCTTCCTTCTGCTTGTATGTTCCAATGAATAGCCCTTATTAATTCCCTCAAGATCTACCATCAACAGTGTCTGACACACAGAAGAAAAATTAAAACTCAACCCTTACTTTGTTTCCTCTGAAGATCTTCCCATATCTGGCAATGACAATCTTTCCTGTACAGTTAATTCCCATTTCACGCTCCAGCTTAAAAAAATCTTCTGTACGGCCATAATTCACATACACCAGATCTGCCTGGGCAGAAAAGAAAAGTAGTGTTGTGGCAACTGGTCAGTCAACAAACAAAATACTCATTATCAGAAATAAAGTTCCATTCACTATGTATGACAGAGGATTTTTAACTATTTTTTCATTTCTACAACTGAGATCCAGTGCCCACAAAAACAATAACAAAAGACATCCACAATATTCTATAGGAAACTTTGGCTCAAAATTCCGATTGGCTATTATCCTGCACTTAACAGGCCTAAAAACAGGCTGGAAAATAAAACCAGAGTACTTTGGTAAACTGACAAACTTCTCTGACTGTGACAAAGCAGCGGCATGACGTACATACACAAACACTCACTATTATAAAATTTCATTCATTTATGCAATGCAATGTTGTCCCTGACCTGTTCCATAATGAATTAGCAGATTAACTGAGGACCTTTTGTGGCCTTTGAAGGCATTCATATAATCTAAAATGTCTTCCAACTTGATATAAATATTCTAGTGTTATTCTACTAAATGCTACTTCTACCTGTGCCTTAAGCAAGTCCTCTACATATGACTGAATAATATGGAACAATCTGAGATGTATCCAAAATTTTCTATCAAGATAAAAATCTTTCACTTATTATGTGATTCAGAGTTTGAACAATTTGAGAAAGTTCAACCTTTGTATAATATGATGTCTATCTGTGCCCAAGTGTTCTTTAATTAAGACAAATGGTAATTAAAACTACTGCAACAAATTTTTGAGAAGTTGGAGCAATCTGTCCCAGGAAGTGTTTCAAAAAATAGATAATAGTACCATTACATAATTTCTTTTCTTACCTCTGGCACTCCTTGTGCTGAAAAAGCATTATATGGTGGTAGTATATCAGTAACATTTTCATACCCCTGTGGAGGTGGTTCAAACAATGATGTATTGAAAATCTACAAAATAAAATAACAGTAGTTTTTGGTCAAACATTCTAGGCACAAATTCACACTCTAAAAAAACATTAATTATAGTTTAAACTAAAGTCAGAAGACAGTTATTCAGTTTCTGAGCATCAGACTCCTTGTGAAATAATTACTGTTTCAAAATACTACAGTCCTATGGATGAAAGTATCAAAAGCCTTGGCTTTTGCCAAGTTAGTTAGCTTTGTCAGCAGTTTAAATTATAGCTTCCATGAATTAATAGCAACAAATACATTTCTAACTAGTACACATAAGTTCAAACAAAAACACAGGTAGGGATCTAGAGCTGAAATTTTGTAATAGAATGCAGATATGAATACAAAGAGACAGATCACATGTCAGAAGATACTCATCAGTCACTGCCTGAACCTAAGGAAAGAAGTACCTTAAAATGCCAAGAGGTGTTGACAGGAAAACATCTGGTTTATCCATGCCATCCCAGGTGTCTTTTTGTGGTTTCTCTCATCTGCATTATTATTCTCTTTATCTCTTATCTACTGATGCTCCAGTTAAACATGCTGCCTTTCATCACTATGCATTGTAACACTCACGCTGCTTTAAGGTGCACGTCCACCTTTTGTCACCTTGTGAGACTGTAGCTGAGACACTGTTACAGGGTTTCTGGAAGAACCTCTTCATTCTTTCACCTCTAAGCTCGTGTCATCCGTGAGCACACATTCCTTACTTTCTACCCTGGCTCTTCATCCTTATTCATGTGGTATGATGCTTCTCTAGCAGTCCCACCTCCTCTCCTTGCCCAGGATCCTTGTCAGAATTTACGTCTACTTCTTTATTTCCCCAGGTTTTCGAAAGAGAGATGTCTCTAGGCTGACTAGTTCATTAGTACTTCCAACACTAACTTAGGAGACACCATAGGAAGCCAGTGTGATCAGGTTCAGAGCAAGGGAAACAAGGCAATACTACATAAAATTGATAGTATCTCCACAATTCCTTACCTCAGCATGTAGTGGAAGAAAATATTGTACAGATGTTCAAGCAGGGTTTGGATAGGTACTTGGAAGAGAGATGTCATGAGGGTCACTGAGTGAATAAATACTTGGAAAAGGTCTAATAAGGATTTTTCAAGAGACTAATTTCATCACAACCAGAGAAGCCCTGAGCTGAAAACAGCTAGACGCTGGAAGAACTGCAGGCTTGAAATACATTTCTTTGTTCTTAAACATCCTTGTGCATCCACTTAAAGCTGTTTATGGAAACAGGATATTAGCCTAGATGTACCCTTAAGCTGAACCCTTCTAACACCTTATGGTCTACAGGTGTTAACTGCAGCCTCTCCACACATCCTCACTCTTCCGAACGAGGCACTGAGATTTCAGCCACTTTGCTGTGTTTTCTGCATAGCCTGGAAAACCATTTCTAAATATGAATTCCCTTTGCACTGGATTATTTTTTAACAATATAAAGCACATGCTGAGCTGAGTATGTGAGAATACAGAGGATGACACTTTTTTAACAGGAAATCACTGGAGGTTTTTCAGGTTTTACATTAACAAAATTTTGTCATTGAAAAGATCACCTCATTCCCTTGATCATCAATTAGTGAAATGTAGTTTGGCTGCTCTTCATTTGGGTATGAAAGAAGCACATCATAATTAACAAGTTCTGCTGAATCCAATCCAAATTCCTTCCACTGGCCTTGAATTTTTTTGGCAAGAAGAAGATTCTGTTCAGTTCCTGCGAGGTGAGGCAACTTGGTAAATGCACTAGAACAAAACAGAAAACCACTGGTAAGCAGCAAATGCAGAGATACATAATAGTGAAATAGGATCAGTGTTTATAAAGCTAATCTTCCATACACATTGCATGGACAGTAAGGTCTTAAAGTGTGAGCTGTAAAGCATGATTGCTTATCAGAATCTGCATCAGGACATATACTCAGAGCAGAGGATCTTTCCCGAGGCCTTAAGATAAGTCAACTGAATGTTCCTCTTTGCATAACAGGAATACACAAGCAATGAAAATCAATGTCAAAGATTCAGCAAAAGAATATTAGCAGTATGCAAAAAGCAGGAATAAATATAGGAAAGCTAAGTATACAGAAAGGAGCCTTCCAGATAATGCTGGTATCTGATCATGGATTTGTACTGCTGTCACAGTGTGTCCTAATTCCTAATAAGTTTAATTTGAAAATCATTACATTAAATTATCTGCACAAGTTTGCTCTTTTTTCATAATCAAAAGCCCGAACAACAAAACCTTCTTAACAACATTTACTTCCATATCAGATATAACACATAATGTTGATAAACAGTCACAAACAGAATCCAGTCCCTCTGGGCTGCCCTACAGCAATCTATGTACAATCTGATTGGCCCAGTGAACAAGTAAGGGATGGTGAAAGCTCACCAGTCAGCCAGGTACTCTGCATCAGCTTCCAATTCCCAACAGGCTACTTATCAATGGCTGCCCCACAGATGTCAGATACCAGCAATTACCATTAATTAGTAGTAGCAAATACCATGATTAATATCACTTCAGCCTGTCACTTCAGACTGTTTTCAACCCTTGTTCTGCAGTGTGCACTCCCTCAGCTTCCAAAGGAGAATGATGTCCAAAGTCTTGTTAAAGTCAAGGTTGTTACAGCCACTATAACGTCTCCCCTCATGCATGTAGCCAGTCATTTCCTTACAGAAGGCAACATGCTGACCATACAAACAAATAGTAAATAAATGCTGACTCTTCCAAATTATATTTCTGTCCTTCGTGTGTTTGAAAACAGATTTCAGAAGGATGTTTTGTCACCCTTCCAGACCTGAAGCCGACCAGCCCAGGGTCCCTCCTGGTTGTCCTTATTAAGATGGGCACACTATCAGCCTTTTTCAGCCACTTGGGGCCTCCTGCAATCATCAGAACTTCTCACCTACAGCAACACTGCAATCATAACATAAACGTCTTTCACAGGAGTCCCACCTGGCCCCAGGATTGGAATGCATCCAGATTCTCTAAGTAGACCACAACCTTTTGCTCTTTGCTGTTGTCAGTCCCGCTCTTTAAACTGTGAGGGTGTTCACCAAAGTCTGGAAGCAACCTTTGCCAAACCCTGTTGCTTGTTTGCCTCTTGCACTTTAATTCTCACTACTATTTTAAGTACCTTTTAATCCTTTAAGTATTCTAAATGCTACATATGCCATCAGGAAAAACACATGTGATTTTTTTTTCCAATTTTCCCTTCTAAACCGTTTAACCCTTTCCGGAGCTATGATACAATGCTAAGACCAAATCGTCTGCACTTACTGAGACTCCTATTTTTTATCCCATGTGATAAAAGCAGATGTAGTAGTCTGAAAACCAAAGATTATGGATCAAAATTTTCAAGTTCTCTTTTTTAATGCTTTTGGTAAACTTTTTGGATAGTGTGTTAATACAATCTCTCTGCATTTCCTGATTTTAATTTGAATTTAGGCAAAAAAACCCCCAATGAGCATGAAACATTTGGCCCATCATCAAAGCCAGCAGACAAATGAGAAACCATTAATATCCTATATCCAAGAGACTTTGGCATAAGTACAGAGCTATGCCATGCTATGTTGACTAGATTCTCACTCAAAAATAATTTTCAGGAACTCTCCAATCTACTGAAAGCAACTAATACAAAATAAGATTAGGCCTGTAGACTTGAAAAGCTTATTGATGTTAGGTAAGAAACCTTTTGGGTTTAGAATAAATGTATAGAAATCAAATTTGCCAGTAATTCTTTGATGTTCTTGATGCAGCTGCTGACTTACATGCTGAATACAAACATTTTACTAGCCAGAGTGAGTATTTATTTACTTTTCAGGTGAATACATTTGTTCCTCTATAGAAAATATAAATATACTGAATAATGTGGGTTTTTTTAATTTTCATGGAATGAATTAAAAAAAAGGTATTTTTATATCCCCAGTATTTTAGATGTTTTTAAAGAACTGCATGGATGCACTACAATGCAAAAAAGTGTATTTACTAACATCATGCAAGCCTTAACCAACCATACACGCACACTGACCATGGACAGAGCCCTTTATCTCAGAAACAGAAGACAGAGTATAATGGGATGTCAGAGCTCCCAATTAACAGCACATTGTCCAGTATGGCCACACTAAAGGAATTATAAATTGTAAGTACACATGCAACTCAGTGCCATGCAAATTTGTAGCATTAGTTTTTAACAGATTAATTTTCTACTTAGACTAGTTTGCTCAAACTGAAATTTTAAAGAGACGCTAAACAGACGATCAATCAGATGTAATTCATGTCAATCATTGTATCCCAAATAGAGTAAAATCATCTCAGTCTGAAAGAAAACAGTTATCTGAGGTTAAAGCTTCAGATACTTGTGAAGAAAAAAAAAGGCACACTTCATTAAATCATGGAGATGGGAAATCATGAAGACTGGTAAGCACTGGCAGTAGCGCAGCTGAGGGAAGCACACTTGACTGCACAACCACCTCAAAAATGGAACTTCAAAAATGGGGAGGGGGGAACAGAAGAATTGTAAGCCTTTCCCTTCTTCCCTCAGACATTTTGTACAACTCTAAACCATTCTAAAGCATCTTAAAAGCTCTGATTTCAGAGGCCCTTCCTTGGAGCTGATGTTATCACTTTCTGGCTTTTTTGACTGATAAAATTGTTCAAAAAATGATGCAGAAGGCTTACCGAAGAAATTTCCTGATGTTCTCTGCTTTCATTTCAGCCACAAGTTTCTGCCTCACATTTTGATGCACATCTGAAGAGTTGGGGTTTTTCTCAGTCAGTTTTGTAAACCATCCTGAAACACATTTGAAAAGTTTCCTACTCAGCAAGAATTTCCTCACATGTTTGAGCAGAGGTGCAGCCTGTGGTACTAATGGGTTAAAACAACAAGGATGAAGAGGGCTTAGAGCACCCTCTGCCAGTGTCTGAGGGCTCAAGCAAATATATTTCATTGACTGAAATGCTTAAAAGTGACATAATGAAAAGAGCAAACCCCAAATCCCTGGCAAATCCCCTTTTTAAGGTAGACTCATCTCTCATTAACTTTAAACTATAGTTTAAATTCTCAATTAACTGTTTGTAGTGTGAGGTTCGAACTCCTGATGCTCATGATGAAATTACTTTATTTAGTTTATGCATATATATTGAAATAGATGTGTAAGCATATGTAAAGTGAAGGTCTAGGACTCAACAGCCACCCTGCTAGCATTGTAATAGTTACAGACTTGGGTTATTCTATTTAATAATTAAAAGAATAAAGTTAACTGTCACCCAAGCCAGTTTTAAAATGTTTCTTCAGTACCCATAAATAGTAGTAGGAGAGGTAAATAAACTCTATGAGTTTGTCTTAAGAAAAAACAACAACAACAACAAAGAAATCCTTTTATTATTATAACTAGACAACCCCAAAGTGGGAAAATTTTCATAAGAAAGATAAATACATGTGCTGTCACATGCACAGTATATATGACCTGTTACACTTAAATACAATTGTAGCAACACTCTGAACTGAACAGCGATGCTCAATCAGACTAAAAGTCTATCTTGCCCAGTATCCTGTTTTGGAGCTGGGCCAAAAAATTATGTTCAGGGTCATGTAAAAGCATTGCACAAGTGCCAGAAATTAGCAGCTCAGGGATCTCCAAAATTAAAATAATATTTTATATATTAAAATAATATTTTATATATTTATTAGCCCTCATGGATTTTTCTTTCATGCTTTAGTGTTAGGTTTGTGTTACAATACAAGTCTTTAAAAAGGACATGCAATTTTAATTTGAAATCAAATGCTGCAAGTGACTTCAGAAAAGAATCTCTAGTAAAGTTCATTGTGCATAATGAAAACTTCAGTAACTCGGCTGTCAGTCAAACTCCTCCTCTACATTCTGAGCATTTAAAAATATCTTCAGTAAAAAACAGGAAATAAAAATTAAAAAAAAAAACAAATCTGGGAGATTTTGCAATCACTGAAGTCTCAAACTCTTGTACTAATTTTTTTCTCTTTGAATGCCTGGCTGCCTCTTTTGGGAAGCTGTCAGCTCACCAGGGCTTGTTCTGAGCTGAAGCACAGAGCTGTTCTGTTCCTCACTCCCTGAAGACTGAAGCTGCTGGACAGAAAAGCTTAGAAAAGCAGTGGGACAAATACTTTATCACGCCTCTGAAGAGCAGCATAATCTCCCTGCTGGTGAGTTAATCCCACCAGGGGTTGCACACAAGTGTGTGCAGGGGAGGGGCGCTGGGGGCTCAGCCCCTGGGTCTCTGCACTCACCTGTAAGAAAGCCCAGCAGGAAACAGCCGAGCAGCCCGGGGCACACGAGCCACACACGGAGGGAGGCCTTGCTCCTGCTCCCGGCCATACTGTCAGCACTGGCCGGCGCTTGGCAGGCTCTGGGGGCTGGCAAGCAGCTGCCTTCCTCCTCCTCCTCCTTCTCCTCCTCCTCCTTCCACCCGCAGCTCCAGGGCTGTCCCTGCCTTCTTTGCTTCTCTGTTCTGATGCTGCCTAAACTGCCTTAATCCCTGGGTGATGGCGATGAAATGGTTTTCCAAATGCAATTAAACTCTTCCAATTCTTAGTCTCACCCCACCAGACAGCCCCTGTGAGCTGGGTGTGTATCACAGTAACAAATATGTATCCAGGCTGTGCACCAAGCAATGTACATGTAGTATTTAAGATCCTAATTTCTACTAATTATCAGGACTTTCTGGTTTTGAAAGTTCCTGATTTAGGCTTGTTCACAACCTGTTCCCGTGGAAGTGGCCAAGAGATGAAATGAAAGGAAAACTTATTTCGTCTTTACCAACAAAATGCTGAATTGCTTCCTTTTTTAACCCATGGTAACATTAATCCTTAGCAAGGAATGTATACTTAGAGCAGCTGAGAATATAATTTAGATTGGCCAGACATAATTCAGTTTGCAACTAGGAAAAATTGCAAATTTATTTCCTATATTCTTTAGCTACTTGCACTTAAGATTACAAGGTTCTTAAGATCAAGTTTTCCTCATCTAATTTAGTCAAATCCATCAGTAGCTCATGGGGAAGGAAACAACTGCAGCCCAGGGAATAGTCAAAAGATATGTTCACAGAATCATCACATTTTGTATAAACTTACTCTAACCTCGCACATTACTCCCTGCTGCTGAGTTCCTTCACGGCTATATGGAAGCCAAGACTGATCTTTCTGGAGCTGAGGACCTGCCCATTTGAGACCAGTTATATGGCTGAAGGCAGGAAAGCTTTTTTGGGATCCTGGGCATGCTCCAAATTCCTACCACTCATTCCCAAAGCCCAAAGTAAATACTGTTTGTGAAAGAAATGTCAGTACTTTGAGAACCAAAACTTTCTTAAATACATTATGATGAGCTGAAAATATTCAGAAAAATCAGGAAATACTGGTTAATGTCCTAATTACTTAAACTAGGGCTTTTCAGAGAAAAATTACACCACTTGGGTATTCCACACCAGTCACAGCCTCTTAAGCACATGTCTTTGTTCAAATGATAAGCAAGTCCAGTCCTGTGATTTTTTTCCTGTCATTTCCCAACTGCTCATAAACCACCACAAATTCTGAACAGCAATGACATTTCACACCAGCATCTGAATTGACATATACAAACCAGATGGAACTCCACCTACAGAACTCACAAAGAATGAGCATATTGATGTATTATTAGCATTTATATAGCACCACAGGTGTAGGACTGGCACATAATAGACAGTAAAGTGACAAGGGCTTTTGGAGATTGCTATCAAAATTAGACCTCACATGATAATAACATCAGTGGAGGAAGAAGGCAAGAATAGCAACAGTGAGAATGTATGAAATGCATTTATTTCTATGTGACCGTCTTTTTAAAGTGACAAGGGCATTAACAGTGCTGAGGTTGAACAACAAGCAGCAGCCAAATGGCTTCTACCACTTAAAATACAGCCCTATTGCTATTAATTATTAGTTGTGACATGTTCTTACATGCCATGGATTAGCCACAGGTGGAGTATATTATGTTTACAATTAAATGCAAGTGTAATGTACAGTGTAAATCTGTTTTCAATCACAGGTCCTCCTCAACAAGACTGAGGCAGGAAATAGGATGAAAAAGCCGAGGTTGAAATGAACACAAATCACTTGCTCATTACCATCATTAGCAAAACAGATCCACTCAGGGAAAAGTCATTTATTACAAATTAAAACAGACTTTGATAGTGAGAAACACAGCCAAAAACTAAGACATCTTCTCCCACACTGCAACCATTTTTTCCAGCTTAACCTTCTTTACTCCCAACTCCTTTGTGCCATAGGGTTTCCCCATGTAACACAAGGGCTATCCCGGGATCAGGCCAGACATTCTAGGGTATCTAAAATGTGATAAGCACCTAACTTTAGGCACTTGAATTATTCTGCACTGAGATTGTTCACTTCCTAACAGAAAAACAGCCAGTGTCATCTGGGAGCTCACAGTGTCCTAAACTTCTAGACAAAGCAAACCTACACAGGGCAGCATTTGTGTCCTGCTCTGGGGTAACAGCTACAGGCCAGGTGAGACTTCTGAATACTGCTCTGTGCAGCCAGGGTGCTCACCATGGCCTGCACCATGGGCTCCAGGGGAATCTCTGCTCTGATGCTTGGAGCACCTCCTTCCCCTCCTTCTGCACTAACCTTGGTTTCTGCAGGGCTGCTCCTCTCACACATCTTTCACTCCTCTCTAGTCTGGCTCTAATTGCTTCTGCACAGTAACTTTTCTCCCCCTCTAAAATCTGTTATCCCTGAGATGCTGCCACTGATGGGCTCAGCCTTGCCCACAGCCATCTCAGAGCTGGTTTACATTGGCTCTGTCAGACACAGGGGGAGCTCCCAGGGCTCCTCACAGAAGCCACCACTGTAGCCCCCCACAATGAAAACACAATACAGACGGGGACAGACTTTTTAGTAGGGCCTTGCGATACGTCAAGTCATGGTTTCAAACTAAGGAGGGTAGATTCAGGCTAGATATAATGAAGAATTTTTTTTGCAATGAGGGTGGTGAGTAACTAGCACAAGTTTCCCAGGGAGGTGGTGGATGTCCCATCCCTGGAAACATTCATGGCCATGTTGGACAGGGCTCTGGGACACCTGTCCAGTTGAAAATATCCCTGCTAACTGCAGGGGGGAGAGGACTAGATGGTATTTGGAGGACCCTTCCAACCCAAACTGTTGTATGGTATTCCATAAATCAGCTGGGTGTGCTGTGGAGGCTGGTGAAAAGAGTGACATTACTACACAAAAATTTTTGTTGTCCCCCTGGGATCATACCTGTTTTATATACAAACATTTTGCATTGGCTTGCTGACAGGTTGCAAAAGGATCCCTGAGTTATTACTTACAAACTCCTTGGAAGAAAATCAGCTTGTGAAGGCTGAGTAACTACCGTTCACCCAGGTGAAACAGAAGCGAGAATGAGGTTTTGCCAAAGGTGTAGTACAAAGTCTTACAAATGCTCCTCAGAATAACTGGAGTCAGAGAAAAATGATCCTGACATGTGAGATCCAAAATAAAGCATTGTCAAGAGCGCAAAGTCACATATGTGAGAAAGTGGAAGAAGCTGCTACAACCCAAACCTCATCTGACTCTTACCTGTTACTGACCATCTCATTTCGTACCCAAGGAGAGACCTTAGAGCTCTTGAGATGATCAGCAGCCCGAAACACTCATCTTCCTTTGAGTCCTTTCCTTGCAATATCAAGGCCACATTCATCACCCTGTTATTTTGCATGGGGCTTTTCCAGCTAGAACTAAGATATTACCAGTGTGAGATACCTCTACAAGTGCATTGCTGATAATAGCTTAGCATTTTATTCAATTTTGAAAACACCCACTTCAGTCTAAGTTTAATCAAAAGTTTGAGGCTAAAAGGAGATAAGACCAACCCAAAGTAGTCAGATAAATTATGCAAAACAAATTGTGAAAAGATTACAAGGTAAAAGGACTCCTTTTCTTAGTGCAGGTGAGGAAAAGGGTCCAAACCATAAACTCCTGAACACAGAGTACCTCTTTTAATTACTGTCACTTTTAGAATTATCATGAAAATTATTCGTTACTGCATTTGCCTCATGCTGAGTTCAGGAGTAGTGAGAATTGCTCATTCTGATAGTGAAAACAAGAGTGAGGTTCAACTGAAGCTAGGACCACTTGCAGGTAGCTACATAGACACTACTCACTTAAAACACATAAATCCCTGGTAAACAAAAAAGCTCAAAAAATATTTGGCAAGGATACACATGCCAAATGCAAAACTAGCATGCATTTGTGTATTGAATGCATATTCAGCCAATTAGTAAAGCCAGTTATGGTACATGAAACACAGAATGAATGCCAGGGCTTGTAAACTGTAGGTTGTAGCTGCTCAGTAACTGGGCCCTAAAGGTTAATATCTGCAGCAACAAAGATACACTGCTGTTGTTTTGTTTGACCTACTGCCTGGCTAAAGGTTGAACTTGTGACTTGAGAGATCAAGGGACCCTGATCTGTGGGAAAGACAGCTCTGGCAGGAAGAATGGCAACAGGGGAATGCTCAACTGAAACTTCACATCAGTAGTTTCCTTCTGACTCTGCCAGTTGCACAGTCCCCTGAACTCTCTCACGGCCTCTGCAGTCTTTCTATCAGATTACAACGGTAGTAGATGTTGATTCTTTGGGTCTGAGTCTTTCTTATCTGGAGCTTCAGGGGACCATTATCAGATTCCAAATAAAAGCTTACATTGCTGGCAGCTGACAAGTGCAGCTTGCAAACTTTGACCCTTTCTTCCACAGAAGAATGTACCCAGAGAGGCCGAGAGAGTAAAGGACTGTGCACTGAACACAGGGACTGTACACTTCACCTTAAGACCATTCCGCCGTGTCTTGTCACACATGTCCTTAAAAATACTCCCGCTCCAGCCTTCTTTAAGTGCTTTAGGTACTGGAAGGTGCTGTGAAGTCTCCATGGAGCTTTCTTTTCTTTAGGCTGAACAGCCCCAGCTCTCTCAGTCTGTCTCCACAGCAGAGGTGCAGCAGGCCTGTGATTTAATGGTCCTTCTCTAGATTCCTTACACAGGCCTTCCTTACACTGGGGCCTCAGAGCTGGACACAGCACTGCAGGTGGGGCAGACCAGAGAGGTAGAATCCCCTCCCTCAACCTGATGGCCACACTTCTCTTGGTGAAGCCCAGGATGCAACTGGCTTTCTGGACCACAAGTGCATTTTGCCAGGTCACGATGAGCTTCTCATCCATCAACACCTCCAAGTCTATCTCCTTAGAGCTAGTCTCCATCTATTCTCTGCCCAGCCTGGACTTGTGCTTGGAATTTCCCTGACCCAGGGGCAGCACCTGGCACTCAGCCCTGTTGAACTTCATGAGGTTCACAGCAGCCTATGTCTCCAGATTCTAGACGTTAGGAGAGAGAAAATTTCTTTTCCTGTATCCTGTTCCCTGCAGTGATTAGGGAACAGGCAACAGATTTTTTTTTAATGGATGTTGCTGTAGTTAAAGAGTGTAACTACTTCTGTATTTTGTGTGATCCAGGGCCAGGACGTTGTATATTATTTGCTAACTACTTCTAAAAAGGGCCCTAATTAAACTTAAATGAAATAATGCTATGGCCAGAGATTAAAAAATTATGTCTTCTGGACTGAAAGAAAAAATTGCTGAAGCAGCATACAGGTCACATAGGGAAAGATCTCCACAATTTTGGAGTTCAGTTCATCCTCCTCAGCAATAGAAAAATACTGTTACTGGATCCACCTGGTCAACAGGAGCTGTTTATTCCTGCTCCTCTCTGCATGGTGGATTTGGCTTACCATTGTCCTGACTGCTGCAGACAAAATCGTCTAGGGTAAGATAACTAAACTAACCTGGCTATTTTTTTTCAGAGGTGGATTATAGACAGTCATAATGAATTCTCCACTGGTAAAAGTGGAGCAGTGGAGCAGCCAGAAGTGAAAAAACAGAGTCAACAATGTCTCCCATCAGCACTGATTTGTGGGAAGACATCTCCATCATTTTATTCCAATCAGTTTCGTAAAAAATGTGAAAATAACTGGGCAATAACTATGGGTATAAAAGCATTTCCCATTATTTGATAAACTAGATTATTTTATCAGAAAGACCAACAGTTAAGCAAAATAATGACTTAATTACAGTAATTTGTCTAAAAGGTTTTAATGTGAAGTGCAGAAATATTTACAATTAAATGAAGCCTCATGGAAAAGAAATCAATATGCCATAGTACTGAAAACCATCAGATCACAGGACAGTAGTTTAAGACATGGTAGAGGTCTCAGCTAACATGACACATGAAATCACACAAAATATTAGCTGTTTAAGAGGTTACTGAAAGTTGAGTGGCAAAATTTCAGATGAAGGGATCTGATTTTCTGAGTCTTCTCTGTCTGATCTTGGTCATCCCGTGGTCCCTCATAAGAGTAAGCAGCACATGATCATCAGATATACAGACTCTACAAAAATGGTAATAATTTGGTATCCTTTCAAACTAAGGACATGATGAGTTTTCTTTGAGTCTGTCTTCATATTAAAAACACCTCTATAGAGACAAGGCATAGCAAGGGTAGATTTTGGTTAAAAGAATAATAATAGGGTCTTCATCTTGAAAGACATTTTGTGAGACGACTATATGTCTGACAAGATGTATTGCCTTGTTTTTATTCAAGTAACTAAAATCTTCTTGTTTAAATTTATTTGCAAACAGCTGCAAGGTTCAGCATGTGAGGAAAAGAATGTCATGGATGAGTATTCTGGGCTGGCTGCCCAAAACTTCTTATGATTATTATAGATCCTGCACATGGTATGTGACAGTTTTCCCATCTCCATGTCCATCTCAATCTTTGTGGAAAAGGAGGGCTGAGAGGTCTGTCTTGAGATATAATTATACAATCCAGGGTAAGTAACAAAAAGGCAACAACAAAATGAGTAACTGATAGAAACATGAAATGAATTCTGTTTTCCTGAAGAACTATGGAGATCACTATAATAATCAAGCTAGAAAAATTCAAAACTCAGAAAATAAATCCAGTGATTAGCAATTCTTACAATACAAAGCTGGGAGAAAACCTGAAACATTGTCAGTCTCAGTTCAGAAGACATCTAAATCCTGACCTCTCAGAATGGAGTACATTACCTTGTTAACATTACTAAATGCATTCAACTTGGTTATATTATTTGCAAAGACCCAGATTTTTTTGATTTTTTGTTTTTTGTCGTGATTGTCCTAGTGTTTTCAAATGCTCCATTTTTAAGGATTCTGCAAACTGTCACATTTAGTCTTCACTGACGACTATATTGTTCATATTTATGCTACTTCCTTCAGTGTGTCTGCTGCTGCCTGCACAGTGAAAGCTGCAATGGAAATTTGCCTCTTCACTTCTTCCCAGGCTTCACGTTGATCAGTTTTGCTTTCAATATCAAACATGGCATCATAGATTCCTGGGAAGGATTCTCCTGCATATTTGTTGTGGCTGCTTGGAGCAAAGATAACATGTCTGTAGGGAAGTTGAGGGGAAAAATAACAATATTATGCATTAGGAAAATAAAACATACATTTTATGTTTTAGAAACCAGCTGTAAACACTTGACACTGAAGATGTAAAAAAATAAGATAATTGCAGCAATAGTATCTAAAGTCCATGAAGTAAGAAAATAACATAAGCAACATCATAAAACTAGACTTGATTCACTGCCTCTTAAATAAGACTTACTTCTTTACCTGGATGAGAGGACCACTGAATTCCCTCCCTGCTGTTTCAGTACTGCCCTCCACACTACATTTGCTTGCATGGCTGTGATCTTAAAATTGATCAAATTGCAGGTTCTTCAACTATTTCACTTTCAAATAATAAGAACAGCTTCCTGAATTTCCTACAATTAAAATTATTTAAAATTACTCCAGGGCTAAACTTTTACATCTGTTTAGAAGCCAAATCAAACCAAGAGAAATTATCTGAATAGGCTTCCAACAAGAATCTTCCTCATTCTGTATAGTGTATCACACTGAAGTTTTCCCCAATGTTGTTTCCTCTTTTTATCTTATTCCTTCTGTCTCATGTACTTTTGTTGTGTTGAATAAAATCATTATAACTCCATTTAGAGACTTGTAAATCTTAAAGGAATTTTCATACCGTACTTCATGAGGAAAGTGAAAAGTAAGCCTTTCTCACCTATAGAACGGCCTGCCAGGTAATCCAAGAGGGTCGATGAAAGCCCTTTCTAGAAACATGAGCTGATCATTTAGTGATCTGACAGCAAGCAAACTAAAGGAAAAAAACCAAAAGGGAATATGTTGAATATGTTAGCAGTGTATTTGACCTACTCTTATCCCAGCATACACATCTGGATTTATAAGGGACAGTAGCTGGGATGTTGAAGTTTAAGTGTAGGCCGCAAAAGATAGCCCATGCTATCAGCTAACCTGCATAACAGAATTATGCTGATCTGTGCCATGACAGAGTCTGGTTCATAACTGGAAAGTCTCTTAAAGCTGTTTTTAAAGTCCAACTGACAGCATCAAAATACAGTGCTTCAGGTGTTTTCTCCCATGTTTCCTCTCATTCCTTTATTTCCTTTTCATGAGGATGCTTAGACCATTTTCTGCTTTTGTACAACCGTTTTCTAAGGACCTTCTTTTCCAGAAAGCCAGCTAGCCACAAATTACTTCAATAAAATTGCATTTGTTTTTATATAAAATCACAACATATCAGAAAAAGGAACCCTCTGATGTTAAAATCCTCTTTTAAGCCTTCTGAGAATTGTGTATTTCCGATGGTAGATTTTAAATTCCCTGGAGCAGAGACCATCTGTGTCTGGGTGCTTTTAATAGCCCTGCACATACTATTGATGCTTAATAAATAAAAGAACTGTGATGAGGTTATACAGAATATATGTGGGCTTGGTGGTTTACATCCAAAGTAACTTGTAGACCTTCAAAGGCATTCACCAATAAAAAATGATAAATTTTCTATCACGGTAAAACTGGAGTAATTCTACTACCATTAAGGAATTTTTTTTCAAGTTTACAGTGGTGTAAACAGAAACTGAAACTGGTTGGTTGAGATAAAGCATAGATTTAGGCCATCCATCAATAAAGCCATTTTGAAAATGTCACATACATGTCATATGTCACAAATGTCATCTTCTGCATAAGAGATTACTGTTAGCTTCTTTATCTGAAAGTTGCTGCCATTAAAAAGATGGCTTTTATTCTCAGTTAGTGTTCCATAAGGGTGAGCATATGGCTAAATTAGATTCTTCCCAAGAAATGGAACATACATATATGTATATACAAAAGGAAGTTTGGCTTGTCATTCTGGGCATGGCCTACAAAGAATAAATTAAGAATTAAGTCAAGTGCAACCTAGGCCTTTTGGCATAGGTGGTGCAAAGAATTTCTTGGAAGTTCATCATAAAGCACGCCACAAATACATCTTGTTTATTTCTTTTTTTCCATTAAGTGGCAGCAAATGAAGATTAAGTCCTCCTGAGCTCAGAGGACTACATGGAGTACTTGACAGGAAGAAAAAAAGTGTTGAACTTACTTATTGAGATTTATTTGTTGCAGTCTCTCATGAAAGCTAGCAGCAACTTCTGTAAAATTCTTCACTGCTGAAAACAGAGCATCTGGAGGGAGCAGGAGCAAATTATTTAACTTCAAATTCTGCAGATGTCATTTACCAAATCAAATTCTTCAATTAAAGCTTTATCTTCCACTGTGATCATGATCCTGCATTATTAAAAGTCTCACTGAAGGAAGATGACCCCATATTCCTACATTAAAAAGTATGTAATTCTGTGTGCAAACCTCTCTTAGACACAATAGCAGTAAGTATTGTTGTGAATATTGTTTAGTATTTGCTGCTTGAAGAATGTACAGAAATATCAAAAACTGGATCATGGAACCAGAATCAGACTGTTCAGGTAGGTCTGAGATTTTATAAATCCCGGCAACATGCATTTTACTGTTATATCCCTCCACACAGAGTTTTGAGAAAGAGTGAGAATGTTTGTGTGTGTGGGGGTGCATGTGTGTGTGTACACACATACACATGTATCTGATATTGGCCATTAAAAGCCAAATCCTAAACTGAATATTCTATAATGTTGCTAATTAAAAAAAGTTTCTCAGGTACAGCATTATCCAACACAATAAGCTGCAAAACAGCGTGATTTTTTTTTTAAGGAAACATGACAATGCTACATTGTTATCAATACTGGCGAATCATACATAGGTCAAAGCAATGCAACTGTGTTAGCTCTATTTGGCAGTGGCATAGTCCCCACACAAGCACGTTAGTGACAAAATATTCCCATTTAAAATTCATGGAGGGTATTGCTCTTGTTTTATTTACTGTTCATACAGCACAAGGTAGATACCAGATCATGACTAAGACATCCATTAATATAAGGCACAGTTAGCATTAACAGAGGAGCAATGTGAAGAAAGACTGTACGTACCAAAAGATACACTGTATGTTGCCAGCTCCTCTTCATGATTCCTTGACAAATTATAGATGATGTGAGCATAGTTGCTCACAGCTGATGCATAATCTCTACAGTCAAAGGGAAGCACAACAGAGTTGGCCAATTCGAACACCAGCCCTCCCCGTACCTGAGCTACTGTCAGATGATTCTTGAAAGTGGGATCATAAAACTGTTCCACAATTTCATAGGTTTCATAGACACTGTGGTAAACTGGATAGCTGCTGTATTTTTCCACATTCTGAAATGAAGGAAACCAAGCCAAAACAAAAGCATTATTCAGCTATGTCTATTTCAGTGTGGCTTAGTAAAGTTGAAGTGTTCTGGTCATACTAATCCTATGCAGCCACTATAGACAGTCTAAGGAGAAGAACTGGTCAGTAGCGGCTCTCTTAGACATCAACCTATGCTGAGATGAATGGTCATTTGGAGAAATGTCTCTCCACTGACCATGTACACAGCCCAAAGAAGGTACCTATGCACAGACACATAACTTTCAGTTGGCTAAATCCAGGTGAGTTTGGACTTCTTCTCTTGCTTGGATTCAATAATAATTTGTTTGTGTCCTTGGATATTCCTTCCTTTTCAGAGGAAATGACCACATTGAATAGTTTTCTCCTTGAACATTTCTCAATTAATGTTCTCTCACAGTATACTCCAGAGCCCAACCCATATTTTCAATAAAACACAAACCATTTTCAATTCAAAGCTTCGTAAAGTGTTAAAAATAATTTGAAAGTCACCATAAGCTACTCAGAAGTCCTTATCAGCCACAGGTAATTTTGAGCACATCCAAATGGACTCTGAGTAAAAGTCCTTTTGTCTAAATAACAAGTTGATCATTCTTACTTATTACATATTTGTTTTGAGGGAGCAGACAGAGCTATAGGAATTAGACACCACTCTGACAGATTGAACTGTCCTATTCTAAAAAGCTGGAAGTCTAAATGGCTCCTTTATACATGACGTTATTCAGGCAGTTACAAGGAAAACCAAACTACAAAGACACAGCCTTACCCAATTTTTACTGTAACGTGCTCTGCCTGAAGCAATGCCAAGACGTTGAAAAAATGCTTCAAAGTCATTGCCAGAACCCAGTTTATTTATTCTATAAACAAGAAAGAGGAAAGTGTCTTTAGTGACAATACTTAAGGCATAATTTTAGTTTGCTTCCAAGTATACTATGGCAGTTATTTATTTATTCAGCAGTCACTACACACCACATAGTCTTTCCCCAGTGTGCTCTTTGTCAACACACCATGAACTGCCTCTGACCCCTGAATTACCTGCACCTCATCAATTGCATTCTCTGAGGATCAAAGTCACCCTTTTTAGGGTGAGAGATATCCAGTTCTCAAGAGGAGAATGTACCTCACTGTCTTTTTATCACTGACAAGAACCAGGGACCTTCCTCCTTCCAATGAACTTCAACTACCCCAAGCTGTCAACTCAGAGAAGAAATCACAGTAGTACAGGAAGCATGGCCTCATGGAATAAAATCAGTTTTTGAGATCCTGTAGAAACCCCCTGGTAGGACAATGTTGTAAAATCCTGCCTGGTGTGCTGCTCCCTAGTCACCCAAATTCAGAGGCTTCCAGAAGACTGGAAAAAAATCCAAGGGAAAGCTGTTGAGTTAACATCTTGTGTAACTGCCACTGGCTTGTGCATACTACCCTTATTGTCTAAACCTCTATAAGCTAAAAGAACACGTTTAATATATTGCTTATCAACAAAGACAGGTTCACAAACCTGTTGTACAGTAGTGTATCAGCTGCAATCATTACAACTCTGGAATTTATACCAGCTAAGAATCACACCATTTCTCTTCAGGACTCAGCTTTTCAGGAGTATTTCTTTAAAACCCACACTCTAGAAGTTTGGGTTTGGGATGTAATGTTTGCTATGTAACTCATTCTCTTTCGTCACTGACCTGGGGACCTCTTTATATTCACTTGATGGATTTTTTTTATACCAGCTCTCATAAAGAGATTTTCCTTCAAAGCCCTCATCAGGACTTGGTATCTAGAAAAAAGACAAAGGGTACAATTTTAAAGGTTAAATGTTTAAATGTTACCAAACAACAAGTCAACAACCTGTCATCACACCAAGCCTATGGCTTAGGGTTATGAGTGAGTCATCTTAAGTCCCTCAACCTTTTTGCATTTCCATTTTAACACTTCAAATGCATAGCATTTTCCAGAATATTAGTTTATTTGCTAAAAAATAGGTAAATTTAGATGGAAGAAAAAACAAAGAAAGCAAAACATTTCAAGCCAATATTTAAATTATGACATTTCTTTACAAGATTTTCAGCCATTTAATTTAAATATTCAAAAGATAAATCCTTCATAAAACCAAAATATTTTGCTTTACTTTGGCAGAAAATTTCAATTTCTTCTTAGTTTAATTTAAAACTGTTTCTGCCTTCTTTCAGTTCACAAAAATATGCTTATGGATGCAGAAGAAACCTTAGAAGGGAAAAGTGAACAGTACCTGGTGTTTATGTCATCATAGCTGCTAGAGAGGTATACAAATTACAATCATTCTAAAGTTCATTCCTACTACTGACTAATTTGCAGGTAACTGAGCAGCTTAAACACTGTGGATGTTTCTTCATCTTTCCTTTATATTGGTGGAAAGATGAGGTTTTATTATTTTAAATCTGTTAAAGATTATTAATATATATTCTATTATTAATCTATCTATCTTCTATCTAAGAATTACTCCACAATAGGAATCAAATTAAAACTAATTTATTTGAAGTTTTGTTTGTGAAGAAAATTGCCCATAGAACAGAACTATGAGCATGAAAACTTTTTACCACAGATTAACTGTGGATGGGATCACACGGGACATGCTTCTTCATCAGCATTCTCCTCAGACATCAGCTACCCACAAGCCATGGTTACATGCATTCATCTGCCTTTGCTTCTTAACTTGAGAAATAGTTACACAAGCATTTTTACTGGTATTTAGGTCAAGATTTTAATGATGGCTCCTGTTGTCCAAACTGAGAGTTTGCTGACCTGATTTCCTGACAGTTCTGAACACCTTCACTTACCACAAGTTACCATGGGAACTGCAGGTGATCAACCCTTCTGAAGTTTGGGACAGAAGTCTCTTTATCTGAGTACCCACTTTTAACAGAGCTACATTTTATTTGCTGTCTTTTAATTGCCAGAAAATTATTATACTGATTTACTACTTTTCCTTTACTTTTGCACCAGTCTAATGCCAGCTTCCAAGAGATAATAAATTATCAAATGACTGAATATGTAAAGCAGATAAAGGCAGATAAAGTAAATTCACAGAATATATACAGTAGTTGAATGTACCTCACATCAGCATCTAAAATATATACAAAAACTAATTAGACGTTCACTGATTAATACAGTTAACAGAAAAAAAGCAGAAATAAAATGCCAGGCTCTAAGACCACCTCCCAAAGCAAGGAACATCTTACATTTAAGATGGTGTGGCTATTTCCTGAGAAAGGTCCCTATCTCTCAGTTCTGTGTGCCACACAAATGTGTGACAGCATCATGGTCAGAGACAAAGAATAACTAACAGGGTACACAGAAGCTGAGCACATTGACCAAACCTGTCACATCATAAAAAAACAACATGGTAGCCACCCTAATTTCTTCCCCTGCCTAAAGGGATCACTCTCCTGCTACCATGGGCATTCTAGCAGTTGATCTGTGAAGCCAAGTATATGCTTGTGTCTGTCCTCTGGTTCACAGCATGCTTTTATGCTTTTGTTCTTAGAAGGCATGCTTTCACAGGAGGAGTGGAAAAATCCCCTAATCCCTAATAGTTACTAATTTAATGGTATATGCTTGGAATCCCCTTATCTATCCTGGGAAAAAACTCCAGTTCCTTAGCTACTGACCTAGAAGGGGTACTGCAATCAGAAAATAAAGATCTGACACCATATTTTTACAGACAGAGCCCTATCAAGTAAGTGAGCACTGAACATACCAGCTAAAAATTTCAAGTGGTATTACCTTTTTAGTCAGACTGTAAACCAGGCTGTACATCAGTGGTGTGCAATCCACTCGCAGTGTGTAGTTTCCTGAAAAAACATGAAAAACTATTTGAAGAAGGAAGTTCCCTCGGCTGAAACTTCATGCTGTTATTTATTAGGAAAGAGACAAGGCAGCTACACTCTTTATGAGGAGCAAGCTGAGAAGAGTTTTCCTATGATCTTCCCGGTGCACTTTATCGGTTAGGTTGAATTAGAGCCCAGCTCTTGAAGTAAGTCTTAAAAGCTTCTCTTATGTCCCCATGATTCATGTGCACATTTATAAGAGAAGAAGCTGACTCTAAAGAGTTGCCACAGAACGCAGGGCACAACACTTCTTGTCTCTCTTATGACCTCCTAAACAGTGGGTCACTATTGTAAAGGACTTTTTCCCTGAAAAAACACGAATATCTGAAGGATACTTCATGATTCTAAGCCACAGTTTCTCCCCATATTATTTCTGAATTAATGCAACAAAAATTATCACACTGAAGGTCTCATGGATCATCAAGACAAAATCCCTCCCAGTCATACCACCACCACTATTCCTGCAAAACACAAGTTATATCCATGTACCTTCAACAGAAGAATCTGCATTGATATAAGCCACTCCCCGTGCTTGCAATATTTTGGCATTTTCCTTTGAGAAAGAAAAAAAAAGGAACAAAATGCTGATAAACTTTTTGTCCCTCAGAACTATCTTCCCATTCACAAAAGAAACAGCTGTTTCATAGAAGGATATCATAAAGTGCAAGGAGCTAGAGATTCTTGGTAGTTCAAAAGTAAACTCCAGGGAGAGAGAGATTGTGTGTGTAAGGAAAAGAGCGGGGGGGAGGAAAGAAGTGTTTCTTTCTAGTGCAGATTTCTCAAAGAGCAGCCACCATGCAAATCTCTTTTTGATCACTCTTGGTTTACCTCAGCCCACTCTGTTGATCCTAACAAGCCAAATTCCTCTGCATCCCAGCTCGCAAATATCACTGTTCTCCTTGGTCTCCATCCTGAAATGAAAGACAATGAAAATTTATTACAAATATAAAAGGCTGCTTGTTACATGACTAATGTGAAAACATATGGCATTTCTGGGGGGCTGATCTTTTACCATGATCTGTGGGGAAAGAGATATCCATAAGGAATTTTAACACAAACTTCAGTAACCTCATCTAATAATGATTTGCTGTTGTAGCAATCTCCACTCTATTCAATATTGGGCCAAATAATGTATTTTGTCTGTCACCTTTTAAGAAAATTTTCTAGACTCTAAAACTCTGATTAAGGAAAAAAATGTGCTGTGTGCAAATTCTTGAAAGAAAGCTTTTCTAATCTTCTTGCTCTGTTCAGTCTAGTATACATTGTATATCAGTGTCTACTCTGACAGAAAAGTGACATATTTTCATATCTATTACAGAATGTCTTTGACCTGTCTTTCAAATGCCAGATTTCAAAACTTAAGCAATTCCCCATAACTTTGACAGATCACCCTCAAAAGAAAAATCTTTCACTTGAAGTCCTCCATTCAATTTAAAAGCATGCCAAACAGAAACAGGATTTATTGCCCTGATGTTGTACCTCAGCCCAAAGTTTTCTGTGAAGCTACTGGAACCTTTTCATCTTTTACGCCCTTTTTTTTTAACTTAATTTTTTTTCCCATTTGCATTCCAGAGACAGCTTCCCCTGATATTCAGTTACTGGGAAAAAATGGAAATAAAACTAAATGTCAATAGGTTTTATGTGTAATAGCAGGCAAAGAACACTTCTCTAGCACGGTATTTATGTCACAGCTTCTCTCTATGGGATGTCAGACAGGGAGACAGCATTTGCTCTGACAGCAACAGAAACCTGGTGCAGCTGACATTTGTTCCTATTCTAATGCAAGTAGGCATAAGGTATTTTTAACCATTACCTCCTACTACACTTGCCCAGCTCATTCTCAGCATTACACTGACATCCTTCACTTATTCTTGAATATGCCTCCAGGCCACAGTCAAGTGCTGAGAAGGCTCTCAGTGTGGCCCTGAAGAAGTCTTTATGAGTTCACCACTGTGTCAGTATTATAACACCACTGACATATCCAGTCTGACCTACCTCAAATACAGAGTAGTCAATTGTACCTAAATGTTGTGTTTATTTCACCATCCCCCATTTTGTTGTTTCCCTCTAGGTGTACTTTCTCTTGAGCAGAAGTACTTCACATACACCAAGGTGCACAACAGCGTGTTTATTCAAGATATCAGTCTTGAATAAACATCTTGAATCAACATCTCTTGCATCAGAGATACACGTTTTTAATTTCAAGCATACATTTAAATCTCACAGAAATCAATGGGCACTGCTGAGAGTAGCTACTTCGATTTGTTTTATTCCTTTATTACATTACCTTCATTTTTCAGTTTTCCAAAGCTCCTCACAATCTCATGAACCACAGCTGCCCCACTCTGAGGATCAATGCCACCAAATACCCATGAGTCACGGTGGCCTCCCAGGATGACATATCTGTCTAGAGAAATTAATTTTGGTGGTTTACTTAGGAATATTTCTTTTCCTGACATAGAGACATTAACTTGAAGTAATTTCTAATTTTCCAAGTATGTATCAAGTAATAGAGATTAACAGTTTATATTACACATGATAGAAAGGAAAAAAGTGTTTTAAATTTCTGAAGACATTTTTCTGTATTTTCAGTCAGTGTTGAATAATTTGTCAAACATAGTAACTGGATCCCACAAGACTTAAAACTTCAAACTCCATGTTGTTAGTTCTATTGTTGAATATATTACAGGTTTCCCCTAAAGACTGAAGCATTTTTCCGTACTTCATAGTGTGCTTCATGGTGAAGCTCATCCACTAGTTTTATCTGTACAGCACAGAAATTCACAACATTGTGAATTCATGTGCTGAACGTAGTATTTCTCTGGATATATATAATCAATCACAAAAAGGGTTGTCCAAATCATGACAGAGATATGATTACTGAGATAAAATTCAGACTAGGTCTCTGTGCTACCATAATATGGTTAACAGTTGTGTTTTAGGCAAAAGGAAAGTGCTGCAGTCAGAAGATAAATGATGTTATCATCATTCTAGGTATGTCTATATATCTAGTTTTTTTAGATTATAAAACCACACTGGTTACAAGAGACTGTAAGATATACAAAAAGTCAATAATGGTGGATATACTGTCTTCCAATGGAACACAAAATCCATTCCCATGTTTCTTAGGGGAGAATATCCACTTCAAAATATTCTTTCAATTGCAAAGTTACTTGCCTGAAGACAAATATTTCCATCTCGGTTATGACTCTCCCTTGAAAATCAGCATTTACAGTGAAAGTGCTGACATACCCTGAACCATATGAAAGCCAGTGCAAACACCATTTCAAAGATCATGCAATACAGTATTTCAGAGAAAACTATATTCCTCATCTGCCCCTTGTAACCATGAAGTACATGTAGAGGTCACTGCTCTCTCAGATTATGCGGAAGGGAAATGATTTTACCTGGTTCCACTGTGCCTCTGATGGTACCAATCACATTGTAAATCCTTCTTACTTCATTGTTGCTATGAATATGCATTTTCACCTTTCTTGTGTATTAGGAAGAAAACACAAAAGAGAAAATCCACCAGATTAGATAATCAAACATCCTGACACCTTTCAAAAGTGTACAATATAAATAAAAAAGAAAGCATTTTGATCAAATTTCTCTCCTATTACACCAAGGTAAATCTGAAAATATTACAGTGTATTTTTTTCTGGATTCATACTTGCACAAATAAGAACAGCATTCAGCCCTTGACAACTATGTAATATTTCTGATGTCAATAAGATTTATACAGATAAGACTCCAAAGTATAACTCCAGAACTCCAAAGACCTATTGCTAGCAGCTCGTTTTTTAATTTGAAATATTGAAAGAAAAATGGAAAGCATCTTATGTTAAGAAGGTAAATAGTTCTAATGTTCTGCAGTTTGGTACAAATCAGAACTGATTCCATGTCACAGTTTAATCCCAGCCAGCAACCATGCCCCACACAGCCACTCCCCACTAGCAGAAAGAGAATCTATAGGGTAAAAGGTAGAAAACTCATGGGGTGAGATAAAGAAAATTTTGTACACAAAGCAAAATCCATGGAAACAAGCAGAGAAAAACTGTTCAACCATCTCCAAAAGAGCAGAGCCCCATCACAAGTAATGGTGACTTAGGAAAACAAACACCATCACTCCAGATGTCTCCCCTTTCCTCCTTCATCCCCCTCTTTATGTACTGAGCATGATGCCATATGGTCTGGAATATCCCTTTGGTCAGCTGGGGTCACCTGTCCTGGCTGTTCCTCCTCCCAGCCTCCCATGTACCCCCCACTCTCTCACCAGTGTGGCAGCACAAAAAGCAGAAAAGACCTTGGCTCTGTGTGAGCCCTGCTCAGCAATAACAAAAACGTTTCTGTATTATCAACGATGTGTTCATGAGAAATGAAAAACAGCCTCACACCAGCCACTGTGAAGAAAATTAACTCTAACTTAGCCAAAACAAGAACATTCCAGCACGCTCCATACTACTGCAGCATCTCAGGCAGTAGAAATTAATACAACCTGAGTTGCATCAAGAGATTTTTTTCTACGACATCAAGAGTTGTTTTTCTGTACTACAGCTGAAGGTGCAACTAACTCAGCCCCAAGGGTTCATATAAAGTACAGTATGATCTTTATATGAAGTTAAACAGTAAATATGAAGTCAGTACATTGTACTCAAGACAACATTAAAACACATAGACTTAAGTCCTAAACTGTAATTACTAATTCAGCTAAAAACAATCTGAAGCAATAAAACTGACATCAGAGTTTAAGCTCCTCTTTTTCTGGAAAAGCTGAGTGAAAAAAGTGCTTATAAGAAACAGTTTAATACTGCTTTATATAAGTTAAAAGGTAAGACCAAAAGCTGGACTCACATGAACTTTAAAGGAAACAAAAGTACTAAAAAAAAAAAAAAAAAACAAAAAAACCAAAAAACTCAAAAAACCCCTCTCAACAAATAGTTTATCAAAGGCTAGATGCTTTTCAAATGAAAGTGGTTCAAGACTAGCTAAAAACTAAAGCAAGGTGGTCATATCCATCCAGTCGAGACATAATGTACTAATGCTTTGCACTGAGCACATTTCAGCCAAGGAAATAGCCAGAATCAAAGGAATGATGTAAATAAACCTAGCTACTCTATCTTTGGTCAAACTCTATTCCTCTACCTGTTTTTTTCCCTGATCCCAAGAACATTCTTCTTAGGAAGCAAAACTGACCTTGAAGAGTAATCTTCTGTAAATCCAGGACCAACGTTGTAAGATACATTCAAATTTCCTTTCCAGCTACTATGAGGTGGTGCATGTCCTCCCATATTACTGTTATGGAAAAAAAAATCATTATCAGTTACAGAGCTCTTACAGCAGCACCAAACAAATGAGGACCCAGAAACTACACTATGCTAGGTCCCATATGCATGTAAGCCAGTGTTGGTCATTGTTTTAGACAATTTATACTACAAGCTTTGGCAGGAGAATAATCTGGAGTTTTAGCTACAGCTACACTAATACTAGTAAATTAACATAGAACAATAATCCTCAACACAGAGATCAGCTTGGAATGGCCTACAGCTACCCTGGAAGAAAATGTTGGCCGAAAGGCTTTGCATATAAACTGCCTCTTGTAAATGGTCCCTGGAACATTCTACTGCCTTGAACTGCATTTGCATTTGAATTAGCAGAGAGCATCTTGGGCCATTTCTTAACTTAACAGCAAAGGCAGGAGTTTAATGGTGCCTGTCCCTGCACACTGTTTAATCTTGTAGCATAGGCAGTTGATGTGTGTCAAAGATGGCTAAAGTAGAGAAATACGATCAGTCCAAGCCACCCTTTCTTGTTCCATTGTCAGAAGTGCCATGCTTTTCCTGTTAACACAACTGGAAATGCAGTAATTCAGTGGATCGCGATCAACCAGACTTATTCCCTTGAAGGACTTTTATATTTGACATGAACCTCTGAGACACAAAGAAAGTATGCTGTATGTTCTGGTTCTTGGGAAGCAGAATATATTTATTGTAAATGAAAGCATGTTTTTAACTGTAAATATATACTTCAGTCCACTGAACAACTTCAACATGTGTTCGGGCCCTGAGTAAATTGTTTATATAAAAATATGATAGCAGGAATAACAAGATGCTATGACTTCTCGAGACAAAAGTGAAAACAAGGACCCAGTATTTTTAAAGGATTTAGGTTTCATTCATAATTATTAAAACCAAGTTCTAGTACTATTTAATACTTATTGAACAGAAATGTCTGGCTACATCAAATTTATACATAGTAGTCTGCTCTATCACTACTAGTTGGCAGTGGATAAAATAGGTTTTTTAATCTATACCTATATTGTTATGAGCAGTTATCCTGATAACAGTGATAACTATAAAAGTTTAAAATAAAAGAAGACTTGGAGACATATTATTCCATATTAAATGACCATTTCCAGATAACTCTGCAAATACCTCATATGTAATAACAGAACCCACACTTACCTCCTATAGAGGTCCTAATAAGAAACAAACATATTATTTCAACAGCTACAGGAGAAGCAGAGTGCAAAAGCCTTTTTACTCTCTTTTCAAATACTCCCATGACTTCCAAAAAACAATCTGCTAAAAATAGCTCATGTCTCCCATGCACTTACCGCAGTAATGCCTCTGCATCATGATAGCCAATAGGATGAACTGGAATTTTTGGGAGACCGACACCACTGCTTTTGTCTAATCGGTACGTGTATTCTGAAAGCAAAAGGCAGGTACTTTCATATTTACAAGTCTCAGAAGGAAGCTGTACAAATCTTAGCACAGCCTTAACGCTGGAGTCAGGAATAATAATTTCACTTTCCCAGAAGCTGAGCTGACATCTTCCCAGTAATTTCATTTGCGCTTTACCAACATACTTTCAGAGACACTAATCAAGGTTCCCCCATAGTGTCTGCAGGCATTCATATGAAGATGGCTGGAAATTTTTAAATTATTTGTTCATTTTTTTTGAACTTTTTTTTTTTGAGTTGAAATACTTTTACATAGAAATATTTCTCTTCATGGGAAAGAAGTCCAGATTAAGCTACAGATAAAGAACACAGCAAAGAAGAAGCCCACAGTGTGATGCTCGGAACATTCAGCTGGGAACTAAAAAAATTGCCAGCTGATAAAGAGATGCAGATAAAATCTTACACACTGGACTACTGAATATTCTGATTGCGGTTTTTGTGTACAGAACAAAATCTAGGTTTTGTTCTGACAAAGCTCAAATACAAATAATTTTTGTTTGCAAATCTTAATCTTCATGAACAAAAGCATATACAGAATAGTTTCCTCCTTAATGCAATATTCGTGGGAACCCTTTGTGATTGAGGGAGACAGGGATTCATCTGTGTGATCACTGACTCTAGAATGAGGAACCAGAAATTTTCTTCATGGTCCGCTCTGCCGTGCTGCTGTTTTGAACATGTATCCCCTTCCAGCTCCAAGTTCTGCTGCCTAGAGGCAACACAGCCCACCATTTAGGGACTACCTTTCTTGAGATGATTGCCTCTCTCAGATGCGCTGGCCCAAGTCCGGGCATAAATAGTTCTTAATGAGTTTCCATGAAAATGATCTGGTTTAGCTGCTAAATGAAACAGCTTGGGCACAACTCAAGCAGCTGAAGAAGCCTAAGGTGAAGGTGATTAATACAGATCAGTACTCTAGGGCTCCCCTAATATCCTCTCACTTTCCCTCATGTGCCATTTACATAAGTGGCCTACTGCAGTGAAACCCAAAGCTGCCTTTTAGCAACAAAGACTAAGAAAGGAAGTGTGCTGTTTGTTATAAGGGAGAAAACATCCTCTGTCCTTTCTTGGTACCAGACCCTCAGAGAATGCCTTCTCTAGAGTCACTCACCTTTTGCAGGATAACCTGGAGTCAGAGGATCCCCTGCTCCATTCAGGTTTAATACATTCCCACGCTGGGCTCCTCCACCTGGAAGGTCCCAGCCATTTGGATAAGGATCTACTCCAGGTGCACAGTAGTCAGCAGGGTCAGAGTACAGAATAATTCCCTTGGCACCTGCCAATTCAGCATTCTTCACCTGTAAAGCACATCTCCAGTCCCTATCCAGTCCTTTATAGGTTGACTCCAGAGTTCAAGGGGCAAAACAAAGTACAAATTACAGCGATTTTTCCTCAGGATCTTTTACAGTGCTTGGGATAAGTCAAGGGCCCATAACTGTCTCATCATTTTCTGAAACTTATATATACAGATATCAGATTTCATATGAGAATAAAAGGTTTGCTCTTGCTTTGACTTTTAGTTAGCAGATAACCCCAGCAACATGGAAAACATCCTCCACAGTACTGCTACATAACCTGAGTTTGCATTCTGTCATCCAGATCAATACAATCAGCTGACTATTGAAATGTACACAGCATGAACAGAAAAAACTGTATCACATTAATGCAACAGTATCTTTCAGACAGTCCTGTACTTACCTTATTTACCTAAATGATCTCTGAATGGATCTCAGGATCTGGTCTATACAGGAAAATTATAATTGGAGAGTTTGAAACTGCATTTGGCTGTGAACAACACTAACTCCAGGGAGCCCACATTTTAGGCTCATTACGGCAGAAGGACTGACCTGCATGCTGTTTTAAAAGTGTTCTTGTGTGACTTTATTATTGCATAATGTACATCATTCTGACATCCCAATCTGGTTTGCTACTAGATATGACAGTGATGGATAGTGACAGAGTGACAACTAATCCTCAACAGTTTTAAATTTGGGCATTTTAACTGAGAAATATCATAGCTTTTTTTTCCATTTTTTTTTTTTTTTTAAGGAAATACAGTACTTCCCTTCATCCTCTACACTATTTTTGCACACCATTAGGAAGTTTAAAAAGTTTCAGTACAGTTCTCCAGATTTTATATAGGCTACCAAATTCTTCAGTATATAAGCAGTCATTAGAAATAATACTGTAAGACTGAGGACATCCCTTTGTGTAATGAGGGGAGGGCATATAATTTCCAAACCACAGGAAAACTGCCTCTGTAGATATTAGTAACTCTAAGATACTTGTGTTTCATTTTAAGGAAAGATTCATACACAGTAATACTTGCTTCAATTTTTAAGTCTTTTCCATTCAGATAGTATCTTGAAGAGTGGTAAACAATTTAGTGAAAATATAATTTGACCCAGAATATGAGTTATATACCACTTCTCACCGGTGAAAATTATATGTATGTAAACCAATGAGTTATCTACTTAAAAGCTTCACACAAGATTAATCAACAGCATATAATAAAAACTGGCATCCAGTGAATTCAGTGCTTGACACCCTTAGGTTACTGACAAATGCAAATTATAGTCCTGCTCAAATTAGGGTCAAAATAGTTGTTGAACGAGAGCCGAACACTCTTAAAATAGACTGTCTTCTTACATCTCTTTTGAGAAAATAACTTAAAGAGTATGCCTGAAGTATGTACAGGATTATTTCCTTTCCTGTTAGGTCATGGAAATCTGTGAAAACTGTAGTTTAGAAATAAATTTATATGACAGAGACATTGAATAACCAAATACGGAATTTAAAATAACTTTCTTATAGCTATAGACTCTCTCTGGTGTACAGAAACCATTAAAAAGAAACAGAATATACACATGGTAAATAACAACTGAACCAACAGGGAAGAACAATCTAGTTCAGAATAAGAGTGCATGACACTCTATTAGTGATATTTTGGAACAATTTATTAAAATATGGAACATTTTCCAACTGATTTACTTTTATCCTAGAAATACTAAAGAATCATCTTTGAGCACAGGTCTATGGAAACTCCATTACTCTAAAATCTCCAGAACACCTTAGGGAAATGTTTCAGTCTCCTGAGAACACTGAAGGGCAGAACACTGAAGGGCAGTTGAAGTGGGAGTAACACTGAGAAGGGCAGCAATGCTTTTATACACAGGGATTACCTTATTTCCTCTGAAGATCTTCCCGTATCTGGCAATAACAATCTTTCCTGTACAGTTAATTCCCATGTCACGTTCTAACGTGAAGAAGTCCTCGGTGCGGCCATAATTCACATACACCAACTCACCCTGAGAGAAAGAGGCAGGATTTGAAACAATAATGTCAAAGAGCATGTTGAAAGGAGTGTGTGAACTAATAAGATAATAATGGCTTTTAACATAAAATTCTTGGCCAGCAAGAACTCAGAAGAGCTTTGGCCCCACTGAGTATTCCCACTGAGGAGATTTATACATGCTCCCTTCCTGTGCTTTTTGCAGTACCGATGCAGACAACAGCTCACTGGAGAATGCTACTGCTAAAAGCACTAGATAAGTATCTGGAGGTCTTGTCAAACTGTTATGTAATAAGGTGAAAATAAGCATGAGATTTTGAAATGACAATCTTGTCTTTAGGTATTGTTTTCATTGGAAACAAAGTTTTTAAATTTAATTAAAACACAACAATTTCCTAAAGAAGGAAGAAGAAGCTTTTTAAACTTTTCATCATTTCTCACATCTCATCAAACCAAACAAAGCAGTGATGTTATTCTATCTTTCTTGGGTGATATACTATGATAAAAGGTCAAAACCCATTAATTTTATCTTACACTATGTTCCAAAATTCCCACTGCAATTCTTGGAACACTCAAAGCTCTTATGTCCTAAGGTACAGATTATCTGCCTGGTTCTCCAGCTTTCTTTGAGTGTCTGAGGCAAATACACACAGTATTCCTTTTGTTTTCTGGATTTGAACAGCTTTATAACAAACATCACAAAGTACATGATTGATATGATACTGAGCTGTGTGAGTAGAAGCATTAGCATCTTGCTAGATGGAACTTTAAAGCAGAGCCTGGACCAGGGTTCTGTCAACCTAAACTATTCTATATATAGAAAGGAAAGATATTGAGAACAACACCAAGAAATTCTAATCTTACAAACTATTAATTGAAAACCTAATGATCATAGAACAGAAAACTCCTGCTACACAGGCCAGCTTTTTCAAAGAAAGCCCATCAGCTGATACCATCTGTATAACAAGACAAGAAGGATTAGTGTTAAATTCAGATCACAGCAACACCTTTATCCCCAGCTAGAAATGTCAGCAAAAGCTTTTCAAGCATACTCAACACTGTGCAGCTATACCTGTCAGTGTGAGCCTTGGACAAGCAGCATTTTGAAAAGTGAGATTGTCCATTTGGCTGGGTAAATATAAGTCTATTTGTTCACCAACATGGGAAGCAATGGCGCATAGTTACAGAACTGTCTGGGGGGGTTTACAGCAGCAGCTGATATTAAAGATTTATTACCACAGTTTTTAAGGAAAAGAAAAAAAAATCCAGCTCTGACTCAAACTAGAGGAAAATATTAAACATATATATGACTGCTCAATTTGAACACTGCTTCATCACAATAATCCCAAGAACACTGGAGCTAGGTCACCTTTCCTACTAGTGATAAGGTGGGTTTTGAACTAAAGCCTAAGGAATTTCAAATTATTCTGTATTGCTCTCTGATATTCTCTGCTATGGTACAGTACACTGTGGTATTCCATCTTTTCCATTTCTATGATTTCTATTTCTGTCTCTGCTTCTTTTCCTACCTTTATTTCTTTTACTATGTAGCGTTCTACTATCTTACCTCGGGCACTCCTTGGGCTGAAAAGGCACTGTAGGGTGGCACCACATCTCTAACAGCCTCATATCCTGGAGGAGGAGGCTCAGACAATGATGTGTTGAAAACCTAATAGGAAAAGGAATAACGTAAACAAGGCAATGTGGAAAAGAAATACTTTCTATTTACAAGAACATTCCATAAGCATTTGCAATCTAAAGGATTCTACCTAAGAATCCTTTAGATTTCTACCTAAGAAGAATTCTAGAATTCTACCTAAGAAGTGGCCAAAATTTTAGCAGGCACTGGGCATCCTTTTCGGTAGGCATTCTCAAGGTGTGAACTTACAAATCCCATCTTCACTCTTCACAGAGAATCCTGCATAAATGAATACAGGGTTCCCTAAAGTGGTCTGGGTACAGCAGATAAAACCAGGTTAGATCACAGTAGTAAAAATGCTCACATTCTATTAATCCCTGAAGCTTCTATGCACACTTCAGCCAGTATGTAATGAACACATTCCCTTTGTGATAGCACATCTTGAGACCTAAATTCTAATTTTCTAGAAACTGAATTTAGCTGAATCATTGGTACTGTATAATGAATCAATGCAAAGAATGGTGCTGACCAGGGTTTCTTTCCTCTTTTTAAATAATACAGTAATTTTCAAACAATTGACTAACATCAATTAATTCTCTTACCTAATTTTTTTTAATCCATATGTCAGGATGCTGTATGAATCAGGGGAAATATTAGTATTCCTAACACATGAAATTCACTTATTATGAAACGAAGATGCAAAATATAAAAGCAAACTGGAATCCCTGATTTCCATGAGCTTTGTACCAGGCCCAATACCATTAAGTGAACAGAGGACAGTTCTCCCTCACAGTCTTCCCAGGTGTATGAAAATTATTTTGTTCCCTAGTTGGAAAAACTGGTTGTTCATGTACCTCATTGCCATGCTCATCAATTATTGAGATGTAGTTGGGCTTAGTGTCATCAGGGTAAGAGAGCAAGACATCATAATGAACCAACTGAACCGAATCCAAACCAAATTTCTTCCACTCAGCTTGGATTTGCTGTGCCAGATGCATATTTTCCTTTGTTCCTGCTAGGTGAGGAAGCCGTGTAAAATTGCTAGAGAAAAGGGAGAAATAAGCAGGGTCAGGCACTGAAGGTCATAATCAGAACTCCTCTTAGCCTAGCTGGAAATGAACCTCATAGAGATGATCAGATATACTCAGGCTAAATTAGGACCAAGACTTTTCTGCATCTATGTATTGTTACGTTGTACACATAAACTGAGATGAAGGGTTTCAGGCTGTCCTGATTTAGCACAGGTATTTAGATCTTGCTTGCAGTATGGTTTAGCAAGAATGGTGTGATGACACCAGCTTTGGGGTCTTGTCCTTTCTTTACTCCTTGTCTTCTAAGCTACAGTAGGCCCATTCCTTCCTATGCACAGTAAGACCTTATCACTGTGAAGAGATAAAAGAACTGAGTACAATTATTTTTGTGTATTCAATTTAGAAACGTGCATAATTTCTCTGGTCCTTACTTGTAATTAACTAGATGTTCTCCTTGAATCACACAATTTTAATTAATTTTGGCACGAATACTGGTTTATCTGAAAGTTCACTCCTACTGTGTCTTGTTGGCAAGTAAAAAAGAGTGAGTTTTGAGTACTGTATAAACAAGGAACAGAAAAACTCAACAGTTTGTGACTTAAAAGTCATGCCAGCATGAATAACAAACAGTGAAAAGAGCATAAATAATGAACAGCCCATTGTCTGGGAAAAAAAAAATAAAATTGTCCAGTCCAGACCATTGTGAAAGCCCAGTTGTGAAGCCAGCTGAAAAAACCCTCAGTTGAATGAGGCTGTCATCATGATGTCCTCATTCTATCATATGACCATGCCATTAACATGCCAAAGAAACATGTGTGGCAGCAGCTGGTGTTAATGAAGGAAATTCATTATGAAGGGGTGAAGAGATTAGGAAAAACTTAAATTCTGGAGTTCAAATAAGACCAAATCCATCAAAGAAATCTACTTTGAAAGAACTATACATATAGAATAGAAACAGAAATAAATAGAAATAGGTTTGCTTATAAGAGATCTACAACAATCATCTAGCCCCACTGCCTGACCAATTCAGGGCTGACCAAGTTAAAGCATGTTATTAAGGGCATTGTCCAAATGTCTCCTGAACACTGACAAGCTTGGGTCACTGACCACCTCTCTAGAATGTCTGTCTCAAGTCTGAACATCCTCTTGGTAAAGAAATTCTTCCTCATGTCCAGTCTGAACTTTCTCTGGTGCAGCTTTGAACTATTCCTATGCATCCTATCACTGGATCCTAGGGAGAAAATATGCTCACCTCTTTTGCCATGTCCCCTCCTTAGGAAGCTGTAGAAAGAAATGAGGCTGCCCCTCAACCTCCTTTTCTCCAAACTAGACAAAATCCTTAGCAGCCAAATGTTGCTGGATAAAACCATGTTCCTCTGATCATGCCAAAATCTTAATACTGTACTAAAAGTCACTGTTATAGTGACAGTATCATCTTCTGGATGACATATACTGAACCAAGAGCACCCTTACATGCTATTGTGAGTGAGAATTTTTGTTTTCTAAAGGAGTTACAAGTGTTTAAGTATCACATTTTCATTAGGAGTTGATTTATTCAATAACATTTTCCTGTACTACACTCCCATTTAACTGAACATTGTGGTTTTCTTCATTTTCTCTTCTCATCTGACTGCCTGTACTGGTAGTTCTGAGAAGTGACAAAGCATCTGCTGTATTTCACTGCAGGACTGGCCACATGACAATAAATGAGGTACAATGCCTTCTGCTTACATAGAGACGGAGTTTAAAGGGCAGGAAGGCCCTTTCACAGAGCTGTTTAACAACAGTTGACTTTACAAAAGCCAAAACACAGGTTAAGACTCTAAAAACTCCTAAATCTTTGGTTTTGAATGTGTATGTTATAGTCCAGTACATGACTGCTACATAGTAGAGACCATACTTTTGAGCTAATTTATCTGCAATTATTTGCTCATGGCAAATACACCTAAATTGGAAGCAGCAGGATTGCTACAGTCCTATAAACTGAAAACAGTCTTTTATAATTTAGTTTTGCACAACTCCATGCTATGTAATCAGACTGGGACTATGAGGCAAATCCAAATTTGTTGATTATTCCTACAATAGCTGATGCTCTTTCTTTACACTGAAAGTAAATTCCTATCAATAAACTATGACTTGTGGCCTATTACTGACTGGAATAAATAAAAGATTTTAACAAATACTACACTCTCTAAAGAGAAAAATAATCCATTTACAAGATCTCTAAAACAAATCAGGTACAACTACTTGCAGTTAAAGCTTTTAAGTTACTAAAACAGAAATATTTATTACATAGATTAAATTTTAATAACTTTAAAACACTGATACTGTAGTGTTCCATTATTTTGAATTGTTTTAGCATGGCAAACAAGTCAGAGAGGTGTTTCTGCCCCTCTACTCTGCTTCATGAGACCCCAGCTGCAGTGCTGTGCTCAGCTCTGAGACGCAACACAAGAAGAAGAAGGACAAGGACTTGTTGAAACAAGTCTCAGAGGAGGCCATGAAAATGATCAGAGGGCTGGAGCATCTCTCCTGAGAAGAAAGGCTGAGAGATTTGGGGTCATTCAGCCTGGAGAAGGCTCCAAGACCCTATAGCATTTTCCAGTATCTGAAGGGGGTTTACAAGAAGGCTGGAGAAGGACCTTTTTCAAGGGCATGTAGTGACATAAGAAAGGATAATGGCTTTAAACTGAAGGAGGTCAGCTTTAGATTGGATATTAGGAAGTAATTCTTTACTGTGAGGGTGATGAGGCACTGACACAGGTTGCCCAGAGAAGCTGTGGATGGCTCATCCCTGGAAGTGCTCAAGGCCAGGCTGGACAGAGCTCTGAGCAACCTGGTCTAATGAAAGGTGTTTAGAACCAGAGGAGCTTTAATGTCCCTTCCAACCAATTCTATGATTCTGTGATCACTGGTCTGGCTCCCACTTGATTTTTTTTTCCTTGTCTGAACTGATTAGTCTACACACTGCTTACTAAAGAAACTGCTTGATGTTTTCCGCTTTCATTTCAGCCATAAATGCTGTCCTCATGTCCTCATGAGTACTCAGAGATGTCTTCATATCTGTAGGTTTTGCAAACCAGCCTGTACAACACATGAAAATACCAAAGTAAAAACATCAGAGCAATATTCCCATGACACACACCGCTTCTCTTTGGTGTCACCACAAGATTTTCACTGTTTTATATTTCAGAACTGTTTTCATTTCAGCACATACAAGCAGCTACAACCTGACGCAGGCTGCAAAGTGATGGCAGTGTTAGTCCCACAAATGGTAAGAGAACTTATTTGTCTAGGTAGACGTCAACTGATATAAAATACTATCTTACATTTATTCATCAGTTATTTTCCTGTAGATGCTAAGGAGACATATCTATCATCCTTGAGCACCAGAACATCAGTCATATAGTTACCTCAATAATAAGGCAGCAGCTTTAACAAAAAATGCACAAAAACACAGGTACACTATGTAAGGAACAGATGTCTTGTAATTCCTTTCTCACTCTCTGGAATGTCTGGCTTCTTTCTGGAATCCTTCCCTTTCTGAGCAAGCACTGCCAGAGTAAGTGATGAGAGGAACAGCTGGCTAGAAAGAGAAGTGTTCCTGACATCTGTTTTAAAGTCAGACTGGACACATTCAGTGCATGTGCAGCAGCAGCTACATGGGTACTGTGAATGACAGAACCAGTGGGTTCAAGAGGGTAACAAGCTGGCACCAGTGAGGCACTGGTTACTGGCACAGTGAAAGGCTCCACATGAGAGAGGAATTCAGTCGGGGCTTCCCAATGGCAGCAATCCCAAGTACATACCAAATGGCATTGCAAAATACAAGTGGCTCCTCTGTTTTCTTTCCTTCTGTAAACTCATCATGATTCATATGTGAAACCAAAAGGAAGATAGGGATGGGCAATCTCTTGCAGCAGCAACCCTCAGTCCTGCCCGCTTGGGACGAGGAGCAGGTGAGACACTGAGAGACTATTTCTCCCTTCCTGTCCGTGCCCCTCCAGCCCCATGTTTACCTTCCTGCCTCTCTGGCTGCAGCTGGTGCTGTTTCAAAGCAGCAGGGTCGAGGGGTACGTCTTTTGTCCCCTCCTCAGAAACCCTGCGCCCCTTTTTCTTGCCCACAGCACTATTTTACTCCTATTTACTTGAACAAAAAGTAAATAGAAAATCAAGCCAAAGACACAAAACCCGTTCTCCTGCGGAGGAGCGGGACATCCCAGAGAGGCTCAGCGACTGCCCTTCCCGCTGTGAAGGGCGGGATCCGCGGAGGGTGGCATCGGCCGGCTGAGCACGGACTCACCTCGGCCCTCCTTGGCACAAACCCCCGCCCGCTCCTGCCCCCACCCCGGCTCCGAGCCCCGTCCCCCGGCTGGACGAGTCCCCGATGCGAAGGAGGGTTAGTCTGCACTCTACCGATGAGGAACCCGAGGAGGAAGAAGCCCGCCGCCGCTCCCAGGACGACAGCCCAGAGGCGGCCCCTGGCTGCCCTGGGGCCGGCCGACTCCGAGCGGGCACCGAGCGACGTGCACATGGCTGCCGGCCCGGCCGCCTCGCCGCCCGCAGTACCCCGGCCTGAGCCAGGCCGGGAGGGCCCCGCTCTCCCGCCCCGCCCCATCCCGCCCCGCCCGGGGTAGGGCCCTCCCGGCGGGCGGCCGCGGGGTGAGCTGTGGCTGTGCTGTGGCGGCCGCTGGGTGAGCTGTGCCTGAGCTCTGGCAGCCGCTCCGGGCTGCCCACCTCCCCTCTGCCAGAGCCCTGCCATATCCGGCTGCCCCGTGTTTCACAGAGCCACAGAATCAAATGGGTTGGAAAAGACCTCTGAGGTCATCGAGTCCAACCTACGATCTAACATCAGCACATCAACAGGACCAGGCACCAAGTGTCACATCCAGTCCTTCCTTTAACACCTCCAAGGATGGTGACTGCACCGCCTCCTTGGGCCCATTCCAATGTCTAATCACCCTTACTGTAAAGAACCTTTTTTTAATGTCCTGACTGAACTTCCCCTGGCACAGCTTGAGGTTATGTCCTCTTGTTCTGTTCTTGATAGCCCGGGAGAAGAGGCTGATCCCCACCTGGCTGCAGCCTCCTTTCAGGGAATTGTAGAGAGTGATAAGGTCACCCCTGAGCCTCCTTTTCTCCAGGCTGACCCCCAGCTCCCTCAGCTGTTCCTCATAGGACATGCACTCCAGAGACTTCACCAACTTCATTGCCCTGCTCTGGATACTGGAATGTCCTTCTTCAGTTGAGTGGCACAGAAGTGGATACAGGATTCAAGGTTTGATCTTCAAGGTTTGAGTACACAGAGATGATCACTTCCCTTTCCTGCTGGCCACACTATTACTGATACAGGCCAGGATGCCATTGGCTTTTTTAGCCACCTGGGCACACAGTTCTTTTAATTTACTACAAAGGGCAGTGAGAACGCAGAGCGATGGCTTCCACAATCAGTTTGCCATGGATTTCTCACTCTATGCCGTGCCATGCCATCCTCCACAATCCACGCACCAGAGCTGGCAACACCAGCAGGGCAAAGCTGAGGGGGAAGAAATGTAAAAGCAAATGTTTTAAAAGATACATTTTAAGAAACATTTTACTCCAATACCTAACACACTCTGACAGTCTATAAAGCCTCTTCAGAGAGATACCTGCCCCTGTGAAGATGGGTTGATTACTATGTATCTCCATGCCCTGCGTTTCCTGTCATTCTAGGGAGGCACAGCCTCGAAGAGAGTGGGTGAACCCTGCTGCCATTCTGAGGACAAGGCTGAGACTTTGTCTACTTTTGATTTTGTTGGTGTCTTTTCTTCTACCTCTTAAAATTAGCACTGTATGATTTTGGAAAAACCTCTTCATTCAGTTCAGTCATTACATTTGGGATGAGTGTACCTTTAGGGCTGTGAACAGAGTGGAACTTTGCCTGCAGAGGTGACCTCACCAGCTCTGCATGAATTTACATCCTCAGCACCCTTACTCATGTGCCTGCTAGGGACACAGCTGATGTTTAACACAAGAAGTCTGAAGTTGTGTTGCACCCATGTCCACATACATACAAGTCTGAAGTTGTGTTGCACCCATGTCCACATACAGTACAAGCAGTCTGTACTCAGCAGCAGCACAAGGACTGTGCACTCTACAGGACTGCACCTATTGAGCCATGCTACTTGCTGATGCAGATAAAACCTGAACCTAGGGTGAATTCCAGACATTGGACTTTCTCTTGCCTCATCTGCAGAACCTATCCTGCCAGGAAATCTTGATACAAGAACACTAGAGGGCTACTGTGGAAAGCAGGAGTGTTGCCTTCAAAAAGCAATACACCAATAATACAACTTTGACATTTTCTAAGAGACAAAAAAAACCTGCAAATCACCAGCTGGAAGAAAAAAAAAAGCCTATATTTGTGATATTGGTCCTGTCTCCTACTTTATATTACTGTATGCAGTCTGACCCTGCTGTGCAGAAGCCCTGCTTATGATACTCTGAGCAATGTGACTCCATCACATGGTCAAGTCAAACTCAGATGCATGACAAGTTGCCATCAGCTTATTGACAGTTGTATAAACCATTCTGGAATCCCCAGCTTTCCTCTATAATATATAGAGAACATAAATTTGGAAATGCACCTGATAGAAGGTTTTACTTCTGCCCTTCAGTTTACTTCCCTTCCCCATCTGGTACCTGAGCACTGTGCCTGTATTTGTTACTCCTCCACTATTCACTGGTGGATGATGAAACCAAGGCAGTGTTAAGTAGGCTGAAGAATGAACATGTCTTCTGGTATTCTTAGAAAGATTAATTTGGCCAAGGCATCTTTGGGCATAAGGCAGCTTTGGGAGAGCCCCTGGATCAGTTAATTGGTTTTTGAAGCACTTGGAAATTAGGTTAATGAAGCACCATGGGACTAGGCACTGAACAAAAACATACCTTAACTCTTGATTAATATTATAGAGGGATTTAATCAATCCCAGTGGTTTATGGCCACGCTTTTTCAAATGAAAGAAGACAGAAAGATGCAGTGAGGAAATTCAACATGAGAATATTGTTGAAAGTTTGGTGGTGTTTAGTACTCCAAAATTAACTGACCTGCCCACACCACTTAGAAGTTCTGAATTACTGCTTTGACATGTTTTATATATAGTTTTTTCAGTGTGCCTGCAGCTTGGGCAGCACATTATGGACTTTGAATATACAATAGCAGCAGCCAAAGGTCATAGAAAAAATTGTTCAAGAGGAAATGGCAATTGTGATAAATGTTATGCTTGTTCTATACAGGATCATATAGGTCACTTCGTAGGCAAAGCTATTTCACTAAACCAAAATTAGGAAAATTTAATGTTTCTCCTGTTTCTGTGAAAAATCTTCTACTAATGAAAGTACTAGAAACAATTTTTCTTATCTCTGAGGTTCAAGGAATGTATGAAAATTTTTTGTGTTTGAATACATCTGCCTGAAGAAACAAACTGGGTTTTGTGATGCGAAATTTTAGGCAATGTTTGGGTTAGATTTATCCACTTCTTTATCATGACACAGTTTTCTTTAGGAACAGTTGCAACCAGTGGTAGAATCTTTACTCGAAGGTGTTAAGGAACCTACTTGAATGAGAGGTGTTGTTCAAACACAGGTACAATAAGTTCAACTTCTGTGTTACTTTCCTTTTATATTCCTACCAAATAACTATTCTTTGCTAGCCCTTCAGCATGTGAAAACGTTGTCACACTAATTTACTGCACATAACACTTGGAAACATTTGTGGGGAGGGTTCTTCATATACCTACTAAGTGTATGCTTTGAGTTCACTCAGATTTGGGACTTTGGAAAGGGTAGGGACAAGTTGTCCCTGTGACGGTTTTTGCAGTAGCCTTTCATTACTCTGAGTCACAAAGATATTTTGACAGATGATTGAGTTAGGAGGTTCCAAATTCTTTTGTTTAGAGCAGACAACAAAAAAGGTGGAAGTGGCAGTGTCATTTACAAACCACTGGAGGACGAGCCAGTTTGGTGTGGAGGTAACACTACCGTGGTGTCTGAGGCCAGCCTTTATAACTTGGCAAATAAAGGTGTGTTTGCTTGTAGCTGCCAGTCTTTGTTATAGTTTTAACTGTGAGAGAGTGGATGAAAAGAAGATGCTTAAATGCATGGAATTCTGCTGTGGAATTACGTCAGGGCTCAAGAGGAGGCCAGCAAGGAGACATCATGGGGTCACTTGCTACTGACTGCTCTATAAAGCTGAGAAATGGGTCAAACCTTTTTTAAACAGCTAGAAGAAGTTTCATGATTACAGGGCCCTCAGCATGGGAGCTCTCAAACAGGCTGCCCACAAATGTGGCATAAAAAACTCTTGGAACTTCTCCAAACACCTGAACAAAGTCCTGTACCACCTGATCTAACTTGGATCATAGCTCTGTTTTGAGCAGGAGTTGCTCTGAATTGCTGAATTAAACCTTCTGGGTTCCCTTCTAATGTTTTCCTATGACTCTGTATTTCTAATAGAGACTTGCTTGTAAATTAATATGTGGTCTGTTTTGTAAATGTTAAATTCTGTGTTCCTCTGTTTGTTTCTCTGTTAAAAATTTGAGGAACAGATAGTAAAACACTTGCCTCTTTCCCAGGGGTTGTATAGGATTAAATAATTTCCTCAAAAAAAAAAAAAAAAAAAAAAAAAACCCAGAATTAATGAGTTTCAAGTCCCTATAGGAACAATCACTAATTAAATTTCAAGTGGTTTGGATAGAAGTTATTGTTATATGCTTCATGAGTGAAATAAATTGCATATATTGTTGTAAAGTGTCAATAGAAGAGCATGAAATGAAACCTAGAAGACTTTTCACCTAGAAACCTTTTCTTACACTTTATTCTAGCTTCGTATTTTCAAACAATTCAAAATATTATTTTCACACTTTTTATTCACATAGGGCATACAAATAATAAGTAGGTTTATAACTCATGTTTTCGTTTCCCATACTATATACTCTTCTCATTGTATTTGCATTAGAAAGTAAACAGATAAAACTTTGGAAGTGCCTAGAAACCGTGCTGCTCTTGATTTTTACAAGTGACTACAGTGCTTCTGAAACATCCCATTCTGCAAGGTGCCACATATGGCTACGTACTAGAAAGACAACGTAAGCTTGTGTAGTATTTTTCTCCCTACAGGTCCTTGTATAAAGAAGTCAGAATGCTGCTTCTGTGCCTACTTAAAGCACGAAGTGATCCTAGAATCATAGGTTCACAGAATAGTCTGATCTGGAGGAGACCTTTGAAGTGCACCTCATCCAACCCCCCCCTGCCATGGGCAGTGACATCTTCAACTAAACCAGGTTGCTCAGAGCACTTTCCAACCTGTCTTTATTCAGGCATGGGACATCCACAACCTTCCTAAGCAACCTGTTGCAGTATTTTACCATCTTCATTATAAAGAAATTCTTCCTTATATCTAGTCTGAATCTACCCTTGTTTAGTTTTAAATAATTACCTTTTGTCCTATCAAAAAAGACCCTACTAAAAAAGTCTGTCCTTATTTCTCTTACCTCCTTGATTTGAATTCTTGGTAGTCAAGTTTATTACCTGCTGTGTTGGGTTTGTACCCTGACCCTATGCTATGAGCTTGGAGATCGGTGGAGTATTTGTTGTGATAAGATTCCTACTGCTGTGACTCTGGTGACTGTCAAAAAAAGCAGCAGGGCAGGGCTGCTTTTCTACTGTCATGGCTCACTAGTTTTGTCCTCCTTTCCTCTCCTGGGTTCCTTTTGTATCCTCTTTCCGCCTCTCCCAGCTCTTAAAGGTCTCCAAGGGAATCAGTTTTTCAACCTAAGGGAAAGGGTAATTAATTTGCCATAGTAACTAACTATCCAGGTGCCCTCTTTTGTTGACTCCCTTCCGTCTTGAATGGTGATACTTGTTACTGTGTCTGAAATAATTGTGCTCCGTCTTCTGGGGCTTCCTAATGAAATGCTGGAACACTAACTTCTACAGAGGTCATAGAAGTAAATATCCATCTATTTGCAGAAGGGAGTTTGGTTTTTCAAATAGTACAATATTTTGGGGTAGTAGACTGTGAAAGGAGGATGATGAATGTAGTGTGAGCTAGGGTAAAGGCCCATAAGGATCTGTGCCACACACGGAAAGAGGGGAGGAAATTCACAATTGTAACCAGTTGTAACAGGAACCCCAGTGCTGCAAGATGCGGGGATATAAAGCTAAGGGAAGGTGCCGTGCTGATTTAAAAGTTTTCATATTGAATGAAGAGCTTTTGCTGTTACTACTGCTCTTGGCTTCACAACTCAGTTCTCTTCCAATTGTTGTACTCACTAGACTGCTTTTAAATGAATTCTTTAGGTTTCATCACTATGGCACAGAAGAGTATTTATTTTATCAACTTCCCTTTACTGCTGGATTTGGGTGTTGATTTGGTATGTGGACAAGTCAGACAGAATGTGAACCAAGGAGTATCTGCCCTTTTTCTGGCATCAGAATGTTAAATCAGCTCAAGGTGCCCTGTGTTAATGACATCATGAGAACAGAAATGGCCTGTTGTTACTGCAGAGTTGATTCCACCATGGCTGAATTGCCTTGAATCCTTTTACAGCTTCAGAACAAGTTTTTACAGAAATATACAGAAATTCTTCTGAGTGTGTTCAGCTTTTGCCTTCCCAGGATCTTTCCCATATTGGAAGTATGGCAAGTACATTTTCTTGCTGTTCTTGTGCTGAAGACTGGGGTGCCAATGTGGAAAACAAGGAGGATGAAGCAGAATAATGTATGTATGGAAATTCTCTCAGATGTTAGAGCATAGCCAAAATCAAAATATATGCCTCTCTGAGAAATCAATAAACTGCAGTTTAGCCATGTTGCATCTGCCTTAAGATGAGCATCCTGACCATTTTTGCTTTCCTAAAAGCTGCACTAGAATGCTCTGAAGCCTACAAATACTCCAGCTTTTTCATGCTACAGGAGCAAAAGAAAAGAGGGTTCTTTTTTTTGTTTGTTTGTTTGTTTTTTTCCGTTTCTGCTTATTTGTACAAACTTAAATTGTACTTAAATTGTAGTGCCTGTTAAATAACCCTACTTACTGATGGTGAGCCATGGTTAGCCAGCATGTATCCTTGGAATTTTACAGAATAGTTTTGTTGCTGTGATTATCACTGTTGTATGCATTTTGGCTTTATGTCTGCTTTCTGCTTCTAGCTGCTTATTCTTTAAGATTTTCTATTGCAGCTGGAAGAGATTTAGTATATGTAGACAGAAGCAGGAAACCATTTCAGTTCTGTTGGTGAACAAGACATAGTGATTTCAACTTTTAAAAACAAGTTAAAAATAGGCACGGCTGTTATGGACATTTGTGTTTGTTGTGTGATTACATCGTAATGCAAAATATGAAGCTTATTTTTTTAACAGTTTCCTGTTGTGAATTTTATTTTCTCAGAAATGAGAGGCTAATAATTCTCAGTGGGATTTTTGTGGCCAGATGTAAGAAATAAGTACTTGCTCAAGAAATTTACAGGGTCTATTTCAATTTTTGTCCTATTTGGGATAATTCTGTGGTTTAAGGTTTCATGCTCCTTTATTTATTTTTATTCCTTTTATTATACAGAGAAATTAGAATTCTTGGCCTTAGTACCATTTTTCCTGGATTGTTTGAAAAACTTTATGCACGATACTTCTTTTAATCCTTACGGAGCCTGAAGTGCAGAGTCTTTCTGACATATCTGAGGTCATTGTAGTAGATACAAAGTTCTCTGATTTCTCAGCCCTGTGTCCTGGCCACAAGACTAAATTATTCCAAATCCAGACTGTAGTATTCCTAATGTCTACATTCTTCTTTCAGATGATGAGATAACTAATTCTTTGTATGGGCAACTGCTGCTATTGCAAAGGCAAATTGTTTTGACAAAGATAGTGATTCACTGTGTGCATGTAGAAAAACTAAATTCTACTAGAGAAAGTTCCACTTACTATATCATAATTTCCACTGTCAGTAAAAATTGGGGAGGACTTTCTTTCCCTCCATTTGTCTGTATATTTCAAGCAATGTCTTTCCTTGAGGAATATCCCAGTGGCCTGAGAACTGTCCCCCAAACAGACACCTAGATACTTGAAAGATTTTCAGTACTGCATACAAATCTGTAGTGTTGGCCTGAACCACAGCAGTTTTACTCGCTAGTATTTTTAAAAAGATACTGCGCCAGCGTGAAATTGGAATGAAACTCAGGAAAGTCAGACTCCTGAACTTTTTGTGATCACCATGCAAAGGACAAATTGAAGTGCACTCAACCTCCTGATAAAAAAAGCAATTAGGAGAGCAATAAAAGGATATGCAGCTGTAGAAAAAAATGTGAGCAAAGGACAGAGTTCAGATTAAAGACAGAAGCTGAAGAAAGACAAGGCAAGAAATAAACAACTTTTTAAAAATCCTCTTGTGAAAGTCCTGCAGTGTAAGGGGAAAAATGCATTCTCCTGCCCTGACCTCTAAAGAGAAGTCATCAGTTCTCTGAAACTCTATGTGAAAAGGAAGTGCTAACATCTGTTTTTCCATGTTCAGTCAGTGAATTTGATATTGTTTGAAGAAAGAAATTCACTTTAAGAATTCAGTCACGTCGGCTGTCCTACACAGCAGTGTAAGGAAAACCCTCTTCTGCTCAGCCTTTTTATGTTGAAAATGCATCCAGTAGAGCTTGAAACAAGCATTTAACTAAATTGACTGAAATGAGATTCTGGCAGTTTTCAGGGTGAATGAAATTGGTTCTATGGGGTTCACTCCATCCCTCATTCACTACAAGATTACTTACTTCAGTTGTAAATACCTTTTCTTCTTGTCTTGTTAAGAGATAACTTAATAATTCCTACACCTTTGTGGTTCAGTTAAAATTAGATCTACCTCTAAACCTGCAAGTATGAGCTAAATGAAAACAGTGACTCTGAGGAGACCTGCCATGTCTATCTTTTTGTTTCTTTCGGTGTGAATGGCAGGCACTAGAGATCAGGTCCTATTCATGTCTTAGTCTGTTTTAGTTGCTGAATATCATTATCACGAAAAAAGATCTCTTCACAGATGTGAGAAATGCAAACCAAGAACATTTCTGGCACCTCCATGGAAGACTGAAGTGAAAAGATGTATGGCAGTAGGTACATATGGTGATCAGTTCAGTATGTCCCATCAGAAGCTGATTATGGTCAGTGAAATTGATGGAGACCTTAGGTTTTGTTGCTAAAAAACTACTAAAAAGATGCAAGTTGATGAGAACTTACTGGATATTTCTGGATGCTGAGAAGGAGCTGTGAAGGTTCGCTACATTTAGCATTCCATTCCATAAATGTGATCATTGGAATAAAATTGCATTAGTTTTCCTATGTGGAACATATGAAACACATGAAATGTGCTGTATTATTAATTTGTGTTATAGGGGGACCCCTGCATCCTCAGGTGGGACTGGTGCTATGCATATGTAGGAATGCCTGTGAAAAATGGCACTGTAACCATACATATTTGACTGAAGGTTTTACATGAGTATTTTATCAAAATGTGTAACCATTTCTCCCTCACCTGAAGAGTTTAAATAAAGACAGTCAGACTTACAATATTTCACTGATTCCTTGGAGAAATTGTGTTCTACATTCTGAATCCCAGGGTGAATCCTTCAGACAGTCCTACAGAAGGGGGTTAAAAAGAAATGTTTCCAATAGCAACTTATTCTTCTGTTGGAGCAAGCCAGAGTTATTGAAAAGACAGCATAGAAATAGGGAAGCTGGGGAGAATGAATGCTATTTTGAAAACATAAATGGAACAGCCCTAAATTGAAAGGGTTTTGATGGGGGAAGTGAAAGCGAGCAATCTATCCTACATAAGTTTTATAGAATTGCATACTGAGTTTTATAGAATTGCATCCTATATTAAGCCTCAGTCATAAGACTTCCTCACAATGTGCATATCTTCCCCTCTTCTGGTGCTCTTGGCCTCCTCAATATGAGCCTCCTGGACATCACAACCAATCAACACCATCTGTTATTGTCTGACAATACTGTTTAGATTCTATACTATCTAGGGATGTGCCTGCAGAGCTGGTGTTCTGCTAGACAAAGGATGAGGACCATATGAGAATCTCTTACTCTTCTATATGCAACTACTTTTTAGAGCTTTTTATAGCAAGTCTTTTTAGAGCTAGACTTCAGAGCATAAGTTACATGAGGGATAGGGAGGGAGAATCCAATAATTGATGATTTCTGGAAGCAAAAGGTAAAATAGGAGAATTAAACTCCTGACAACTTGCATATGTAAGTAATGATTCTTGGAATATCTCGTACTAACCTCTGAATGTTACTAACCCCTAATGTTACTAATTCCTAAATAAAAGAAACTGATAATACACACATGTTCTTTTAAAATGCAGTTTTAAAAAGCATGATCGAGAGATGGAAATATTTTCCTTATGTAATTTTTACATTTCCCCACCAGATGGCAGCCACAGACTGCCCACTGATTGGCGCATACTTGCCTCTTGTTCATGTAGCATCACTGATCCGAGACCATAGTCTGACAAGAACTGCTTTGCTTTCAAGGAAGTCAGCAAAAATAAATACAACCCTAAATTGAGCTGTTGCCTTCTTCAGATTTCCAGTTATGCTTGCTTTATATAATTGCAGCTACAGCATTTACCATTTGGGAAAGTGAGGAATCTGGCCTTATATGTGTGCAAAGGTGTGCCTACGTAATGCATTTAAATCAATGGAATAAATTAATTCTTTGAGGGTTACATTCTCCTTACGGTTCTTTTTCTGGTCTGGTCAGGTCAGGTCAGGTCCTCAGCTTATGGAGAGAGACAATGATACACATTCAATCTATTTACACTGGCCTAAGCTCATGAAAACAATAGCTCCAGTTTGACAGCATCTGGTGACATGCAGCCCACTGACTGCACTGACACTTGATAAATCTCATGCATTCAATGTGAGAGGCTCTGATCAGACTTTTTGATACTCATGCATTCTTTCCTGCTTTTTATGCCTTCTTTCATTCCCTGCCATGACTACTGTGTGGGAGATATGGCAGTGAGGAACCTGCTAGGATCTCTTCTCCTTGTTTCAGCCCAGTCTTCCACTCCTTTATACCACTGTTAAAAAATACCTTAGTTTTCCCACTCCCACATCATCAGGGGCAAAAAAGTTGAAGTCTGACTTCGGTGCTTTGAAAGCAGATGCCTAATTTTTTCAGAGATGATTGCCAGCATTTTGCAGAGATGTAATTCTGCTGGACTGGACCCTGTACAAACTTGTCATGGGATGGGACTTTGTTAGAAGGATTGCTGGCTAAATAGTGTGGAATAGCTATCACCAGAATGAGTAGGGACATGTCCAAGCTCACAGAGTTGATCTAGACAGAGAGATCCCAGGTACTCTGGGTCCCTAGCGCTATAGCCTTCACTCTATAAGCAATATCACTTAAGCCTATTGTTTTCTGTAGCTCTTAGAACTGTTTTTAATTTTACGTAGTGGTTACTTAGAAATTACTATCCAAGGAGGACACAAGAATAGAAACAGGGGAAAATGATTTTTCCTGAGAGCTGACAGATGTGTGCTTTGTATTTGGCTTTTATTTTGCCTGTGTGCAGAGAGGTTTTCTGAGCTGGCAGGGCTTGGGGGACATAGAAAACCCCAGAATTTTAATACTCTTCCTGCTCCACTGGATAAGCTGCTCCACTGGATAATTTAAGTGAGCAGCCAGGGAGGGATCATACAGAACAGAGATGAGCACTAAACAAAATGAAGCCTGGTGGCTAAATGACATGTGTGTCTTTCCAGAGAAAATCTCTCCATATTAGTATAGTTTCTCTGGATTCAATGAAGGGCAGTAAATGGCTCTCTATCTAATTGGACTTTGGCCAGTCTTGACAGTTGTTTTCTGAGAGGAATTTTGTATTTTTATTTATCTTTGAATGCCTTTTATCCTTAAAAGAAAAAAAAAGAAGCCAACCCTCAAACAAAGCTTAAATCCAAAAGGAAAAATTGCATAGCTGAGTGGATGACAATAATGTTAGTTCCCCAAAACTGCCTTTTAATCTAGAATGGTGCAGGATAGGAGGTGTATGTCTTTTATCTATGGAAAAGAAAAATTGAAACTTTTTGCATGGTTGGGATGTGATAAGAACTGGGGAATCTTGTGCTTGTGTAGGCTGAGGAAGTAAGAAGCCAAGTAAAATAATTTTTGTTTCTTCAGTCCCCAAGTTATGTGGATGAATAAAGGGAAGGTTTCCTCCCTTCTGCAGAACTACTTTTTCACAGAAAAACCTAATCACTCTCCGGCATCACATCCTGGTCCCCAGCAAGCTCCTGGCTCAGCAGGCTCTAGCGCAACTCCAGGCTGATGGAAATCAAGGCATTTACAAGCTCAAACAGAAAAGTGTATTAGAATATTGAGATCAAAATGTCTCATAGTAGGCCAGTGTGCTTTTTAACAGGATCCTGTTGGACTGTAATCTGTGGGTGAAGTGCAATGCCACAGGCTCTTCTCTTGCTCTGTTGATAGAGAGGAGCAGCACGGTGGTGGGATGCAGCTCAGGCCAGCCAGCTGCAGCCAACACATTCAGTCCATGAGCAGGAAGGAAGCTGTGATGCCACACCCTGATGCACCTGGGAGGGAGCACAAAGTGAGGGCCACTGGCATGGGTCCCTTGTACCCTCTCTCTCTCTCATGGTGACTGAAAGACAGAAGGCTGGGGCAGGGTGTGTCTTGGCTCTGTGAGCAGCTACTCCAGTTTTCTTATCCTTGGTTTTGATCTGAGGACTGGTCTTCAAAAGCAACATAGCTATGAAGTTGATCTCTAACTTGCTGTTTGTCTCAGTTCTACCTTAAACAGCAGCCTACACATTTGAAAGGCTGAACGGATGAGAAATCACAAGCCCCCTTCTTTTCTTCCCACACATTTAATTTGCTGGTAGCTTTTCTGAAAGGCTTTGCCCATTGACTGCTTCCTGACCTACTTTATTTCACACGTGTAGACCAGGAAGATTTTCAGCAGCTACTGATCATCCTCTTCTGGAAAGTAAAGCTGGCAATACTATTTTTATTTTCATCTTAGGAAAAAAGAATGTTACTCATACCCTAAGGCAAGGTCATAATTTGCCTTCAGTTTAAGTAATGTGAAAGAACATGCCTTTTAGAGCTTTTGCTTTGGATATTAACTGCCAGTTCTTCACTAAAGCAAAAGATGACACATCCATCTTCAGGGTGTTGTGAGACCAGCAGGGACACCCCAACCTGCTGGTGCCTTTTTGCTTCCAGTCTTGGAGGTCAGGTAATGGGTCTTACATAGCTAAGCTACTGTACATTTCTCTTAGAACTTTTGAGACTTCCTTTAAAAAAGAAAAAAGAAATCAACAAACACAAAATCAATTTCATTCAGCTAAAAGTATAAAACTGATACTTGTTGCTGTGAAACAATATAATTATTCTTAATTAAAAATTGGTTTTATTTAACTTAGTATTGGACTAGAGTAATGGCAAAATCTGCCATCCTAGAATATATACTGTATAATTTATAGATCTCTAATAGCTGCTATATTACAGATTTCTTCACTTTTAGAACACAGATACACAGAAAAAAACCAAACACATTATATTCCTATTACTTAAGAACAACACAGACTGTAGGGCACTGCAGAAACTTTAAATTACTTGCCAGTAAGTCCTCTTGCTACAAAACCAGAGTAATGTTATTTTTTAAAATGTATTTGAAATTATGGAATACTGTGGAATACTTATATTATAAAAATCCTTGAAGTTACCAACTGCTTTGGCTGGGGGAGGAAGATTTTTTGTTTTGTTTTGTTTTGTTAGATAAAGTACCCTTACAAACTTCTTTATCTGTATTTTACTGGGATGTTGGGATACTTCCTCCATTTGTAAATTGAGTCATCAGTAAAGAATTACGCTATGGTGCTTTGCCAGCCAGTCACTTTTAACAGCAAAAATGTTTGTGAAGCTCAGTCTGACTGTTGGCCCTTGTCTTGATCCTGCTGCCTCAGGAACTGGTTGTACAGGAGACTCAGCTCTTGGACCTTTTTGACAAGTTCATGCTGCATGGCTACAGAAGAGCTGGGTGATTATTTCTAACAGATGTTACACATGAGGAAATTCCATCTTGCATATTTGTTTTTTTTAGAATAGAAACATCTTGAAATTTTATTATTATTACAGAAGTTATGTGTTTATATTGCAGTGAGCAATGTTGGTACTGCTCCTGAGATAGGATGAAAATACCTGTGTCTTTACAGCCCCATCCACTGTATCTGTTACAATATACGCCTTTGTCTTTGCCTGTTTCTCATATGCCACACTGGAATGCATGCTGGGGAAGTGTTATTTAACAACTGCAATAGAAATCTATATTAAGACTTTTTAAAATGCCCAGTTATTGCAATATTTTAATTTGAGGGAAATCAAATCACCTTACCTTGCTGTTGTTCATTTGATTTTGTAGACAGGCATTGGAGTCTACTTTTGAAAAATTGTTCTTTCTGAGGTGTGTGAAGGTTCACACCTGAGAGCCTGAGATCTCTGGCTCTGACTTGCTATGTCAACTGGAAAATGATCCCTTCTGTTATTTTTATTTTCTATAAAATAAACAGAACACACTCAATTTTATTCAGATTTCAATTTCATTCACATAAACATATAAAGCAGTCCTTAAATGAAAAATATTACAGCGAAACAGGTCTTCTTTTTCCTTCATTTGTACTCCTACTATTATGTAGGAGACAGTAAAGCAAAGAGAGAAAGTGATCAAGCTAGAAAAAAACAGACTACTTGGAACAAAGGGAGGAGGCAGAAAATGAGATGGGCATAGCTGAAAGAATCGAGAGGCTGTTGAACAGCCTAGATCAACATGAGGTTAGGTAGTCAGATTCACTGCCTTGAATTTCTCCCCAGAATAATTTGGAAGGTATTTTTGTTAAAAGATTGCAGTATTCTCTCTGTGTGATATCTCAAAGAAAGCACTGCAGTGTTTCAGACCAATGGATTCTGTGCCATTCTGTATGTCCCTGTTGAGTACCTGGCATGGACTTAAATACTCATGATGGTCAGAAACCCTAAACAGACCAGTGATCTGAAGGGTGTGAATGGGGCTATGAAGTTACAGATCAGTGCTTTAGGGATGTCGTGCTGTTGTGTATGTCTGTCTTCTCACACCATCGGGTTCTTGAACATACCCTAGGGTACTATGATCCAGAGATTCCTCTGTGTACAAAATAAAAGAGAATTAAGTGGAAGGCAAAGAGTTCTCAAAACAGGATATAATCTACTATGCTGTGGCATTGCGTCTTTTCCTTGTAGTGCACCATGGGCCACCATATCCCATCTCCATCCCTGCCTCAGGCAACAAAGCTCCCCCTATCTATATCCTATTTATTCTCTTTCTAGCCATCATTCAGCAACACACATCAGTGTAACTTAGTTGTCTCTGCAGATTGCTGACAGCTACTCAGACAGCATTTTAATTTATAAATGACATCCCTTTCTATTTTAGGTCAGCACATCTGCCTAGGTTGTGACAATTGCTTTTGATTGCTCTGTGCTCCTGTAAAAGTCACTGCCATAAAACTGTATCAGGAGATGAGAAATTACTTCCTTCCTGGCCAAAATTTGTGTCATAAATCCTATGAAAGTTTTGAAAATTCTTATTCATTTTTCAAATTATTCAGGAAAAATCTTGACAACATTTGAGTTTTAATTCTCTGTATATTCATGTGCCTTCCTTGTCCTGATAGTGTGAACTCCTTTGTGAGTCAACAAAACTCCATTTTCTCTCCATGCAGGAATTTCCAGTTTTGTATCCTACCCACCGAACCATTAGGGCAGCAATACTATTGCTGAATTTATTCTTTCTTTGCACACTGCTTTGTTAATGTGTAGTAATATTGTAGTATTGTTGCATTTTTTTTAAATTTTTGGGATTTTTGCTAGCATTCTTGTCTGTATTCCTTTATGTTTAATAGACAGTTATTAAATGTTAAACCTGTCCTTAAACCTGCTGCTCAGTATATCTTCCAGAGAAAATTTCTGTGGACTTTCAGACATGTATTCTGATGTCATGCTTTCAGAATATTTTTCATTATGATTTCTAGAGTAGTGATATTTGGATAAAACTCCTTCAAACTGCATTATTTTCAAGAAAGGGTGTGAAGACAGATGATGATTACTTTCTAAATCATATACCATTTATTTGAGATGAGTCAGCTGCATGGTTAGATGTCTGCCTTCTCTCATTGTGTTTGAATACGGTTTATAGATTTGAGTCCTGCTTTTATTAAAGTCATTGACAAATCTCAAACTGTATTGAAAGTAAAGCTACTTCTCTTTGTTTAGGACTTATTTTAAGGTAGCTGCAAAATCCCTTAGATGATATGAAGAAATTTCAAGATGGTTTATTCAGGTTTTAAATTTTGTTATGTATGTGACATGCATACATTTTCTTGGACAATTTTTAAGATTTTTTAAGAATTTTTAAATTCTTAATTTCATTTAGAATTTAAATATCCCACAGTATTTTATGTAACTTGCAAATTGCAATTCTGTTTTAGGATGAGGGCCAAAAGGTGAAACCTCTAAGGAAGAAATAAGCAATTAATTTGTAACAGCAATATTGCTTCAAATGTAGAATTGCATAATAGGAGTGAAATCACTGCTCTTTACAGAGAAACTGGAAATTTTTTGTGGGATTAGAACTCTATGTTAGGAAATTCACATTTTCCTGTAAATCATGGTCTGAGTAATCCTTCCTATTGTTAGGGTTCACTAGAATGCTTTTTTCTAAGCTAGATAAGAGTTTGGTCAGATTTGAAAGCTTTTTTGTAAAGCAGGACTAATAGCCTTTATTCTCCAGGATTAATGTGTGTGTCTCATGAGCAGTTAAAGTTTGAAGACTCTGTCACAAAACTTCCATTGTGATTAAAGCTGTCACTAACTGAAAGCCAGGTCAATTTCAAAAAGATTTTCAAATATAATATTTTGGGCTGCCAACATCCTTTTCTCACAGGACATTTGTACTTGTCATTATAGTAGCTGTCTGAAATTAATAGCAGTAGTGATACCAGTTCTTTGTGAAATTTGCAAAATGTGGTATATCCCTCTTTTTACAAAGGGTAGCAGAAGCAGAAGGAAATTGTTATTGCCCTGACTTAGTTTTTTAATTAACATGTTTTCTTCTCTGAGCAGTCAGGCACACTAACTGGTAAGAAATTAGGGACAGTAGAGTGTCAATGTTGCCCTGCATAATGAGAGAAATGTTTTCTTGCCAAAAGAAGGATGAAAAATATCCATGAGATTCCCTAAGAGGACCAGACTTTGGATTTACCTGTTGTCTATAGTTCTGCTTTCTTCTGTTATATCCCTTTCTTTTTATGTCTCTCTTGAAGTAGGTTCACTATTCAGTAAAATTTCCATAAAAATTAAATAGAAATGAAGTGTTGACTCAGTGTTTTAATCTTAGGTAATTTCTACCAGAGTGTCTTCACTCTGTAGGTTTTCATTCTGAGTGGTCTAATTAAATGTATTATTTTCTGGTTACAACTTTTTTAAGCCTGCCTTAGTATTAGATGGTTGGGTTACATTTCTCTAACCCTGATCAAGTGCCATAATCTGGCCTCGTGCATCTCTAGCACAACTATGCACATTGACTCAGCTGTGCTAGGGGACTATAAATGGTGATGATTTTGTTCATGAGAGACCAAGCATCTGAAATCTGTTTTCACTCACAGTTTGAAATGGGCGCAGTCCTTTCTGCAGCAGTGTCTGTCGCTGAAGGGCATGTTCAGAACTTTACTGCCAGCTTATTTGAAGTAAACTGTATAATTTGAAGCAGAATCCTGAGGCCTGGCAGTCCCTTGCTGTGTTTAAAATGAGTGTAAAGGAAAGACTTGTCTCTGTTGTCCGTTTGATGGATGGCATCAGACAGAGTGGATAGGAAAACAGTGCCAGTACGAAGTGACGAGCTTATAGAAGTGCAGAGAGCAGAACTGGTGATGAACTTAGATAAACCCAAGAAAGATATGCTTATTGGACTTGAGCGTCAGAGTGATACACTGTGTGCTCTTTCTGTTGCTGGAATGCCAAGGATGCTGTCTCGGTCTCTGTTCTTGTGGGAGAGATAAGCCAGCATTGACATTGCCCTTTTTTTCCTCTGAATGTGGCAAAAGTAGCAGATATCATATCCTTAGTGCATATATATCTGCGGGAATCTACCTCTGCAATGACAAACTGGTGGTGGGGCCAACAGTGTCAGGGAGGATCGTGGTGCTTTTGGAGTCTGGTGCAGAAATCTTGCATGAACAGAAAGTCACCAGACTTGCTACACATTCACTGTACTGGACCTCATCCCATGATTGGTCTAGGACTGACATGATCTGTAACTGAAAACAGCGCTGACAAATTTCCTACCTCTTGTACTCCAAAGCCTTCAAACAGCTCCACAGTCACTGAGGCTTGCAGGTTCTCATCCCAGGTATCTGCTGCAAAATGGCAAACTTACAAAAAATGCATGAAGTAGATGTTTTTCTATTTACATTTCTCTTAGAATCTCTTAGAAACCTTTCATACTCTTCCAAGCTTTCTTTGGAGGAGGATCCCAGTTTTCCCTTCAGTGTACCCATAAAATGAGCACACCACTGTCATTAGACTGTCTTTTTGTCCTCTAAGGTTTGTATGGTGTTTTCACAGGGTTTTAGGCATCTTGTGAGTGCACAACTTAAAATGCTTGTTGGTTTAGCTGACAGTGCTTCCACAAACTGTGTGTGTGCAAACTGTGTATTTCCTTATCTGGTTTTCAAAATAAAACTTGGATTTGTCAGCATATCCTTCTGCATTTTTGCAGAAAGCCAATTAACCCCTCTGCACCCCTTTAAAAGCAGCCAGAAACCATGTGTCAAAGCTCACTGAGGTGCAACTACTTTATTTCTGTATCTTAAAATAGAATTTTAAACTCCTGTAGTTAATAGCTTCCTTAGAAAGAAACCTTCCTCTAATCAAAACAGCTGAAGCTTTGCAAAGACATGTGACTTTTATTTCCTCTCTAGTGCCCTAAAAATGTACATTTTTTTCCTCTTGACATACCACCTTAAGGTTAAATAAGTTCTTGGGTATTCCAGGACTGGAAAATGAAGAAGATTTGTATTCTAAAGCTGCTCCTTATAGCTCTAGGTAAACATAGTATCTCAGTCCTTTTTAGAAACTAAAATTAAAATTTCCTTATTTTTTGATATTTTATCTTTTTTTCCTGAAAGTCTAAAATCACAGCTTGTTAACTGAAGTCATCCAAGGGGAGCCATGCTAGGAGAGTAAGAAACAGAAGACACAGAAAAACTGCTGAAACTGCCTCATAACTTGGCTTGGTTACCAGCTCTCAGCCCAGAGCATTTCAAAATTTACTCAGGTGCTTCATTCACTTGGATATTTTACAAAGTGGGTAACTTTAGTACTTTTTTTTTTAACTTGTCTTTTGGCAGCCTAAGTAAACTGGTAATTTATGCAGTGGCTTCTCTGAACTATGTCTCCATTCAGAGGTCTTCAGACATCCTAAATGAATATCTGAAAATGAATGAATATCTATGTTATCTCCACTGCATCTAAAATTTTTTGCATCAAGGAAATACGCCAAATACTTTAACAACAGGCCAATTGTACTAAATTGATTATTCCATGTTATTGTCTCCTTAGTTGCTTCAGCTGTCTATCCACTAGCTAACAAGCAAAACTCTGTGATATCATTTTAATATCTTCAGAGGATGGTGTAGAGATGCTCCAAAATCTTTATATTGAAGGTACAGAAAGTATTAGTGTGCTGCATCACCTAATCCATTGCATATATTCCTAGCTTCTTATTCATGGGAGAACACAGCCATCTAATGTGGTCAATTTTTACATGAGGCAGAGACTAATCAGGCAAATCAAAATAAAGAAGGAAATGGCCAATATGCATCTGCAAAATGAAGGAGTCAGGTCAGTGTTAATTAAAGAATGATTTTTTAGAAGCAGATGAGCAGTAATTTTAAAAAGTATAATATGTTTTTTCTTACTTTTAACACCTGTTATATTTGTGTATAATTATTTCATTAAAAATTCTTGTCATCTTACATATGGAAAACAATGTTGGCTTTTTATCTTTGTGTATTGTTTGAATTAGAAAGCAATATATGAAAGAAAGCTGGACAGAAAGAAGAAAATATTTTAAAATGTTTTTCTTTCAAGAGATAGAAAAAGAATACATAATTTTTGCAAGAGTTTGTTTTTAGAAATAATGATTTTCCAATTTTTATTTTTTTTACAAAATAGTTTTTGTCCAATTGAAAATGAAAACATACCTAAAGCAAAGTCACCAATTTTAGACAAGCATTTTGGAAAAGAGAAGAATGCATGCTTTTTTAAGTAGTGGAAGGAAGGAAATCCTACTCTAAAATACTCTTAATTAATCTTTGATTTACTCCGGTCAGCAATTCCCAAAAGTTACAACTTGAAAGTTTTCCCGAGCCTAATTCAGAGCATACTGAAGTTTATTAAGAGCCACAGCAGCAAAGTGATAGTAGTGGAGACAGGTGCAATGGGATACAAAATCTGAACCTTAATTGAACACCTTTGAAGCATTTCAAGTGATAATCATTACAACATAAACTGCGACATTGCATCTTGAATTAGCTCTGACGCTGTTTCAATAAGTTCAGTAGGCTTTTGGTTTTCTGCACAGAATCTACACTCCTGCAACTGAGTCGTAGGTTGTATATTACCAAAAAAAAAACTCCAAACCATTAAGCAGCTCTGGCTCAGTGATTTCCTAAGCCAAAATTCTTTACAGCCAGTGAGTGTAGTCTAAAGAAGTACTTTAGTACTACAGTGTGTTTGTCTTATTATTACACTCTAGTGTTTATAGCTGTTGGAGATAAAATTCTGGACTAAAAGGACCTTTGAGTTGACCTAAAATAGTTGTTCTTAGCCTAATTAGCTCACTCCTGCATGAAAAACAGGAATAGACTCCTCACACTAAGCATCATCTCCTTCTTTGTGGGCTTTTAAGGGCAGCCAACCTGACTTTATGTGGCTTCTGAGTAGAAAGAAAATTACTAGGTAGAGACATGAGCTTTTCCTTCAGTTCTACTTCATGATTGCAATGTCAGAAGTCAGGGAAATGTGCAAGGAGAAGGGAAGAAGAGAGCACTCTTAGTAAAGAGCATATCCTGAAGTATCTTTTCAATCCCTTTGTGACAGTGACATACAGGAATATTCCAGCCACCAGGGAGAATATGATGATGGCATTGCCACTGTGGATTGCATTTGGGTCACAAATATCCAGTGCCTATGGCCCTTCTCTGTATTAGGAAGCAGGGAAGATAATGCTCCATGAAGCAGCCAAGGTTCATCACTTACTGAATAAACAATAATATATTGATCATTCAGGAAATGTGTCCTGTAGAGCTGCTTGCCCTGGAAAATCAATCCTTGGCTAATCTAGGCATTCTTTTAGCAGAAGAATATACAATAACTCTTAAATTACTTGCATATAATGTTATGTAGTTGGAGCTGGGTGTGGTGTGTTTTTTTTATAATGTGGGACTCTTAGATGTCTATTCCAAGTTCACTGTTTAGTGTTAAAAATTGTGCTAATGCCCTTTTCTTACATCTTCTAAGTTTCTCAAATATTCTGAAGAGGTGGGAAAAGAATTGAGGTTAAGTAGGTTAAAATTTCTCCGTGCTTCCACCATACCATGAAGAGCAGAGAATTGTACATGGCTTCCAGTGGTAAAAAAAAGAGGCTAAGCATAAGAAAAGATTTTGAAAGGTATATAGACTGAAAGATTTAAAAAAGTTATGTAAGGTACTGCAGAAAACTTTCTCTTCTGAAATGGAGCATTCTTCTGCCCTTCATCAAAATTACAGTTTAACTTAAATTAGCAAAGAGAGACAGAGCTGGTGGTTGTGCTGATTTTGGCTGGAATAGGGTTGATTTTCTTCATAGTAGTTGGTATGAAGCTTGTGTTTTGGAGTTGTGCTGGAAACAGTATTGATAACACAGGAGTGTTTTAGTTTTAGTTTGCTGAGCAGCACTTTAAAGTCTTTTCTGCTCCTCGGCCCACCCCACATGATGTACCCAAGGAGCCAGCTGGGACAGGTGACTCCAACTAACCCAATGGATGTTCCATACCAGAAGGTGTCATGCTCACAGATAAAGCTGGGGAGAGAAGAAGGAATGATGGTGTTTGTCTTCCCAAGTTGCTGTTACTGTGATGGAGCCCTGCTGTCCTGGAGATGGCTGAACACCTGCCTGCCCATAGGAAGTGGGGAATGAATTCTTGTTTTGCTTTGCTTTTGTGTGCTTTTACTTCACCTGTTAAACAATCTTTATCTCAACCCATGAGTTTTTTCACTTTGTCTCTCTGGATTTTCTCCTCCATCTCACATGAGGCAGGTGAAGGAGCAGCTTGGGACTTGGTTGCTGACTGGTGTTAAACCATGACAGTGGCTGATTGTACTTTGCAATCATCATTCCAGGGTCTAGAGCAAATTGTTTTGTTAATGAGATAAATGATCAAGTGAACTAGAAAAATATTATATTATTGCAGCCTTGCCCTTTTCCCAGAACTGATTCAAATGAATCTTGGTAGCTTGGGATTTTCATATCAGAAAAGTCCATGAACTGTTATTTAATTTTCTATCAGTATTCTCTCTCATAAGACTTTCAGTGGAGATATATTTGAATCTTGTGCAGCAAAAAATCTGGCAGGAAAGATACAGGCATAATCAAAACTCTGTGGCCTGACACTAATAAAGAGTGCTAAAATCCACTTATCACATAATCCCTCCTAGATTTTGTATCTATGTAGCAAATAGAGTCATTAGCTGCAACTCTAAAGCTATCTTTTTCTACACAATCAATGGAAATGTCGAGAGAGAATAAATGGCATATATTGAAGAGGCTGCAATTGCATTTCAGAGCCATAGAAAAATCCATAACTTAAACATCAAACAGTGAATTTTCAACTGAAATGGTTCTTTGCATTATCTGAAAATTTTAAAGTTGGAAGTACATCAAAAGTCACAGACAGATATCTAAGTGCCTTCTGGAGTAGATTGGGCTCCCTGAAAAAATTCTCAGAACCTGACTTACAGGGAGGATTTGATCATAGAAAATACAGTGCAACAGAACACAGATCAAGGACAGCATGCATGAATATGTACATGAAAACATAAAGTAGGTATACATGAAATGATTTCTGACTGAAAGGTACCTATTCAACAAATGCTTAAATCTTCTTGGATGGAGGTTCTGACTTTGGTTGAAAACATTCCTGTTCTTCATTGTTCTTGTTACAAGAAAACTTTTATTTTCCAATCCTGGACAATGTTCTTACTAGAGGTAACAAAGCTCTACTGCTATAATTGAAAACACTAATATTGTTGTTACTCATGATAGGCATAGACGATGTTTATCACCTTCATCATCACATGGCTACCTGTTAAATATTTGAAAAGAGCAATAAACATCTCACTAGTCCTCATTCTCTAAAGAAAACAATTCCAATTTTTCTTTCTTCTAGGAAATGTTGATAGTCTTTTACTAGCTTTGTTCTCTTAACCTTCTCCAGCTAATCCACATCCTCTCTAGATTGCCCTGTGAAAAATTCAGTGGCTATACATACCAAATATATAAAGAGGTATCTTCCAAGAGATACAGAGGATAGATGGTAGTTTTTATTCCAAGAATGGAATGTTCCCAGATTCATGCATATGACAAGCTGGAATGCAGGCATAGGTGAAGCTGAGCTTGCTCAGCCAAACCAACTATCATTGAACTTCATCAAAATCTGAAGCTCCAGATAAAGCTGACAGACATTCTCAGATGATATATCACTCGCACTATGAATTCAATGTATTCATAGTCAGGTTCTGCTGCACCACACCCTTGTGAAGCTGAGACCTCTGTGCTTTAGAAGGTATGAAGTGTGAAGTAGCTATCATTTCTTTTGAACAGGCTGTTAGCATCAATCAACTGGATTATTGCACTTTGGGCTGCTTGATTGAAGTAGTCATTCTAACAGACAAATACCCTAGGTGGAATGACTGATAATATGCCAATTTTATCACTGGGCTCCTCACAGTCATTGCTTCTCTCATATTTGATATTTTGTGTGAAGTACAACACCTATTTAGTTCAACAGCACAGGCTTCTGCTGCAAAGTGAAAGCTTCGTTTGATACCTCTTGGGAACACCTGGCATTTTGCTTGTAAGTTTATGGGGTAAAAAGGATTTCAGTGCTTGAGAAATATCATTCAGTCAATAAACAATGCTTATTTGAAAAGGCAAAGGAATTAGAACTGTGTCTGTTAAATTTTCTGCATTGGTGTTTTGCTGTATGAACAATGAAGTGCATAAGATAATAAGACTAAGACACACGTTACTAAACCATTACTTTTCATGTAAAATTACTATGGAAGAAAGTTCACCACATACTTTGCCCAAAGGAGTAGAAGGTGTAATGGCATTCAGCAGTTAGCATAATCATTGTGAAGGATATTTGGTATGTGTGATACACACTGAGTGGGGAAAGGACAGATTGGAGCTGAGGCTGGAAGATAGAAGTAGTCTAAATTTAGAAATATGGAGAATGAGTTAGAAGACTGCTGGAAAGATGCTTGCTGTAGGCCAGGAAGCCATCTTCTTCTCTTACGTTCAGTGTAATTTGGATGCTTATGAACCATCATCAGCATCAAACATATACTGTCTCTTAGCTTCTTCATAATTTGATTCTACCTGGTTTTAAAAAGGCAATTTAGCTTTTTTTTCTAGTCAGAATAGTAACCTGAAGAATCAAGAAGATATACTGTGAGCTGGTACCCATCTATAATAATACAGAACAAATAGTGGAAGAGCTTCATACAATCCAAATATTCTTGTAATTTTTATTACCATAAAGAGAAATTAAAAAAAAAGTCATATAGTTGAATAATTTTGTTAGAACAATAAAAGCAAAAGGTCTGGGCGGGCTGAAACACAGTGTTACAAAAGTCTTTTCTGTAATATTAAGAAAGCTTAGATAGATTTTCATTTGGCCGGATGTCAGAACATCCCAATTTACATAAAAATGCATAAGGACAGCTTATTTTCTTAGTTCATCATTGTAGCACAAATAAATGACAAGGTGTGAAGGCATATATTAATGACTAAAGAAAGCCATCCAAGCCTAATAAAGCTGAGGAAATTGCTCTTAGACTGGTCTAGAAATGGTCAAGAAATTATGCAAGTCCTGGCATGCAGTAGAAAGAGGACTAGCTTAGGTCACCTAAACAGTGAACTAGCAGGGTCACCTAGACCTGGTTACCCAGGACCAAGACCAAAGAGTTTTTGAATGCCTCCAAGGAGACTCCATAACCTCAGTGCACAAACTGTTTCAGTGCTGAGTCCCCCTCACAGAAAAAATGTGGTTCCTGATGTTCAGAGGGAACCTCCTATATTTTAGTTTGTATCAGGATCTCTTGGGCCAGGTGATCTCCAGAGGTCCCTTCCAACTTCACTCAGTCTGTGATTCTATGGCATGCAGAAAGTACGTAATTTACCATGGTGCCAAACATGAGAAGGACAGAAAGTAAAAGCTGATCCATGTATAATCCATGTATAGCATTATGTCCAGGGAAGAATAGATTTTTATCCCAGGTCATACCATTATTGAACTATTCAAACATGATGAAATTGGCAAGAATGTCAGTAGTTTTGGTTAAAGAAAAATGAAAGAAGCACCAGACTCTGCTGACAATTAGATGAAGTAATTTTAAACACTTGACAGTAAAATAGATTATACCCTGAGAGATGTACCAGGTTGTGGCATCTGACAGTCACTGCTAAAATTGAACATGAGGAAGTATAAGAAGTTGTCAAATTCGTTGGACAATTGTTTTCACAGCAGACAATCTCAGGATCAGTTTGGAGCTGTACTCCTGTCACAGCTGATGTTTAGTAAGATCAACCTGCAGTGGGCTGTTGGCCAGATCTACCAACACTTGCAGGTCTGACTTAATCTCCTGTGCATTCACAATTTTATTACAAGCCCTTCAGAAGACAGTGGAATGCCCTTTGACTCACACAGCAGAGATCACTGAAGCCGGTACTTCACTAGTAAAAGTGGAAAAGTTAATTCATGTGCCATATTTCCCCAAGACACTTATCCTAGAAATGTCCAACTTCAAACTTTTGGGAACAACAACAACAACAACAACAACAAAAGAAAGAAAAAGAAAAGAAGTGACCTGGAACTAGAATACGAAAAAGATACAATTGGATCCAGAGGCAGGAGGAAGAAGGAAGATACTTTTAGTAACAAAGAGCTTTAACGGTGCATGGTGTACAGCTTTCCATAAGCTTACAATATTGGAATTCCACCACTCTCCTATCAAGGAGATTTAGACATTTTCATGGTTTGTTTTTGGGGTTGAGGGTTTTTTTTGTCAGTTTTATTGTTTTTCCTACCGGCACGTGGACTAGACAAATCACTGCAGCAAGTGACATGATGTTATATAGCATTTTGAGGTTTGAGGTCTGTGCCCACTGTTTCTGTTCCCGGCTACCTGTGTTTTAAAAACATTTTCTTGTTAGTCAGTGCAAGTGTGGTTAATTTGGGGGGCAAGTCTTGATGGAGGAATATAAATTACTTGCAGCATTGAAAGTCTAAATTCCTTTGAGAGGGAAAATTGAACCAGAGTGATGAATTCCTGGAGAGAATTTACAATTAAAAATTAACTCTTCAGTCTTCAGTTGTACAGGAAGAGCCTTGTGAGTGAGGTCCCTGTAGCAAAGCCTTAGAATTTTCCAGAGCAATGCCCCAAATGATTGAAGAAACTGTAAAGCTTCTCTTTCAGTGAAAAGCAAGTGTAGGCACAAATGTTGTAACTATTATGCCTTTAAGGATTAAGTAGAAAAGAAAGGAATTAATTGTTCAAACACATGATCATACTCTACTTGAGATTTGTCTCATGGTTTTTTGCCCATACTTTGCAGAGGTGGAAGAGGTGCTGGCCTAATTGCAAGGGTGTCAGAATAGACTGCAGCAATAAAGTACATGTATATCCCAAATCTGTGATAATATAGATGCTTCTATAATGCTGTTTGTGGAACTTTATTTGCCAAAATATATATAATATTATAGATATATAATGACTTTGCATATTTTCATATCAGTTCACAGTTGATGTTAAAATTCATTAAATTTATTTTTGTTTTTACCTGCCTCTTCCATGTTTCTAACAATTGTTTTTCTGTTTTCCTGTTTGTTTATGTTCATTTTATGTTGTTCACATCCATGCCTTATTTCTCCTCCTTTATATTCTGCTTACATATTGTGATTTCCCTGGAATTTAAGGAAATATGATCAGCATTCATCGTCACCCCTAGATCAGTCTGTTAGAAAGCATATTGGTGAAGAATAGCTGCTGAATTCCCAGCACCAGATGTTCTGTCAGACTGCTCACAGTTAAATGAGAACTGTGCAAAAGTATATTGCTCAGTCATCTTCATGATCTAACAACATCTGGTTCATTTGCAGGTGACCTCTGTCCCAGCAGCATTATATTAAATTCTGTGTACTGCATTGTAAAGGGAACTGATTTATTTTTTATCAGGCTGTGAGGAAAAATAGCTTCTTTTGTCAGTAAATCAGTCTACTACTAGCTGTTGAAGGAAAAGGACTATAAGTGAATGAGTTTATTTGCTACTGTTGGAATTCCTAACTTTCAGATAATCCAGAAATTTCAATGGCTGTTTTCTGTCTAACCAAAGTATTTCCCCTGCACAAATGTTAAAAAAACAAACAAAGGCAAGCAAGTAAACAAAAAAAACCCCACCCCCTACAAAAGGAAAAAACAAAAAGCAACCAATACCCCCAGAAATTAGATGCACGAGTTTGCTTTCATTAATTTATTACTTCTGGAAATACAGTTACAAGCTGTTAATCTCTTGATTGTAAAATTTCATAGTGCAGGAATTTAGAAGGTTATGTTTTTGGAAGATCAGATAGCAGAATGCCAAGCTGGGACAAAATTTATCTGCAGTGCAGTACTTTGATTGAGTGATATGATACTGCCTTGTCCTACACAATATTGTTAAAGGCAAAACAGCATTGCTGCTAAATCCCATGCTTCACTGGGATATGCACAGATGATTCCACTGCTGGCAATCTGAGGCACCTTAAATTTCCAAACTTTGTGGTGCAGAATGGAGGGTTGAGTGAAGATCCCCAGATCAGTTCTGTTCTCAGCATAATGTCTTCTCAAATATGAATTTTGTTCATCAGTTAATTGCTTCTTAACTCCCTAGGTCCCATAGCTGATGTTCTCTCTCATGTATCATTACAGAAGGGAACTTTCTTGCCATTGCTCATGTGGCTGCCACCTCAGACCCAGGCAGTACAATGTCTTCTTGGTCTGCAAATCAGTGAGGAGAGCAGTGGGAGCTGCAAGGCCCTGGAATTGTCATGAGGGAGCTGTCTGGCTCCAGTGGGATGTGCATTCCTGCAAGTGTGGAAAAAAAATCTGCTGTGAGGTCTGATAGAAGATGTTATAGCCTCAACATCTGCTGAGAATGGAGACTACTAAAACATCCTGTGGCAGGCAATCTAAAAAATCATCCAAAACCGTATTACATTGTCCTTTCTTTGACAACAGCTGAAAAAATCTAAAATTTGCATACAAGATTGATTTTTTAATCACGGATATGTGGCTCATCCAATTTTTTTCTTTCCTTGCCTTCTCTTGTGTTTATCATGATGTAAAGGCTTTATTCAGAGATCTGGAGATTCAGATCCAGAGATTTGATGGGAACACAATGAAATTCATTTTTGCTTGTTCATCTGTAGACTGACTCTGATTTAATTTGATTTGCCTAATAAAAATCTATGAATCTTCTAGATTAGTAGAACACAAAGTAGCTGTATGAAGGGATGTGCTGCTTCTTAATATTGAAACAAAATTTTATCAGTCTGTTTATTATAGAGCTTACTGTGGTATCCTTCCTATTTCTCTTAATAGGTCTGTTCAAACACACAGAGCTACCAGAGGTAACACAGTCTTATCAACTAAGCACTGCCAAAACAATCCAATGAAATCTTGTATTGGAAATCAAATTCTATAATTGGTTACGCTGGTACAATTATACAGATGAGGTTTCCATTAACTGCAGTGAGAGCTGCATCCGTGAGACCGGTACCAACTTAGGGGCTGTGAGTATTACTTGGATATATAAGCCCTATTGAAATACAAGTTCTATGGAAATATAAGCTATAATATCTTCTTTTGCTGGCAGAAATCTGGTGTAAATATAAGCTGCATTTGGCCAGCAGGTTAGTCACTGTTGACACAGGCATCTCCTTGTTGGTCATCTGGGTTAACAGGGAAAGAAATCCTCAGCCTAGTCCTGCTCCTCATTGTGCATCTGTAAGAACATTTTGTTGATACTGTCTTTCTATTAGTCCAGTCTGTAATGGTGTGGTTGGAACAACTCTGATAGATGTTTTTCCTTCAGTTGAAACACAAAATACAATTGGCTTCTGTGTAATTAAGCCTTTCAACTCTGCAGTGAGTATTGACTGCACAGCAGTGCTTGACATTGTTGCTTCACATACAGAACCTAATATGAGATGTATAGTTTCTGCCTCATTTAAGGCACTCTCAGATCAGTGTTGTTAAAGATATTCCTCCCAAACAATCAATCTAAAATACTCTCAAAGTCCTTATGGACATCTTCACAGCAACATGATGCACCTACTGCAAATGAATTCACAAATACCACAATGAAAATATTTGTTTTTCTTCTCTGCTTCCTAGAATTGGTATCAATTATATCAAAAGCCCTTTTTACATGAAAAGAGAGAGAAGAATTTGGATGTCTGTAGTGCTGAATGCCTGTGGTTAATAGCTTTAGAAAAAGCTGACGTATCTAGATACATATGCCAGCATTGACCTTGACAAAAGAGTAGGCTTTAATTCTTAATAATAGACAAAGGGCACACTGAAACAATGTGTTACAAAAAATCTCTGAGCTATTGTTTGGCATATTTTAGACAAAGAACTTGGTTTAAGTCAAGACTAAGCCTAGAAATGCTCTCCAGTGGATATAATGTATGTCCCCATTTAGGTACTTTTTTTCCTATCATCTCCAGTTGTTTTGGCATGGTTAGGGCCATAGATGGGATTTTTTTTGTTAATGATAATGTGTCTGAGTCCTGTAATCTGTTTCCAGGCTGAGTTTCACATTCTGCAATAAAATAGTCTGTCAATCAGACTGTCCCTCAGCCAGGGCTATCACTTATTCCCCATCAGCCACCAAGCTCTTAAACTAGGATGCTACGTGCAGGATCCCTGCTATATCCTACTCCTCTGAGAAAGAAGCTTCACAGCAATCATAGAGATGTATTTGTGTTCACCACAGTTAAATCCCCATCTAGAGACACGTCTTTGGTGAAATTGGGCAGTATTCTTTTCTGCATTCCACCCCATGCACCTCACTTTGTAGCACAGAAGAGCTGGGCAGCTTGTATGTGGGAAGATAAATGTGAGCACTATTGACTTTTGGAGCAGATGAATTGCACTGTTGTTGGTAGTGCTTTTTCTGTCTTGAGTAAGACCAGCTGTGGATAAGCATGCCTTTGTTTTGAGGCTGTTCGTAACTCTGGTTCCTGTGTACTTCGATTGCTCTGAAGAAATTTGCTCTACTGGGTTATATATCTAAGCTGGGATACTTGACTTGTGTTTATCTCTTCACAATGGAATATTAGCAGGAGAGTTGTCCTGTGAATTTTGCTGAGAGCAATGCATGTGCATATGTAAAGGCATCCTTGTAAGATTGTTTTCATCTCTTTCCTCTGGGTTCATTTTTATATTTTTAGTTCATTCCCAAGAAGTGTGTTTGTTCAATTTCTGCTTGATTTCTTTTTATCTTTATCCTTTCTGATATTACTATGTTCTTTGCTAGGGATAGGCCACTCATCTGCCTTTTGCATGAGAGCATTCCTTCTAGATTTTTTTCCAACAATATAGTTTTTATCCCCAAGAAGCTGCTAGTGACTGCAACTAGATTTCTTTTAGCCAAATTTTTTCTGATTTTTTTTTTCAGTTTTCTTTTAACATTGACCTATTTTTTGTCTAATATTAGACTTTATGGTTCATTGAAATATATTACTATCATTGAATTTCTTCTTTGTTTTCCCGAGGATTTAATAATTCTAGGAACTAATGGTTTTTCATTAGCTCTTCTGGCTATATTCCTTTCTCTTTAAAAACTCAGCAGTTGTGTTCTGCTTTATGTGGCTCCTCAGTCAAGAATAATCTAGATATATTTCCTCATTACTGACCTATCTGTTTTGAAAAGCAAGAGATTTATTTTAATTACTCCTTTTTCGTAAGTAGTTATTCATAATTTCTTTGCATTTCTTTGGGACAACCCAATCACTATCTACTCTACTGTCCTGAAATACTTTTTCCTATGTAGGTTTGTTATTTCAGTGGCAAGGAAGGTTGCAGAACAGAAAACAATACTTTAGAGTTCTCCAGACCTCTGCTGAGATTTATGTCTCTTTTACATAAAATACTGCGGCAGTCATTAATTAATTTTTACTTTGCTGTTGTGCTTTTCTTCTCTATTTGATGATGTGCTTAGTGATTCAGAGTAAGAGAATGGATACCCAAGTTTGAAAACAAAACCTAAGCGCACACACGCAAGCACATTGTTTCTTCAGTCTTAACTCTCTTCTCCAGAGGGCAAAACATCTGATTTGAGATGCTACAGTCTTTCTGAGCTGAAGAAAACACATATTAAGAGTTCAGCAAAGCCAATAGTTCCTAGTATTGTGTAGGTGTTTCTGAGGGGAAAGCACACAGACAATCATGGCATGCTCTGGTTCAGCAGAAGCTGGGGACACATTCCCTGCACATCTCTTCTGAACATATGTATGCTTTGAAATCTGGGCAGCAGTCTGGGGCTATCTCTGCTTTGGTTCTTGTGTGTGTGTGTCTGAGTTATTGAAGTGGACATGAAAGGATTTCAAGGTGTGTAGGTGTGATTTGGAAGTTCTCTTACTGATAAATTTCATACCTTGCTCTTGAAAAGCGGCTGCTTTCATTGAAACTTTTTTTTGGCTTTAGCTTTTGAAGTACAGCTCTAAACACTCTACTTAAATATTCTCAGAAAAGTGGTTGTTAAAAAACTGCTTCAGAATGGAATCAAACCCTTCCAGGTGTCTTTGACTGCTTTGAGTGTTATTGTTAGTACTGTTTTACTTAAGGCAATAAGTACTTATTGCTATCTGCCTGAGTGGCCTTCTCAGAATAGCCATTTTCCCTTGTCATTGTTAGAAATTGCTCTCTTGCTCTTGCTATAGAATGGGGTAAGGTTTGTTGGGATTTCTTTACTTGTTTCGAGTGTAAAGGTAATGAAAGAGTAAAAAAGGCGTGGAGTGAAAAATATTTGTTTTCTGAAACCAGTATCTTTCCTGAAATAATAGTTTCAATGAAACTCACTTTACCAATTTCTAGAACTAAATTTAAATAATAATACTATGAGAAAAGCTGTTCATCTGGAGATTAGAAAAGTTGTCTGAGTTGTGTGGAAATCCAGGACTGTATAAGTGCATTGTCTGATTTAAAATATGTATTTCCCATCTACAAAGAGAGTGCATTTATTTCTTGGAAATGCTTCCTAACTGAAAACATTGGTCTTATTTGTATGACATTTTTTAATTTCAGCTTCCAAAGAACTTCAATGCCAGACAAGTTTCACAATTCCTGTTGTTTTGGGAGAGACAATTAAAAAACCAAGCAGACAGCATGCCTTGCTACACAGTACAGGACATAGGACTGAAGCCAATATCTCTTAGATATCCACTCATCTCCCTAAATATCCCCAATTCTTTCAATTCTTTCTATACATAGTAATATTAAAAGGTTCTTCAGCTGGAAATCAACTCATTATTCAGTGATATCATTCATGAGCAGGCATGTTAGTAGGGCATGTCTTGCTTAGGATGATTTCTGTTACGTCTCATGGCAAGCAGGATGCTTGAGTTGAAGATAAAATGTATGTATGGAAGGCAAGATTCCTGAGATGTAGTTCTGACTGTTGTACTACTTCAGTTTTGTGTGAACCTTGGTGTGTCGGTTTCAACAGTTCTGATGAATAAACTGTAAACAAGGTCTGGCTCAATCGGTGCTGTGGGGCTGAAAACAAAATAGCTGTCTAATGTGAAAAACTTGTCTTGCAAAAATAGTTACTATGACAGAGCAAGCAATGCCAGAGTTCTGTTCCTAGACTTGTTGTGAGACATTGGGAAACTCAGATGTAATCACTGTCCTGCCTCAAAGGGATAACTATGTGAGGATAAATATATTAAGACTTAAATGGTCTGTGATGGTAGAAATGGTTGGCCATGGAAAGTCTACATGGAATTTGATACTAACCCTTTTGTCAGCTGTTGAATTTGATTAAACAAATATAAATTTGCTCAGGGTAAAAAATTTCAATTCTAATGTATCTTTCAATTAAAAAAAAAGAAAAAGTGACTGTACCTCATGTTTATAGATTAAATCTCAAAAACATGCTCAAAGTAGCTTAGATGTTTAAATGTAAATATATGCTTTTTTAAAATCACTTTCCCCCCCATTGCATTTTTTGGAGCTAACTCAGATATATTTTACTGCTTCAGTTTGGTAATCTTCTACTAGCTGTGTTGTCATCCAAAGGTAAAATCAAAATATTTTTATAACCCTTAAACCAGGAAAAGAACATTTATACAACAAAGCAAGGTTAAAACTGATCCATTGCTAAATAAGATAGAAATAATTGAATGTCAGTAATTTCTGAAATTTCTTGGCAGAGTTTGAGAACACTTTTGGCATGGTTGTATGTTAACTACTGTGGAATTAGTCCCTGGTGCAAACCTAGACTATTCCAATATCTGACAAAAAAGAGAGAATTAGTTTTATTTACTTCATTTATCTCAACAGTTCCCCAGTCTGAAAAGCATCCCAAGGACCGCTCTTTGATTTAAATATTTACTTATTAGAAAGCTTGAATTAATAAGAAAAACTGGAGAGCTACTGAATTTCTGGATGCTAGATTTAGCTCTGAAGTTCAGGTTATAACATATGCTCTCGAATGCCAGCTTTTCTCTTTTAGGGGCTGATTTTACTGTTTGGGATATTTAGACTCTTATTCTCCTTGGTTGGGTGATATTCTTGGAAAAATGATACAAGAAACCATCTGTGTGTGACAAAGGACAAGACATGGTAAAGTTCCCTGCTTTCTCCTCTAGCAGCCACACTTCCATTGCTAGATGTGCTTCTGATGGCTGAGGTTTTGTATGAAGCACCTCCTCACCCTCTTCAGAGGGTAACAGCTGCCAGGGGTGACTGTGCTTAGGACAGAGACTAAGTGGAAGTAAAGTTAGGTTAAAGAGGAGCTAAAGGGATGGGTGAAGTTTCTTTTCCTTCTAAGACAGCTAAACTGGAGAGTGAGGAATTATTGGTTTGAAATGAATGCTCATTAAAAGAAATGGAGCCACAGCTTTCCTCCAACTTTCTGGTTTCTGAAGATAACTATGGATTACTCTTCTCATAAATTATTGGAATATGAGGACAATGAACTAGAGGAAAACAAACTAACAACTTTGTACTTGAAAGTGGCTGAGATTGTGGAGCTTGGACACCTGGAAGGCACTCATTGAATCTCCCTCCTTTGCTGGAGGGAGTCCAGCAATAAGAATAAAATACAGAACAGCATCTCTTGGTATTTGCCTTCATTGTAGTTGTTTCAACTCCATGTTGTGGACACGCAAACAGTTCCAAGGTGAATTATTATAATAAAAAGTAATATTTACCAAATTATAATTTTAAGAAGCTAGGCTTAATAGAAATAGCTGGATCACTATTCAATTTAAAGACAATAGATGCAGCTACATGAACTTGGCAATGCTGACTGTAGGTGATGTCCCCTGATCTTACAGCTCGGACTTGTAATAGAAGACATGTGTTTTTTATTATGTTGGGTGTATTTTAGCTACCTAACTCTTTCTACTGTTTCCAGTGGTAAAAGTATTGCTTTTACGCACAAACCAGTTTCAATAGGCATGTCTCTACTGAGCAATGAATGTTGATCTCCAGGGAACTGGAAATGAGCTTTACCAACACTGTAACAGTGCTTTGTCTGTCTGCTGAATGCTGAAGATAATTGCCTCCTTTCTCTGGACAAGGACAGCTTTCTTTAGTCCTAGATCGCTTTTTTGCTGTTTTCTGCACCTGCTGTGTTTTCCTCTGATTTACCCCTTAAACTGTGCCCTTGATTTATGACAGTGTAACGCAGTGACCCTTCTGCAAAGGGCAGGGGAGTGTACAATAGTCCAGTCATTATTATATTTCATAATGAGAGAAATTTGTAAGGAAGTCAAATCAGGACCACATCATACTATTGGATAAAGATGTATAGTTCTTGCACATTCAGCCCAATTATTACACACTGATGGGATCTTTTCAGGTTATCCTGTCTCATGGCCTCAGGTGTGTTCTTGATCCATAGGGAGCAGTGACAGTTTTCTTATTATTATAATTTTTTGACAGGATGTTTTTTTGAAGAGATCTTATGGAGCACTTTGAAAATGCCTAACACATCCCATGTGTGGTATTAATTTTTGCAACATGTGTATAACGCAAACAAGCATGCTTCCCAGTAATTCTAGAGATTTCTAACCTGCCTGTGTATGGATAAACATTGTAGAAATTATCTGTCTGTATAAATGTATTTGTATATAGGGAGAGAAGAATAAGGCTCTTGAGTAAACTTAGATAAGGTAATAGAAATCCATTTAAATAAGAATGTACCCTCTGTTGCCAGTAGTCTGCTGAACATTCTGGTATCATTCCTCAGCCATTAGGTCATATTTAAGCAAGGTGCTGAACGACTTTGATGTCACTGCTTTTTTTTGGCAGCTTAACTAACTGAGAAAACCAAATAAGTTAATTGTAAGTTCCTCCACAGTAGAGATGGAACAAAATTAAACATCACAAATCTCATAACTCTTTCCAGTATCCCTTGTGCCTCCACACTGTAATTGCTGAGCTAAGGCTCCGTGTCCCATATGAAAAAGGGACTGCATGAGATCAGTCTAACACATTCCTGCTTGTTTTAAATGAAAAACCTTAAAGTATGTTTGTTTGGAATCTCTATTTGTACAGTGTGAAGAGGCCTGAACTTTGCACATCCCAGTACTCAACATAAATTCTATCCATTTAAAAATCATGGTAAAGAAAAAAAGTTTACAACTGCTGACCAAAATGCTTATAGTTGCCTTGAAAATTCCTGGGTTTTCCCCACTCTACCATCTTGAGGTCACAGAGGAGGAAAGGCAGATGTGAACAGTTTATCTGCCACAGATTGCTTTAACACTGTGGGCTTTTTCCAGCAGAGACCTGTTTGCCATGAGAAGGGCACATACCACAATGGGAAACCTGCTCTGCTTGAGGACTTTCAGAGCCTTCGCAACTCACTTAAATTCTCATATCCCCTCCAGAGTCTTCTAGACTGAGGAGCTGGCCTCCTCGGTTTGATTCAAGCTGGGCATCACCTTTTTCCCATGGCATGGAGAGTGAGTTTCTCACTTGCAAGTGTGTGAGGAATTCAAGAATGAAAGAGATATCACTTCTGCTGGGTTTGACCCTTGTCTGTTCTCAGTGCTGAGCGTCTTCCTATTTTAAAGGAGCAGAGAAGAGTGTCAGAGTAGAAACAAGAGAAGCTGCCTGAAAGGAGAGTGATGTAGCTAAGTATGTTTGTCTTAATCTGTGGGGTATTTTTGCTATAGAATTCACATCTCTGATGGAACATAGTGGAATGCAACTACTGGACAGGCTTGGTTTTTTTATGTCTTATAACACGTGGCCTGAGGCAGCATTGCTGTTTCTTGCTATGCAAGAATCACAGCCATAAATCACTGTCAAAACAAAAATGAATAAGCAGACATGCTTTGAGAGGTTAGCTGTTAACACTTGGGCCCTTCTTAACTTGTCTTCTCTGAGTTAATTAAACAGCTACTAGAGGCCTATTCTCTTTGGCCCTAACTTAATTTTCCATGACACTGACTGCCATGATATGCATTGACATTCCCAGAGACTGAACCAAGGATATTCTATTCAAAAACATTAAATAATTGCAGCTAGAACTAAGGAACCAGTGTTACCAAATTTCTGCTAGAAATAGTGTCTGTGTTTGGTGATTCTGGTCCCACAAAGAGTGATCTGCATTATGCTCAAGAGGTGAAATTAGAATTCTCTACAAATTTAAGGGAAAGCATGGATCTTTCAGGGTAAATACTTCCATGAATTAAGCTGTACTACTTAGTTCCTATTTGGTTTTAGATCTTAGATATTTGGTTTGGATCCATCTTATTTAAACTGAAACTGTTTAAATAAGCAAATATCCTTTTTTTTTGCACATTTGAGTAGTTAAAAAAGATTGTTTCAGTAGGTCATGTCCAGCAGACTTTATGAAAGCCTCATGAATCCAAATTTTTGTTGTGAATCTGTCAAAACTCCATGGTGCTCTGAGTTGCAACAAAGAATGACTTTGATCAATTAAAAAAAAAGACAAATAGATAATTGATCATTATTTTTGTATATGATCTTTTTCATTAATTCAAGGTTCAGTGCAAATAACATGTCTCCAAGGAAGCCAAAATTATTTATATGATTATACGTTGGATTTATTTTTTTCTGATATGCTTAGGAAGCTATCCATTAAAAGGCATTTTCAGAATAGAAAGTTTAAAAGGCTGACTGCATGACCACTGAATATGATCACATCCTGTTATTATAAATATTTTTAGTCCATATAAAAACCTTTTTTTACTTATATATAGATATAAATATATATTTATATTTTATATCCCAAGTTAAAAGTAATTTATATATTTAACTTCTAGCATTTTCTTTATCTAAAGTTGATACCCTAACAAAAGCAGCAAGGTAGTCTCTGTGTCTTAAATTCTACTTCTTTGTAATGTTTATATCTTTTTTATGAAACAGCCCAGAAAAGACTGGACAAATCTGAAGAGCTCATGCCATTGGTCACACAGATGGGCTAAGAATATTATGCAGACAAATTACATGCTGTCTGCTTAGGTCGGGCACCAGATTGCACATTAAGGATAGACAATCTGATAATGATTTAGGGTGCATTTATGGGCAGACAGGAGCAGAAGTTCTGGCCAAAATTGTTCACACTGAGTTGAAATAGTACCAGTGGATGGTAATTTATTGCCTAAAACCCACAGAACTGAGCTGCAGCTGGACAGGCTACCCAGCCCACCATGCCAGAAGTGGACAGCTGTATAAAAGCCATATAAAAATGCTGAAATATACTCTGAGGATGCTTTGTGTTGGCTCTTCTCCATAGTGAGAATATGTGTGCATTTGTGAAGGACATGCAATAAGCGTGCCACATCACACTAAAGTTTATATTTGTACTTCTTGCCACTTTTCACTTTTATCTTTATTTCTTTTTCTGTAAAGTAAACACTAGCACTGATGCTGATGTTTGCATTCTAAGCCAGGGGACAATTTTTTTGTTGTTTGATTTTACATCCAAGGAAAATACTGCCTCTTAAACACAGATGGCAAAAAAATGGGGGAGCATACCACTATCAAGCCTTAAATACAGCTCTAGCTCTTATTCCAACTCTGGAGCACTCAATATACCGCACTTGAGAAAGTTTGCAATGGAGGTTGCAATGAAATAAGTAATTAAGTTGAGCAAGAACTGTTCTTCGGCTCACTTACTTTAAATTAGTAAATACCCTTATTTCTGTTTTCTCTGGTTATTTCACTGTTATCCCGACTGAGAAACAGAGATATGGTATTTTATGTTGTGTATTTCTAAAGCTTATAAGACCTTCACACTATATGTCCTGATTTATGCATCACTATTAAATATGAATAGTTATTAAAGTCCTTTTTGGTGTTGAAACCAAAGTAATTAATTAAGTCATTATCTCAGAATGCTTCACACTGCTAATTTTGCTACCATTATCTATTAGCTTTTGCTAGCAGCATGCATTTAAAAAGATTGCTCAAAATGAATTCTGAAGGTGTTTCCCAAGCATGTACTCTGTACTGGGGACAGAAGACAGCTTTGGAACTGCATTTCCTTTTTACAAGCTCTCTTCAAAAAGAAACATGAAACTGGTAGAAATATTTTGATTTATGTACTGTGACAGAAATGGGAGGCCTTTGAACAGTTGTGACCTGCAATAGGAATGCTGAGGCACTGAACTGTGCCAGGATCAGTAATGGATCCATGGTTGTGTTCTTCTATTTATTAATGAAAGCAAAATAAATTAGTTTGGTTAGTGTGGTCTTCTAAGACTTTTACTATACAAAATAACTAATAGTCAGCAATTCCAGAATTTCAGAAATTACTTATACAGCAATAATGCATACAAAGCTCTGAGTAACTTAGGATCCCTATGGTAATATACTTTCATCTTCCCTGTTCAGATGACAACCTAAATAAGCATAAACATACAAATTTTTCCCCCTTTTATACTGTCCCATTGGTATAATTGGAAATATTTTAAAATACTTTATATGCAAAGACATTTAAAAATCCCTATACATCAAACAGGTATTGACATCATAGTCAGGCTGGAGGGATTAAAACAATGAAATAATGAAAGTAAAAAACCCAAAAACTTGTTGTCATCCAGAGGGTTGTGACTATCCTATGTAAAGATTCACTTTTCTAGACCTATTGTGTCTGTCTGAATTCTCAAAGCATCCAATGTTATTTAGATAAGAGGTCTGAACTAACACTGCTTCTTTTGTTTCTAAGGCTGTATTCAGATTCTCCACTGGAGAAGTCACCCCATGTCAAGCTCTGAGTTACTGTGGCAAGGCTGCCTCTTTCAGGCAAATTTAGTTGTTTTCTCTACAACTAGTGGAATGTAGGCGTGATGCTGAGACCACAAGAATCCTCGCCTCTATATTTGTGCCAAGATTCTTTAAAGTCTGGTCATACAATTAAAAATGATTAGTCCTGTTGTGGTTTCCACCTGCCTGCTGAAGGGTGGTGATCACCAGTGTTAGACGTCTTCAGCTGAGAAGTAAATTGCCTCAGTTTCATGACTATCAAGCACTAAACTGTTACAGTGACAGACAAAAACATCACTTTTGTATATATAGCCTTACCCAAGCTCTTCTTTTTCCACATTGTATTTTTTTCATTAGAAACAATATTTTTAAGCAGAGCACAAAATAACTGCTTATTTTTCAAAGTAGCGCATCCTTCTCAGGTTTTTTTAAAGCACTGATAGATTTATTTTTAAATATAAAAGGTAACAATTGCAGAGTTCCTTCAATGCATAATATGAACCAGGTAAGCTGTAAGAAAGCCAGGAGACACTCTTGGTAGCTTTGTGACTAGGAATTTAGAACACTAAGTGTCATATGAATTGCTTCTCTAAATAAATCCTATCTTTATGGATAAGGCAAACAGAAGGTGACATTTAGGCTGACCTTCCAAGAAAACCAGTTTTGGTTTTATTAGTTCAACAAGAGCTATGGATGTTTATCAGAGCATCTACTAAATTTACCCTGGTTTTGAAGTTTGATACAACAAATTAATGCTCAGTCCATGAATATGAATTATTAATAGGTTTTTAAAAATAAAAAGGAAATTTTGACCTGTCATGGGTGGGTGAAGCCTGTAAATCTCTGACCTATGCTTCATCTGTGTATCCAAGAAAGTATTATTGTAAGTCTAATGGCATTAACTCAGTTTAGAGTTGGTGATTTGGTCACTTTATTTCGTATTGGTGTAAAATTTGCAGATTGTGACAGCTCTCAAAGCTGCATAAAAATTAATCACTGCTCTGGAGATTCACACAGCTACTTGTACACTTCTGAGTCACAGTAACTAAGCCTGTTAATAAATGAATGGTAAACATTTTTTTCCAAAATGTCTGTTTAGAAAGGAAGAAGCCCTTCTGATGGCAATAATAACATCCTAGTCACCTTATAAACAAAATCACAGTCTAACACTGTAAAGCTTCCCATATTTTATATAGAGTCATGTGTGAGCTAAATCCACTTAGTTCTGCAACCCTCTGAATTGCTTTATTTACAGCAAATGTATTCATGAGATTCAAGTGTCTGAAACATTTCTCTGTGTGTGTTCTCTTGGCTGTCCATAGACCTACTGAAAATCACATGGATCCTAAAGAGAGTGAGTGAGTAAGTATAATAAAATAGTTTGGGCTGGAAGAGACTGTAAAGACCATCTTTTTCTAACCCCCTGCTATGGGCAGGGACACCTTCCACTAGACCAGGTTGCTCAGAGCCCATCCAACCTGGCCTTGAACAGTTCCAGGGATGAGGCATCCACAGCTTCTCTGACCAACATATGCCAGTGCCTCACCAACCTCACGGTGAAAAGTTTCTTTCTAATATCAAATATAAACATACCCTCTTTCACATCAAAGCCATTCTCCTTTGTCCCATACACCCTCTCCAGCTTGCTTGTAGGACTCTTTATGTACTGGAAGGATCCTCGAATGTCTCCCAGGAACCTTCCCTTCTCCAGGCTGAACCCCAGCACTCTCAGCATCTCTTCACAGGAGAGATACTCCAGACCTCTGAGCATCTTTGTGCCCTCCTCTGGACTTGCTCAACCAGGTCCATGTCCTTCTTATGATGCAGACCCCAGAGCTGAATGCAGTATGGGAAAGCTTGAGACAGCTAAATAAGTTACTGTCTGGAGTTTTCCTGTCCCTTCTGCACTGAGGATGGAGCTGTTCATAAATTATTTGACACTCTAAGTACATTAGAGGTAAATTCACTCTTAATTCATGAGGCTAATGAGTCAATGGGCCACCTCACTGATGGAAGGGACAATGCAGCTGGAAGCACTGATCTGGTCAGGGCAGTTCTGTTGTTCTTGCTTTCACTTATTAAGCTGGAACACAAAGAGTAATTCAACAGGGTAGTATAGGGTTTATCATCGTACAAGCACACAGTCTCAGTCTTTGTCCTGTTTCATCCTTGGGACTGTAACCCTTCTAATCTCACAATCATCATAGCCCAGTGAGTCTGATAACCTGAGTGATTAAAATTTAAAAACCAATTCCCATATCCTTTAGAAAATTTAATCATCCTGTATTGAAAACTGCATCCTAATAGGCTCATGTTGATTTTATGCTTGTTTATTGGGTTTTTTTAAACTTCATTTTACCACTGTAGGTTTAGACATTCTATAAGAAAAAAAAGAGAAAGGGGGTGGGGAGGGAATGAGGACGAAAAAAATACACATATTCCTAAAAATTCTGTAGTTTACACAGAAATGGACTGGATTTCAAGGTTGCAATCATTTTTGCTGCTTGATTTATTCATTAAGAGCAACAGCCTTCTCTTCCATTGTGTCCTGAATGAATTCTATCTTGAAAAATCTCAAGATTCCACAAACATCTGAAATTAGCAGAAAAGACCAGGACAAGAGTAGGGAAAATAATGAGGACAGTTGATCAGTTGATTTATTTCTGCTGAGCATCTGCTGCAGAAAATGATCAACACTTACTCCCCTTTCCTATGAGAAAGGCCTCTGTTGATTCCTATGTGAACAGTAATTCTTAAAGTACTTTTCCTGGGTAGGGACTGCTTAGCTTTGCTTCTGGTTTTCCTCAGTTCAGAGCAGGACTTTACAGCAGCTGAGAAATGGTGGAGAACCATCTTGGTTGGGGTGAGTGCAGAGTATGAAAAGAAAATACACCTGCTGCACCAGAAACATACCCTTATGCTCCCTGAAGGGCAGCTGGTCAGCTTCCAGCTCCCAAGCCACTGCACACCTAATGGGATAACACACTGCCTTTGTTACTGAAGCAACACAGTTATTCATATGGGTCAGAAAGCATCTGCCCTGACTCTCTCTGCTAAAATTCCAAAGCATCTAGTCTGGGATATGTTTGTTAGCTTCTCCTTCGCAAGAGGTTCATGATGGATTTACTGGTATGCTGAATGTTTTTATTTATCCTTTGGGATTAGCTAAAATTTATCTCAAACACAAGTTTGAACATAACTGGCCAGATCTCTGAAGGACACATGCCTTCTGTTACCTCAATTAATGTGAATGCATGCTAATCAATGTTTTGGTAGCACGTCCTAGTTCTCCAATTTTAAGGCGAAGCACAGAGTTATCTTTGCAATGCTGTCTGACAGGCCCTTTCAGCTGATCAACTCAATGTGTCTATTCTGGAGTGAGAGCTTTGTGGTTTTTGGTTTTTGTTTCCTTTTTTTTTACGGCCCTTAGTGGCTGGACCTTAAGAATAAGGACTAAGGGTGGCAAAAATGGAAGATTGCGCAATTATTATATGACAAATATGACAAGTTCCAACTTCAGAGGGCTTCAAAAGAGGACGGGAGCAAGCAGAACAAAAAAGAATTCAAGTAAATATAGTTTGGTTCTCATCAGTCTTCTTCTAAAAGCAAGGAAGATCGTAAGAGCAATTTCTGATTTTACCTACCACAGGATAACTATAATAACTCTTAATTTAGAGCCAAACAAAGGGAATTGTGTTAGTATGCCTGTGCACTGTTGGTATATTATTCTGATTCATCTGTAGTAGGAGCTAGTTTGAATTTCATGGTACAAGTAAGCATGAGGAAGATTTTTTTCTCCTTTACTGGTAAATTTTTGCTTTACAAGCATTAAAAGAGAGTATGAATATGCCTTGGACCAAAACAACTGCTGACACAATTTCTCTTTCTAGGCCCTTCTACTAGAAGCAATAGTACTGATTTTGCAATATCAACAACATCCAGCTTTCATTGAAATAAGTTTAATTAAATCAAAAAAATAAATCCAGCTTTTGAACTCATGCTCTTCCACAAGGCCAAACAAAGGCTTAATGACCAGGAGATGGATGACTGTTTTAGAGCGAACTGGAAATTTTTTCTTCCCTTTACTTTGTCCTCTCTTGTTTGTTGTGAAAGAATTGAACAGTATTGAAAAAAATGGGGAAATAATCAGTGGAGAAAACTAGCCAGACGAAATTCTATCTTGAAAGAGAAAGCAATTTTTTTCTCCACTTTATACTTTTTTAACAGTCATCACTGGGAAGAAACACAGAGTTGAAAATGTGAACTTTCTTCCCTCTGAAACTTTTCACTGCATTCTTCCCTTCTCTTTTGTCCTTCATCTACTGCAGTTAACATGCAAGCTTTCTTGATGCTGTAGTATGATTATGACGAAATAGTCTAAATATTTATTGCAGAGAGACTTTAAATTTATTCTTATAGCTTCCTGTGCAACAGCTCCAGGCTCACTTATCAGCTGTCTATCTCTCTCAAAAGAGCTATGAAAGAAGTAAACAGAAGAAAGCAGGAGAATTGGCTTCCAGGACCATGGGGTGCCAAGCAGGCATAAGTGAGCCTGTTTTTAAAATAGCATTTTATTTTTAAGGCCTCTTACCATCTAAAGGTTCCCCCTGGCTTGTTGAGGAGAGTCACATTTACTGGTCTTGGGCTCCTTATCCAAAAAATGAATAATTTGTGGGGATGTCTGCTTGGACAGAGGGGAAGTTTCATGGATAAGACTTAGACAGGACATGGGGAGCTCACAGCCACCAGGGTGGAGCTGCCATTCCCTGTTCCACCCCAAACAAGCTCCCTGGAACTGTGTTCCTGCCTCAAGATCTCAGCTAACCTGAATGAGACAAGTCTGCTTTCTGAATCCATGTTTTTGTGTGGGGAGATGCATTTTTTTTCCTGCCTTTAGTGAGCACTACCAGCTCATGAAGCACTCAAGAAAGCATAAGCACAAGGGAGCACTGGCCCAGAGAGGAGGTGGGAGTCCTGACTGCTTCTTTCAGTAAGCTCCTAGACTTGACTTGATTCTCTGTAACCTAACTCTTACTTTATAAATTAGTGTATTAAAATAATAGCTTTTTTTCTTTAAATCTGAGGCAGTTTTGGAATCTGATCAATAGGAGCAAGATATGTGTCAACCAGTCCAAATGGGAATGTAAAAATGACAAAACTGTGCTTTTCCTACAGTCCCCTTCATGTTTCTCCCATGTTAATTAAGACTTCAACACTCTTGCCAGCTAACTGTGGCATGAGAATATGACGAATCTTGCCCAAGGTCGCATAGGAAGTAACTAGCAGCTCCCAGGAGTCTCTGCCTTGCAACAGCAAACTTCCCTGCCGGAGTCAGAGGAAACAGTGCTGCTTAATTGAATTGGCATTCTGTGCCCCATTCTGTTCACTGGAAGCTGCAGAAGTCTTGTATCAGTAAAGAAAAAATATTCCTGCTCTCTGATCCACTATTTGATTTGAACCAGATGCCCTTTTTGTTCCCTAATAAAGGCTCATTCCCTTTGGGAATAAGTCCTTGGCTTATAAAAAAATTCTTCTGGAGGAAATGCTACTGGGCTTGGCAGATCTCAAGAGAAAGCTAAATAAAGATTGAGTGAGTGAGAGGTGACATTTCAGAGCAGGGCAAGATTGTTTTGGAAACCTTTTCTACCCTGCAGCCGAAGCCTCCGCCATCTGAAATTTGGCATCCTTGGATGCTGCTGGTTGTGTTTATTTATTTTTGAGTCAGGTTTTATGCTTTAAGTTTCAGAAATGGGCATAACTTTGCAGATCACCTGTGAGAAATTGTCTCTTTTCCCAGGCACTGCCCAAAAAGCAGGGTTGTTGTTTTGGTTCATTTTTTCAATGTGACTGTTCATTGTCACTGTTTATCTTTCAGTGGCAAAATTTCAGTCCCAGTACTCCCTCCAATCTGCAGTTAGTTAGCTGCAAATATATTTAATTAAAGCTGCCTCTTACAGCAGGAGAAGTATTAGTGGTCTGTATGTCTTTGGGGTTGTTTTGTTTTTATTAGTCTTACAGTGTTTTAGGATCCTCACTATGAAAATATCATGACATCCCCATCTGCCTTCTCTTGACAGAAGGTGTAGCCAGCTACAAAAAGTAGACTGTGCCATCTGCAAGATGAGAGAAAACAGCTCCCTAATCAACCTTGTCTAAATTGTAAAGCACTATGACTGCAGTGATGCTTTAGGTTGGTGTCACCAGATTTTCTACTTCCTCGTGTAAAATACTTCAGTGATAAAAGTTAATAGCAACACCTGTCATTGACTTGTGTCAATGCAGTCAACAGAAAATGGGAAAGAGGGAATATGAAACAGAAAAAACCCCCTCATATAGATTTGGAGGTTCCATCCAAAATCATCCATCCGTCCAATCCACCGCCCATCAATCTTACTGTATAAGGAAATAATGGGGGAGAAATTTTTTTTTTGGAGGTGTAATTATGCCCTCGTTCCAGCCAGGCTTGTGTTAACTTTTGCAGTGGCCAGGAGGAGCCATATCCAGGACCTGGAGACTATTCTATTCCACCTCATGTCATTGCTGAGGGCAGGGAGAAAGGCAGGGAGAAGGGCAGGGAGAAGGAGTCCCTTCCAAGGAGGAGGGCTTCCTTCCAGTCCAGAGGGAGTGGTTGTGTGGCCCTGCTTCTGAGGTGGAGGGAGAGGTTGGGCAGCATGGTTCTGAGCTGGAGGGACCAGTCAGAGTGACATGGCTGTGAGGGGGTTGGGGTAAGCTTCACAGTGAGCATTTTGCACATGAATTACTGTCTCTATTGTACACTTTTGTTATTAATATTATTACTGTTACTGTTTATCTCATTGCTGTTTCTGGTAAATTGTTCTTATCTCAACCCCCTTCCTTTGGTGCCCTCAGTTCTCCTCTCCAGCCCATCACAGGGGAGCGAGCACAGTGTGGTTTGGAGAGCCTCAGCAGGAGCACTAAACGGAGACTACCATTCCTAAACCATGACAAATTACCTGACAGAAGTTTATTTATTTCCTGTTTCTCTGCCCCACTCTCTCAAACATGCTGAAGCAGTGGCCATTGGTGTTCCCTGGCTAGGGGTTGAACACCTTGCTGCTTCAAGCCATGCAATTCCCCCTGTAAATCCCAGAATCTTTCGAAATCCAAATAAACATTGCCTGTCATTACAGCCTCAGTCTATCTTCTGCAACATTGTAGCAATATTTCCACCTTGTACTACCTTTGGTGAGATTCTTTTGACCGTAAAAACCAAATCCAGCCTCTACAATTACTGGGAATCTAAAAATTACATCAAATGTGCCTGCAGCTTTAAAAAGAGAAAGTGGCAGAAGACTGAGGTGAATGCTACAAATTGTTATTGATTTTGATGGTTTAAGACTTTAATTTTTCTCTAGATAAATAGTTAAGCAGAAGGTCTCTACTAGGAGATCACTATTAATATAATGAGACAAGTAAGCTTCTTTAGAGGTTGTATCTAAGCATAATGGAAAGTCAAAATAGTGCACAGATGAAGGAAATCTTGCACAAATCACTGCTTTGCTTTGTTTGGTGGGAGGGGAGCCATATCCAAATGAAAATAATGAACTCTGGTCCATGATTGTAGGTTTGGCATCATAATTTTACAAATTATTGTCATGATATTTCCATAGTGAGAGTCCTAAAATGCTGTAAGATTAAAAAAATAGTGAAGGGGTTCTATTGCCTGTTGGATGCCTGAAGAAGTGGGCGGCTATGAAGGGGTCAAGCATCAAGGACTTATTCACTTGAATATGCTATTTCTAGGGTCTTAGGTTTATATAGTTCATCCTTTCCCTTTCTAGGTCTGCTTTTTGTCAAATCTATGCAGTGATTGGAAGTAGGGTAGTGCACAGCAGGCCCTAATGTCCTGACTGATCTTCCAGTGGGACCTTCACTCCCTGTCCACTGTCCTTTTCTCCTGGAGCTCTGCTGGGACTGTTTTTGCCTTGCCTAAGCTATAATGTATGCATTTCTAGTCCTGTCTCTTATCTTGTTGGCTTGTCTCTGGTCTTGCCTTCAGCCTGTCTTTTGCCTCTCTGGACCCCTTAGATACATGTTTTACTGGATTCATCACCTTCCTTTGTCTGGGATTGCCAACAAAACAGCTGTTATCAATATCCTGGTGTGCTCAGATACCTGGGTCTTGCAGCAAGCCTCTGCTGTGATCATCTGCAACTCCCAGCTTGTCTTCCCCTGTGCAACAGCCTTGCTCTTGCTGCTCTCTCACACAAGAAACATTTGTTTTCCTTTTTGCAGAAATTCCAAGTAGCAGCTTAGGTATTATCTTGCAAACGGCCAGATCTGAAGTTCCATTCAATCAATATCTTGATTAAAAATTACCAGAACTGAAGTGGAAACTGATCTCAAGATTCTTATAATCCAAGGGAGAAAGTGTGTATATGGGGAGAGTGAGATAGATTTCATTCCAGAATTCTGATATTCTGATAGCTTTAAACATGAGTGTATTAGTGAGATTTATAGCCAAATGGTGGGGGAAGAAGGGCAGAGAGAACAGAAGTTAAATACGACTTGTAGAGAGGATAAACCAGAATTTGATTATGTTAGACTGAGCTGACTGTATGAAAGACTTTACAATGTAATTTGAAGTAGAAAATCCTTTATCCATGAACTGTGTTTGTGAAATGGAGAAAAGGCAACATGCACTTCCCAAGAACAAACAACCAGTAAACCAAACATTTTCTCTGATAAGAGTTCTGGGTTTTGCTAAAAAAAGAGACACAGTAAATTTCCCTTATCTTGGCTTCAGTAAAGAATTTCAAAACAACAAACAAAATGCTGATATATATTGAACAACATGTTTCTACCAGAGAGAAGGAACTATCAATGTTATTGACCAAGGCTCTGGAAACTTCTCTGTGATTGCAGTTCCTTTCCAGGAAAGAGTCATAACTCAGCCTTGGTACACATGTGGAATGCAAGATTTCAGACCACCCCAGAAAATATCCTTGTTCTATATTTGGCTTATCAAAGCAGAGTTTGAGTGGATAGGTCATAGAGTTGAAAAGGAAGAACTAGAAAAATAGAAATTAAACTGAAAGAGAATATTGGAAAAAATTCAGGATAGATTTCAGGGAGTGTAAATACATTTAAGCTGGATAGCAGAAGAAAGTATCTCGGTTCTGAAGAATGAAGCTGCATGATGATCACTCAATCGTAACAAGCAGAGAAGAATTGAAATTAGAATTAATTTTAAGAAATAATCAGTTTATGACAGGTTCCTCAAAGGTCTGAATACACTGATTGAAGAGGTTCCTTCCAGTCAGGTTGTTTTTTCCAGTGGACTGAGAATGGATTGATTTTGACAGAGCACAAGACTATTTGGCAACTCTGACAATTGTCATTTCCCCTTTATACTTGTACATGGTCTATTCTTTATTACGGCATTGTTCAATTTCTCACACATTTCAGACTGGTTTATCTTCGCATGAATAATGAGAAATATTTATGTTCTGCTGAGCTAGCTGGGCCTGTGTTGTTGGTTAATGGATGACTTATGGACATAATTTTCCATTATTGGGCAGTGGCAAGACTGTGTCCACTGTAATATAAAGTCAATTCAATGCAAAATTATGTTTTCTGCTTCAAATAGATGATCGTGAATTTTTTCACAGATATCTATCTTAAAAATTTTGTCTACCAGCCTTCTAGAAAGTTACAATTTTCCTCCCATAGTTGAGAAAGTTCAGCTTGAGCTCCCCTTTTAAGGACAACTTAATGATACATTTCAGGAAGAAGAGTTCTATTCGGGTCAGTGTAAAAAGCTCCTTTGGTTTGTGTGTGGGAATATCAGAGATTTAAAACAAGAGCATTACTGGACTCAGGATCTGCCTGGTGGCAGGGGAGCAGTGGGGGAAAGGCTAATTAACATCCTGCCCTGAGCACTGAAATACCTCGATACAGCACTGCAGCCACTACACTGAGACATGATACCTGCTCCTGTGAGATGAAGAGAGGTGGAAATGATTCCATGCCCACTCTTGACACCTTTGCAAGATTAAGAGGAGGACAGAATCTCTGTGAAGTAACTGAACTGCTTATAGTATAGAAATTCCTGTGATTGTGTAGCAGGTGCCTGGTACTCTACTGCTCAAGAGTGTTTAGGAAGCAACAATCTCCCTCCCATTATATAATGAATAACACTTCTCAATAAAATAATTATCTATAAAATTATTTCGTTCATATTCACAATTCTTGTGTCACTGTATGGTAGCTCTGATTTTCCACTTTTACAGGTTGAATCAGAGCTGCCTAAATCTGCTCATTTTTTCACTTCTGAACACTTCTCATCCATCCCTTCATGTCTTTGGCACAGATGCTATTTCTGAAGCAAAAGCAAAAAGAAAATAAAACATTTCCCTTCGTACTAGGACTTCTCAGACCTGCTCTATTGCCCTACTGGGTAAAAACAGTTTAACAAGGCTGCACATTTTGCATAAGTTGTTCTCCGCTTTCTTTGGAGGAAACCATCATGCTTTCTACAGTCTAGTAGGTGATTCATGTGTTATGAACTGTCAGGAAAAAATAATTTACAGGCCATACAATGTTGTCTTGATTAAAAAAAAATCTCACAACACCAAATAAATGCCTCTATGAATAGAAGTAATTTTGTTTCTTTAACAGAAAAGATGACTTGCAAAAAGCTATGTAGTTTGGGAAAATAAGTTTCATTGTTCTGTTCTTTCAAAACATTGGAGAGAGGTTATCTCTGTGTCTATGTGCACCACACCTCTGTGCAATGAGAAGAAGACATAGACTTGTTGCAGTTTGAAGCCCCAGTGTTTCTAATTTCCTACAGAAAAGAAGAAAATTGATGTCCAAGATTGATGGGGAAATAGATTTTTGTTCTGGAGTCAATGTGTGTAAGTGGATGACATAATTCTGGATGTGCCTAACCACAACTAAGAAGTTTGCTTCCTCTAGTGCCACGTATCATCTTCTCCCAGTTTGCTAGAAATGTAGTCCTGGTTATTCTGAGACAGTTTTTGTTGGTAAGCACATGAGGAACACAGCTTGTTTCCTGGAGCTTAAAAAACACGTGAGAGAAAAACAGACTGAGATGTTCAGATTTTGACTAATGTGACAAGTTTTATTTTACTGAGAGAGATAAAATAACTGAATAGTGTGTGCAGCTTTGTGGGTTTGGAAAACTCATTGAAGCATGCTGGAGGACAGAAAACAGGAATATGAACAGCATGAGATGAACTTGCAGAGATAGTCTCACTAGAAAATAGCTTTTAGATTAGATAATTTTCATTTCAGTTTCAGTTTTTATGTGAAAGCAGCTTTTTCCTTAGTTTTTCTTAGAAGAGAGATTAAAAGACATGTGCTTGTTAAATGATGTAATAACAAGAGTACAAGCATTCAGGAGTGTTTATTTGCTCTAATTTGTTTAGGATTTTCCCTACTGCAAAATAATATCTTGAATAATTTCTCTTACTGCTTACAGTGCATGTTGTGATATGCTCTTTTTTGATGTTAATCATAATTACCCCTTAGTATTTCTTTGGGAGAACTAACCTTTTAGTTTCCTTTATTTTTTTTTTATTTTTGCATTTTAAACTTTCAAAATATCCACTGTATTACTGTGGATGAAGAGGAATGGCATTATGCCTCTTAATGTTGAACTTCAGTTCCCCAAAGAATTGTTGGAACACATTAATGGCGAGCTCACTTCTTAGAGCTGGTCAACTCAGGCGAAATAGGATGAGGTCATCCCTATCAAGTGTCTGAACATTTTATGCTGTGCTACTGTTTTGAGTACATCTCCTGTTCCCTTAGGTTCATGTGCAGTACTCTCCAGACAGGCAAATAATAAAAAAAAAATTAAAAAATCAACAAGTTGGTCTAACAAATTAAAAACAGAATATTTTGCCAGGAAAAAAAAGTGAACTTCACTGAAGTGAAGTTATTCAGTCTCTGTTTATCTCAGTTGGAATGACTGATGGCTGTTTTTCTTCCGCTCTTTGGCTATTTCCTCTTCTCCAATTTGAGTTTAAAAACTTCATAACAACATTTAAACTTCAAGTAATTGTAATATCTAAACACCCTAAATCTTGAGGCATAAATACTCAAGATACTTAGTCCTCAAAATTACTCTGTGGGCAAGTTTATTAACTAAGACTGTCTCCAGGAAAGCAATGATATCAGCATATATTTATAAACTTTAATAGCTTGAAACTACACTCATGCTTGTAAGTGCAACATATATGTGATTTGTATTTTCCTCAAACAAATCAGCAAGAATCTTACTTTTCTTTAACTTAGTCTTGGCCAGTGTTTCTGAGCTGGCTAATATGGCTCAGAAGAAAACAAAAATCAACACATGTAGTTTTCAAATAACATGAAAATTGGAGGACTGGTCAATTGTGTCAATAGGTTTCTACTGCTGCATTTGGCATGTACCTATGAATAATTTGTTTCTTGAAGTTATATGGAAAGTCAAGGAAAAAGGCCACATACATATGGTAAGGAACTATCTCTTGGAAAAATTATTCTGAGATAGGAGCTGGGACATGATATATAGCAAATCAAGGGCAAGCTTATTTGTGGTGTGCTGCTGTGGCTGAAGATAAACAGAGTACTTGGGTCTACCATCACAGAAACTTCAGCTAGAATAAAGAAGTGATGTTACAGTCACGTGCAGAACAGAGAGGATTCCACTACTGGAATATTTTTACTAGATCTGTTTAATTTCTTCAAAAAGAAGCATCAAGTAATTCCTAAACATTCTGAAAAGAAGTGAGAGATTTGGAGTTTGGTTTCAGACATGATAACTAAGCCTAATTTGCTTGCAAATAGAAATATTACAATGCTGTGCCTTTTGAATATATTGAGAGAAGACAATTAATCTGTCAGTACCTGCCCTTTGACCTAAGAGTACAAGGTACGTGTGCCAATCTCTAGAAACTGATGAAAAATCAATTCAGATTGAGAATTGAGTGAAACATTTGAACAGTCAATAAACTACTAAGAATTATGGCAGTGGAAGATTTTTGACTTATCATTTGAGTGTTTAAATGGGAGTGGATATATTTAAGAAACACCATCCAGCATAAAGTACTTCTTCTACACTGTAGGAATTGCTGGATAAAGTCCGTTGACATGTGATACTCCAAAAGTTAGGCAGGATGACCTTAACTGCACATTGCTTCTAAAGGACTGACTGCTTTTTTGAGAAGTAGTTGCTGTTGAAATCCCCAACCTGTCATTCTCAGGTTTGACAGGACTTCTAAATTGGAACTCTGTAAATTACAATTAGGCATCTTCCTTTGGAAGCTGTGATTTAAGCACTCTTTCCTTCCAATCAAAAACAAATATTTCCAATACCTCATGACAAGTCATAAAATAATGGAGCTAGCTGTGGAAACAGAGTAGGAAAAGATCACTGAAACCCATCTTTTTGAAAAATGTGAAGATATAAATAATGATAGAAAAGGTGTTTCCTGAGAAGCCTGCAGTTGGGAAAAAAAATATGCATAATAATTTTTAGGAATCTCTGTTGACAATGAGGGTACTGATATGTAGCCACTATTAATACCTGCCAAGTTTTTCTGAATGTAAAGTGCTTTACACACCTTAAGGGTAGCATCAGGGGCACAGTAAATTATGATTCTTTTATGGGGAGTGAAGAAAGGAACAACTTGCTCTCTTCTTCCTGCTCAGTCTCCCTTGATGCATTCTGTTTTTAAAAGAGCTGTCACTTGCCTTCTGCCACATCATGGCATGTTCGTGCCACTTGCACCATGATAATTTCCTCTGTCACTGCAATAAAGATTTGGCTTGCAGTGGGGATTGCATTAAGCAGAAGGACACAGCTGCAACAATATTTTACTGCAATTGAATGCCCCCCAAAAAGTAAAATGTCTTTTGCACTAAACTTCACCTAAACTCACTTTAAATAGAGATCAAAATGCAAACAGTAAGTTTGATTTGTAGAAAAGCAAGGAATCCAGTTCTTTGCTATGAAATTAGAAATATTTTTTTGAAAAAAAAAAAAAAAACCAGAAGTAAGAAGACATAAGTCACAGAAATATTTTGCTGATATCTTGTCCCAGATGACACTTGGTGCAGACTCAGACTTGTAGGTTTCCATCTCCAAGCCTCTGAAAGCTGCTCTCACTCCTTTTTCCACCTGTGCATACAGATTAGGAGATGACACTGAATGTAAATGAAATTCAGAGCAGTTCCAAGGAACTCTCAGTTCTTCCTTCATAACAATGGAGTTTTTTTTATACAATGATTTCTATTGACTTTATTCTTTCTGAGGACAAACCCACTTTTTTCTGGATCTGAACTGCATTTTGAAATTCAATGAGACTTTGTTGTGTTGCTTTCTCCCCTAGGATGACCTCCCTGTTATGAAGTTAATTGCATTAGAGTCTGATCTAAATTTTTTCCCAGTGTGACTTACCCTGTGAAACTTTGTATGGCTTCACAGCAAATGATAGTAGCATAAATATTATTTGTGGACTTTCAAAGTCTTACAATCCTTGACAAATTTCTGGCTTTGCAAGAAGAACCCTCATGCCAAGAGGCTGACAGAGAAGTCCAAGGAAGTCCTCAAGCCAGCCTCACTGAAGCTTTTAAAAGTTTTCTCCTCCTGCCTGCAACTTTTTGTCAGTCTTAGGGGTCAGGCCTGATGAATGACTCCACAAACTTCTGCAGCAGCCTGATCCTTGTTTTTAAGCTTTTGGTGGATTTTTTGTTATGTTTGAATGTTTTACAGAATTAAACTCAACAAAATTCTGTTAATAAGGATCAGGACTGGGAGTTCTTCCTCTCCTTATTCCCATTTCTCATTATTTGAAAAGTTGTTTTCCATTTTCCTTTGTTTCTTAGCAGCTTCACATTCCTTCAGATGACCTTTCTGATTTGTGTTCAGATGTGCCTAAAACCAGCTCTGTTGAGGCAATTAAAGCTTATCCATTTTCCTCTCTTTGCCAGTCTGTGGTTAGTTATTTTTCTTCGATGCAATTGTAATTGGAGGCTGTCACAGTGCAGCTTCTTCCCAGCTGATAGTAACATTTCTCTCCTCTCTATCTTCTCAAAAATTCATTTCTCAGCTTCTTACAGGAGATCCCCAAGTACCACTCTGATTTAATAATGTCTCTTTGCACAGTTTGTTTCTACTTTCAAATGCCTTAGGACATTGAACATTATTTCTAGGGTTTCCTTTTCTTTGTAATTTTTTATTTTCTTCTCCTGTTAGGCCACACTGTACCATCACTTGGTAAGCAGGATTCTTGAGGGGATTTAGCTAAGTGGCTTATTACCATCCAAAAGATCAACTTAGGTCACTGCATCTTTTAACAATCCCAAATCAACTTTGTTTTGTCACTTGCAGATTTAATATTACTTAAACATTGACGCATATCTTCTTAGTCTACTCAACATTAGAAAACAAACAAAAAAAACCCCAGCAAAACACAAAACCCTAAGCTATTCGTTTTTTTATTCATATTATTCATTTTGTTTCATAACTTTGATCTACAGTGTGGCAATTTTTCTCTGCCATTTCAGTGCAGCCTTTACACATATTGCAGTATTTTTCCTTGGGATTATTCATCAAGCTGTTTATTTTTCTGGTTAAGCCTGACTAAAACTGACAATTGTCAGATGATTATAAAAATATGCTTCACTTAGTTCTAAAATTCTCAGTTTCTTTTACGTAAAACTTTGTTCCTTACATATATTTGAGTTACAAAGTTTAGAAGCCATGTCAGGGCTCTTTTGAACCAGTGCTACACAGCATCCATCCTATCCAAAATGTTATAGTATACCTCGGAGAGGAGCAGAGAAGACAACCAGTTTGAGACAGAGCTCATGGCAGAACTGCAGGGTATCACCCAGGAAGAAATATACCTTTAGGGAGAAGAGTACATGCAGATCTTCAAAATCTAAGTTCTTTGGTGAAAATTAGTACATAACAATTGTACTTCTGAAACAATAAGTAGGAGACATCAGATGAAACTAGTGAGTGATCTTATGTGGGTGAAGAAAATATTTGTTAATCCATAGTTCAGCTGTACAGTTTCTTACCCCGTAGACACTGAAAGCCTACATAGTTCTTACAGTGATGGACAATCCATGGAAGGAAAAACCCCTTAAGTATTAAAAAAAAAACCTGACTGATTCTCAGGGACTCTCTGAACCACAAATAGTGAAATGCTGGAAGATGATTATGCAGAGGCATCCCTAAGACTCTTGCTGTTTTCTTATGTCTTTTTGCTGTCTGCCCCAAGACACAGGACAATGTACGAGGCCATTTGTCTGACTCTGGAATGGATAATGCACACAAAAGCATTTTTTCAGACTTTTATAATATGAACTTGCATGCTTGGAATTCAATAAATAATAATATAAATTGCATGTTGTCTTCTGGCATTTTGGGTCACTTAACATTGCACAGAGACTGGAGCCTCTGGGACAATCAACTTTGAAAACTGCAAAAGCTCTGCAAGCGCTAGGGAGACATATCTGTTATGTTTAGTCTAGAGAAGTACATGCACTTCTGGGCTGGAGAGAACACATATTCCCTGAAACAATTCCCTTGTAAACTGAATCTGCCTGTACGTGGCATAGGCTAGAGAACGAATTTGAAAAAGTGGAGGTAAAGAAGATGTACTGGGAGCCCAAATTTTTTCTTTTCCTAACAGTTGTTTAACTAACCAATACTTGACATGTGTGTGGCAAGATGGCCAAAACCGCAAATTCTTTCTTGATCTGTGTGGGAAAAAAAAATCTTCTATCATCCCACATTGTTTATTCAGCACTGACAAGGCAAAAAAAGATGAGGAGGGCTATTGATCTTGTAAAGCTTGTAATGTAACAAGTGGAAAGCCAACACAATTGGAGAGCAGAAAAACGAAAAATTGAAGGATTTAGAGCTAAAGAACTTCACCCATTCTGAATCAGGAAGCATTTTAGGGACAAATTGCTCCACTTTAGTTTCTTAGCTGTAAAACAAGGACATCTCGCTAGGTTGCATACAAATTTGTGGGAGTTGCAGGTGTTTACTTTCTGCAGCAACGCACACAATAAAAACGCTCCCAAGGAAACAGAATGTTCCGTGTGCAATGCAATACAAAAAAGTGTGAGGCCACACACTGGATAAAGAGGAAAAGAAAAAAAGAAACAAAGAAATAATAGATAAATAAAAAAACCAAACAAAGCCAATTCTAAACAGAAAGATGGTTCACTTGCTGAGCACTCTCCATCAAAGGATCTAACAAAAAAAGGAAAAAATCCAAGCCACAAGATTTGTTAAGAGTACAGAGACAGTCTTATGAGGAAAAAAGAAAAAGTCTGAGTAACACTTTTTGTCCTTCAGCAGGTCTGGGTTAACATGAAAGGATGGCATGTCATGTTCTTATTTTAGTTTTCCTCTGAGAGGTTAGGATTCTTCTCCTTATTATCCCCATTTTAAACTTTCCTAACTAGTCAATCTGCTACGTGTGCTACCATATTTTTTCTGAAAATCTATCTTCTCACAGCCTTGTGAGGTTTCTAATGGTTTTCTGGACCTTGTCATACCCGCATCTGTTCCTTGGAGCTGTCCCCAGACCACTCATTTTTTTTGTACCATGTCAGTTTGCTCAGTCTTTGTGATTATGGTTCTGGATGCCAAAGCTATGCTTATGATCCTTAAATCATAGTTCCAACTCTCCTTCCCTGCACAGGGACATGATGTCTCCATTTTATCCAGACCCAGGCATTACTTTATTCTCTTTGAGAAGCATCATTTTGACTCTGGCAGTTCTCAAGCATCTTAAAGGTTGTGTTTCTTCTCAGGCCCTAGGCATCTATTCCCAGAAGGTAACAGGCTTCCCATGACTTACTTTCATGCAAGCCATGTTCTCATCTGAAAATTTTAATGACAGCTGAGCTACATCAAACAAGTCTTCTCAAAACTCTTATCAAACTGGGAACTTTGCTAAGTACTACTGGATTATTTTTCTTCCAGCTACAGAATAAGATGATAACTGGTCTGATTCAGTACACTGACAGTGAGAGCATATAGGCAAGATGCTGGAAGATTCATGATGAGGTATTTCTCAAGCTCAGGGACTAAAACTCACCCTAGGTGCTTTGTGGGAGGGTGTCTTTACCACCAACCTGTCAGACAGGCTGGGCTGGAAGCAGTGTCTTCCCTCTGGTGATGGTATGACACTGCTCTTTTTCACAGTGATTGTAGCATTCTGTAGGGCAGAAGACAGCTCTCTGAGCAGAGGAGGAAAAGCCAGAAACCTCATTTTCTGTCTGATCCAATGTCTTTCATGTCTAAAACATCTGACTCTAAAACCTGAATTAAAGATTTGGGAAGGAAAAAAAAAGAAAAAAATGTCATTTCTTACAGTCAAAAGAATTTTGAACTTTATTTCACTGACACATTAGTAAGGAAAAATACTGGAGTATTAATGTTCCAGAAACAAACAAACAATCAAAAAAAACCCCTTGCTTGTTTATCAGGTTTTCTATGGATTTGTATATTAAAGTTACTAAAACCAGCAATACTTCTCTGTATTACATGAATGCTGAAAGATTAGAGCTCTATTACTGTTCTTTTACAAATAGGATGTGAAGATACTGAAGCTTCTCCCTGCCACCAGTACTGAAGTTTTTGACACTTATTTGTGAATTGCCCTTCTTCATATGGAAAATTCCTTAGTATTTTTATCAATCTCCATGGTGAATTGCTCCTTTTCACTGACTTACCAAACATAAAATACTCAGATTATGAAGTACCTTGGCGGTTATTACCTCTCATTTACTATCACAATATCAATCACCAACCTCTGTCAGCCAGTACTGCTGACTTTCTTGGTCCACTTACTAAATCCATCACAAACTGGGCTTTTTCCCATTTTGGCACTCTGGCTAAAAGGAGCTTGCTGTGAAAATATTGAAAGCCACTTAAATGGCCTGCTTCAAATCCTTCAGTATCATTCTTAATAAAACCTTGGCCATGCTGGTGGGCTTGCACTAATTATTCTAACTATTAGTATCCTTGATATCCATTGCTTTGACTTTAGTTCATCTTCTTGTGCCCCCTATGTTTGGAAAATATGGGAGATCACAGTGAAGGATGACGTTAGCCGGTAGTGGTGATGTTCTTAGCATGAGTAGTTACTTTGATATATAAAATGGACTTCTGCCATTCTATGAGAATGTTTCCTATAAGTGTGTCTTTTAAACTTAAGCACAAGACCCTTGCTATAAACCAGTGATGCATTTTAGATAGGATATTGCCATACTGTTTCTGAATTAGCTTTGCTTTATTTCTTATGGAATGAAACCAATGTAAAAGCAAACTTTCCAGCCCCTAGGGTAGGCTACCCCAAGGAACTGACATTTCAAGGAAGTCTGTTGTATTGTTCATTATTACTTCAATTTAGTTCATTGAAATAACAAGTAGACAATGTTCAATGTAATAACCAACTCTTAAAGTTATATTACAAAATGATTTTTTTCCTTTTTTTTCATATAGCATGATAAAGGTCCTTGTTATACATCAGTTTATGACCCTCTTTTGTTTCTTTAATTTATATGGTTTGATCATCAAAGCATGAGAAAAGTCCAGCTAAATTAAATTGCACTGATCACACTTCAGTACATGTCTGACTCTCCTTTGAAATATCATTGTCTAGGCCAGCTTAAAATAATAGGAGTGACAGCGGGTAACAGCTGTGATTAGAAAAATAATGCCAATATTTTGACACTTATTCTTGCTTTCAGAAAGTAATATGATCTATAAGTTGTGTAACCTAATGTGGAACAGTGCTGAAAATCTCTGTGTTCTGCTTTTTATTGTTTTGGTTTTATTTAATTTCTGCAACTTTGTCCAGGTAAGTTATTCTTGCTGCCTTTGTTCCTGCTGCAGGAAGGTTATGAGAGCAACTCTTTCCTTAAAATACATGGCTATTTACTTTCTTTGAATAATAGAGATTTTTAAATGCCAATTCTTGACTTCTACAGAAGTTAAGACAGTGACAAAGAGTAAGAGTCAATGAGAAACCTAAAGTCAAATGTTATCTAGGCATTCGGTAGAAAAATTTGAATTCTAGAATTAGAAATTATATACAACAACAGGTAAACAATCAAAACATTCTTCAGCAAGAAAATAATTTTCTCTGTGGTAGGTTCAGATTCTTCATTGAATTAGAACAATTTTATGCCAAACAACAGGGAGTTCTTTATTTAAAAAGATGAAGTTTATATATAAACTGTATAAATGCTGCAGAAATCATAGCAAAGGAAAGGGATGTAAAAAGTTTTTCTATTGGCATTTATATTTGCAAATAATTATACTTAGAAATATTGTGGGATATAAAACAAATGAATGAAACTATAAAATGCTATCAGGATCTTTAAGATGCATTTTCTTATTTAGCATCACAGTGGTTTCTCTGGTTGTTCCTACAACAAAAAGATGTTATTCTGAGTAAATATACATGTCTTTATAGATACATAAGCACATATATTGTGGATTTTTGCTAAAAGAGATAAAGTTTAGTGTTGTGTCTATAGAAAAACAGCACTCGTGGTGTACAGATTTGCCTGGAAGATGTGATAAACTGTTGCAGCACTTCTCAGGGAATGATTATTTTTGTGTCCTGGGGAATGTGGTGACCAGCCAGGTGCTCAGCATTCCCATCCAGGCATGACTGTTGCCCTTGTAGCGCATCTTCCCCCACACCTGTCGGATTGGTGCATAGAAGATGATGACTGCAAAATGCTACAGGAATTACTTTCTGCTGAAAGGGCAAATATTTCTATTAGTGCAACAGATCATACTGTTCAGATTCCTATGAAATACCCACATATTTATATTTTTACTAATCCTACTAAACCTCTTAGATACAGTTCAATAGGCCTTAAAGTGACTCCAGCTGCGGGCGTCATTCCCCTTCTCCCTCCTTTCTTCCTTCCCTGCCCAGTCTTGCTGAGACACCAAAGTGTATCTTGAGAACTTTATCTTAGAGTAAGGGCTGCAAAACCTGTTTCTCATACACCCTCTTATGCAAGAGTATCAAGATATGCAAGCCTCTACCTTCTCCACTCACCTGAGACTGCTAATCCCAAATGCTCAAAAGCACTGTCCTAAGGAATGTTATCCCTCAGGGAGATGAGAAGGCATGTGTGGCTTGCTTTTAGTGTCATCTCTTTCCAGCATCAGGGTAAGGAACCATACGCAGATGCCAGAGAGGATGGGGAGGAGACACAGATGTAGCAAGAGCAGTTGGTACAGTAGTAGAACAAGCTGGAAGTCGTGGATTCTGCAGCAGACTTGAAACAGAGCTCTTTTGGTAGAACATCTACTATGGTAGCAGGATGCTCTGCCTAACTGGAGGTAAAGCATCTTGAGCAATACCCTATTTAAAAAAGTTATCACTGGTGGAAGGAGAATGGGAGTCACTGTGATTTTGGTGCTGGAGGATGCTGAGACTAATCAGCCAAAGTTAAACACTGAGGAAGTGCAGTATTTCCTGACAGAAACTGGCACTGGTCATGATGTGACAGACAAAGTTCCTGATAAAGCAATCAACAAGTGATAGTACTGATAACTTATCTAAAGCTGCTGAGCTGACACTGGTGGTGATGGCGAGGTGACACTGCTGGCCTGTAAACACATGACTGACAGCCCAGTCCCACTTTTTAATGGCAGGATCTTCTAACATATCTTTTCTCAAAGTGTGTGGAATTTCCTCCCTTGAAGGGGACACTCCTAAAGGTTTCCCCTTGAGCCTGAACAAAAATTTCCCACAATTGGGTATGGGTGAATAAAATCAACTTCTACTCAATAATTATCTTGCTACTTTTAACATCATTGCTTCAACATTGCTTCCATTAAGAGGGCACTACACCAGTAGTTGTACCTATCTGTGTAGTACATAATTTTTATGAAGGTTTTTAGTCTAGTCATCACCACCATCCATTTAGAAAGATCATTTATTTAGTCATTTAAATACATTTGGTTTGCCATCCTTCATCCTGTAGGACAAAATCTTACAAAGGATCAATTACACATATTGTAATCCTTTAGACCTAAGCCTTTGATCAAGTCTAGGGCTAAGATTGGATCTGCACCTAGTCTTCTTTTCTGAGAAGGAGTTTAGAAAGCCAGGGTGCCCCTTCTGCACCTTGTGACACAAGAGAAAGATCTCCCTCATGAACTTTGTCTGAAGCTTCCATTCTGCCCATGGCAACTTCCACTTCTACAGTATTCCTTTACTGCCCATCACTGAGTTTCTTGAGAAGCTGGTAAAGGAAAGGAATAGTCTTTTTCACAAAAGACATTGGTATTTTGAATCACAATGAAAACTATCTACCAAAGACTTGTTTGAGAAAAACATAAAAGTGCCTTTAATTTTTGTAGTTGCTTTTTTAATGCCATGCAAATGTTTATTATATCATCTTGAAACGTATTACAGCACGTCAGAAGATACACTGTGAAATTCTGTATCTCAAATGAAAACATTCATTGAATACTAATAGAAATATATGATTTTCTGAATCTACTGGCTTCAACTGTAATAGTGTGACACAAAGGAAGAAGGTTAAGCATCTAATTTAAGAAGCACCTGGTTTTGACAAGTTGTGTTAGCTTGTTAATGTTCTACTCAGCAGCAATGTGAGGAGCTGGGACTGCAGGTGCAAATTCATACTTTTTATTTATGCTTTTCCATTGCAGCAGAGTAGAAACATTACTTGTTATCGTCTTCCTTTTTGCTGCCTGAATTTTGCATCATTTAGTGCACTGGATGAGAGTTTCAGTGGCATGTCCACATTCTAGCCTACCCTGGAAACTGGTGGTAGGGAAAAAAATACAGGACTAAATCTCCTTGGACTGAGGACTAAAAACATAGGTACAATATTGGATGCCACTCAGTTATAAGCTTTAGATCTAATGGTCATCCTCAGTGAGCTGGGATTCATTCTGTGGTTTTCTTATTTGCTCCACTACCACCACGGACTAGGTTTTGGTTTCTTGTAGAGAAATGATCATGTTCCAAAAACCCTAAAGACAGCAATAACCCCACAAAAACAGCACCAAAACCCCAACCAACCAACCAATCAACCAACCAAAAAATAAACAATTCCCCCCCACAAAAACCCCACAAAAACCCTCCATGCAGGGCCTAGTTCCAAAAAAGAGTTTAAAACTCGCCATTATAAATTGATCAAATTGCTGTAGGTCTGGAAATTTTAGATAGGTAGCTAAGGTCCTCAGGTTACTCAAGAAAGCATGTCTTGGACATGCTAGGACAATCTAGGAGACATGTAGCTCTATCTGCAGAGAAATATGATGAGAATGTGTCTGTGAATCGTTCACCTATGTGTAGCAAGGCAAGGAAAGACACAAACATTGAGAAACAAAGTGAACAGCAACCAGCTCATACAAATAATTTTATGCTGAACTAGCTTTTTCCTATTAAAGCATTCATTTCTGTCAAATAAAATCTTATAGATTTACATACTTGAAAATGCTAGTATCTTAGTGTTTCTATTCTCCTTGTAGATGCTGGGGAATGTTAGCTGATGAAAGACTGTGGCATTGAACTGAAAAATTTATTTCCTCTGGGGGGAAGCAATTTAATTACAGAAAAATGTTTTTCATTTTCACAGAAAATTGACTATATCTTGTTTGTTTATTTCTTTTTGCTTCTGATGTCAGTCCATTACCATAACTGGAAGGAAAATGTAAATGCATTTCATTCCTGGCAAGTGTATTTTACCTTCCCCTTGTGTTTCTTAATCAAACAGCAAAATTAGCTTGGCATTAAAATATTGAAAAATTATGCTGTTTATTGACCTTTGGATTTTAAACATCTTTGTAAATATTTCCACTCTAAATTCTTGAAAAATAATTAACTGTTTATTTGATACCATAATTCACATTTTAGCCTTCCAAAGCAGGCAATAACAGATAAAATTCCACTGAGGGTACAGGGCAATAAAAGAACATCCAAAAAATCTGCTCAAGAATACTCAAGCATATAATTCACTATTTAAATGATTTAATGTACTTCAAATTGAATTTGTAAGAGAAAAAACTTTTGCTTTTTAAGAACACTTGAAGACTGAAACTGCTTTCAGGCAATAAATGACCAAGTAAGGAGGAATTGCTGATGTAATTCCAAAAGCCCAGCATAGCTGAAAGCAAATGTTATTTATCTATTCTGGTTTATAAAGTGTTCATAATAATTCACACAAAAATAAATGAATAATGATAAGAAAAATCTTATTTGGTGGAATGAGAGCATTTCTTTTAAGTTATATATTTTCCTTAAGATGGAAATTGAAATTACTAAACAATTCTATTTGTATGTAAATGAATTGAAGAAAACAATTTATATCTATTCTTTTATTTTATTAATCAGTGGAGTTAGACTTGCAGAAAGCAAATACGTTCGAAGAAAACATGCATGAAGAAACCAAGCACTTGCTCCTAGAGTATTTGCAAAAAGTGTTTGTTCATAAAGAATATATATTTATATTTTCCTAACAAGGCATCCAGCAACAAACAATATTATTTTCATATGCATTCCATGCTTTTTTCATCAGCTACAAACCTTGACACTCTTGTTGAAGGTGTCACACCTTTTCTATTTCTTCCATTTGTTTTTTTTTTTGTTTTTATCCTGCAACACATTCACATGCAAATGTAAATTTTCGTCTTCTTAATGTGTAGCAAACTCTGCCCTGCAATAAATTCAGCTTTGTCATACCTGTCTTTTGGAGCAGTAATGTGCCACATATCTGGGGATATTTGTTTTCAACAACTTTTTCATTGCTGGGCCTCAGTGACTTCCTATGCTTCTCTCAGTGGAGGGAATGGAAGCTGGTTACAGCCCTCAGTTTCAGTGAGGCTTAACATAATCCATAGTGGCACTGTTCCCAGGGGAAACCTTTGGCCAACATATTTTGGACCTTCAATACAGCCAGGTGACTGCACATAAGGGAAAAGACAACAATGCTGTCACATAACGTGGTTGGGGCGATACTAAATGGTTATGGAAATAGGCTACTCTCTGCATAGCTGAGGGGTGCAACTACCATACAAGACTTTCAATTTCTCAGTTGCGGAATTGGTCTCCCACAAAGTCCAGACCAACCTTTCATTAGCTTGTTGGTAGGCTCAGTTCAAGTAGCCTCACCAGAAACAATGTTTCATTAATTTGCAAGGGTTTGCATAGTGCTTGTGACTCCGGAGGAATAAGGAACATTAATACGAGAAAGACCCTGTTATACAGTGAGGAGACTTTCAGGTTCTCCCAGAAGACTGTGTAGTATGAAAGCACAAAAAAGGTAAGACTTGTCCTTCAAAGGAAAGGCTCATTCTGACAAAAAAATCGTATCAATAGCTATAAGCAAATCAATAGCTATAAGACTCTAGATATTCAATAACTCTTAAATGTGTTATTAGACTTGAAATGCATTTAACATTGTCCTGGTTTAAGGCAGTTTTGGGAGTCACCCCAGGACACTCATAAAGGTTCTTAAGCCAGCAGCATTTTGTGTCAAGGTTTTTCATAATGGCTTTCTCTAATAGAACTGGCTCTGTTACTCAGAATACAACAAGGAGAAATACAAGCCACATTATGTTCCCAGCCTAACTGACATAATCCCATACACCTCAGCAATGTTGCTTCCCATTAACTCCTGTGCGAGGCTTTGGTTCAACAAAGAGGTTACATATGTGCTGAAAGCCCTCACTGAGAAAGAAATCCCTTTACTTAACTGTAGGCAAAATTAGACTGGATCTAACTGTGCTTGTTTTGGGGTTACTTTTGGTTTGCTTTTTTTTTTAAAGTTAAATGTGTGCTAAGACCTTTACTGGATGAGAGCCTAATTGAATAAAACAGCATATTTGAGTCTATCCCCTATAATCTTCTCCATAATATTCACAATCTTTCTTCTCTAAACTATCTTTCCTGATACTGTTTACCTTGTCTTAGCACTAAATGCAACATGATCCCCTGAAATTTCCATATGGCACTGGGATTCATAAAACTGAGCAAGGGGTAGAGATCCTCTGGCATTTTGAGATTGCCTTTGCCAGTCATGCTAAGCAAGAAATATGAGTTGAATTTGCAGTGCAATTAATTACCAAGCAGGAAAACTAAGTATTGCTTTTACAAAGATAGTTGAACTCTGGTGTAAGGCCATTAATTCAGAAAATAAGAAGCACTTTCTCAAGAGAGTTCATGAAAATTTTAATTGAAAGAAAGAGAAATGTTGTTTTCAATATTAAATCAAAAATAAAACATCAGAATAAAATTAGCAACTCTGACCCAAAAACCTGCTACTGAAACTGGAAGGAATAGGGAATCATTGTGATCATTGTGATCATTGTGATGACTTCTGGAAGGTGTGTTTGGAGTGGAAAGCCTTTTCTGAAACTGGATCATTTATTAGCGTTCCACTTACTCTGAGAGATATATACAGTCATTTTCATAAAACAATAGAGCTCTAACACCTAACAAGTTCTTTTTTCTTTCTTTACTACTCTCACTGGAAAGCTGTTCCAGCACACTGCTGCACCTCGTCTAATTTCTGGACTAAATTTAACCATGACCAAAGTATAAATATTTATTCACATACTAGTGCTCCCCTTTATTTAAAGGCTGGTAGAGAGCTTTGTCTCATTAGTGTTTACATTTTTATCTCCAAGCACAGCTGCTTTGTCTGACTGAATCCCATATTTCTCTCCAAGCCAAGCAGATCTTGCTCTTTCACTGCAACTGCATTAGTCCTCAGCTGCCCAGCAAGTGCAGGTGTATGGCATAGTCAACTTTTTTGCCTGAAGTCTTTATTATTGTCATGAAAGGTTCCAGTTTTGCTTATGTGCTTTTGGGTTGGTTTTTTGGTTGGATTGTTTGTTTTTGGTTTTGTTTTCTTTTTTTTTCCCCGTTTTGTTTGCTTGTATTTGTGCTGTTTTGATTTTGATTTTTTTTTTGTTGGTTTTTTTTTTTTTCTGGTGCTGTTTCAGGCCTTCACCTTCATGTGGGCATCTAGAGATTTTTGTATCTCTGTCCATGGCAAGTACTACACTTCAGATTGCCTATCTGTACTGGCAGCAAGACACATCTTGGAGAAAAACAAAAGACATCTTTCAAAAAGCAAATTTGAAAGGCAGAGTAAATAGGAGAGATACATCTGAGCAACTATTCCTTACATCTCTACATGGACTTCTTTCTCAAATGTGTAGACAGCAGTGAACTTCCACAGAATTAATCTACAGGATGCATTCAAGCGGGTTTTATGAACACAAACGTAATCCTGAAGTAAATAAGAGTAATAAAGTTGTGCATGGAACCTAATTATAGAGGATTGAGATGTGTGACAATGTGAATAGACAAAGAATGAACTCTCCCTCAGGTAGGAATTCGTAATATCTGAAATATCTGACAAAATTTTGGTCCCTCTTTATCTTGCTATGTCAAGACTGCTTTTCTGATTTTAGTTTTTATTGTAATCATAGATAGAAGTCAACTTTATTTCTCAGACATCCTTTGTTAGCTTCATGACCTCCTTTGCCTTGCCTTTCTGATTTCTTTTTTCCTGCTCCACTAACTTTGTAGTAAAAGTGCAAACACCAGTTTGGCAGAGTTAATTCAGAATAACATGCTAGCCTCTCAGATCTGCAGTCTTGACACTTTAAATTTAGACCCTTCCAAGGAAAAATGTTTTTTCTAAGAGTTGGGGAAGTATGAGTGTTTACTCAATGTTGATACTTATGATGTTTGCATAAGCAAGTTTTTGGACGTTGTGCTGTAGACTTTAAGAGTTTCTGTAAACTACGGTCTGTAAACTATGAGAATTGTAGTTTGTACTATAATTGTTTAAATTTTTTTCCAGTCAACTGAGACTGATGTTTTCTTGATGAGTGCCTTGGGAAACTTGGATACTGCAGATTATTTGGCATTGACTTTAGTATCCTGGCATTGAATGATCCCCTTGACATAATGTTAGCATGCACTACGTCACCTTGGGATGTGAGCTATGAGAAATGCTTTATTTTTTGTCTGAAGTTACTGCTGCACGCTTTTAACCAGTTCTCCCTTTCCACCTGAGCCGTGACTGTGCTGATATAAAGCCTTTCTTGACCAGTTTTTTTCTTAGTTCATGGGTTGTTCAAAGACTATTAATGATTCCACAAAAACTGTGGTCTCTCTTTGAGGGATTATCACCTTTTTATTAAATACTGAAAAGGGATTGATATTCAGTGGTATTGTGTTAATGCAATTGCTCAGTGACTTTTTTTTTTTCCACACCAGCTCTGTTCAATAACTTTTATTCATGGTCTGGAAGCATTGATAATATTCAGTTCAGTGCTGTAGTTAAAATGGCTAATGCAGTAACTTTGCCACAGTCTTCACCAACAGGTGCTCCAGACACACCATCCAAATCAAGGAAGACAAAGGCAGGGACTGGGAGGATGCAGAACCACCTGACTGTAGGAGAAGATCAAGATCACCTGGGAAATATAAAGATGCACAAGTCCATGGGACAGGGCGAGATGCATCCATGGATCCTGAAGCAACTGGTGAATGAAGTGGCTAAGCCTCTTTCCATCCTATTTGAGAAGTTGTGGCAGGCCAGTGAAGTTCCCACTGACTGGAAGAGAGGACACATAACCCCCATTTTTATAAAGGGAAATAAGGAAGACATCAGGAATTATAGGCCAGTCAGCAGCATCTCTGTTCCCACCAAGATCATGGAGCTGATCCCTCTGCAAACTATGCTAAGGTACGTGGAAAACAAGGAGGTGATTGCTGACAGCCCTTGACTAAGGGCAAATTTTGCCTGACAAATCTGTTTGCCTTCTATGACAGGGTTACAGTGTTGGTGCATAAGGGAAGAGCAACTCATGTCATCTGCCTGGACTTGCACAAAGAATTTGACACTGCCTCACATAACATCCTTGTTTCTAAACTGGGGAGACATGGATTTGATGAATGGACCACTTGGTGGATAAAGAATGGGATGGATGGTCCCACTCCAAGAGTTGCAGTTAACAACGTAGTGACTTTTTTTCAACGAAATTCCAAACAGAGTTGATTGGCCAAATACAGGAATAATTGGCTGAAAACCTTTTGAATGCCAACTTGAGGGACTCCAGTGGCCTCTAAAATAAATGCAATATACATTTTAATCCCTGTAGTATTCTCAGACCTGGTTCCCACCAAAAAAAAATAAGGAAAAGGCCCATAAATTCAGTGTAAGGTAGACAGGACATAAAGGCTTTTACAAGGAACAAGATGCAGTGTGTTAATGATCCATAGATCTGTGGTTCAATTTTGAAATAAGTGTTCAAGAAAATTTTGCAAATAGTTGGAAAAATAAACATAACTGACATTTCTCTCAAATTGTCATGGAATGCACTCCAGCTGTATTTATTATACACATGTTCCCCATGTGCCATGTGCTTGCATTCTTTTGTGATGAATGATGTTGCCGTGTGTTGGAGTCTTCGTGCTATCTTTCTTTGAATCAGGAATGTGGAGGAGGTTATTTGAGAACAAAATACTGTAGGACCTCCTCTCATATTTTTGGATTTGTAGAATGGAGCTGAGCAGTGGCTGAATGGCTTGGTTTAGGAGAGTTCACTGGAAGCAGAACACAGCCTGCTAATGCTACCAGAGGACTCACGCCTTGCTTCCCATTTTGCCATGTCTACAAGAACTGAGGATCAGAACTCCAACTGTTGTTGTTTGATTTTTCATTGGAAGCCTTTGGACATAAATGTTACCTTTCTGATAAGGCAAATTGTGGGCCTGGGCCATGCCTAATACTCCTAGACACTACAGCAGCAGTAAATAATGCATTACCATGAATCACTTCAGCTTCATGGAAATTAATAAACTTGGCTACCACCCAAACCTGGAGAAGAATTTCACCTCAGGGAGGCCTCCAAATCCATCACTGAGCATACTAGAAAGCAAGCTGATCTTGTGGTATGCAGCAAATGTAAAGATCCAGTTTCAAAAAGGGAAAGAAATGATACAACATGTAATGCCATAAAAGCCATATGCCATTGCACAGGATATTACTCACATGGCACAGATCCTCACAGTGACATACACTTTGATTGCTATTTTACCCTTATGTTGTGACTGAATGCTAGAGTTAAAGGAAAAATGATAAAGGTAAACAGCATGCAGCTTAAGTTAAAAGAAAAAGTTTCCAAGAAACACAAGTTCATTTGTGGGAAAAGCTTTCTATTTCTGGATTCTCTTCTGATTTCAGTTTTCTCATAAACATGTTGAATTTTGAAACTGGTTCTGCATTTTTTCTTCCAATGGAAAAAATAAATGAACTGGCATCCGAAGTCTCCTCTTCCTAGATCTTCTCTCTTCCTTAGTGTGCTGTTACCACTTGGCCAGCATCGCCTTCTGATCTTCTCTCTGACCTCCTTCTCTTGCCTTCCTGGCAGCACAGTGGCTCACTTGGGGATTGTTTCCTTCTCTGACCCCAGTGAAAAGCAGTGGTTGGAAAACTTTCCTAGGATGTGAATGCAATGGCTTCAGCTCTTTGAGAAAGATCTAGCTCTCCCACTACTGGGCAAACACTGTAATCACTCAGCTGTTATGCAGAAACTGCACTTTTCATGTTCTCTGTAATGAAGTCAGCACCAACATTTTCTTCTCCTCCCATGTTCTCAGTGCTAAGGGTAAATATTCTGAGAAGGTGTAGGGGACAAATGCCCTTAGGGATGCATGTAGAATTTAAGGGCCTGTCTGCCTAAATCCAGACTGCAAGAGAGCTGAAGATGAGGTACCTGGATCACTCTTGAGACTGGAAGGACAGTGTTGTGCTCATAACAACACATGCCATCACTGCAGGCACTTGCAGGGTGGTCATGACATGCTGACAGATGGAGACACCTAGGAACTTAGATGATTTGACTCTGGATCACTCTCAGTTACACAGCAGAATTCCAGCACAAGAAAACTTATAAGCCATGTCTGTAACATTGACAACAACATTCAGTGAAGTATTTGTCGTAAAGTACCCAAATACACTTCAGGAGAGTAGATTTGAGTGTAGAGGATGTTGATGGGAAGTAGGCCTGGAAGTTGACTTTGCTGATGCAACAGAAGAAACATTATCAGAGACACTGTATGTTCAGTCTCTAGGATGGTGCAGTGGGCTGTCCTTGGCTGGATCCCAGGCACCCACCAAAGCCTCTCTATCATTCCTCTCTGCAGCTGGACAGGGGAGAGAAAATAAGACAAAGGGTTCATGGGTAGAGATAAGGACTGGGAGAGATCACTCACCAAATACTGCCATAGGCAAAACAGACAGGAAGAGGGGTTATTAAATGAATTTATTACTAACAAAATCAGAGCAGGATAATGAAAAGTAAAACAAGACTTTAAAAATATCTTCCCCTCATCCCTCCCTCCTTCCCAGCTTTATCTCCAGTGGCACAGGGAGATGGGGGAAAGGAGGTTATGGTCATTATGTCTCTGCTCAGGGAGAGGAGTCCTTCACATGCTCCAGCATGGGGTCCCTCCCATGGCAGACAGTTCTCCATCAACTTTTCCAATGAGAGGCAACCATTCCATGAGCAGTTCTCCACAAACTGCTACAATGTAGGTTACTCTTTCATGTTGTGCACTCCTTCAAGGACAGGCTGCTCCAGCATGGGTCCCCCACGAAGTCACCAGCCCTACCAGGAAACCTGCTCCAGAATGGGCTACTCTCTCCATGGGCATGCCTCTCTCCCTGCCAGGAGCCTGCTCCACCATGGGTCTTCCATGGGTTCACAGCCTCCTCTCCGGCATCTACCTGCTCCACCATGGGTCTCCTCCCTGGGCTGCAGTGGATCTCTCCATCCCTTTGCAACTCCATGGGCTCCAGGGGCACAGCTGCCTCACTATGACCTGCACCAGGGGCTGCAGGGGAATCCCAGCTCTGGCACCTGGAGCACTTCCTCCCTCCTTCTGCACTGACCTCAGGGGCTGCAGGGCTGCTTCACTCACATAATCTCACCCTGCTCTTCTCTGGCCCCAGTTACATCTGCACAATAACTTTTTTTTCCTTCTTCCTCAATATGTTATGACAGAGTCATTACCTCCATTTCTGACTGGCCTAGCCTTGGCCAGTGGCACGTCTGTCTTGTAGCCTCTTGGGACATGAAGGAAGCTTCCAGCAGCTTCTCACAGAAGACACCCCTGTAAGCCCCCTTCCTGCCAACACCTGGCCACACAAACCCAATACAGAGGGCTGCCTACCTTGGCACTGCTCTGTCCAGTTGGTAGGACAAAGACCATCCTAATCAGAGGATGAATGCCCACAAAGCAGAGATGAGCTCAAATGGTTTGAGAGTCATAGTATAACTTTTCTAATTATTTGGATTATAACTAGTGTCTGCGGTCATTTCTGAGTGCTCTTAAGTTTAAAATACACACTCATATACATCTGGGATGGCTTAAAACTGAAAATGAACTCAGACTTTTCTGTGGAGGAAGAACGTACGTGTATTAGTGTGGCACTGGTCTTTGCCAGACTCTTTTTGGGCTAATGATTCAAAGCACTTGGCTGTTTCCAGGGAGAAGGAAAATAGGGGTGTTTTCTACAAAAACACATTCCTTGCTCTGTACCTAGATATGATGTAGGATCCAATGTGGACGAGCATGAGTCATGTGCTCCACATGCCTTATGGCACTTTGTAAGTAGGCAGTGAAGTGCTGGCTCATGAGTCATCAGCTTCAAGTGAGTGGGCAGTCAGATACTGCATAAGCTGATTTTTCAGAGCCATTTCTAATGTGCAAATATAGCATGGGCAAATTATTTTGGCTTTGGTTTTGTCTTCTTGGCTTCTGTTTCGGCCAACACCCCATGTTATTAGGCCTGACATATCTTTCAAGTTTTATTTTGTGCCATCCCATCTTTGACATGCTTGTCCAGAGAAGATTCATCATCTGCTTCTCTGTAAGCAGTTTCCATTTTCCTTAGCATTACAACAGAATTAAAAAAAGTGAATGGAAATAGCAAAAAAGATAAACTGTACTATTTCTTCTGCTGTTAGGGCTGCTTTGGCATCAAACTATGGTTGAGTCTTAAATTCAAAATATGTATTTTTCCTTTCACTAGATCTCCTTTTAGTGTCATTAGATGATATAAAATGGATGTAATCCTGCTACTTCAGAACTTACCTAAAACTTCATACAGCCACAGAAATCCTGCCACTTGTTGAGACAGAGTTCCTGCTGCAGCAAAAACACCCTCAAATGAGTTTCAAAGGTATCATGCCTGACTTGTACTCTTTATTCCCAGGACCACACAGGGGTCAGACATGCCCTCCACCTTGATACAAACTGCAGAAAGATGGCACTTTGCCCCCTTCCATTTCTTCTGGACCCTTGGTGTGTGGCTCATAAGGAACTCAAAAAATGGCAACTTGCCAGATAGTAAGAGAAAGACAGCCAGCCCAGCTCTAACTGGACTGGATGAGATTATTCAGCACCGCTCCTCGGACTTGGCATCTCCCAGAACACCATCCTTACTCTGCTGTCAGCTGCCACTGCTACTGCTATCTCAAGGAGCAACCTGTGCACCACAATGCCTGGTGCTGGAACTGTTCTGCTGTCTCGCAAGGCTGTCCTGTTTGAAAGCTGCTAGCAACAAGCATTGTTTTCAAAAGCTTTTTCTTTATATAAAAATCAGTGTCCAGTGCAACTTTCCTTCAAACCCCACCCTCCCCAAACCCAAACTAAACACGAAGGCCACCAGTAAAAGCAGGCTGCCGGCAAAGCACAGCAACCCAGAGTCTGGACCCTGGATGTGGAATTGCCCATAGCCCCTTTTTCTTGGCTGCTGTTCGACTCCACACCCGCTGTGCGGGCACACAGGAGGCGGCCTCTTCCAGTGTCCTCCAGGGACACCTGATGGGGCAGGATCAGACTTCAAATCAATAGCACAGCCTGTCCCTTCCCGGCTTCCGAGGGCCTCACGTGCTGCCCGAACAGTAGTTTCTTGGACACTCTCTTTGTTTCACCCGAACGACAGAGCAGTTGCAGGCACGGCTGCTCCCCCGCTCCCTCCTGCTTTCTGGATCACATTTCAGCCCGGCCGGGGATGGGGGGTCGGGCATGTGGGATCCCCACGGACGGGATTCTCTGCGGGGAAAGGCTCTTCCCAAGGTGGGGGACGCGAGGAAGCGGCCGCACGGCACCGCAGCGCGACTGGGCAGGGCAGGGCAGGGCAGGGCAGGGCAGGGCAGGGCAGGCCCTCCGGAGAGCCCCGCTCCGTGCCGGGCGGCTGCGCTGCGGCTCCCGGGGCGCTGGGCCGCGGACAAAGGGGGCAGCGCCGGCGGCACGGAGCCGGGGGCCGGCCAGCGGCGCGGCGGGGCCGGAGCGCTACGCCCCGGCGGCCGGAAGACAGGGCGGGGGGTGAGGGGTGGGGAGAGGGGAGGGCGGCTCGGCCCGGCTGAAAAGGAGGGCTCGCCCGGCGCCCCTCACCCTCCGTCCTGCCCCGCGGGCGTCCCGCACCATGGCGCTGTCCTGGAGGAGCTGGCTGGCCAACGAGGGGAGCAAGCACCTCTTCCTGGTAGGGGCGGCCCCCGGGGGTCCCCTCAGAGGGGGTGACCCGCGGGGGAGGCTCAGGAGGGGCCGGTGGGTGCTGGCAGGCGGCGGGGGCCGCTCCGGGGGCTGCCCCGCCGGCCGGGGAGCCGGGCACCTCGTCCCGGCGTGCCGGGCCGGGCTCCCGGCGTGCGGGGCAAGGGTGCCAGCGTGCCCGCCGTGCGTGGCAGGGCTCCCGGCGTGCGGGACAGGACGCGGTGCGGGTGCCGCGGCTCGGACGGGTGGGCGGGATGTGCTCCGAGCGCGTCCCGGTGCGCGGCTGGCAGGGATGGATGCAGGCGGGTGCCATGGCCCGGGACAGTGCCCGCCTCTGTGCCCTGCCCGGCTGGCACACGCTGTGCGTGTGCTTGCTCTTTGTTAGGCTCTGTTTGGGAGAGTTTGGGGGAGAAGGTGCAGCTTCTTGGAGGTCAAGTTCTTTACCTTCCTTTGTCCCTTTGTTATTATTTCTTATTCTTTGAGTCTCTTAAATGCAACGTCCAGCTAAAGATTTGGGATGGTGTCGTGTATGGGAGTGCTTTGCCAGCTCTCGGTTGTCGTAAGACACAAAAAGTTTTGTGAAGTTCAATGAAAGTGAGAATTTCCCACAGAGGGGCACTTCCTTTTAATATTTCATAGCATACTATGTGCATGAAGTTTGCTTTTCCATTCCATTTACGTATGTTTATGAAACTACAGACCTATGAGTTTTATGAATGAAATGAACACTGAAAAGTTCGCACATGTAACTTCTACTTACAATCTCTTGTTTCTGTTTCATTTCAGTTTTTCTGGCTCTCCCTCAATGTATGGCTCTTCGGGAAAACCTTCCTGCTTTATAATCAAGGGCTACAGTATTATTATTTGCATCAGATGTTAGGGGTGAGTGACCCGGACGTTACTTTTTGCCCTGGGATTTGGGATGCTCGAGGGTGGGGTAAGGGGCAGAATGCTTTTGCTAATCAAAGATGACACAAACTACCTGTTAACTTTTCAGAGTGGGGAAAGATCAGGTAAGAATTTACTGGGACACTTCTGACAGTCGTTTAGGAGTAGAAAGTGAACACTGTTGAGAAGAAAAAGAGCCAGTCAAGTGTGGGACAGCTATTCTTTTCCCTCTTCTCTACCCTCCCGGTATTCCCAGCAGCAGACAAGCTCACAGGAACACAGACATGCTCAACAAATGACTGGAGCTCCACTTTTCGTCATTTATTTAGCAAGCTATGGACTCTTGTTGGCAAAGTCTTTCCAATCCAGTTATTGTAATATACGTGCTTGCTGAGGGACTTCTTTTGATAAATCTTAGTTCTTTTCAGTCTTTGTCATTCCCGTGGATCCTCTGTTCCGTGTAAATTCACTGTAACGCATGTAACTTTAGTTTTGTTTTCTAATAGTAAGTTCTTTGATTCTGAGTGGTTTAATGAAGATTCAGATATTTTGGTTTAGCAAGGGCAACACCCACCACCAGCAGACGAACCCAAAAAGATACTTTGGAGATGTGGGATACCAGCCTGCCTTGGGAAATTATCCATTTTAGTAATTTCAAAAAAACCTTATGTCTAAAAAGGCATAAAGTAAGGGTTAACATCTTTCTGGAAAATGCCCACGGGTTACTCAGAATTTGACAATCTGGGAAAAAGTGTCTGAATAACATGATGCTTTGTAACACTATGTCATACTCAGGAATGGATTTCAACAGAATGTTGACATGGGATTAAACATAGATGATGCACATCCTAATCTGCTGTAGAGCCTCTGGGGTTTATTTTTGGTAAATCCAGGGTATATAGTTTCACATGGCTGATATTGTCATAACTAGCCAGTACCATAAAGTTTTGTGATCTTGCTCGGAAATAAGTTGAGTTGATACAATTTTCTCCTTCTTTTTCCTTCTAATGGTTGGTAGTTCAAGAATGAATCTTAGCAAAGATAGTGCAAAAAAGAAGGGAATGACAATAACTAAATCCTTCATGGTGGTGACCTTGACAGAAAAAGCATGAAAATGTTTTTAATTTTACCTTGATTTTTAGGGGCTTTGCAGCCCAGTGTATCCATTTGAAAACTGTGTTTGTTCCTGGTGGAGCAAATGGGTTGTTTGTAAAGTGAATGTACTTGGGTAACATGTTGGACCAGATTTTCAGCTGGTATCAATCAGCAAGTTTCTCTCGATTCCGATTATTCATATGCCTCATACCAGCTCATCATCTGGTTGGGATTTTTTTTGATTTTCTTATACTTTAAAGTGGAAGACACTTGCAAACTAACTTAATGTGTGTTCAGAATCTGTGAGATGACTCAGGTAACAGATTGGTCAGGAGATGAGGACTAGGAGGTCATCCTTTTAAGTTTGTATAATTGTGTCTGCCACCGTGGGAAAAAGTACTACAGAATTTAGGAACTTCTGAAATAAGGGTAAAAATGAAGAGCTAAGCCTAAAAGATACTTTTGGTCAAAGTTATAAAACAAATTTTAACATTTTGAAAATACTAAAGACTGTAAAATGTACTTGCAATTCACTTTTTACAGCTCATCTAAATATCTTCAGTAGATCCCAAAGTTAGGGTTTGGAACCTAAAATTTGTGTTGGACTCAATGATCTTTAAGGTCTCTTCCAACCTAGTAATTCTGTGAATTATGCTTTTTCCCTTCTCTTCATTATATCTGTGTATGTTTATTAATCACAGAGATTGTTTTGCAAGGGCTGGGAAAACTGAATCTAATTTGGTTTCTTCAGGAGATGGCATAAGCAATACTAGAGCTGCACAGGGATTTTTGCCCCTCTTCTTTTTCTCTATTGGTTTGTATAGCCACTGACCCATTGCACATCTGTATAATCAGTCTCCTCTCTGTTCTGTGCATGTGTGAGTGGTTTGCAGAGCCTCTGTGCCATTTCTTGATGTCTGAAGATTTTGAGATTTAAATTAAATTCTTCGTTTATAATTCAACAGTTGATGTTTTTGTGTGAATAGATTGAACTCTTTAATGGATACTTCCATGACAACTGGTTCCTTTTTCCAGAGAGCTAACAAAGTTGCCCAAAAGGAGTGACACTTTGAATTAAAAAAAGTTTCTGTTTTTTTCAGCGAGGTTTCCTAAGGAGTTGGCTTTTTTTCTTTCTTATGCTACAGTAGGCTATAATTGCCTTAAGAACTTCTGCACTAGCAGCATGGAAAGATTTACCACAGGTAATTTTGTTCTTTACCAAGCAACAGATTGGAGAGCAAGAAGAGTTGCTGGAGGAAATCAGTGTGATACGAAGTGAGATCTTGGACTGAATATTCTGAGTATGTTCAACTGAGCCATGTTTTTATGCCATCTCTTTCTGATGTGAAGAAAGAGAAAGAATGGGGTTGGTCTTTTGTTCAGTAGTCACTGAAGTGATTTACTTCCCTTCAGCTGTCTACAGAAGACCGAGGCTCAGATTTATTCTTTTCCAATTGTATTCTCTGTGATGTTGAACAAGATCGTTCAGGACATGATTTGAAATTTGTTTAGATACCTAACTCTCACTCAGTCTTTCAATAACAATCTTCCTGATCCTTAATTCTACACCTGTGAAAAGGCACTAAGAGCATGGTGGTGTCCTGGAAGTGCCAAGAGAACAGATAAATAGGAGGCAGTAACATGGTAGGAGGGAGTTGATCAATCTTTTATGTACCAGGAAACATAGTGTTATTTTGTGTCAAACATCTCTGCTTTGCTCAGTTTGACTTCTGTTGATGAGACCATGAACTCTTCACTGTACAGTCTTTATGCCTGGGAAATTTCAAATTGGGCAAAATCCCTGAGCAAACTTAATCTGAGTTTGGTGTTGAACATGCTTAGAACAGGGCGTTTGAGCAGAGACATCCTGAGGTCCCTTCCAACTAGAATAATTCTGTGGTTACATAACACTTGCAGTGAAAGTTCAGCAGAACCTAGTGGATGTAAATCCCTTTCCAGTACTTTTGCTTTGATCTGTCCCTTTGGATACTGAATTGCTTCTAACGCCTTAGATCATAGTCTTACTGTATGAATGCATTCATTCACACTGGTTTGAAAACACCAGTATGCAGATAAATTTCAGACAAAGAACCTAATTTTTAAATGATTTCATAGGTGTTAACTTGTGGTCTTACATTGCTTAAGGAAGAGCAGCCCGTGAACAAATCCCCAACAGACACGAGTTTCTTATAAAAGAGTTTGTCAGAGAGGAAGGGAATATTCTCATCTTTGTGTTCATGATAGGTGCTATAATGTGTAGTAGGCATGAGTTACAGAAGGGGAGAGTCTTAAATTACTTGATTCCAAAATCTTTGTTGTTGGAGATTTTGGTCCACTCAGTCAGTGAAATTGTCCAGACTGATTTCTTCACAGACTTCAGGATTTCTCTCTAGTCTAGCTTGGCTGTATTTTTGTCTAACAAGTTTGATTGTGCCTGGTCAAAAAAAAAAAATCAGCCATAAATTTGATACTGGCCTTATAGAAGTCAAGTCTTGCTTTAACAGTATTGAATGAAATGCTTGTTTCCTTTTGCTTGAGTTCCCTGTGAGCAGAAAGAGCTTTGAGCTCGTTTTGTCATGGCATGAAGGGTCTCTCTTTCCCCATTCCCCCTCTTGTCCCTGCTTAAATAGCTGTAATGTAGTCAAATGTTAATGCAAGAGATAAGCTTCTGGATTTCAGACTAAAGTGAAGAAAATGCATTGTCAGAAGGATCTCTTTGGGAAAAGACTAAATAACTGAAAACGGGGCTGAAAAGTGTTGCCTCACTTTTTTATCTGTACGTAGTTGCTGCCTTTTTATTGCGCAGTATTGTGCATAGCATTTGTCACCTTTATTCACTGCTTGGAATATGTTCCAGTAACTTTTATGTCTCTCCTTGCTAGTTTATCACAACAACAGAGATTTCACTAATTGAGACCAAATTCCACTTTCATTGGTCGTTATGCAACCGCATTGGAATCTGCTTACCCCCCACATCTTAGCATTGGGGGGAGTTGTGTATCTTGATCCTTTGCTTAGAGATTATCGGAGAAGTTGGAAGCTCTTACTGCACTCAAGATTAAGTTAGTTGTTTTCTTCAGTTTGAATGACTGATTTAAGCAGAAGAAGGAGTACATCCTACACAAAGGCACTGCTTATAAAATGGGAACATGACCTAAACTTGTAGACAAGAAGAGATGGAAAACCTTGAAAGAATGCCTTTGTGATGAGTTACAAGTGAACAGGGAGAATACTAATTCACAGCAGTGCAGGGAAGATACCCCTTACATATTAAAAAATACTGCACCACTTAAAATAATTTTAAAGGGTTGCTGTACATGAGATTGGGATTTACAGAGTCCTTCCTTGAAACCTTCCTTCTTCTGGAGCAAAACCAAGTCAAACTTTTGTAGACATTTTCACATGTTCTGCTGGGTTTCTCCTACACGCACATTTTCTTTCTTTTCTGCTGCTTTTTATTGCTAGATCTCCAGCCAGATTTGACAGGCCTAAGGGGAATAATTCCTGGGCATACAGTTCAGTTCTGTCCTTCATCTTAGGTTATCAGTGCTCTGTTACTCAGGAGAAGGAGTACTTTATGAAGAAAAGGAAGCTGGGTCAAAAGGAGTCATATTGTGTAGCACAGTTTGTTCCACCTAGGAAAATAACCAACTTTAGCTGCTCTAGTACTGATCTGGGGAGGTGGTCTGTCACCTGTGTCTACAGAGCAGCATGTGGCTTGTGAGTCTTGCCGGAACCTTTCAAGGTGCCCTGAACCAAAGAAGATTGAAAAATTTTAAACAAAGGCTCTAAGAGACAGCATCAACTGTGGTATCTCTATTGGACCATGACCTGTTTAGGGTTGTTGCTTGTAGGTGGTGAAGTCTTGAGAAACAGAATCACATCACTCTCAGCTGTGGAAGGGTTTGCATTATTCTAACATTTTTTTGATGAAAGATTGACTTCAAAGGTGAGATAGGACAGGATTTGTTGAAATCTTAATTTTACAGCCATGTATAAAATAGCAGATTTCTCTGCGCAGCAGTTGCACGTAGCATTCATCTCTGTATTTATAAATTATGAACTTTGGGGAATTCTGGGGTACACAGTAAGGTACTTCAGCCCTCAATCTAATACTGAAATTATTTGCCTAACAGAGAAAGCTCCTTTTCTTAGCAGAGGAAGCTCATTTTCTCATTTTCAGTCTTGCTGGCAGCAAGATACAAAAAGAACTGACTCTTCACTTCTCTGTCCTACTTTGTATGTTGTATGAGCACAGCCAGGAGTCCATCTGGATTTCTGTGGACTGTGCATCAGACAGGGATAACTAGAGAATTTGCATTCTGGAGGTCTTTATGCTGCTTTGGAGAAGGTGGCAATTCCTTTATACTTGTCTGGAGGAAAAATCTAACCTAGTTTTTAGGATTTGAGTTTGTGGATGGTCCAGTTCCCTACTATTTTTTGCCACAGATTTTGTCTGTAAATTGGAGTAATCCTTTAGTTTCTTTAAGATTTTTGCCCCTCCATGAAATCAGATACCAGTAAACCAGAGATTTTGTACGGGGTTTTTTTTTCCTTTTTGATCCTGCAGAAATTTCACATGCTAGTAACATGCAATAACAATTTTTTTTAAGACAGTAAAAACTGCAGGAAGAAAATAGGATTATATTTTTCTCATTTCTTAACTACTTAATAAGGGTATATATTCTCTTCTAGACCCAGTGAGTTGCCTCGGAGCAAAAATCATCCTTTATTCTACTATTGTTTAAAAATCCAACAATGTACTGTGTTAATTTGTTACTATGCCTCCCAGGCAATGCAAAGGAAGTTAAGAAAGAGATCTCTTGGAAACCATTTGGAAAGAATTAGTTTCATGGTAATATTTTTAGCTTTTGGCTAGATATCAAGAGCAAACTTAAACTCTTTTTCTTCTTGCCTGAATTTTGATTTTAAGAATTTCTAAATGTATTTCCCATTGTTTGCAAATCAGTCATGGGCTTGTTGCAGGAAATATTGCTGAACTTTATTTCTTCAGAATAAAACCTTACATGAACCATTGGTAACAATATTTTAATATTTGAATCATACTTCCTTGAAAATGCTGTAAGTAGTTGTTTGCTGGTCTCTCTCTTTTCTTTTTTTATTTTCTTTTTTTTTTCTTGTATGTACAGGTGTTGATAGCATTGAATTATAATGAATGTGAGGACATTCTTCCATAGTAATTGCATTATGAATGAATATTTACTATTTATTAAACAGTGGAGAAAAACAAAGGAGGATTAGTAGGATTGCCTTTTCTGCACATCATTTGTGATTCATACTTGTTAAATTGTTTGGCGTTTTACTTATAATCCCAGACTATGCTGAGCTGGAAGGGACCCATCAGTCTGACTTCTGGCCCTGAGCAGGACATCCCAAGAATCACACAATGTGCCTGAGAGTGTTCTCAGGCTTCTGAACTCCGACAGGAGTTATTTCATTTATTTAACACTATTCAGTGTAGAATTGATTATCTTCTAGACCAAACTATTGTTTTGTTAAAGCTTTGTAAGAAAAATTGTTGTGCTTGGTAAAGGAAGTCTTGGATAATTGATGTCATGCCTAGTTTATATTTAAACTCAAAGACAACATAAATTCTTGAGAAAGTAGTGATGTATCATATAGGTCATACAACAGAAGTTATTAAAATTTTCAAACTGCTCATTAATGGTATTGCAACTTTTTCAGATTTTGTGTATTAATCAACATCTACAAAAATGATTAATTTTGCTTCTGAAGTTTGCATTACATTATTTCTAACAAAATTCTTGAGTTTTTCAAGTCATGCCCATTTAATCACTGCAATACTGTAGCACATCACTAAACCCCAGTAAAAATTCTTATATGTTTTAATGACCATGTTTCTGAAGTTACTGCTTCAATGAGGTGTATAGCTCATTTTTAGCTTCACTTTAGAGGATTTAATGAAAATAGAGACAGTGTTGTATATGCAGACAGTGCATTGTAGAGACATTTTTCTTTTCATTAAGTCTAGTCTGTTCAAGGGTTATTTCCAGTTGGGAGAGTCTAGAGTGGAGGGAGGATGGCCTAAGATCTGAGGAACATGGCTTATGAGGAAGGAGTAGCAAGAAAAAAATCTCATTGTGCAAGTGATCAGAGAGTGAAGCAACAGATAAAATTGAAGCAAGGGAGGTTTTATGTAAGGAAAAAGAGGACTAACAGTACATTGGATGAAATAGTGGAGGACATCTGGAGAGTGGGAAAGAACTAAGTGACATGGCTCATTTTAGTCTTATTTTCTATCATTCAGTAGGTTGGAGATGATCTGTTCCTGGGATTTTTTTCTGGAGATCCCACATTTACATGTTAGAGAACAAGGTAGAGCACATTTTGTGGGGTAATTGCTCCTACTTCTCATGGGCAGCTTTTGAGAGAGGGTACCCTTGTGACTGCTCTGTTCTGTGGAAGCTGGTAGGGTCTGGTGAGGTCCTTAGCACTCAGGTCTACCTAAATAATGTAAAGTCGCTGGAAGAGAAGAAAGATTTAGGTGCAGAGCTTGGTTCTTCAGGTAGATTGAACATCTTTACCTTCTGTTTGCTTCCTGGTGCTGTGCCCAGGTGTGCTGCAGAGCAGGTGAGGTACATGGATGTTGCTAACTGGGAGAGCAGGAAGTTGTAATGCTTTAGGGTGCTGGTACTTAGAAACCCTTTCATGCTGTTGTGCTTCAGATCTTGCAAGATATTCTGAAATGCACTTACTCTGTTTTTAGTAGCTTATATATTCATCCATTTCTGTGACACAAACATAAGTCTGTATATTATTTTTCTTTATTACAAAGGTAAGAATATAATAGATGTTGCACAGATTAATTTTTTTGTCGGTGAAAGTAAAACAGACTCATGTTTTTACATAGAGTTTAATTTTGAAAAGGTAATAAACCTTAAGTAATTTTTGTTAGATAATTTGTACCTGTTCAACTCATTCACATGCTCCTGCAACATTTGAGTTTTCTTTAATATTATAATATTTTTTTACTAATTTATTCAGGAGTTGAAATACTTGGGGTTTTGAGAACAGTATAAGAAATATCCTTCCAGAAATCTGTTGACAGTCTAAAAGCATCTTTTATATAAGCTAGTAAAATGGTAATTCAACCTAATAACTAGGAGAACAATGGCATTTTGCTAACTTTTTAAAATCATAAATGAATGAGATAATAAGATTAAAAATACAGGTTTGTGACATGAATGTGTGCTTTGTTCATTTATTTGACAAGTGGTTTTGTTCTAATTATGTAAGTTCCAAATATATCAGTGAAAGCATTAGTGAAATTAGATTTCATTACAGTTCCCAGCTATTGAGCAGTTAAACTGAAGAAAACCTACTTTCTTTATGTCCAAATATGGCATTGCATAATGTGAATGGATGAGGAGTTTTATGGCAATTCTGTAACAGTCCTTGAAGCACTATGACCATTTCAGTTTAACTGAATCAATATTTTTTTACATCTTTTTGTGGCTTGAGAGAAAATCATTACACTCGAGTGGCTGTCTAGTGTCATCATAGTATTTATTGCTCTTTTTTGTTTAGTAATGTCAGTTGAAGCTTTCAGGTCATTTCTCAGTGGACACTTACTGTTGTCTCATGTTTTGTTCCATGTGACTTTGAGCATTGATGAGGATATTGGATCTTCCAATATAAAGCTGTCATTTATTATTGACAAAGTTAATTTTTAATAACTTCTTGATGCAAAGATGAGAGCTGTTTCCTTCCCTGTGAGGACAGGATAGCATGCTGTGTGTGCCGTGGTTTCTCCAGCACATCATGAAACTCCACTATTCTGATGAGTCAGAGAGCATGGGAACCATTTGGTTTCACAGCAGAGTAAAAGAGAGACAAGACTGATGCACATACTGTTCCTTTCTGCCTATAATCTAACTCTTGCAATGTTTGTTCAGCTAGGATTGTGTATTAGCAGAGCTTCGGCATCTGTCCTCAATCTCAACTGCTGCCTGGTCCTGCTCCCCATGTGCCGTGTTCTCTTGGCCTTCCTGCGGGGATCCCAGAAGGTGAGTGCTGTCCTTGGAATGCAGCGCTTAAGAAGAGGGCCCTGGTCCCTCTTTGGTATAAAAACAATAGAAAAAGAATCTGTTACATCCCTGTTTGTTCTACACTATGTGCTTGCATGGTGCAGGATCAGACATTTAGCCTAGATTCATGACTTCTTTGAAGACAGGCTTTGTCTGGTTTGACTCCTGTTTAGAGGGTGATTTCTTCAGTGCATTTTTGAAGGAGGGGGAGTTGCTGTGGAGCTGTAACCAGATAAATTCTCCTGTGTCTTTCCAAATTCCTATATTGGAGATATATATGTCCTCTCAAGTGCTTCCTGATATAATTCAACAGAGTAAACCCAACTTTGTCTCTGCATGACCACAAGCTTCCTACTGGAGGTGATAGAATGTTCTATAAAAATACCCAACCTGATACATTTGTTATCATGGGAGAAACAGTGTTTAGCTTATTTGTGATTTGCCAGTTGCTTTTACAGAAATAATATAAATAATGCTTTTGAGGAACATTTGTGTTTGCTAGATGGTTGCAAATTGAACCTGTGACTTCTGTTAATCATGTGGCAATATGATTTGATCCCTGTAGATGCACATATGAATGCAAATACACCATTCCTTTTGATCTTGCTTATAAAAGAGTCAGTGATGCCTTCACAAGTAATGCTAGAATTCCTAAATATTAAGGCCAGGAGGTACATTATGTACTCTTGATATCTGTGTGATTTCTTCATTAAGTCCTCAAAACTGTCTCCTTGGCATAATCCAGTAGTTTTTAAATTTAGGTACTAAGCTTGCAAAGGTGTTAAACCTAACTGAAGTTGCTATTATATCACCACAGTTGCTGTTAGTATTTTTTTCTTTGCTTTGTTTTGGAAGAGAGTACTTGAATTCTTCTCTTACTAGGTTGCCAGCAAGAAAACCAGAAGGCTGCTAGATAAAAGCAAAACTTTCCATGTGACATGTGGTGTTACGATATGCATCTTTTCAGGTGAGATCTCACTGTGCTGAGCAGCAGCATGTTTTGGAAGCACATTGATGCAGCACTTTGTGGTTTTTCTGCTGCAGTACATTTGGGGGTAGTCTTGCTCTGTGCTTGCTCGTCTTAAATTGTAAATGCTTTCTCGAATGTGTGTGGGTTTTGGTTCATTTTTTGCTTTAAACACATGGGCATACATTCTAATGTCAAGCCTTTCCTTAAAATGCCAGTTTCTTAGAAGACAGGGATGTGAGACCGGGTCAAAATCTGCCCTTCCAAGTGAACCCTCATTGTGCCTAAGGAATTTGAGTGAAAAACCAGGGTACTACAGGCTTACTTGCAGAGAAGGGAGCAGTGGAGGCAGCTACCCAGTTTGGTGAAGAGGAAATATTCTTGGCTGGACACCTTTGAATGTTGTGTCTCAGCTGAAGCATTGCAGTACAGAAATCTTTGCTGTAGTGTTAAAAAAAATCCTAAATCCTAAAATACATACAGCCTTCTGTCATTAATATTTATAGGCTGATTTACTCTTGAAGAATAATTAAGAATTCCTTAGTCCCTGGTATATCTCATGCAGGTGATGTGATTATATCTTGGCTTCTGGGTGGCCACAGGGAACATCCAGCACTTGTTTACAGATTTACTCAGTTTTTTGGTTTTTTTTTTTTTTTAGTCTTACATGTTGCTGCTCATCTGGTGAATGCTCTTAACTTCTCTGAGAATTACAATGAAGAATTTGTGACCCTAAATGCAGCAAACTATCGTGGTGAGGTGAGCCAGCTTTCCTTTCATATTTTGGTTTTAAGCATATCATTTAAATATATGAATATTTGCATATTCAGTGCCATTGTGTGATCTGTACAGTGCTCCTGTTTCATGCACTGAAAACTCACCCTTGTGTAGATTCCTGTGGATTTTATTTCTTTGTCTGGACAAAGCATGTATTAAAGCCAGCAAGGTTCTGTCCTGTTTGATTATTAGATGTAGAATGCAATAATCTAAACTTTTCACCTTGCACCTTGTTCTCTTGCTGCTCTTTTGCTTGTCTCTGTTCCTTGGATTGGCCTGGTTAAGACATTTCTGCTGCTTTTTGGGCAAATTTGTTCTACATTTCCATTGTTTAGAAATACAGTGAGATTTGAAATTGATTTTGCATTTTTCATCTGCAGTGAATGCATGTATGAGTATTAATGCTAAGCATGGGGTTAGTTATCTACATGAACTGATTTCTGCTTGCAAAATACTTGATTTGTGTGCCTTGTCTGACTGTAGTGCAGATGTCTTGCAGGAATATCAGATTCGTAGGCCCTTGGTCAGGTGCTTACTTGTGTATTTGGCAATGGAGAGATATTTGCAGATTTTAGAAGCAAGACCAGAGTCCAGCACCCTTTCTTCTTGGGCTACAGTCAAGTTCTCTCTTGTTTGTGTTCATTCTAGTCTCTGGTCTGCATTTCTTTTTATCCAGTTGCATTAGGAAATACTCGGAATGACCCTATCCCAGCTGCATCATTTCCTGGAAAAAGAGAGCTTGACTCAGTCCAGGCTCCTAAGGACCAGCAACCAAGGTCTTCCATCCCCTGGGTAAATGATCTAATCACCCAGCTATTCAATGGCAGACAGACATGCCAACACCAACTATTGTGCTGAGCTTCTGGGTTGACTGTGTGTCTGCTTGTGTTAGGAGTGGTCTGATAGACTTCCCTTCATCAGGAACATCAACAGGAGCTTACCTCAGGCAAGAAGATGCCAGGGTTCTAAGCCTCTACTAAGCAGCCTTAAGAATTTTGCAATAGAAAAAGGAGACAGTAGCAAGTTTTTTAGGAAATCTAGGATCAAAACTCCTGAGTTTTAGGTACTTTAGTAGCTCTTGCACCTTTGTATTTGAATCCCACTTATATCCCTTTTTGAACTGTGGTGGATAGTCTGGATGCTGCTCTCATCTTCCCTATCTGGATACACACATCTGGATGCAGACAAGGTCAGAAAGAGGGTCACTTCATTTTTCCTGTCCTGTATGAAAACTTCTCATCTCCCCTCACTGCGTTTATCTGCAAGTTTAAATAAAAGTTTTCCAAGCAGTGAAGACAAAACCTCTTGAAGTAGAGGTTTTGTCTTCACTGCTTTTATCAGGGGAAGTGAGGCAGTTTCCCTGATGTTGAAATATTCCCTCTTCCTTTCACATATGGTGAAGGACACAGGAACATCTGTCAGATCCTTCGTGTTCAGTCTTGCTTCACTAGGGTCCATTGCAAATGTCTTGGTGATGTAGCTGGCAATAAAATGCTTGCCTCTTCTCTTACATTTAAATTCAAAACATCTCCTGCCTCACTCTGTCCTCTCAAAGGGATGAGGTAACTGAGTAAAGTTAAGCCTTCAAATAACAATTATCTGTAAAATTATCTGAATCTAGATTATAGATCAGAATTATCTTTGCTGGGGGAATGCAAAGGCTAAAGGTTTAGTTTGTGTTGAATTGCAGTCAATGTAAACTGTTACCAAATACCAAATCCATTCCTGTTTCCAGATTTAGGGACTGCATATGTCTTAAAATGTGTGAGCTTCATGGGCTACTTATGATTGTAAAATTATTCGTATTAAAGATATAAAATACCATATGTTCATTTGATTTGGTTTTACTTGTCTGTTTTCCAGGACCCGAGGAAACTACTTTTTGCAACTGGTAAGTGCTGCAAAACTGAGTGAGAAAACTTTGTCGTTCTGCAGACAAAACTTTTGGTCCTGTATTGGCATGCTCCATTTGTTGTATCTCAGCATTTTATATATCTGGGGTTGTGTGATTTGTGTTAGTATAACCTGGGTTTGCTTATCCACTAGTCAGGAGGCAGGAGTTACATAAGCCCAGTAGCAGGATGAGCAGCATTTTCAAATCTGTTGTTGTACAGATGAGTCAGCAGAAATCCATTAGTTTCAAACAGAGATTCTCCCTAATATTGAAACCAAATTCCTAAATGATCCAATTTCTAGAAAAAGAAATATAATGGAAAACCAGTCTTTTTATGCTTTAGCTGGTTTATTTAAGGCTTGGTTGGGTTTCTGAGCAATCTAAACTGTGACATGGGAATCAGGCTTCAGCAGTCATACAGAATAGATAGATGAAGACATTTTTGGTGCAGGAATTTAGAAGTGAGCAATGTTTGGGTATGGAGGGGTAGGCTCCAGACTGAACTGTAGCACTTCATAAGCAGATAGTGCGATGGCATCAGGAAGGAACTTTATCTCCCTTATTTGGATCAAACACAAAATCCTGACTTGGTAGCATTTAGGGCACAGTCAAATCAAATCTCTGAACAGACAGCAGTTGTTCTAGGTTTGTCAATCCCAATAGGTGTGCTGGAATTAGTGGCTGGTGTGCCAGTGTTTCCCAAAAACCCTAGGAAAGGTTTAGATCAGTTGAGAGAAGAGGAAGGGAGAATGTGAACTGACAGAAACTGAGGTCGGAGTTATCCTAAATTTAAAATTACTCTGTTCACTCCCTGTCCTAATGACTGGTAATTAACATGTACTATTTGTGTTGAAGGAGTGCTCAAGAATTTGCTGCACTGGGAACTGTGCAAATAAGCAAAAAACCCTTGGTTTTTTCCCAGACAGTTCAGAACAGCAAACAGAAGGAATAAGGAATCAGAAGGATTTACAGAGCGATGATGACTTTTCAGATTAGCCCAGGAAAGAACCTCCTTGTATAACGGTGTGAGGCAGACTGTGGGAAGAACAAGTATTAAAGATTATACTTAGTAGAGGAAAGGAGAGTCAGGGACAGGGCAGAAATGAAACACTAAAAATGAACTGATAAATTGGGGCAAGACTGAATGATTTCAGTCTGATGGAGAAGATAATTGAAAAACTGGACATAAAAGGTGACCTCTGGCTTGTGTGACAGTGTAGGGAGCTAAATCAGGTGCTGTACTGCAGTTGCATTGGAGGTATTAGTTCAGGGTTGAGATTCATTGCACGCTACGCATCAAATGAGATTGAGAAAAAAGAAATTAAGAAGGAGGAAATGGACAGAATGCATAGTGTTTTATTGCAGCTGCTTTTAACTGCAATCTTTCCATGAAGGAGGGAAATCAAGTTTTTTTATGCAGTCCATGACAAAGCTTCCATTGATTGTAGGTCTGTAAAAACTGAGGAGTGAGTTGTGGTGTGTCAGATTTTGGGTATCAGACTTTTCAATGAATGAGTATTGAGAAGTTTATAAAAAGGTAAGATTTGAGATTTATCTCTCATTTAACTTAAAAAAGACCTGAGGATAAACTAATTCTGACACGGGTCTTTGCTTGAGCAGATGAGTCAAATCATTAATATTTTTAACCTTTCCTTCCCAAGTGCTGGCTGCAGATCACTCTCACAGACCTTGCTCTATGGGCAACAATTTCAAGCGTGATACAATGCCATGGAGAGTAATTTCAGGCTTTTCCCCGTTCCAGAATGAAATGGGCTGGCAAAAAATTGTAGTGACAGCTTGCATAGAAATTGATTTGCTTGAAATTCTGTCCCTGAACAAGTTTTTAATTGTCATGTCATGATCAACAGAGTGTAGTGTTTGGAATAAAAAAGAGACAGAAGCTTGTACAGTCAGTCTTGCATGTAAACAGTGTTTGTTCTTAGTTACCTGCTTAGACATAGATGTCACAAGCAAAAGATGACAGAAGCAAAGACAAATAGGAAATTGTGATGCATGGTGAAATGCAAGGAAAAAGGGTATTTTTCTTTGGGAAGGTGGGAAATTAGACAAGAACTCTCCTGTCTGGTTTGATACATGAGTTGTGCTCAAGAGATAAGTATATTCAAGAGTTTGATTGAATCATGATTTGTATCTCTAATTCCGCTTTCTTAAAAGGTCATAATAGACAATTATACCTCTTCACAGTTCAAATATAAGTTATGTCCCTTTTAGTTCCAGGTCTGACTGGAGTCATTATGGTGTTAGTATTATTCCTAATGTGTACAGCTTCCACATATGCCATCAGGTAAGATGTAATATGATTGTTATGCTAAAAAATGCCATTTCTGTAATCATATTCTCCTACTGACTAGAGTGTTAAAAATACCAGTTTTCTTGTCTGTTTTTTTTTTCCCTAGCTTGCAGTAAAGTTAGCACAGTGAATTTTGTATGAAAACAATTACAAGACCTGATTGAATTACCTTCTGAAAAAAGTACTATTTAATGAGTGTGCAGAGTTAAAAATGTGGACCTTTAAAAATTTAAATAGTTCTTTTATTCCTGGCTGTAGGGGAGGCAGTAAACTCAGCAAATGGGAAGTTCTGTGCAGTGCATAAATTAAGTCCAGTGGAAGAAAAATAAGATGTTATTGTTATCTTAATTATTTTCACCAATTAATTGTCACAATAAAATGTACCAAAAAAAAACCCAAAAAACCCCAAAAAACCAAACCCCAAAAAGCCCCCAAACCAAACCAAAATAAAAACCCCAAAACCCCAAACTACCAGCAATCAAGCAAACTGACACAAAACTATGCTACTGAAGTTGAACATTGCTTTTAAGAGCTCTGCTTCTGGTTGTCATATATATTCCTTTTAATGTGAATTATAATATACCAAGCAGCAATGCAGTATTGGCTCAGAGCAGCTGCTGGGTTTTTTAGGGGTCTGGTCCTCTGGTGGATTGACATTCTGTACCAGTGTTAATGAGCACATATGATACTACCTGTGAGTGACTGATACCTGGGGAGGTCTAGCCCAATGTTGTAGTCTTTTTAAGACTTGGATTCTGCAATTGAACCTGTAAAAATAACCCCTTCATTTTTACAGAGGTTGAATTCCCTATGTAAGTGTATCACCTCAGTTCAGTAAACATGGAAGGATGTATTAATTATGCATCTTCAAACATTAATGGTGCTCCACTGATGTGAGTTAGATATGTGGTTATGAACTTTGTTGAACTAATCTGTCTTTCCTGAGTAGCTGTGTTACCTGGCAGTGTTATCCTGTGATTTGAGAAAGTAGTTCAGCAAATGCTTGTGCATTTTCAGTAGACAAGGCTTCTTGCAAGGCTGAGACTTTTGTGACTTCCTACTGAAGTGCAGGATTAGGCTGCTGCACATTACATGGTCCACACAGATGGCTCTGCTTGCAAAAGAAAGACAGTTTTGGGAAGATGGAAAAATAAAACTACTACTTTATTCTGCAACATTGAGCCAGAACAAAGTCCTATCTTCTTCAAGGCGAAATTAAATTAGAAAAACATCATGTATGAGTGATTGGGAAACTTAGAAAAATATATGTAGTTGTAGATATTCTTGGAAATAATTTTGGGGGTCATGCAGCATCTTCTGATGTTACATGCTTTTTAGTTCCTTCCACAGTTACTGTAAGTGCAAATATTTTCTCAGCTTTCTGCCGTCTGGCCAGCAGAATCAAAGCCCCAAAAGAGATAATCTGTATCTCCTGTTACCCTAGCAATAATTCTTACTTGGAAATTTTATCCTGGCTTCTCCCTCAGGCATAGAGCTCAAGCTTGTCTTTATTGTAGTGTTTTCTCCTAAGGAAACAAGTTGCTGCATGCATATCTATGTCCCTTTTCAAATCTCTTTCCCTGTGGATTCTCATGTGCCTTATGATGGCTGAGCATACAGGACAGTTTTAGGAAAGTTAATTGTAAATGTTCACTGTCTATCAGAAACTGAGCTTTTAAAAAAGTATTTCAGAGGCTGTTATAGTCTTGGATTTCAGCCCTAATCTGCTCTTGCACACTGGCCTGCTTAGTGATTTCTTCCTTTGTATGTTCTTCCTGAAATTGTTCTGTGTATGAGTATGCCTCTATTTTCCTGCCTTTTCAGTAAACTGTGAAAATAAGTATTAGAAGGACTGAATTAGCTGCTAATATTTTAAGAGGATAAAGTGATTATTAGTTGAAAAATTTTCTAAATTTTTTGCAATGTTATAGCTTAGAATTAGACCAACATTTTTTGTTCAGTAGTTGTTTTCAGTAGGGTTATGAAGTTATCAGAAAACACAATAAATCCTCTCAATAAATGTTGACATTTCTGACAACTTTAAAATTAATGATATTTACTATTTGGAAGTTAGGTATTTAAAATAACATTAAAAAATAAGATGCTGTAGTGCCATCTGTTTTTGTAACCAAATATTCTAGTCTTCAATTTCATCTTCAAAACTACTGCATATATCTTCCTTTTCAAAACTGTCTGTAACAGGATTAAAAATATTTTTCTAGAACCGTGCTGCTTAGTGTGTCCCTTTAAAGCATGATAAATTTCTAGTACATTTCTCAGTAACCTAACTCTTTCAGGTCTTCATCTGCAAAATTCTAAAGTAGGTTAACCAAAATTAAATATTCAACTTACCTCAAATTTTCAGGACTTTGCATTCCTTAGAAATGTATCCGTTCTGTGAATAATGTCTATTTTAAGCCCTGAGAAAGTAAAAAAAGTAAATATTCTGAAGAGCTGTAAAAATTCATGTGTATCAATAGGAAGATTATTGACTAGATTAGAATACTAATGCATGTATCTGTAGTTTAAGGATACAAGTAAGAAATACGTAATTATTACAGTGTTGGAAAATACGCTTCATGTGAGAGGTTCAAGGATTTACATACCCCTATAATTTAAGGAGGTGAAGTTCAGAGGGCCTGGTCACATTTAGGGCAACTTGATCCATGTGAGGAACCAGGATTTTATAGTAGAGATATCTGTAGGAGTGCTAAAAGAAGAATAAAATGATCAATGACCTGGAAGCTCACATTTAGATGTATTCAGGAAAGAAGTGTACAGTAATTTTAATCAATAGCAATAATTAGCTGTTGAAAGCAACATGTCAGAAGCAGTCCAGGGATTGACTTTTCATCACTGAAATTTTGAAAAATTGGTACATTCTGAAAAAGATACTAAAGAGCCAATAGAACATTCAGTGTGCAGCTTTTGGTATTATAGCATGGAACCAAATTAAACCAGAGCTCCAAGACCTGTCCTTGTCCCATCTTATGTAATGGGGGATTAACCTAGATCATCTTTAAGGTCCCATTCTAGGATTCTATCACCTGTTTTGAGGCAGCGGATATGTTTTACCCTCTTTGTGCTTCCCAATTTCTCTTCCACTCTGCACACCACTGTTCTTTTTTTTCTCTTACTGATGATTACTCCCACAACTCCTCACAGATACTGATGACTGACTGCATGAAAATGCCTCCCAGGGTGTGAGGACTTGGAAAAGGCTTGAGCAGCTTCAAGGAGGAAAAAGTGTTAACAAAGTACTGAATGGGGGAAGAATGGCAGGGTGGAGGGGGGATTTCCGAGCCCCTTGCTGTATTCATTCCTTTGCTTCCTTTTTTTCCTCCTTTGCTTCCTTCCTTGTTATTTTGCTGCCTTGGATTTTATTTTGGTAGCCCTTGGATTGTCCAAGTTATTTTTCCTCTCTTGAGAAAGAAAACAAACAAGTTCTGTAACAACAGAACCAAATGCAGTATGTTTCAGTTGTATTGAAGGAAGAGCAGTTAGCTGGTTGTGTAGAAAACCATAGGAGGGAAAAAGCTCTGGAAAAAAAGAAGTTAGCTGTGTCAGAGGAATAGCTTCTCTAAACCATATTGTCAGAGCTGAAGATATTTTTTATTTAATAATTGTTTCAGTTTATGAATGGGGGTAGGTTCTTTGGTTTTAGGAGGGTCTCTCCTGCCATGCTGTGTTGTGTGAGAGGTGTGTTTATGTGCTGTGAAGTAGTGTATTTTCTTAGCCATTTGGTTGTTTGTTGGTAACTATTTTACTCAAAAAAACCCCAAACAAGCTTAACAGAAAACAGTTCCAGATGGGTGTTTGCTTTGGTCTGGGTTGTTTTTATATTGCCTAACAAATTACTGATAAAAGGAAGTCACCTTCACCTCTCCTGATCTCACAGTGATAATGTTCTTCTTGTTCCTCCCAAGACCATCAGTCCTGGAGCAGTAATGTATGTGGCTTCCTGCCCTGAAAATTCTCCTACCATGCTCTTGTTGTCTCCTTGCTGTGGGTCCTATTCTTCCTGTATCTCCTTCCATTCCACACCATCACGAGGTTTTTACCCTTCCCACTGCCCTTCTGTTGCTGTCCATGCTACCTGTTTGTGTGCTGCAGCCTTAGTGACACGTTAAACTGTATTGGGGCAGGGAGAAAGTAAGGTGACACTCACTGTAAGGAGGTTGAGTTCTGAGACTGGAGGTGGAAGAACTATTCCAGCTGTAAGGATCTCATGGGGACTAACTAGGACCTGTGAAAGCACTCAAGTCTCCCTGTTTCAGAAGAGTTCTCCATCTGGCTCTGTACTTCTACACCCTTACCTCTCCTTCTCAGCTTGTTACTTCTGTGCCAGTCACTTGTTCTTCTCAACACTTAATTGTGTGCAAGTACAGTGTGCCTGTAGGAAAACATTCTGGGCTTTGACTATTTTGCATAACTGTGCAGTGTATAATGATGTCCTGTGTGCGCAGGTCTGCTTTTAATTATCAGTGATTCCATCTGAGTTGAAACAGCATTGAACCATGGTTTATTCTTTCCAGGGTTTCAAACTATGACATCTTCTGGTATACACACAACCTTTTCTTTGTCTTCTATATGCTGCTGATGCTGCATGTTTCTGGGTAAGTAAATGGAAAATACTCTTCCTTTTCCTGAAGAACAACCAGAAAGAGCAGTTTCCTTGATTGCTGCCTTTCCTGAGCTTGCTTGAGCGCAGTGGGCCAACTTTGGGACAAGATGTTGTCCTCTGGTGTGTGTTTAAATAAAGATCAGGTTGTAGCTTGGAGATTTGTGTGTGCTACAGCCAACTAGCACAAACTTCTTCACTTTCAAGATTATTCCTTTTCCATTCAGTGTCTAGTGAGAAATCAAGAAAACATAGTTTCTTTTTCTGCCCTCTCTTACCTGTTTGCTGAGACAAGAATATGAAGCAAGGTTGCTCATCCCTTGCGTTTTCCTTTCTGCCGTCATTTTTGACTCCAAAGGAGAGGGAAGGAATGTCATCTCCCTAATTACCTCTTTCTCTTTGCTTACAAAACTTCCTAGTTTTTCTTCTTTTCACAAACATCAGACCAGTGTTTATGTGCCGTGAAGCTGATTGTCAGATCTGTATCAGGCACAAACAAACTGGGCTCTGTTGCAAGGTAAAGCATCTTCCAGAAGTTACGACATATGTCTGCGTGGGTTGGGGGTTGGACTAAGTGACCTTTAAAGGTTCCTTCCAACTCAAACTATTCTATGATTATGTGAAAATCTGTTCCATTAACATCTCTGAGGTTTTCTTTGTGGATTTAGATGCAGATTGTAGAGAAGGGAAGGTGTATTTGAATGAGGTTTATTTCTTCATGTCATCAAATATCTACTGAAACACAGGGTGCTTGAGTGTGTGACAGTAAGCCCTTCTGCTTAAAGTAAACTTGGAAAGGCAATTAGGCCTAGCAAGATCATTATAGGAATAAGTTGTTGAATAAAATGTGCTGTTAAAGAAATCATGAGTTCAAAGCAATTGAAACTTCTAGACACAGTTCCAGTTCTCTGAGTTTGTTGGGTTTTTTTGAGTTATTGTTTGTGTAATGGGGTTGTTTGGGTTTTTTGGTTTTGTTGGTTTTTTGTTGTGTTTTTTTTTTTTTCCAATGGCATAGTGCTTGTTTATGGCTAGGGAAAATGGATCTAACCTGTTCTCCCCATCCGAGGCCAGGATGAATTTTTTTGAAATTATTCTTGACAGGTGTTTGTCAAATTCTTTAAAACATCTGGCGACTGAGATCCTGTAACCTCCCTAGGCAGTCTGTTCCAGTGATTGCCTTAGGGGTATTTTTCATGTCCAGTTTAATTAATCTCCTTCGTGGTGTTATCCTTTGCCCATTGTTTTCCTAACCATGTTCCATTTACCAAGTTTGCAAACCAAGGCTGCAGTAATACAGTAAGTATTGAACAGGCATATTTCTGGTACACAGCCTCCTTAGTACTAAATTACAAAGGTATTCAGTGCAAATCTGAAAGAAATGACTGTCAGAAGTGGGAGAGGAATGAGTCATAGAGAGTGGGAGTCGGTTCAACTTTAAGATGCCTAAATGTAGGTCTCTACATGTTTTCTCAGTGTCTTTCCCATTATGGTCTAATGAGTTCTGATAAATACAGCCAATGGAGCCTGAAGGATGCTTCATGTAATTTGCTGTTTCAGAGATCTACATTCAGGTGAGCTGGACTGATTCCTGGCTCCATTAGTGATATTGATAAGATCAATAGGATGTGGCCAAAAGTTGCATGAGGGGTTATTTAGATTTGACATTAGGAAAAATTTCTTCACAAAAAGGGTTGTCAGGCACTGGAACAAGCTGTCCAGGGAAGAAATAAAGTCACCATCCCTGGGGGTATTTAAGAGATACGTAGATGTGGTGCTTAGGGACAGGCTTAGTCATGAATACGGTAGTGCTGGGTTAATGGTTGGACTTTAAGATTCTAGAGGTCTTTTCCAACTTCTTTTGAAAATAGAGGAAGCTTAGATATCCATGCTTAGGTGCCTAAATTACTCCTGTGTGGGATGTCTTAGAGATTTGCAAATGCATAGCCGCTTACTGTACAGAGCAAGGCTTTTCCCATGGCTGAACTGCACAGGCAGGTTCACTGAGGTTTTACCTCTTAGGAGTAAAGTATTTCCACAGTATTGCTGGATTCTTGTTTTGTTTCAAACTGTTGCAGGTATGTTCTTACAGTATCCTTCAGGCAGCCAAACCCTTCTCAGCAATATATAAAGTGATGTGATTAATCTGTCATATGTTTGCTCAGTGCAGAACTCAACCTTTCTGGGCACTGATCTTGGGTGTGTAAGACTTACTTTTCCTTGGCAGCCTCAGGATTGGGTGTTATTGAGCTGCTGTTAACAGGCAGCTTTGTGATCCCTGTCTGCCTCTCAGTTAGCATGTTTATAATAGGTTAAATAAACTAGAGATCACTGTAGGGGATGCTCACGTTTGCAGCTACTCTCAAGGCAATCCTCTTTGGGGGTGTGCTGAGAAGAGAGAAGCTGTGGGAGTTGCTGGCAGGCATGCACACAAGGTTCACTGGAAAAATACTGCACAGGCTTTGACTTCCAGCTAAATCCACGATGCACCATAATATTTATGGAGCAGGGAACTAGCATAATGCTGGGGGTATCTGTCACTTTGCCAATATGTGGTGACCAGCAGTGATACCAGATGCAAGTGATGGGCATGATTGAGCAATAAATGCAGGCAGAAGCATGGGTGTAGGTGCAAGGACACTTCCCAAATGATTCTCCCAGGGTCAGATGGAATTTAGCAGTGAGCAGGCTTAACTTCCAAGCTGACATGGTTCACTAGACCATGTAGGAAGCTTGTTACTAGCTGTCAGGAATGCATTTTTGTAGGGAAGATTGCCAGTCGCCTGTCAGAGCCCATTTAGGTTGGGAATATTGTAGATGTCCTAGTTCTCTTTCTTCTGAGTTAAACTCTGTTGCTGCTGCTGCTGTGTGTATATTGAGGAGAAGAGGGGGGAGCACCTGTCCTTATGTTTGATTGTATGCCTTGAGCTGAGCCTTCATAACAAGGCTTAGCACTCAGAGAGCATTGTCTCAGTATGCCTCATTTCCCATCCAGCACCATCCTCTACAGGTGTCATTTAGCTTTTTTTTTTTTAATATATTCTTGTGGTTTTACTGTAATCAAATCTAGATTTGGACACAAGTAGTACTTCTGAGGGATTTTATTACAACTATTATCTGTTCTTCCTTGTTTTCAGTGATTTGTTCATGTGCTGGCGGAGTGTCTGAGGTTCCCAATTCTTTCTTCAGGGTTTTTAACTGCAACTTCAAAGTTCTCACTTCATTTTACTGTAAATTTAACTTAGCTTGAGAAAAACTAAAATAAGAATGGACCTCATAAAATAATTTGCAAGGAATGTTCCTTGGCTACCATGCAGGACTTTCTTTTTTCCTTCTATTTGTATGCAAACATGATAAACACCAAGTAGTGGGAACATTCCTGCAGTTTATGATTTGGCAACTTAAGCTACTTCTGCTACAAGTCTGCCTTAAAAACAGGGCTTGCTGACTGTAGGGAGGATGAGTGAAAACAGCCTGTGTGTGATTGAATTGGAAATGCGATTATTTAATTTTTTTTTTCAAGGCCCCCACAATATTTTCTCCATTTCAAGCAGTATTAAGCTTGAGGCTGTTCAGTGGGGGAGTGCCAAGTGAGCTGGAAAAGTTAAACCTTGACTCAAGTGACAGAAGGCTCTATTGTTGCAAAGTTTCAACCTCATTGAAAGTCCTAAACGCAAACAGAATAAAATTTCTAACAGAAGATGAGGCTTGTGACTGCTTTCTGAAGTGCTCTCTGAATGAAGATAAGTTGTTTGTTATTTTCTGTTACTTCAGAGTCTTTACTATTTTTATTTTCCTGTAGGGGAGTGCTCAAGTACCAGACCAACTTAGAGGAACACCCTCCTGGTTGCTTTAATCCTAACAAAACACTCCGACAGAATCTGACTGTGCCAAAGGCTTTTGAAGAGCTGTTTCCAGACTATACTACTGAGCCTTTCCCAGAGGACCCACTAGTACCAGAACCCTTTGTACAAAATAGATTTATGAGAGTTTGTTCCGAGGAACCCAAGTTCCAGTCGCACTTCCCAGAGGTCTGTATGATCCGACATTTCAGGTATTAAAAGCCATGCCAAGCCTTTCAGTCAGCCATAACCACTAATTATTGCTTTTCCAGACCAGATGTTTTAATACTGGAAAATATTATTAAAACCTTTTGAGGCATTCAAAGATTTGGTGGGGAGAAAACAATCTGTATTTAACCCTGAAGTACATTACAATGTGGTGCATGGAATAGGGCGGGTGGAAAAATGTCAAGAGATTGGCTGTAATGTTCTTTTCTGAACAACACCGTAAGGGATGTATTGATCCTGCTAAAAATGTGATTTTACAGCATAGCATTTCAGAGCAAACATTTATATAACATTTTGTAAGGTCCTTTTGTAAGCATTGTGTGGCAGTGGTTAATTGAAATAATCAAGCTCCATTTGTTCTCTTTTTTACCATGCGGATGCAACTCCTAATACTCATTTCTGGGTTGCAGTTGGTTGTGGCTTGGCTTTTATAGTCTGTTATTTGCAGACAAGCTTGTTTTATATGTGGCATGGATAAATAAGTATGATGAGAGTGGGGACAGAAAGCCTTTTCTTCTTTCAGTTTTCCATTTTCCTTTTGTTTCTTTATGTTTTGTGGCAGCAGCTTTTTCTTTATAGAATTTTTTTTTCTTTTCTTTTGAGAAAAGATGAGCTGGGTTGTATTGGCAAGTAGCCTGAGGAAGCTTGCAAATATGGAGTTCATGAGTCCAAGGCCCATAACAGACCCCACAGGAGTTTCTCTTTGTTATCATTGTTGTTTTCTGTGGAACATGTGTCCCCCTTACTAGCTGCACTGGGAACCCATTTTTCTATGGAGTATGTAATCCTAATGAGAAGCAGTTAATTCTACATTGAATTCCTCCAACAAAGCTCTTTGGATTGGTATTTTGTTGTGGTAATACTCCCGAATTATAAGCACCAGTGTATATCTGGCTTCATATGACCCGCAGGGCAGCAAGGAGTCTTCTTAGGGGCTTAAGATGCCTGCTTTGGAGCCATTAAGGGAAAAGGAATCATGGAAAGAAATGGCCACTCAGTGTTCTCCTGACAGCTTTGAAACATTATTTAGGACTTTTTTGGATTTGGAAATATCGTGATACCAAGTTGAAAAAAACCCCAAAACTGTGAGCTACTGAAACTTGTAAGGCTTTTTTTTGAAAATAAATGGTCTGCTAGCTGCAAGAGATGTTGATGCATAATGTCAGAAATTGGGAAGGGAGGGAAGATGGATGAGGGTTGAGGGGCACTTCAGTGCCACAGCTTGAATGACTGAGCAGATGTGGAATTAGTAGATAAGTCTGCCATAAGCTATTGGTAATTGACTCTTAGGATGGGGATTAGCTGAGCAGCTGCAAATGTCTCCATCTGGAGCATTCACCCAGGACTCCCCATATAATCAGTGCAGAGAAATGGGTATTTCCAGGGCATTTTCTGTCTAGCATACACATCTTCCATGGGAGCAAATGGATTGTGATTCAGAACTGCCCATTCTCTGTTGTCTGTGATTTTATGCTAGTTTAATATCAACAGAATTTCTATAGCACAAGAATGAAGTTTTCTTAGGTTTTTACTTGAATCTGAGATGACTATAAGAAGCTAATAGTTAAATAATACTGGAAGTCAGACAGCATTTTTCCAGAAATGTTAGCCAATTGTATAGTACTCTGGTCTGTGTAGGTACTGTTGCTTTCATTGCTGAAACCAGCTGCAATCTAACTACATCAAACCAGAATAACATAGTAGCAAATGAAGTCATTAGCGTTTTTTTCCTGATGAGTTTTATGGTTGAAATTGCTGGTGCTTGTGGGTGATGCTGCTGGTTAGACTGATTAAGGCTTCAGAACATTTTTGGGTTTCTGCACGTAAAGAGAGGCGTGGATGTTAGATGTGAAGTGAGATCCTGAAAACACTCATGTAGTTGTGAAAATAGAAGACAGAAAGCTAAAAGTCTATGAGATAATATATTTTTGTTCTCCCTTAGACCTGGTTCTGGATTTCCGGACCGCTGTGCCTGTACTGTGTGGAGCGGCTGTACCGCTACATCCGCAGCAACAAGCCAGTCACAATCACCTCAGTGATAAGCCACCCCTCCAACGTCCTTGAAGTCAGGATGGTGAAAGATGACTTTGAAGCAAGGCCTGGTCAGGTGAGTTAATGTGGCCCTAAAAAACCACTTTGCTTTCATGTAACATTACCTGTAGGGGTGCCTATTGCTTTGTAAGTGCTAGCCCATTGCTGAATGTTTTGAATGTATCCTTTCTACCATTTTATTTCAGTATGTTATTCTCCACTGTCCGAGAGTGTCTGCCCTGGAAAGCCATCCATTCACTCTTACAATGGTAAGAAATAGTGTTCTTTTCTGTACTTTCTCTTTTATTTATAGTTGGTAAGCAAATGGTCTTTGTTTCTCTCAAGGTGACAATTCTCTCCAGCAGAGCTCATGTTTCATTTATGAGGGTACCAGTGAATATGAAATGGCATGATTATTATGTGTGACAGTATTCAATGCGTACTTAATTTTCTCCACTGTTGAGAAAAAGGTAATGGGAACTTTTTTCAGTCTTCCGTAAGTGAAAACCAGTAATAAATAAATCCATTAAAAAATCCATAAATAAATCAATAAAATCCATGTGATTTTGGAAATTCTTTTATAAAAGAAATTTCAGCCATATTTCTAGACCTTAATACAGAAGTGGCACAAATTGTAATGAACTTTTGCCACCTCTCTTTTTCAATGAGAGCACATTTCTGTGACTGCCTTTTTCAAAGTTAGAAAAAATCAAGCTAAAGAAAAAAGTGTCTAAAATTGTCTTCTGCTTTTTTTTATATATTAAGAGGTGTATTGATGACTTGAGGTGATATACCAGTCAGGTGATACAATGTTAGGATTTCTACTTAAGTTGGTCTAGAATGGGAACTGAAACCTGTAGAGACAGACTGGAATAACATACAGTTGGGTTCTCTGGGAGTACATAGTGCATTTTCTGCTAAAATATCACTGTACTGGCTGGCTATATTGTTACAAAAGCAGAGCATGAGGTTGAATATTAGTGGCAGCCTTTTTCTTCTAATGGGAGTAAATGCTTTTGGATTGCCTGAATTGGACATTCTTCTTCAAGAAGACTGTGGAGATAAATGTTCATGTGTGATTGCTTTCTTTGGACTGATAACTGATACTTTATTCCTACTGAGTTATAGTGAGTGCTGTGGAGCAATTGAGATGTTTTTATGCCAGCTGATATGCTGAGGGCACAGTCAAGTCCACTTCTTTGGGTTTGTGGGGTGTTTTATTTTGGGTTTTTAATTTACTTTATCTATGCTGAGCTAGGATTCACAGGGGAACTGACACTAAATTACTTCCAAAATCAATTTTGTGCTGTAAATCTAGGAATGAATCTCACTTAAGGGAAGCTGCCTCTGCATAGCTTGGTGAAGCATTCATTGCACTTTTGCAAAGTTTTCATGGGTATTCACTTTACCAGTACAAACCAAAGAAATGTGTTATGTGTTATTTATAACACATTATTTATATTTAATGTGTTAATGGGAGTAGTACTTTTAAGACTGTCCTCTGTATAGTGCACAAAGATAAATTGATATGGAATGCTGAAAAATTACATGCATATATGAATTTATGCAGAATGGTTTAGTCAGAACTTATTTACATTTTCTTATTACATTAGTAATTGGACCATACATTTCAAGAACTATTTTAAGTCTTGGGTAGCTCTTTCCACTCCTTTTGCCCTAGTATAGCTATAAAGCTGCTCTGTACCAGTGGGCATATCTTATTTAAACATTAATCTTAAAACATCATGTTCCTAATTTCTTGCTGTCCATCTCAGTCAAAATTAATATGATGGTAATAATTTGATCATTATTAGTAAATGCACAGTTTGGAAACTGGAACTCTTATTATAAAGATTTAATTTTCTTGTATTAGGACACTGCTAAAACAATGGATTTTGTGGTTTTAATTTTTAGAAATAATGCCATCAAAAATATTTGGCCTGGTTCAGATGAGAGTTTTTGTCAGAGAAGAAACTGCTGACACAGACCTACTGGGTGAGGTCATAAGATGAAGTTGAATTGGATGTCAGATTTCTTGCATGAATTGAGAATTTCATCCAGTATTTAAAATGGCAGAGTATGACAATACATTTTATGTAAAATTATTTTTGCAGATGAACTTCTAGAGCCAGGAACTGTGGAAAATCTCTTGTTGTGAATTTGAGTCTTAGCAAACATAAATAAGTGATAATGTGCAGTATATTTTCAATATGTAATTGTAGTTGATAAATTCCAGTATGTGTAAGTTTTACAGCCACGTATTAAATACCTAACATTAAAATTAGCAATTTCCACTTATGCACAATGAATTGTATTTTAGGTAAGTAATACTGGACCAGGCAATTTCTGTTCATGCTCAATGTTTTCTACTTTTAAGTGTGGTAATATCCTTCCGCATAACGGCATATCCTTCAAGATCACATATATATTCTATTACAAAATATGAAGTTATCACTGAGTTGATACACAAGTGTATTTTGCTACAACATTAACACTACTGGAGAAAGGCTGTCATTGGGTTAATGACTTTTACAGCATAATGAGAATTCTAAGTGTCTAGATCTATGACAATCTTTTTACTCAGCTTAAGCCAGGGACACATTTCCACGTGTCCTTCTAGGTCAGAGAATATGGTGTGGGCTGATGTCCTGCCTAGAAAGCTTTTTTGTTGTTTAATATGATGCTAGGTATAAGACAGTGCTTGTAGAATGTGTAGGCAAAAGCTTGACTCAGTCGTTTTAGAGAATTACTCTAAATTGTCTAAATCAGTCATTTTTCCACTCCCGTCTGACTTACTTGTCCAAGCAAGCTGGAACACTACTGCTGCTTCTTTTATGGAATGATCATAATCCCTGGGTTATTTTTCTAGGTTGGTGATGGGGTGAGTGGCTTAGATCCACAGTAAGAAATTCATGAAAGGTCAGTGTGGCTTCAGGTACTGGAAATGCTCTGCAGCAATGATTTCAGCAATGACTGCAGCAGAGCTGTGGGGGAGAACTGCAGTCTTCTTCCTGGCACTGTTGTCCTGCTTAGAGTCATAGAATACTTTGGTTGGAAGGGACCTCTAAAGACGACCTGGTCCAGACCCCCTGCAGTAAGCAGGGGCATCTTCAACTAGATCAGGTTGCTCAGAACCCCATCCAACTCAGGGATGTTGAATATTTCCTGGAATAGGGCATCTGCCAGCTCTCTGGTCAACCTGTTCCAGTGTGTCACCATCCTCGTTGTAGAACATTTCTTCCTTATCTCTAGTCTAAATCTACCCTCTTTCAGTTTAAAATTATTACCCTATGTCCTGTTTCAACAGATCATACTAAAAAGTCTTGTCTCCAGGCCCTATGTGATGTTCTGTTCACACTGGTTTAATATCTCACTTTGCCTAGAGCATGCTTAAAAGAGAAGAAATGACCATTGCAGGCATTGTACTCCTAAGTGTAGGTAATAACCTTAAGTGGAAAGGAAGGGATGAGTCAGCATGAAGGCGTCGTGGACATATTTTACTAGTCCCTTCCCTTTTTGAGGTTGTGTAATATTTACAGTTTAGCTCAATTTCTTACATAACACCAGGGTGGAGGAACACACAGGGAGGCTGTGTAAAGGCACTGAACTCACTCCCATTCCACTCTGGCAAATCTCCCATGTGTTTTGCTCAGAGCCACAGGGAGCTCTGAATTGTAACCAAGTGAGCATAAAGAGTCTTTATTCTTCTTGCCCCCTGCCTTTAGGTACTTTACATTGATAAGGTCCCCTTGAGCCTTCTCTTCTCCAGAAGTAAGAGCTGAACAGTCACAGCTCTCTCAAACTTTGTGGGAGATGTGTTCTAGTCCCATCATTATCTTCATGGCCTTTGTCTGGACTCTCTTGCAGTATGTTCTTGTCTTTCTTGTAGTGAAGTACCCAGCACTGGACACAGGTCTCGAAGTGTGGCTGAATAAAGGAGGATCACCTATCTCAACCCTCTGGTAGTGTCATTTATACATTCTGAAATTTAGACACTTAAAAGCACCAGTTTTCTCTCATGAGCAGTGTGATTTCCATTTCTGAAGTGTATTTCTACTGCTTTTTGTTCACTAGTGACTTTGTAGTCTCTAGTGCGACTCCTTGTCTTTGGGAAGTCTGGGAAAGGCATTGAAGAGCTGGCCCAACATTTGGGATTCCTGCAAGTGACCTGCTGGACAGTTCTAGGTAGTGCATAGTTGGCCATTCATTTCATAGTGTCTTCATTGCTCCATTTTTCTGATTTAATTTCCACAAAAAAGCTTTCTTTTTATCATTTTTATGATGCTTTTTTCACTGATTTTTTTACACAACTGTACATATCTGTTACTGTGCTGTGCAAGACAGTGTGAGTCACATTCTCAGTCCTATACACCCTGATGTCCAATTTAATTATTTTGGGTAGGGTATTATTGCATCTTAGAATTGAATTTGAGCAGAACACAGTCAGTTCCAAGATATTTTCATCTCTAGTGTCTAGAATTACGTTCTGTATATAATTACTTTAGTTGAGTGTTTGTAAAATGGACAAATTATTGTTGTGTATTTTCCCCTTGATGAACTCTTTTAAAGAGATTTGTCTTTCAGATCAAGTGCAAGATATGGTCTGGAGATCAGACCATCCAGAGAAAGCATGCTCTGCTTCCTGAGACTGACATTTCTTTACCCTTTTTGGAGGAAAGTGTGGAACTTGTCTGCTGTGGAATGCAATTTAAATGTAATTATCTAAATCAATCTTTAGAGACCTTGAAGTGTTTTTTTCTCTTTTTTTTTTTACGTTTTGGAGAGTGTTCATTTCCTTCAATAGCATTCTGGTTGCTCTTTGTTTTAACCTGTAGGAAGAAGTAGAGACTAAGGCTTGCAGTTTACAGTGGCATTGGTTTTTTTTCCATCTCCATCATACATTTTCTCCCTGATGTTTAGTTTCCTCTCTTTCTAGACACTTGACTGTGTTACTGGTGATTTGCAGCAGCATGAATCCATGACTGCATGCTTCCTTTTTTTTTTTTGCTAATGAATGGCATCAGAAGCAGAGTCCTATTTAGAATCTAAGTTAGTGTCTTAAGTCACTTTTTCTATCGTGTTTCTGGAATTTCTTGCATTAGCAAGCAGTGATTAGTAGTAAGCCTCATGGAACAGCCTTGTGCTTTGCAGATTTTAAGTGCTTCAGAAGATGTTCTGAGTTCTCTAATGAGGTCTCTGCTGAAACCACTACAGCACTTCAGAGTCAAAGCACAAACTCTCATAAGCTGCAGTTTAGACCGCTTGGCTATCAAAAGACCTGTGTCTACTCCCAGCAGCTCATAAAGCTTGGTGACCTTGTTATTTCAGTAGTGTTGATTTTCTTGTGCCAAAGGAAGGTAGGAAACAACTACATCACTTCATTTAGAATTTAGACTGTAACAGACCTTGAAATAAGGACCAGAATAAGACGTGAATCCTTCTAAATTTGGAGATGGCTCAGATCTGAGGTTTGGTTTGGGAAAATTCTGTTTTGCAACAAACATCCATAATTGCAGCATCAAATAATCTGTTATTCCAAAGTTTTGATAGTTTTGGCTGTCACTGGCAGCTCTCATGCCCCTGCTTCTTCCTTGGAGCTAAAGTCCAAATATCCTGAAGCTTCCTTTGTTACCTTTTTTTTCTTCAGTTGACATATACATGTATCTAAGGATACTCCTGTTGTTATTTATGCATAGGTACTTTGCATAAACACTTTTCCTGTGAAAAGTGAGCTTTTCCTGTGTCTATATAAGACATTCTCTGCATATCCACTGATTAGTATCTTCATGAGATAGACTTAAAAGAGACAGGTGGCTCAGAAATGGCACATAAAAAGCAAAAAATCAAAACAAGCTAAACCAAAGATCCCAGCCTTGAGACTCCAGGGCTTTATGAAATATGTGCTTTATTAATAAGGTAGGAGATTGCTTCTTCAGACCCTCGAAAGAGTTTTGGCTCTTCATTCAGTGTCTAGATCCCAGTTCTGGTAACAGCTAAGCAGTGATCAACTACTGGCGACAAGAGGTTTGAAACATTCTTTGAAACTAGAAATTTTGTTCCGTGTCAGAGTGTGCTCTGACCTCCCCTACTTCAATGCTGCATTTAATCCGCCTTTAAATCCCATTGAAGTAACTGAAAACTGGAAGAGTCTGGTAATAAAAAGCCCCAAGAAGTTCTGCCCTTTTTCTGGTTCTCCATATTTTTCAGCAGATGGTTAATTTGAAGTAGATCACATCAGGAGGATTTGTAGTGCAACATCTTCCTTCCTTTCCTTCCACATACATACAGTTCTGTATGAGTAAGAAAACTCCAGAGGGAGGATGGTATGTGTGCATTTTTTAACAAGTCAAAACTGAGTTTTTAGGAGAGGATAACTTTACACATGCAGATACTCAGATCCACTCAGATCCAAATGTATATTATTAAAGAAAAATACTCACTTGATTAATATCCAGATAGTAGAAGTAATATTATCACAGGCAGAGAAAGTCTTAAATCCATTAACCATCTCAGGGTAAATAGAAGAATTACCTGGGAAGTTTCTGAATGTACATGACAATTTATATACTGTACATAAAATCTCAGAGCCATTACTTAATCATAGATTTTTTACCTTTAAGGGTTTTGTTTAGGTTTGATTTTTATTTTTTTTTTTGGTAGATTGAGTTTTCCTTGTTGCCTCTACATCTCTGTTAAAGTCCATTTGTATCTGGATTTAGATATGATGGGATTACAAGGTGGTGGCCCTGATCTGTACATTTTATGTTTTTAGGCCTGATTCCTTGTCAGAAAAATCTCAGCAAATTTTACACTCAGTATAAACAGCATCAGAAGTAGCACATTTGCTTTTGTAAAATAAAACCAGTGTTTTGTAAACCCAGAATTGTCTTTATCTCTGGACAATCCAGGGTTCATTTAAAATTAGTGAAGATCTTAACAGTCTAGCAGTGAAGTTTTAGCTCTAAGCTTCTTTAAGCCAGAAATTTTGTACTGCATAAGGAGATGATGGAGAAACATGTGCCCTGCACTGTAAACTTAAGAAATAAACTATCCACAACAGGAAAAGCCTAGGGGCCAAATTCTGAAATACTTCATAAAAAAATGGAAAAATTGTTGGAACGTTGCCTGAGTAAAAAGTACGTAAGGACATCAAGAGCTAAGTTCATACTGTCAGATAAATACAATAAAAACAAAATCTAGCATGATGACATTCTAATAAGATTTGTTAAATATCTTGTGCAAATAGTTATGAAACTTGTCTTTATGAGATGATTTGCAGAGTGTTTAGGGAAATTGTGAAGTATCTTGCTGGCGAGCTGAAGAAATCCCTAGAGCTTGTCTGCTCTTCATAGAAGTAGAATATCTAGCAGCTGTTTGATGAAGAATTTAAGTAAAACAAAAATAGAAAAGATTAATATTGCAGATGTCTTTAGTATTTCCTTAGACTTGTTTGTTTGGTTTGGGGATTAATAGTTGTGGGGTCTGTATAAAAACCCTATGTAAACCCTGACTTTTATTTAAACTTTCAAATCTGACTCTTTTGGTGAGAAGGGAACACAGAAATTGTTACACTCAAGTTCACTAAAGCCCAAGTTCTCCTTCAGCAGATACTTTAAACAGAAGGTGGCAGATCCCTCTAATCAGCTGGGTTTGGGTTTTTTTGATTCAATGAAAGTAAACTTACGATACGTAATAAGCATGTACTGACTTCAGCAGAGAAATGTGTTTTCTCCCATCAGAGATAGTGCTTTTAGTTTGGCTGCTCAGTCAGGTTAGAGCAAGGCCTAGGAACTGCCGGGGAATATCAAAATAAAACAAACAAAAATGACCAATGACCCTCCCTTAAACAAACAAACAACAAAAACAAAACCTTAGCACAAGCTTTAAGCATGAATACAGTTAACATGTGGACAAAATATTAGAGGAAATTGAGTGCCTTGCCTCTTGCTGTCCTAAAATTAAGACCATCTGGCTGGTGGGGCTCTCTGCTTCAGCCTGGCAAAATACACTGTGTGCTGGTAGTGGAGTTCAGAGGGACACAGCAGCTCCTCAAATGGTCATGATCTGACTGGAAAACCTGTTGATCCTTGGTTGTTCTTTCCATGAGTGTCTCACACCACTGAAAGCCAGTTATCATGAGCCTGGAGGTGGCCCATTGTTTTGCTTGGGGATGACTGGGGCTTCTTGTGCTGTTGAGTTTCCTTGTTCTATGTTTGTTAGCTCCGTGCATTGTTACTTGGCAATGTGTCCGTGTACCCTTGGAGGACTTGGAGAAGCAGCCATGGGCAGAAGCATTCTTCTTCGGCTTTTTGTTCCTTCAGGGACAAAGGCTTGCATCCTGAGCATCTTGAAATGTTGTGATTTGGTTTTTTTTCCCCTAAGCCAGCAACTTGAGATGCATAAATTATATAGGCTGAATACTGCTAGAATTGAAATACTTTTATTTTCTCTCTTATAGAGAGTTGGACTTGATGATCCCTATGGGTTCCTTCCAGCTTGAGCATTCTATGAGTCTGTGATGTATAGCATGTCTGCTGGGGTGAAAGGGTAGTCAGCAAGTTTTTTGCCTTGGTTATGCTGCAGAGGAAAAGAAATGCTGATTAGTATATAAAAGTGTACCTTTGTAGTGAGTGCATCCATAGCAACAATAGAGTAGCAGTTGCACTGGTACAGACCTGCTAGAAAACAAATGAAGAAATTTCATATTATATATTCAAAATTTTATTTTATGCCATATTGTGGGTATTTTACAAGTATTGGTCTATTTACAATCCTAAGACAACACTGCATTAAAAACTTGCATTTTCTTGTAATGCAAGAGTAAAATCAAGGAACAAGTAGATTTCATAGATGGGAATCTCATAGACTGAGACCTAAAGAAAACGAAGATAATTTCTAACGCTGAGAGTAATTTAACAACTAAGATTGCAGGGAGTGAATTACTAAATGCTGAGCTACAGACTCATGGGAATTAGTGGGTGTGGGTTTGTGGTTTGTGTTACAGAGGGAGTTAGACCCCAGATGACCAGAATGATCCTTCTTGGAGCTGCAGCTGCCCAGTGATGCATCCTGCAGTTTGTTATGGTGTGTTTTTTTCACTAGCTTGACTGCAGGTGTCTGAGGTTGTACAGCAAGGAGGATATGGCAATGGAAAGTGAAAAATATTTGAGATATGTTGCTGCAGCTGCTTTCTGGGCTGCTTGCTGGGAGTTGGCTCTACCATGGCAGGGCTCTGGCTGAAGCCATGGGTATTTGAGGCATGGTGGTCTTGCCTTGGTCATCCTGGCACCCCTGATACTTAAACCATGTTCCATGGTTAGGATTTCCTCACATTCAAGATGTTATGATGTCTGCCAGTTCAGTTAGGATAGCTGTAAGGCCAAGTCTCTAACAGGAAAAGCTTTTAACCAAAATCCAATCTGTAAACTAACATGATGCAGAAATAAGTAGAGACATTTTAAAAAATCTCCAAGTGCTTGAGGAAGAGATGTGTTTAAAAGAATACCTCCACGTAGTAACTTTTTTTTTTCCTCTGAAATTTACTTCATACAGGATTAATTAGTTAAAGCCCAGTGTCACAGAGTTCACCTCTTATGAGTCAGACTGAAGTCTAGCTACTATTTCTTGGCTACCTTTGTATAGCATTCCTGTGTTTGTCATCACTCCTCTCCATATTCTAATGTCAGAATGAATCATTTTAGAAATGTTTGTATCAGTTCTGTATGAAACCAGACAAGCTGCAGCTTACTGAGCTTCCAAGGTTTATATTTCCTTGTCAGTTGGCAAAGTTGAAAACTTTTTATTTCTTTTTTTCTTTTTTTTATTTTTTCCCTTTTACAGAAGGAAAAATACATTGCTTGTGTTTAGTTCTTTTTTTTTCTCCTCACTTCTGCCTCTTTTCAAAACCTGCCAACTCTCTAATGTGTTTCTCTTGGTCTGGGTAAGGGTTCATTGAGTCTGCAGCAAGGATGGACTGATAATCAGGGTTTGCAGTGCAGCTGGTTCACCCTGGCAGGCAGGAGCATGGAAACAGGGTCTCTGCACTGTTTGCAGTCCCTGCCAGGATATCTGCAAATCCATATTAGGATCATATCATAGGTTTTTACTCAAAGTGAAAGACTTCTTTGAAGGAGTTTCCTTTTATGTAAACAAATCCCACAACAAGATTTCTAATTCCCCAATCAGACACTTCGTTCTTCCAGCTCTAGCACAGATCTTCTTTGTAATTTTGGTCACTGTTCAGGCCAGCTACTGCGGTGCCAAATGCAGAGGTGATGTTTACTGTGGTGCAGTTTACTTGAGAGCAGTATCTCCACTGGAACTTGTAAGGAGCTTTATTTGCAGAGCCACTGGGGGTTTGTAACTTGGGCGTCCCTTTCATCTCCTTTCTTCTGATAACAGATATTCCTTGGTGTTATCCTGGTGCATGCATTAGCATTTCTGTGATAGTCAGTAATTAGAACTTAGCACCTCTCTAAAGAGGCTTCACAGTTCTCATGGTAGAGGTGCACAGAAGAACTGGAAACATTCAGGAATTAACTTTCTATTTTCTTGCTAGTTTGCTGTTGTCTCACCCCATTACCTGCACCCTAACGCCTAAAAAGACTGTTTTAAAATACTGAATCCACATCTGCATGTCCTTTGAACATTTCAGTGACTCCACCACTTCCTCAGACAGCCTGTTCCCATACTTGACCACTGTTTTGGGGAAGAAATTTTTCCTAATACCCCATCTAAATCTCTCCTGGGGCAACCTGGAGCTGTTATACAGTGGGTGTAAGTAGAACTGCTATGATCTAGCAGTAATTAGTTTGCTCGCTTTACATTCATATAAAAGCAAAGTAGAGGACAACAGAGAACTGTGATCACAATATAAAATTGTTAAATAAAATGTATTTCAAATATGTGTCAATGTAGTAGTGTATTATAAATTAGTTAAATTCTCCAGTTTATCTTGGCATACAGATAGATAGTAGAGCTTAGGTTACTGGTGAATGTAATTAATTTAGTGGTTTATAAGAATAAAGTTCTCCAGGGATTGTTGTACAATCCTTGTGTGATAACTTGCATTTGTATTCCAAGTTAGCTTGAAGAAAAAAAGGAAAAAAATATGGAAAGTTGGTCTTTTTTTAATCAAGATGTAGAACAACCTGTATTTTCTAAATTTTGTCTATATATAAAATCCTGTAATTTTGTTGAATGTGAAAATATAGGCATTTAAATTGAGGAAGGAATTCCATCTTAATGCTAAGAACACAGTTTGGTTTCTCTAAGGGTGTAAAATTGCACAGGTGTATTAAATGTAACAGAATTTCTTTGCCTTCCAGTTGTTTTTCAAGAAGGGCCAAATGCTGGAAGATAACCTGATGAATGTAGACATTCACACCTGTAAAATCTTTCACTTTTTAAAGGTATAGATGACCTGAGGTTAGAATAAGATGAACATTACTTCATGTTATTACAGTATCTGCAAGAGTTAATTTGTGTATCATAGCATTTTAATCAAATGAGTGCAGCAAGCAAGTTCAAAATGTGAAGAGTTACTGAAAAGCATTTCTGACCTTTAGTTTAATATTGTCTACTCTCCCTTCTCATTACAGGCTATTCAAGTTAATGGTTTCCCTTTTTGGAAAACAAGGTTGATTTAAGGAAAAGGACCTAAGATAAAGTTTTTTTAATTTATTTTAAGATTGACTAATCTTTATATTTTTCCACTGGACAGTGTACTGGACAATAAAGGAAGAGTAGGGAGCTTCAACATAGTACAGTGGATTGTTTCTTAGAGTTCCTAGGTTAAAAGCTGCAGGGGGAAATCAAAATGTTATTTGCCAAAACAGTTTCAAACTAATTTTAATTGGTTTTGTTCACAGCTTCAGAGAGGGCATGATGCGTTTCTGAGGCCGCTTTGGCACACCTTCATTTAGCCATGGCAATAACCCCAGGTACTAGTACGTGATGGGAATTGTCTGGCTGGAAAGGAGCTCAGCGCAGAGTGGCCAGGGGTCGTGGTGAACACCAAGCTGACCGTGAACCCACAATGTGCCCTTGTAGCAGAGAAAGCCAAGAGCTTCCTGAGCTGTATTAGGCAGATGGACAGAGGTGACCCTTCTCCCATCAGTGATATATCTGGAGCTCTGTGCCCAGTTCTGGACTTCCCAGCACAAGACAGACATGGATGCATTGAAGCACAAAGAGTCATGAGGATGAGTAAGGGACTGGAGGTTCTCTGGGTATGAGGAGAGGCTGAGAAAGGTGAACTGAGTGACAAGAGAAGAAAATAGAATTAGTCTCCTCAGAGGCACCCAGTGACAGGACAACACAAACTGATATACAGGAGGTTTCATCTGGACCTAAGAGAAACCCCTCTTTGTCTCTGAGGGTGGCACAGGTTGCCTGGACTATGGAGTCTCCATCCTTGGAGACTTTCAAAGCACAATAGGATGCTCTCCTGGGCCACCTGCTCTTGCAGACCCTGCTCTCACAAGGGGATTGAAGTAGCCAATCTGCACAGGTGTATTCCAACCTCAGCTATTGTACAATTCTGTAATTTCATGAAGGTTAAATATATAAGAGAATGTTTTCATTGCACTTCAGTACACATTGCCAGTGGTCTGTTAATAAATAATATGGAAAAATCTACCCACTTTCATGATTAAACTTCTGAAGAACTGTCTTTGAATATTTTTAAGCTGTTGGAATGTATTCTTCAACAGTTTGGAAAAAGCCACTGTTTAGAGTCTTAATTGTGTTTACAGAGATGAAATAGGTAAAATAAGTGTTCTGTGCAGTAAAAATATGTAAATACAAATTTCAGAGTTAAAATTATGGGCATGTAGGAAAGTCTGAAAGTCAGAAGAGACCTGTGGAGATCATCTGGTTTGACCTTCTGGTGCAAGAGCTGTGGATGAGGTTATTCAGTGTCGCATGAAGCAGAACTAGCAGGAGAAATTGTACCATTTCCCTGGCTGCCTGTTCCATGATGCAGAACACTTTTCTTATATCCAAATGAAATTTCCTCTGAAACAACTTGTACTCCTGGTCTGGTGTCTTGTTGTCATGCATGGTTCTGAAGAGAGAGAGCACCTTCATCTTCTCTTTAGCTGTTTTCTTAGTTATTGGTAGACAGACATCTCCCCAAGGATTTTCTTCTATGGGTTACCCAAGCACATTCCCTTACTGACTCCTCTTTGAATGTCAGGTTATCCAGTCCTCTCACTGCTTTGGTGGTCCTTTGCTGGAACACCTACATTCTTTCTCTCTTTTAAACTGGAGGAAATTCACTCCATGTAGCCCAGATAGGCATGTTTCTTCTGGTAAGATTTCTCAGCACAAGGAGATTTTTCGAGAACTCTATGAGGATGTCTCATAGCTACTTATGAGTATCAAAATAGGTTTCCTAAAGTCTAAAGAGAAATAAATCTCACTTTTATTGGATAATTCTTCAGGGTAGTGCAGAAAAGAGTTAGTCATAAGGGTGATGTAAAGTATAATAGATTTGAACCTATTCTGGCAGGAGATAAGGGGTATTCTGCCATTAACTTTGTGGAAGTAGGGAACAACAATTTTGTAGAAGATGTGCTGAGCTGGGACTGTGCATAGTTGGACTAAGAAAATCAGCCCACCTCCTATGAAACACAGAGAGCCCTGGGGCAGCCCAGAGTAAAAAACCCTACAGAAGCCTCCAGAACAGACCTTTTTGCTGCCAGTATACACCTTCCCACCTAAGAGACTACTTGCTTGCTTTTAAATGGAGAACTAGCCTTGATATTTTTGTTGAAAGATGCTGCAATGAGACATAGCAAATACTAGCCTCATTGTGTGTTTGTCTGCATCCCTCCCTTGATGCTGTTTTTCTTTGGAGACTAAGACATGCTAAAATAATTGGGGCTCTGGGTTTCTGTACCTCATTTTTTAGGAAAACTTGGAATATAATAAGGAGTTACATAAAAGTCTATCTAGTAATCAGTCATTGTAAAAGGAGTGCTCTTCCCCCTCAGGAAAACGGAGTGATGATCTGTGACTTTGTATTCCCTGTTTAGTTTTTCCAAGATGTAGATAATGCTAACCTTTTACCTGTTTCTGCTGCTAAATACAGAACTGACAGGAATGGATTCTCAGCTCTGGGGTCTGTGGCTTCACAGTACACAGAAAATATTATCTTGGGAACACTGATGGCAAAGGTCCAGAACAGAGCCAGGAAATATCTTTATAAGCATGGTGCATGAGTATTTGGTGCAAGGATTCTCTTCCTGCCCCTTCTTATTTATAGTATGGATGTGTTCTTTGAATTTTAGCCCTCCCCTTAAAACTGCTGTTTGTCCTTAGTAGTAGGAAAAAAAAAGGGACAGAACATCATCTGTTGGGTATTGGTTTCATGATAGAGCTTGGATTGATCATTTACAGGTTCTAAGAAAGGCATCAAAACTCAGGAATAATATCTCTTATCAAAAAGAAATCGATGGTGTTGGTTTGTAGAAGGAAAGTGAAGAATCTTTTCTTGATGTTGCTTGTCCTGTTTATGTGTGCATCATTTGATGTACCTGCAAAAGCTGTCCAAACAGTGCATTTGAAGTGTCCCTCTAGCAAGGAATGAAAGTAAGGGGGGGTCCTTAGCCCTTGACTGGAGGTTTTCAAATAACATGGTGTGGATAAGATTTTTAGTGATAACATTCCTGTGTTGATAGTCACAATCAATGGCCTTGAAGTGAGGGCACATGTGTGGAGTGAGAGAATGGTGGCTGCAATGTGATTTTTATGACATGCTATGGAATCTCGTGCTTTTCCTTTGCAAACTGTAAGGTCTTGTGAATTGCTTACAGTTTCCATTTCGAAGAAAGCATCAGTTGTATGAGAATGGTCAGCTTGAAAACGTGGACCTTGACATTCAAGAATCAAATGTCTCTTAAATGCCTTAAGAATGATGGGGCAGTTCCTGATTTTGAATGATGTGTCAATAGTAGAGGAATACTTCCATTCTATTGTGGGTATCCTTGCTGAGTACTGCTTAGTGAAGTGTCTGTTCCAAATCACATCAGCAAGCAAGCATCCAGACTCCTCTGTGACCAGAAGAAAGGGTTAAGTTTGAAGGATACTCGGCATTCTTGGCTTCCTCAGCTATGCTGATGATAGACTTGCTTCTTTAAGGGTACAGCTGCTGGTGTGGCTGTTTGGGAATGACCTATTAACACCAGGTTCTGTCTTAACAACTGTACTTTGAATGCATTTTTTTTTCTGTTTCTCAGAAGTGGTGCTTAATATATTTAATATTTTTAGTGCCCTACAGATACCAAAGCAACGTTTGGGGTCCACCTAAAAGTAGTAGGAGACTGGACAGGTATGTAGAAAACCAATTCCTTTTCAGAGACAAATGCCTTTACTTGAACTGTTCTCACTTTCTGGCTTCTGCATAATTGTTCCTTGACTGTGGTGCATTCTCACTAGTGATTATTCATGCTTGTTTTCCCAAAGTTTTTTTTATTACATTCTTGATGCAATCCCTGCTTTATTCAGATGTACTGTTTCTTCAAATAACATGTTTTTTCCACTACTAACTGATCTTCTGATCGCACTGTAATAATTTTCAGTGTTCCTCCATTTCTGCCTCTCTCTTGTTTTTGGGTAGCCTGCTACCCCTGTGCAGTGTAGTGCCTCTGTACATAGTAGTGTCTGCAGAAATGCTGAAATGTGCAGCTCCCAGATAAGTGGATTTTCGTTCCAGCAGTTTGGATGGCAGCCAGGTTAATTAACGCCTGTGGTACACTGAGATTACAGGTTTGCTTTCATGTTCTTCCATGCTCTTCCATTGCTCTCTGAATGTCCTCCAGACCAGGGGTGTAAGCCAGGATTCCCTGCAGAGGAGTAGGGCAATTTGGTGTTCTCTGTGGCAGTTGTATACTCAAGTGATAGTTGTCCTTATTCCGTAGTGTCTGACTTTGTTCTTGCTCAGCATAGCATCTCCTTGTAAGGAAGACAGGTACACAGCAGGGTCTGGTTCTTTTCTTATGAAGAAATGTTCTCCGTGTTGATTTGTATCAGCTTGTGTGTTTGTGGAATTGAGTCAAATGAGCTTGTCACCCCAAAAGGGATTAGACCAATGCAGAGATAATAAGTCTGTGCATATTTGTTGAACTTTCTAGTCTGGCTGCATACTTGCCTCTGCAAGACTTCAACAGGCAAAGGCTGGGAGGGCAATGCCATATGCACATGTGTTCAATAATCCCCCTGATTTTCTCTCCTTGCTTGAAGTGTTGGCCAGGCAGGGGCAGATTAGCCTCTGGTCTGCCTCAGAATGATAGCTCTTTTGCTGGTAAGCATCGTTCCTACATGGGAGGTGACAGTAGGCTATTTGAAAAAGTGGGATTTAGAAGTACCAGCTAAATGATTTTTCCGAAATAAGTGGCATCTTTACAGTTTTCTGATTACCTCTGTGGTGTGAATTGCTCTCTTTAACAATGATGTATTATTCTCCCAAGTCTCTCATCTTCTGTAGTCTCCACTGAAAGGAAGATCTGCCTAGGTTGGACTGTGTGATATTCAGGACACTGTCACATTACAGAGACTGTTTCTTGTAGTAGTTTTGCTAAACAGAGATATCTTTCCCAGTGTCAAATGTGCTGTCAAGAAGCAGACGGTTTACCCAGCCCTGGGTGCTGCATCAGTACCGTGGAGCCCTGTTCTCACTCATTCCCTTAAGCCCTGTGACAATTAATAGTCTCTAATCTGCTGACTGTTTGAGGAAGGATTATTATATTTGCTGCGTTCCCTATTATCTTTCTTAAGCATGCTCTAAAGGCTGCTTCTGCAGACAGGATATTAGACTGGAGGAGTTTTTATGAGACATACTGTCATTTGAGCTCTTTTCATGACCTATTCTCTCAGACTTTATGCTATTTATTAAAATTCTCTTTTGTATCACCATCTCCCATTCCTGACAGTTTATACCTGACACCAAAGAGACTTGACAGTTTATTTCAGAGAGCTCAATTACAAGCCTAAATTAAAAGAATGCAAGAGAGGTGCAGATATACCATGAAATGCAGAGAGGAACTGATTAGTTGAGGTATTTCTCCTCTGGATAACTTTAGCTTCTTTAGCTGTCTGCACCTGGGAGATGTGGTGAAGGAACATTTCCTGCCACTAGCTGTAAGGACAGGAGAGGGGGTACAGATTGCTGGCAAACCAATTCTGCAAGTTGTTTCAGGTCAAGTCTCTTAACAATGTCCCCGACTGATACCTTGAAAATGTAATAGAATCCCTTGTGCTGTAGGTTGGGAAAGCAACTCTGTATCAAGAGAAAAGGGGCAATAGTATTTTCAGCTCCCAATGCGAAGTTGCTGTTGATGGGAAGTCATTTATTGCCCGCATCGCAGTGTGTATAATTTTAGATTTCAAATAAAATAAGCTGAAAGAAGCAGCTTTAGGAAAAGCCAGTCGTTCTAGAAACAAGGCTTTGCATAAGAGCCAATACTTAGTTGATTTTCAGGCAGTACTGTTATTTGCTTTTTAAAATAAATTATTTAAATAATAGAAAGTATAGGACAGAAAAAGTAGGTAAGAGAGGAAGAAGCTACAAAACCAGTAGCTCTGAGACCTTTGCAAACCAGCTGGTAATCTAGGCCGCCTGTTTCATGCTCCATTCAAACAAAGTGGTGCTGTGTGAGCTTAGAACAGTTGAGAATCTGCCCCCCTCAGAAGCAGATTTGGATAAAACCATAAATTTCCTTTCCATTATATAACACCAATATCCTTTTCCAGTACAAATCTGAGATCTCCTATTTCTCACCAATGTTGTGGTGGTATTAATAATTGTATAGTGCTTAACTTTCACGTTCATCACAGAAAACAGACACATACTCGCTGGTATTGCTGTAATGTGCCCTCAGATGCCTTTGGAGCACATATTTTCACCTGAAATGATTCCCCTAGCTCCCTTTGTAGACCTCTGACCTGTTTATATGTCTAGTTTAGGATAAGACAAGCCAGGCTCCGAGCATGCCTTTTTCACTTCCTTCATTGTAAAGAGTAGGTCTATATATCTATATATCTACATCTATCTCACTGCCTCAGAGGTAGGTAGTTTAGTTCATTGGCATTTAGTTCAATGGTTGTGATTTTTCCCATGTAAACATTTCTAATTTGATTTTTCATTCCATATTTTGCCATGGGTATTGTGAACAGGGGAGCAGCTATCATAGACCTTCCTAAAAATGGGTTTATGATTATGCAATTGCTGTCCATGTGCTGACATGTGAGCTGCTTCAGTCACCACCTGTTGTATTAACAGAACGTTCCAGGGCACTGTGAAACCTGTGGCTGTGGAGCACGGCTTAGTTGGACAGTCAGGACTTGGGTGCCCAAGTTGGGATGTGTTTACAGTGGCTGATCTGTGGTGATGGCACACATGCAGGTTGGTTTAGCCCCGTGGTGCAGAGCTGAGTCAGTCTGTCTTCCTCTGTGGCTTCCTCAAGCTGAGCTGGTGGGTGTTTATACCCTGCAGTAACATTGAGGGTCTTGCAGTGTCTCATGCATGGATAAGCTAAAAAGCTGATCTTGTTACTGTCTGTCCCCTCTAAATACCTATTCTGTTCTGCTTCCCTTGGTACCTATGGCCACCTATTTTTCCTTTAGCTTTGAAATAATTGTTGGCTTAGTATTTACAGCACAATTTTTTCAAGGTTTTTTCTTGTTCCACTTACTGTCTAGTTTGTCCCCAGCATTGCCATCTATCAGCCTTATGTCTCTTCTGTCCTTGCTGCTGCCTTAAGTACTACTGCTTGTTTAGTTTTAAAGTTGACATTTCATCTGGCACCTCTGGAGGGAAAAAGAGAGGCCATGGGCCATGCCTTGCATCCAACAACTTGACAGCAGTGAAAAAAGACACGGCAGTGTATCAAGACAATGTGTCTCATTCACTAGACAAACTTGTGGGTGTGAGATATTGATGATGCAGGAATAATAGGCTTCAGAAGCCATGCAGTGTGTTTTTGTGGAAAACAAATACACAGCACTCAGAGATGTTGAGGTGAACTGCATGCCTTAAGGCAGTGAAATATTGCTGTTATCTTGCAGTGTGTTGCTGTAACAAATTGATGTGGCACCATGTTTAGAGCACTGATGCTGTTCTGTGCTCCACAGTAATTTGTATAATTTTTACCTAGTAGTGACACCATCCTGCTGTGTAGTTGTGTATGTTCCTGGAGACCTTTTCAAGGCTTGTTCTGGGCACTGTGATATTTATTGTGGGTATGCCATAAGAGCACTTGAGTTCTGTCCTTTAAATCTGAGAGTTCTGTCCCATAGGCTGCTAAATGCTGTGGCAGCAGAAGGTGGTGATTTGTGCAGGAACTGTCCAGATAGAGCCAGAACAGACAGATAATGGAGTACTGATGTGCTTCACCCTAATAAACTCCAGATCTCATCGGAAAATATTTATCTTTGCTTCATTTTTTTTTTTTGTTACAGATGAGGTTATGCCTGGTAACTGGCTCATTCAGATACAGGCGACCTTATTTTACAGGGGACATGGCATAATGGGAATTTTTGTCACATATTGTCACAGTCCTTTTTCTGGAAGGTGCAGCTTTGGAGCAGGACGTTTCATGAGGGAAGAACAAACAAACCATTTTTCAGTTAAAAACAACAATTTTTCAGAGCATGGCAAATGTATGAAAGCATCTTGTTTAATTCCCTGTGAATTAAAAAAAGAATCTTGTTTAATTCCCTATGGAGTAAGACCTGAGACAGCAAACAGTACACACCCCAAATTACTTGTTTTTAAGCAGAAAAACAAACAAAAATGTAGGGCAGTTCTTTGGGATTTTGGAGCCTGATTAAAGATTTTTCTCCCATTGACCAGAAGAAGAAAATGACTTACCTTTTAAGTGCCTCCAAAGGAAGAATTATCTGAACATTCTGGTCAGGGATAGTTTGTCAGGAGTATCTGCAATACCATGGTAGGCTCTTGCAGCTCCTGATTTATGGGATGTCTGAAGCATCCCAAGGCTATGCATTCCTGTGCTTACCTGGGACATCTCATCAAATGTAGGATCTAGCAAAGAGGCAATATTTTAGGTTCAGTAACCCTGAGAACAGTTTGAGATGTATTGAAGCAGTGGCTCACTCAGTCAGCATCTCCTGTGTTGTTAGCGGGCCTTGATTCTGACTGAAGTCATGTGTGGAACAGAAGATGACAAGAAGGAATAATCAGACTATAAAGTCTGTCCACAGGAAATGTCAAGGTTGTCCCAGGTTCACTGTAACTGCTACTGAGTTTCTTTAAAAATATCTACTCACTGGTGATGAACATTTGGTCAACTCTTTTGCTATTACCTCAAGCTCTGTTTGATTTGGGCCTTTTCCACTCCATAGTAACATTTTTTTGTGTTTAGTTATTCCATCAGATTCCTGGCAGGGTGTAAAGGTGTTAGTGATGTGGTGCTGTCAGCTGTTCCAGCAAAATCTGTGTGTGGTTTTGGAAGAACAGGACAGAGATGAGATAGGTGTTATTTTCCACTGATAGATTTTTATGACTAACAATTTTTGTATTGTCAGGGAATCTTGCTTACACTTCTGAGGAGGATAGCAGAATTGAGTGATAAAAAGTTTTAATTGTGTTTCCTTTTAATATAATTTGACATTAGTAATAAAATAATACAGCTACATTATTGGGAAGTTAATATGCCTTAACAATATGATTAGCCATAGTGTACTGTAAAGAATACTAATTTTATTGTTCATTGCCAATAATGTTCATTATTTATTTTATTTATTCCTTTAAAAAGCTCAATAAAAGGCAGGATTAAGAGACTGAAGAAAAAGGAGAACAGATTTATTTTACTGACTAAAAGGGGTTGAAAGCCCTTTTCCTCTGATTAAACAACTAATGCTGAAGGTGAACACATCTGAGTTTTAGGCTCCAGACCTGGATTGTTTTATGTTAGTTGAACTCCAGCTGACTTAGTACCAAAAACAGTGTAACTTGAGTCAAATCCAATTTGAACAGTTAATGAGTTTTTTGTCTAGAGGGGAGAAAAGATATTTGGGTGAGAAAGTTACATTGAAGGAAATTTTCTTCTACACAGAGGTCCTTTCTTGGTGCATCCTGTTATTTGTAAACTCCCACCCTTTTGCATATCCCAGGCACTTTTTAATCATGTAATGATTATAGAAAATGACAACTCAAAGATATAAATTTCTTTTTATCCTTTGATGCATTATGCACTGGATGTGTGGATGTTGCTGTAGTTAAGAACTGATTTAAGAACACAACATTGCAGGATTTCTTGTCATGCCTCAGACATTTTCAGCACTGTTAGGAGCTACAGGAGTGAAGCCTGTGGAGCACATTAGCATGTACCAGCTGATAGAATCAAAATGAATGTAGGGGAAAAAAAGCAAAAAGCTCTCTACTTTGAAAATAGCATTATTAGAGTGAAAAGCTCTAGGACATGTATTTGAGTGGAGTGCCAGGCATATTTCTGGTTTTGTAATCACTATGTGCTGTATTTGCCTACTTAAGGAGGCAAGGTTGCTGTTCTGGAGTTGCCTTTGTTTCACCATTTTTCTGTTAATGTCTGCTTAGGGAAGACTCATTCTTATATAGTTTCTGTGCAGAAGTACACAGCTGCTTCAAGCACTGAATATACAAAGTTTGGCTGGATTTTCAGGGTCCTTTGTGTGAGCATGGTTTCTGGAGAAATACAAGAGTTCACATCAAAATACCAGCTCTTCATGCATATCTGCACTTCCCTGGGGCAATAGATTCTCTTAGATGCCATCCAAATTCTGCTGAAGAACCCCTGCCAAATGTCTAGCTTTGTTCCCAGTTTATTGTTACTTCTCCCTTGGGGACAGAAGAAAAAAATAGACACATTTCAGATTTGGAATTTTGAGTTACCACATTTTAACTAAAAATTGTTGGTTAAAATATCTTAAAAGGAGATTTGAAATGGTTCTTTTTGGGATCCTTTTCTAACAGATTGTAAAAATTGCCATAGTTAATGAGGAAAAATCCATTTCAGCTTTAGAACATTAAAAAAAAGGAAAAACTTGTGTAGGAACTGTAGATATTTATAAATTTTATGATCAGAAGGAACATTTATCTTTACATGCTCCCAACTCCTGCATGAGTCTTGATAGTTTCTCAGAATAATTCCTATACAGAAGTTATTTTACAGCCTTGGGGTTGTAATATTCTGCAGAGTTTTCTGTTTCAACCTTTCATGGGCTCTTTTTGCACTTTTTGTGAAAATGAAGCTCAACTTTGTGATAATTACATAAGTTAGTAGGCTTTGTCCCATGTTTTTTGTTTTTTCCTTCCTCTTTTTTGCTTTTTTCCTCATTTCAGCACAAGAGCCACTACTAGGAAATGTGTATTCATTTTAGTTGTTGCCCATTTTTGTGCAAATATGTACAGAAAATGAACATGGCACCTTTGAACCTTCTATTTCGCTACCTGTTGTATTAAATCTGAGTTTTGAGACCTTGTATTTGTCTGGTTGTTTGCTTCCTGCACCCTCTCCACTTTTATAGCATTCCCTTGAGATGCAAAAGTGGGGTTGCATTTCAATGGCAGTCTTGTTGGTTTGGGTTCTGGTGTGATTTAAAGTGTAGCTCTCTTTTGCATGAAGACCACCAGTAATGGTGGTGGTTGAACTGTCACTGTATTGCACTTTATTCCTTGGTCTCTTCTACCTGTCTGCTTATTTCTACTGGTGCTTGGATTGGAGGGGAGAGAGGGGCCACCGCTCGCTCAGAATTTGTGCCGTGTTCAGCACTTAATTCTGTGTTTAATCAACTCCCACAACCTTGCAAATGTCATTGTGATCAAATAACATAGTCAAACAACATTTTCAGAACAAATATTATATAACTGCTTGTTGGCATAATATTAGCTTTGAAGTTCTAGTTAGGATATCCCATTTCCTTTATTGCAGTATTTTTTCTTTAAGTATATTTATTCCACTTTTTGCCGGCTGCATGTCCTTACCCTGAATTTCAGTCATCCTTGAAACAGCAGTTACCTGTTCCAAAATGCATTAAAATCAATGTTGGTCTTGTATGTGGGAGGCAAATCCTAACCCCAGATTTTATCATCGGTTCCCTACAGTGCCTTGCAACTCAGCTTTTCATGTGCCACCCCATCATGTTGCTTAGTCCTATCCCTTTGTATATGCATAATTTCTCAGATGCATCAAATACAAGCTGAAAAATTTGAGTTTCACCATAAGGAAATAGTTTGTGATCCAAGATTTTTTAAGGGCATCTTGAAACCACAGCTCTCTTTTGTCCCAGTCCTCCTCTGGAGAAGGATCCCTTTAAATCGTAAATATTAATAATAAAAATCTGCCACCAACCACTTGTATCAAGTGCAAAAATAGGGTTCAGGTGTATGTGGTAGCCTCAAAAAAGTTGACTTCCTTTAAAGAAAGAAGCCAAACCAAACCTCAGAACTTGCACTGAACGCATCATGTCATGAGAACTGGCCAGCAGCAAGTTTCCACAGCTTCTCCAAACAGATATTTTGGTATGTGCTGTGAACAGAAGAGCTTGGTTTAAAATATTTATGGCTACTCATTTTATATAAACCACACACAAATACACATGCCAATTCCAGCTCTATACTCAGCTTTGAACCTCGTGGTCTTATGCCTCAAAGTTTCAATACTCCAGTGCAGAACACAGAGGTGGAGGGAAGTTCCTAGTGGGAATGGAGTCAGACTGCCAGTGCAGTCCATGTTGTAATATAAAGGCATCCTTCTATGAGTGTCAGTCCACTAAATTAATTTGTAATTAAAACCCATTTTTTTTCCTTTCATCAGGTCCTTCAATTGCAAAAGGCAGTGAGGCAGAAATGCTTTAAGTATAATATGCTACAAAGTTTAAGATATAGCAAAGTAAATTAATTACTAGTGCATCCCAATTTTGAGGGAGGCTTGAAGTGGTGGCTGCTGCATGCTGAATGTGGCATTTCTTTGAGACAAAGGACTCAATTATCTCAGTATTAACTAAAGTGCTGTGAGGAGAAACTGTAGGGGGGAATTCATAGCCTGGAAATCACTTTCCAAAATGGAAAGGAGATTGCATTGTGGTACAGGGAGGAGACTGTGCTGTGACAGCAATAAATAGCCCTTTGGCATGTAGTGCAGCAGCTGATGGGCAGGGTGCAGTGTGTATTTTGTTTCACTGATATTATAACCCACATTTCTGCAGCTCTGGCATGTTCCTGTTCTTCCTCTTTCTCTTTCTTTAAAGCTTTTTTCCTCAAAGTGGGGACAAAGTGTCAGAGCTTGTTTCAAAAAGGATACTGTGACTCTTGTTAATATAGTTTGTAACATTTGTAGCAGACAAAACAAAAGTACATTATAATGACATAATATTTCATGAGAGGGAGGTATTCTAGGAAGAAGTAGTATCTTTCATTAGATCGGCTGAAACAGCTGGAAAAAAACCAGGTTGTCTTCCCCGCATGCAGTGCCTTCAGCAGGTTTGACAAAGAAGCAGGGAAGTCAAAGCAAAGAGAAGAAGTAACATTCCTGGCTACTTTTTAAATCAAGCTTTCCCTTCAGAAATATGAACAATAAAATTGCCCAGTGAATGAATAAAATGTAAAATGTAACACCTCTTTAAAAAAAAATTAACCTTTTAATAGAAAAATACTGATTGATTCACAAAGAATTCATATGGTCAAGAATACTGTCTGAAAGCCAAAAATATCGCTTGTAAATGCTCTCCCAACCTCTTCTTAGGATTTGTATGTCTCCAGCTTTCTTTATCTGCTCTTGGCTGGGTTCCCAGCTTAGGGTATATTTGCTGTAACATGCCATGGTCCCACTCTGTCCTGTGGAGACACACACTCACATCTTGGCAGAGTGCAGTTTCTGGCAGGGAAACTGGGAAAAGAGATGGGCATGTGAGAAAACTTAACTATGACTTGCCTGAAGTATTGCATTTTATTTATATATACATGCCCACACATATCCCTAAACTTTCAGCATTTGGGTGTGGTTTTTAAATTTTAAATTTTAAATTTTAAATTTTAAATTTTTTTCTCTTATAATCTCAATATCCTTGATAAACCACAGTTTGTTTGGAAATGTTTGACCATCTACAGAGAGTAAAATTTGGACAATGGTTTACATCACTGTGTTCTTAGTAATTTGAAGGTAAATTCTTATTTTTATTCTGCATATAGCAGCTGAAAATGAGTGGATGACTGCTTAGTATTGTGACTTACCTGGAATCAGAAATTTTTTAAGAAAAAATGTTAATAAAACCTAAAATTCTGTAGTGAACCCCATGATCATGAATAAGAGAGAATGTTTCTCTGTTGGGAAGAGAGCCTGGAAAGTCTGTGGATCCAAATAAAAATATTAGTGTTTTTATATGTATTGGAGAAATAGGCACTCAGTGGAGGTGACAACAACTTCTTTCAGTATTGAAGGTGGATTTGGGAGAGAGGAATTTCAGAGCTTTTTGGATATTATGAAGTATTGCTCAAGTGTCTACTGTGAGGATTTTACTGTACTGTCAGTGATAACAAGTACACCTACAGCCTCCTAAAAGCCTCCTCATGTTATATGAAATTAAAATAAATCAGTGGGCAGTTTGTGCTCTTCACTGCAACAATCAGCTTTAAGGACTATCTCCTGTCATAAATTTAACATATTCCCTTATTCATTAAACACACTGTAAGTGCCATTTCCTCAAGGAAAATGCCACAGACACCCACACACATTTCAGAGTCAAAGCTGTGGTGCTTTGCTGTGCTTTGCCAAGTGACTGGTGCCAGCCTGACAGCACAGGGCTTTCCCTTAAGGATTTCACTTACACTGTGTCAGCTGAGTGTCTCCTCAGCTTAGCTGTGACTGGTTCGAAAAAAGCAAAATTTTTAATTAAGGGCATTTTTATAATTTCTGTTATTTGATGTTTTCCTTTTTTAATGGGTTGAGGGGATTATGCTAATCGTGCCCTGTTATTAACAAGCATGGCAAATGAGACTTTCTCAGTGGAATTTCCAAAAAAAGCAGCAATTCCTTAATCCAAAAATTTGTTAAGAAAGAGTATTTCTTTAAAAGTGTCCCATACTTCCCAGCACATATCCACCAGCATGTGCCATGTCTGCTTGAAGAGGATTTTATAATTTCTGTGCTGTTATGTATTGCTGAGTTTGTGATGGTGCATTGATGTGCTGTTATATGCCAGGTCGTGACTGGTAACTGATATCTAGTGATAGTTTATACTTACAGGAATTGGCAAAATCACTTTTTCCAATAAAGATGTGCCAAGTCATTTCCTTACAGTGATGTGATGAACTGTTTGATCCAAATCATGTTAAACCACTTGTTCTCTGTTCTAGGGAATATTATCAGTTTTAGTATTGCATAGTAAAATTTTTCAGCTTTACTCTGCTGTTCAAGGCTGGGAATACTTTTTCTGTTGACTTGAGTAATAACAGACTTTCTGTCATGTAAAAACATTTCTATTTAATATTTCATTATGTTCATAACATTATTAGTTAAAAGATGGAGGTGACAACCTTGTAGAAGATCCCACAACATATTTTAACAAAAGTCAACACAAGAGGTAGTGCTAAGTCAATAAATATAGGTATTTGTAAGAAATTAAGAATAAATGAAAACTACCCAGACTTACATACCCAGGTTGTATGCAATAATTTATATTCCGGCAGTTGTCTGGCTTAAGTTCTCAAGAATGACTTGTCTAATTCAAATGTAAGAAAAAATAACAGAATTGCTCACATCAGACTGAAATGAAACCATGCTTTGGATACATTTTCTGATACACTTGTGTGCATTACATTTTATCACCTATCAAAAAAAAACGGAGATAAACAGTATCTAATGGCTCATTTCATTTGTCAGTCATTCAAATGATTTTCTGCTAAGGTTTTAATATTGCCCTTTGAGAGATGTTATAAGAAATGGAGCCTCAGATGTGATTAGATCTTTGGAAAAAATGTACGTTTTTTCCCACTGGATCATCCCCAGCTGACTAGCAAAATTTATATAGGAAATAGGATCCAGCTGAGCTCTGCTCACGTTATCCTATGTAATGCTTCAGTGCAACTGCTGCTTTCAGAGAAAAATTTGTGTGTGTTCTCTGAAAGAGACAGGCAGCTGAAAACGCAGGGGAAATGATTTTTAGATATCAATGGAGTCCCTTAGCACCCTGTTTCTGCTTTTGTTTCTTACTTGCAGCCCCACTGTTGTTTCTAGCTGTTCAGTTCAGCTAAGTGTTTGGCTGGACAGGCATTTCCCACCCGGGGTGCCTGTCAGCGCTGCTCATTCCCAGTGTTGTATTCAGCACAGTGCAGCTTCCCCTCTGGGAACAATTTAGCACCTTCCATGAAGGTATTCACACAGCCTGGCTGTGAGCAAGGCCAAGTTAGGCCTGATGATCCTTCTAAGGTCAGCTAAGCCTTGGTGATTAGCAGCATCACAGGGCTCAAGGCTACTGTTGGAAGGATGAGGGCTGGACCATCTCTACTTCATATTCCAAGGCTGTGAGTGAGGGTGAATTAGCAAGGAAACTCCCATTCTCTTTCACAAACTCCTTTTTTCTTTGGCATTCTCATTCTCCTCCCATCCCTGCCCCAGCTAAGAGAAGCCAGTATTTAACCTGCCCAGCCTGTCTGAAGCTTATTGCAGGGCAGTGTCTTGCCCCTCATGTCTATCAGCTGTGCAGGCTCTTGGCTCCTAACTGGCTGTGTCCCTCTTGTCAAACTGACATGGGTTTGCAGTTTTGTCCAAAGGTGGCAATTAATGGGAACAGTACAAAATATTGCTATTTATATTTGTTTCACAAGCAGACCTCCTGATTATATCCTAGAGTCGTGGAATGGTTTGGGCTGGAAGGGACCTTAAAGATCATTCAGTTCCAGCCTTGGAGATGCATAAAACCCAACTGAACAGGGCTACAAGCAGCCTGCTCTTTCTAACCATGCTTAAAGCAGGACTAGATTATCTCCTGAGATTTCTTCTGCCCTCAACAATTCTGTGATTCTCTATAGTTATTACACAGTAATTCATTTGCATGTTTGAGAGTCATGATGAAGTTGTGTCTGTATTAGTCAGAGGGTTAAATGATCCCATGCTTAAGTTTAAATTGTCACCAAACAGGAATAGGCAAAAGCCCCAGAATGTGTTCACAGGGACTGGTAGTGGTTTTGTTATGGTACAAAATTTCAGTCTTGGATAGAAATTAATTCCATTCTTTTTTGACTGTCGTATTAATCTGTCTATTGAAAAGTTCTTGTCAGTTGTTCAAATGTGTAAAATATATGATACTTGCAAACGTATTTTTAGACCTGGCTAAAAATACCGGTGGATGTATGCATGTGGGTATGTGCTGGTGTTTAATATATTTGGTGACAAGCTAATACACATGGCTGGCAATGATGAGACCATGGCGGCCCAAGAATAACACTTTGGAGTCATGATAACTATTTCCATGAAGCCATCAGCTTAGTGCTCAGCAGCAATAAAGAGAAAAATTATTAGGAGCCGAGTAGAGAATAAAGCCAAGGAGATGACTGTGCAGCTGGTGGGTGTTTCTGTGGTGCCACCAGGACTTCAATCCTGTGTGCAGATCTGGTCTTCATCACTCAGACATGACACTGGCCAGGGTTCAGGAAGGAGGGGCAAAGATGATCAAAAGCATGGAGAGGCTTCCAAACATGGGATAACTGGCTATGCAGGGACTCTTTAGCCTGAAAAAGATCTAATTCAGGGGAATATAGTCATAGTCTGCAAAATCATGCATAATGCTGAAAGAGTGGGTGGGTGGAGCCTGACTGTTCACAGTTTCTGCCAGTATCAGAATTTTTGGCCGTCAAATACAGTCAGTAAGATTTCAGAGCAAACATAAGGTGATGAATCTTCATGTAATAGGTGAGAAACACACGGAACTCCTTGTCAAAGAGTGTGGAATGGATTAGGTTTACATGGGGACTGGGCAAGTACATTAAAAAGGAATCTAAGAATTTCTTATTAGACAAACCACGTTAGACTCAGGAGACGCACTGTCATAGAAAAGCTCGACAGCAGAGGGATCTTACCCTGTGATCATTCTTCCATAGATGTGTCCACAAATGAATCCAGATATTAGAGTTGGGGGGCCTTGGTGTGAATCAGTACAGCCTGATTAATTGTGCCTTTGCTCAGCCTTTTAGAGGCAAACCCTCTGGAGGTGTGCAGAGCTGGATAGTATTGCAGTAATTGCACATCTGGATAGTAGCTCCATTTCAGTGTTAAAAAGTTCCATGTAGCTTTTGGAAAGTTTGGCTTTCTCCAGTTTCTGTATCAGATTACAAGTCACAAAGAGAAAACCTGTTAAATCCTCCTGCTTTGCGTAGTTTGAGTATATTTTTTTATTTTTTCTATGAAATAAGGACTTTTTAGAACAACTGTCACTACATTATCTTAAAGGCCCAAAAGGCTATACTGGTGCCTAATCATTTCTTCTGGCTTCTTGTGAAAGAGGAAACTACAGCACTAGTGAAGGAAATGGTAGTTGAGCCTCCCTGCATTTGCTCATGGGGAATTCAAAAAGCAAAGTATAGCCCTTAATGGCTACAGGCAGCAACTGTAGAATGCAGTGCTATAAAAATCTGCATAAATAAGTTTTCCTTCAGAGCATGTATTTAAAAAGTATTTTTTACAGTTGAGGTTCTGTGTTGTTTAGAAACTGTGTTTTACTGTGGTACTTTGTAAGAGCCGAGCTGTGGAATGAGCTTTACTGTCATGACAGAAATAGTCTTCAAGTATAGTATCTATCTCTAAGGCAAAAAATGTTCCTTGACTAAAGTTCCTTGATTATTTTGAACTCCAGCAGTCAGCTAATTCCCAGCTCCACTGGGGAGTTGCTGTGTAACCTGCAGAAGGATTTCTAACTCAGTAGTGAGCATCAAGACTGCTTGACTTTGGTGTTGTGTTCGCTTCTCTTCCCTGGCTGTCTGGGAAGCCCAGGTCTGGCAGTGTAGCTAACAGGCAGTCTGGGTCACTCAGTGATGTCTTATCAGGTCAGTCGGTCAAAATGCAGTCTAAATATGGTCCTCCAAATCTCTCCTCCCTGTTTTGAAACAAAACAAATGATGCTTTTTCCTTGCCATCATTCATCTTCTAATCTTTTAAGGTTCCTGGGACAAGAACAGCCTTTTGCTCTTTTTCTTTTTCTTCATTGGCTGATACATTGCCATATATACCTAAATCATGCAAGATGTGTGATTATAATGTAAATGAGGGAGATCTAGTTAGAAATAAATCTGTCCAAGCTAATTTTGATGTAGCAGTTGTGACAAATTTAAGGACACAAGAAAGCACCTAGAATTCCATCAGGGACAGGATTTGCTGATGCTGGAATCAGGGAGGGAGAATGATTTTGATCTGGTAGGCACACAGCTAGAGAAAAGAGAGGGAGCTTTTTAGGGCGCAAAGGCAGGTTAGGAGGGAAAGCAGGGAGTACACAGACTTTCTTTAAAGAAAGGAGGACTATTCCACAGGTCTAGAGTGACTGGGAGTTCACTGCATATCTATGTAATGGTTAGTTAAATTCCTATTTCCCCCCCTCTGCTTATAAACTAAAGTCCTATAAAAGAAAATGTTGAAAGGAAGGATGATCGCTTTATTCATCTACCTTAGAAAATGAAAAGTCCGCTTGCCTTTCTGTAAAGGCTTCTCTATTTGCCTTGAATAAATATAAAGAGCAAAGGGTTTATATGTAGCTTTCAACTTCTTGAGTTTTCACTAGTTTTCAGGGTATTTCAGTAACTCTGTAAATAATGACACTAATTAGTCTTTCAGACAACTGATCAGAGGGAAGGAAATGGTGATGAAAAATAGAAGAATTAAACTCTGTGAGGCTTAATGGACTGAGAATCATGGAAGTTCAATCTGGTGAAAAAGCCTGTCTCTATCAGCAAAATATGTATGTTTCAGGGAAATTCCGAGGCTGATGATGTAATAATTTTGGAACCTTTTGATCATCAGCATTAACTCATCATCTTTTTTTTCCTCACCTTTTAATCTGATGGAGGATATTTGTAGCACTGACTCTTCAAGAGGAGAGAAGTGATAACTCCTTAATTTCAGGAACTTCGGCCATTAATAAGCCACAGGTCAAACTAAAATATCAGACATTTCATTTTTATGCTGTCTTGTTGCTCATCATTGTTTTATAGCCTTAACTGGCAAAGACTACTTCCTAATTGCCTTTTATTTTTACAAGGCACTGCAGAACTACTTGTGATAGCATTTCCAAATTTACAGAGCTTGAAAACAAGTTATATTAGTGGATTTCAAATCCTATTAAATATCATCAGCAGTTTTAAGAAAGCTGACTTCTTTTTAAATTTATTTTGTTTTAATTACTGCAAGTTGGTATTGGTGACATGGAAGGTGTTCAAACCGCTGTGAATTTTGCGTAAAACTGGGCAGATTTTTTAGTTTGAAATTGCAAGACTTAAAAGTGTCCTTGTGGTGAAAAGTGGAACTGGTATTTGTTTCTCAGAATGCAGAAGAGGTAATTACAGAAACATGATTACAAAATATCTGAAGGTATATGTAAATGAGTGTCAAAATATTCAAATGTATATGTAAATGAGTGTCACTGTGGATAGACCATTTGGTGATCTGATGAAGCTGTTCTGTTGTCCCACTCCCTGGTTGCTTTCTCATCACATTTCTTTTTATCCTTATTAACTTAATTTAAAAAACAATACATAAAACTGGTATTAATGAAATCCTTATCCTGTTAAGCCAATTGCCATTGGTGTTACAGTGTTCTTGACTGAGCTGATTTTATGCAATTCAACCTTTTTTTATTAGTGGTTCAGAAAATGGTCCAAAGGTGTTGGGTAAAAGGTAGTTGGGATAAACAAACCAGTAATGTCTCAGACTTCAGTTACATAGTGCAGTGACCTCATAGCTTCATACCCATGAAACTCTGAAGGAGCGGGGATTTGATTTTTCAAGACCCTTGGAATTCAGCAGCGTGAAATCACAGTGAAAGTGATTTTGCTGTTATTTTCCATAAGATATTTTGTAACAAGAAGGAGTGAGAAAAGACAACTGCAAGACCTGACTTTTGAAGTCAAACCTTACACAACTGCAGTGTGCGACTTTTGGCATAATTTTTGAAGTGCTAAAGCAATAAGAGCTTCAGGGACATGATAGCTTTGAAAAACAAGGCCAGTGCTCATTGTGCCACGGTGTGTTTCTGTCTACAGAATGTGAATAATAATGTGTTTTAACTCACAGGGACCTTCTATAAAAATTATTTTTCTCCACTGTGAGATGCCCCAGATATTAAAATACTGCAAAAATTTCCTTTGTCTCTCTTTCCACTTCTGTAATAATGTATCCTGGAAGAAGGAAACTTAACTATGTAACCAGTTTGAGTGATCTTCAGGCCGTATGCCCATTCTTGCTCTCATTTTTCTGACATTACTGTCAACTCACCATACTTAGCACAACCTCATTCTGTTTGAGAACAAATATGGCATTAATCTAAATATTTTAAAGGGAAAACTTCTCTTGAAATGCCTCCTTCTGTCCTTTAGATTAACTGGCTTGGTGTAACATGTATTGCCATAAAGATGGTAAGGGTATTTATAACTGAGGTTACAGTAGCTGACTTGTGAATATGTTATGCTAGGAGGGAGTGGAGGAGCAAAAGGTAGAAAAGAGAGAAGAAGCTGTAGAATAGATTTGAGATGAGATGCAACACCACCATGTAGTGTAAGTATTTCTGTGGTACTCTGGTTTCAGCTTGAACAGAGTAAATTTTCATACTAATAGTTGGTACAGTGCTGTGTTTTGGATTTAGGATGAGAATAATGTTGATCACACACTGGTGTTTTAGTTGTTGCCAAGTAGTCTTTATGCTAAGACAGGGACTTTTCGTCTTTACATGCCCTGCCAGCGAGAAGGTTGGAAGGCATAAGGAGTTGGGAGTGACACAGCCAGCTCAGCTGACTCCAGCTGATCATAGGGATATTCTGTAAAATATGGCATTGTGTTCAGTGCATAAACTGTGAGGAAAGCTGGCCAGGAGCCACTGCTCAGGAACCGCCTGGGCATTGGTTGGCAAGTGTGAGCCAATTGCATTGTACATCACTTGTTTTGAATATTCTAATTATTTTTATTATTATCTCCATGATTATAATTTCTTCCCTTGTCTGTCCTAATAAACTGTCTTTGTCTCAACCTATGAGTTTTCTTGCTTTTACTCCTCTAATTCTCTCTCCCATCCCATCATGGGGGGAGTGAGCAAGCAGCTGTGTGGGGCTTGGTTCTGTCTGAGGTTAAACCACGCCACATGGAAAAATGAGTAGTGTCATATGGTGAAAAGAAAATACATCTGCCCGGGAAATTTGCCATAGCGCGGGGGGAATAAAAAAGTTGACTTTAGCTAGAACAAGATCTAGTAGGAAAACTGTTCAGGCCAATTTCAGATGCCATAACTTGGCTGCTTTTGCTACAGTACTGGCCAGCCCTGTCACATTACTATTCAAAATATTTTCAAGATCACTGCTTGCTGAATTGAGTCCTGGAGTGCAGCCAGGTGGCCTTGATCAATGTGAAAGGGCAGCAGCACAAGAATAAGTCACAGAGTAGGAGATAGAGATGGAATATGGCACTCTGCCTGGGTGATATCCATCTCAGACAGAACAATGGGTGCGACAGGTCTACACACTCACTGAGATGTGTTTTGTCTCTCCCAGAGAGTCACAGATCCTTACCAAGATCTGACAAACCAGCTTCACTCACCTACCTGTAATGTGGTGTTGTGCAGCATTGAACTGAGTAAGAACATGTCTCTCTGTGTTTGACATCACTGTCACACCTGGTTACAGGCCCTCAGAAGTAAATCAGCCATGCCACCGCAAAGACAGATCCTTAATCGTGGTGTCTCACACTGCGCTCTAGAGATCAAAATCCTCAAGTCATGGAAAGAAGTGCTGTCACTCAGTGTTTGCCATGGTAAACTTCCTCCCATTCCTCCACCAGGCACACACAAAGACTGTTGTTTGAATGAAGGCTTTTGTAAAGGATGCCTGGAAATGCCATCGGTAGCTTGGGTTGTCTGGGGAGATTACTGAAGTAGGGGTGGAAGTTAATGTGCTGGCTCTGAAACATGAGGGGATATTTTGCATTGGTGAAAACTTTCTGTAGCCTTTCAGTTTTTGTCCCTTGGCTTTTGAAGATGGTAATGTATCATCTTTAAGGATGATAGGGCATGTGTATGTACAGCCTATTGCCATGTACCAGAAGACTGAAAGAAAAGCAAATTTCTCTATCTTCCTAAAATTCCAAGCAGAGGTCAAGAAGTTACCTCATAGTGGCAAGCTTTTCCTCAATACAGTGAGCAGTCTGTTTCCTGAAAGGTACTCATTGGATTTAACTTTGATCTTCACAGTATTGCATTTATTGAATTTATTTTGTTGGCCACATCTGCTCTTTGTTCTAGTTAAGTACAGGAAGACTAATTTACATTTTGAAGATGTGAGAAGAATTTTGGAGGTAGGAGTGCCTTTTTATTTGAGAATTGAATATGAAGAGGTGTACAAACAAAGGAACAAAGATAAGCCCTTCTTTCTTCACTGCTAGATCCTGGTATCTTATCCAAGATGTTTGCAATACATCTTAGCCAGCTGAGAAAAGACTCAGGTGTGAGACAGCTGACCTTTAAAACTGAGGCCTTAACAAGAGAGTTTTCCTTCTGAATTAACTGTGCTTTTTTCAAGTTATTACAACTTTATGAAGTATGGTTCGGATGGGTTTCTTTCCACTTTAGAGGCTACATAGCAGAATTTTATCCAAATTAATGGAGTTTAGTTTTGATGACAGAATATTGCATCAACTAAATGTTTTTTTGTCTTGTAATTTTCTTATTCATAAACTTTGTGTCAGAGGATATTTTAAGATACATAGGAATCTGAGGGGAGGAGGACTACACTTAAGCTCAGGTTCAGTTTCCAGAATGAAAACTTTCATGGAAGAGAGTTAGCTTGGAGAAATTCATGGTACTGCTCCACACACACCACAGGCTACAAACTGTGGTTTAGTGAAGGAAGGGTAATTCCTGTAGCTGAAGACTTTCAGCCACAGTTATAAAGTATTGAAGGAGGGTAGAAGGTGGAAAGGCCATCGGTTCTGTGCCACTGTAGGACGGATTAAAGTTGCGGGTGCTGGAAGGAAAGAAGGAAACAGGGCATGTCCTAGGCTATGGAGAACTACTAAAATAATTTGATCTGGGTGGGAAATCCTATTCTATCCCTGAATCCGGGTATCATGTGAATTTCAAGGAAGCTTCTGTCTTTCACAACTGAGAAATCTGGACTGATAGAATGTCCTACAGATCCCACTTGACTTACTGTGTCAAACCACCTCTTAGAGAAAAGCATAAGAGAAAGGCAGCTACGCTAACTACAACCACCCCTTCATTTGGTGGTCAGTGAAATTAAGCTACAAAAGCTTTAGCTCCTGCAGAAAACCCAATCATGCAGTTTTTGAAATAGATAATTATGACAAAAAAGAAATCCAGTCTTCCAACCATCCTTAAGAACATTGAGTCTGTTACTGAAGGATTTGTACTGCAGTTTAATTTATATGAATTAATTAATCTATGTTTGTTTCGACTACTGTGTTCCTTGAGTGACTGGTGAATTCTTAGGGGCTCCTCCTTTCTGTTTAGACTAGGCTCTTCAGGGCAGGGACTTTTTATGGCTGGCTGTGCATGATACTCAAAAGACCTCTGTGCAGACCTTACAAACTTATAGGCCCTACTAGAATTCAGTATTGAATGAAAAAAAAAAAGGCATTTTAAAATATTAGAAGGTTTTACAGGAAACAGTGATTTTTAGTCCCTTCATGCTATGTTTTGTCCTTTGCTAAATATTTCTGGAGAAGAGAATTCACTGATATTACTGCTTGCTTACTCGTGGCCTGAACATATAATGCAGAGTCACAGTCTGGGTTTGTTTTTTTTTTCTTTTCTTTCTTTTTTTTTTCTTTGTCCTGACAGAAAGATTTCGGGATTTACTGCTTCTGCATTCAAATCAAGATACAGAGATTCTGCCCATCTTTCAGCAGAGACGCTATCCCAAGTAAGTAAGATTGTCTTCTTGGGAGAAATAAAATCTTTATCTATTTGCAGCGAGGGAGAGTAAAGCATTTATAGCACTGTACATGCTTTTGGTGCAGAATCCTTAGACAGAGCTGTCAGGGAGCCACACTAGCAGCGATCTCTGCAGTCTTTTGACTGGTGTTGAGGAGAAGCAGATGCACATTGCAAGCACACTCAGCTGTCACTGGGGGAGGTGGTGGTGGAGCGCAGATGTTGAGTTGCCTGGATCAGTGTCTGATGGAGGGAGCTTTGTTTCTCTGTTGACACAGGTAGATGTTTTATCAGGCTAATCCCCATTCTTGTCTTCTGGGATTCTATCACTGTTGGTGACAGATTCCCTTGAATTTTAACAGGCTTTCCTCTGAAAGCTTGCAAACACTAGGAAACATTCTTTTTCTGCCTTTTTTAGGGGTATATGTTTGCGTATATCCCTAAAGGGATTTAAGGAGTAGTGTTGAGTGTTAAGGCGGTCTTGAATGTATTGTGTGTCCCGGACAATACCTCTTCTTTTTCCGAGTGACATACTTGAGTGAAGCAATAAAAGCTCTTTTCTATTTTATCGACTAGAAGAAACAGTCACTTTCAGCTTGAACTGAGGCAGTGAAGGGGAAAGAAGAAGAAATAGTCCTCACATTAACCCTGACCAGAATGAGCAATGAAAGGATGCTAGTGCAGGGTGGACAGAGGGTGGAGATGGAAGAAAGAATGTATGTAGACAGTCCTTCAATGATGGTGGAAACAAGCACAGTTATTTATTTTAGTTATTATTGTTAGGAGGTTTCTGAAATAGATAGGAAGTTAGTGAAGCTAGGTGTCAAATCTTTTTAAATCTGATAATACAATTTTTTTTTTAAGAACAGACAGTTAGAGAGGCTGAGTGCTGAAAGCCAGTCACTTCCTTGCTGTGAGTACTTGAAAATAAAACCATTCAAGGATGAAATCCTGATTCTGAAAATGACAAAGTTTTTCTTTGACTTCAAGGGAGATACAGTTTTATCACCCTAAATTTCTTGTTTGCATTGTCCATTGTCACTATATTACTGGAATACTGTGGAGGTACAATATATGAAATAGTGGAAGGCACTTTATTTGTGTGGATTGATCTGCTTGTTTCGTTAGGACTTCCATAAATTATTACTTTTCTCCTCATCCTTTGGAACCCTGGCAGTATTATGCTTTGCTTGGCTTAGATTATTTCATTTTTGATATGGACACTGTCAGACTGGTCTGAGAAACCAGTTTGTTGTCCTTCCTCAAAGAACAGACTTATCTTTATATAAATCATTCCTAAGATGTTTGACTTTCCATTTCATTACATTCAATTTATTGCTAGCATTCTTGGCAAAAAGTCTACTAACAATATTACACAATGTCAGATTCATGGGCAAATGACTTGTCTGTTGTCTTCTGACAGAAGATGTGTTCAACTCTTCAAAGATCACGAAGCAAATATCTTGTATGGAGCTCTGCTGCTGTTTGAAGTTATAGTGGCCTTGCATCTCAAAAAGGATACATGTTTTCAGCCATGTTACTTGGGAAGATTGACTGCTTCCTCTAACATACAAAAGTTGGCCAAATTTTGGCACCTAAGCAAAAAGAAGTTTGCATATGTTCTTCAAAGCAATAGATTCTTGTTTATAGCATCATTAATTGGTGCAAATTTGCTCACTTGTTACAGAAATTTATCATATATTACAGCCCATTTAGAAACTGGTTGAACACTATTGACTTATCCAAATTTCCCCAGGGGCTGTCTTTTGAGCAAGGTACTTGAGTTCAGCAAAGTAGAAAACCTGTTTATCGTCATAATATATTTTGTCTTATTCCCATATCCTTTTTCCACCTTTCCTATTCTCATTTTCTCCAAAGGGTCGGTTAACAGAAATTAAGGTAGTGAAGAGACAAATCTCCTATATCAGTGTCCCTTCATGACTTCAGCTGAGCAGTGGCTGGTTGTACTACATTAGGATCTGAGTAGAAAGACCATTTTAATAAGATGTTGTCACGGGGCACAAACTGGAGCTTGTAATGATTAAAGAAATCCGAAGAATACTGAACGTTAAAAATAGAAGAGAATTTTTAGTAGTGACTTAGCTGAATAGCTTGACTAAGCAGGGCTTAGTAGGTAGAAAGGATAAAAGTTTTCCCATATTTAAGAGACAAATGTCCAAAGGAAGGAGATTGGGTAGGAGGATGTTCAGCACCACTCAGGATATTCAGAAACATTGCAATAAATATTAAAGGCTAAATGCGCAAGCTATAATCCATCAACTTTTGGAAGAAAGAGAAACCTTGGTGTTCTTGCCTGAATTATGTTCTTGTTCATTTATTACTTTAGGACCTGAACTCTTTCCCAGGTAACAGCCAGATAATTTTGGGTGCATGTTGTACTCAGAGATGTCCATGCACTGGAATGTCTGGAAGAAGTTTTCTAGAATATGCATGGACATTAAGTTTTCTAGAATATGCTGGATTTTCTGGGGTAAATGTGTCAAAGAAACTTGCTTTGCCCTCCTAATTGATGGAGAAATGTGCAATATTTTTATTGTCCTTGTGTTTGCCTGAGTTTATTTGGACAGCTCTGGCTTAGCCAAGGAGCCAATACCTGCTCTGGCAAGCAGAGGATCTTACAAAGATCAAGTCTTATAAAGCTACACAGCACATCAGCTTGACTTCTTGATGCTCCACTGTGTGCCCACATGGCATCATGAGCACCAGTTCTCACCATGGCCTGTGGGCTGGGACACAGTGCTCTGCCAGCTGGTGGGACAGCACCCACCCAGCCAGCCCAGCCTGCAGTGTTTGTCCTCTCACTTTTCTTCACGGGGTTGCAGAGCAGAAGGAGCTTGCCTCTATCTTATGCTTCAGTCCCATGCCTAGAGTAGAGTTTTTAATGAAAACACACTACACTGCATGTAGTTATATGTTACAGAACTAGCAAGAGCAATCTAATCCAGGCAAGTAGTTTTGATACCTCAAGTGACTAGCGTGGTTCAGGAATCAGATGTGACCAAATATCCTTATCCACTTAATCTGGAAACTGACCTGTCCACAAAGAGAACTATTTTGAGGGGAAAACCTGTCTCCTTGCTGACACGAAGCCATTACCATGTCCACAAGGATTTGCATTCCTGAAACTAAGAATAAACCTGCAGCTGTGGGCAACCAAATGGATTGGGGTGCACAGCTGCCTGGGAAAACCCTCTGCATGCAAAACAGATGACAGATGTATCTGCAGCTCCGTCCTGCTCTCCCTCACTCCACAAGCCTGCTGAAGTCACTGAGGGGAGTTACCTCAACACAATTGGGTCTGTCAGCAAACCAAACTTTTTCCAACAAATCTTATCCTGACTCCTTGCTTTTCAAATGAGCATTATGGCTGCTGTATCTCATAAAAAACCTTTAAGGGTTTCACATTTAGCACATTTCTGCAGGTGCTTTTCTCATGTTGGTATCCACTTCATGCTTTCTGTGCTTGTCCACTTTGCTGATGTCATTCCTACATGTTTTGTCCACAGTTTTACTCATAAAATGCAAGAACTGCTAGAGTGCAGCAAAGACTGCACAGGATTGCTCCTGAAGAAGGCACTATGCTCATTAATTTGGCTGCAGGGTCCAGCATGTGATAGGGTGCTTGGTGGTAGCAGGGGTTTAGGTTGCTCCATCCCTGCTGACTCCACTCTGCTCCTGACTGCCTGTGCTGTGTGCACAGGGGAAGGATATGCAATTGCCTTGAAGTGCCAGGGAGAAGTGCCACTTGTAGCTGGCCCTGATAGTGTCAAAAGAAAAAAACAAACCCAAAAGAACAGAATGATAAGGAAAGTGATAAAAGAAGCGGAGAGTGAGAAATTAGGTCGATGGGTGAATAAGGCAGGAAAGAGGCTGACATGGCACAAAGCAGCACTTAAAGAGGGATGTGCCAGAAATGCTTGTGGCATTACAGGTTTTTAGCAGGTTTTTTTCTGTCTAGAAGTAACTTGACAGTTCAGTCGTACTTTATATTTTCAAGTTAGTGCTGAAATCCTCATATAAATATGTGGGGTTTTTTAGAGGGATTATTTGCTTCTTTTTTTTCCCCTTCAGAAATATTTGCAGTCTTCACTCTTATCTTCTGTGGGTTTGATAAAAAAGTTTTTGGGTGATTCACAGATTTTAAGAACAGAAGGAGTGGTTATGTTCCAGCTAATTTGAGTCCCTTCTTAACATAAGCCATAGAGAATTACTGATAATCCCTGCAGCAAGTTTTTCCTCAGCCAGAGCAGGAATTTAGAATCAAATTGAGATATTAAAATCTGGAAAACTCACAAGCCTTTACATCAGCTTGTTTCACTTGTCAGTTTCTTCACCTGTGATAAATTTTTTAACTTCAATTTCCAGTTTCTGCCATGTCACTGTGCCATTTTCTCCTGAAGAAGAAAGTCCTTTGCCATCTGAAATGTCACCTCCATACGAAAGGATGGAGATCAGTTTAAAGCTTGCCCTTATCTTGAACAAAATAAATAATAATTTCTTGCAGGGTAAGGCTTGCTAAAGAGGTCTCTCTCCCAAAATCTTAAAACATTTCAAAAGTTTTCCCACTTATTTTTAAAATAAAATGAAATAAAAACAAAAACACAAAACAAAGAAGGAAAAAAAGGCAGGAATGAAGAGAAACAACATTTTGGTGACTGTTTCCATAATGTGCACCTGGAGAAATAACAGCACTTCTTTATAGAATAGGGAGATAATCTAAACTCATAAATTTGGGTGTATAAGAAATACATCTTTATTATCTAAATGGAATGACAAAGTCTTGAATTTTGGAGAAAAAAATGATCTTAAAACCTATCAGGTATGATGAAATAATATTCCAAATGCATTTGCTTTTCATCAGTCATAAAGTTACAAACCTTTCTTTTGCATATGTTCACAGTAAATTAAGGTAGTCTTGTGTATGCACAAAAATTCTGGTAATTTTCACATCATGAAAAATCTCAGAAAATACAGCTTCTTGATATATATCGATACGTATGTATCTTCAAATACATATTTCTGAAGGTCATCTTTGAAAAGCTGCGGAGAAATTTCAGCTCAAACAAAGCTAAATGGTGTTATTCAATTCTCCTCATGGAAAAGTCTAGACAAATAGACGGCAGAAGTTAGTGCCCTCCCTAAACCATTGTGTCTTCTGGTTCCCAATTATTTATTTTAATGGTAATGGATCTGTGGCAGTATCCTACAGCTTGAGATCTGAGCCAAGAAACAGATGAAATTTCATAAATAATACCCCAGGAGTAAAGCTTAAGTCTTATTTGCAGCTGTCTTGAGAACATTTTTCTTTTTAGAGGAAAATAATTTGTGTCTAACACAAGAAGGTAGTGAGATATGGCTGCTGGAAGTGATGCTTCTCAGGCAGTGCATCCACTGAGATTCTCTTGAATCACAGATTGAAACAAGCATAGGAGCAGCTAGCAGAGCATGGCCTAGAAACCCAGTTCAGTTTGCATTAGAAACAAAGGCAATATCTTCCCTGATGTTCTTCAAGGGGCAAAATCGTGACCTGTGTATTCATCACTGAATCTTCATTGCAAAGGAAAAGAGATTTTTAATTTTAAAAGAAGTGGAGAACTTTTAAGGAGTGCTTTTCTATTAAAGACTACCTGTGAAGTGCTTTACAAAAGACGTCCTCTTGTTATAGAGGAAAAACTGAGGCATGGAACTCTGATGTGAGGTACCAGCATCATCCAGGAGCAATTCTCCTTGGGATGAGACCAGAAATAGAAATCAGGTCTTCCACAGTCCTCTCAGTTGTGTGCAGTTGGCTCTCTCATCTGAAATAACATCTATCCTCTTTTCCACTGCAAAAACATGTGGCCTGCCCATATTGCTGAAATCAGATGGGAAGGTGCCAAATGAAGGAGCCTTTCAGAAGTGCCCACACAAGCACTTTAAATGCTTTGTGTGGCATTGTACATGAAGTATGAAAATGACTGGTTTTGAAATGCTCCAAGACTTATTTCAAAATGCAGGCTAGAAGCAAACTATCTCATCATCAGTCTATGTCCTCAGAAACCTGAGTTTCAGAGAATTTTGATGACTTGATTAAAAAAGAGACTTTGATGACTTGATTAAAAAAGAGACTTGCTTAAGGAGGAATGACCTTTAAAAGAAATTCAAGCTGTTCAAGAAGAATATGAGATTAGGATTTTGTCTCTTTTTTTCTTTATTTTTTTATTTTTTTTAGTGTGGCTTTTTGCAGTGATAACACCTTTTTCTGTAGAGTATACAAACCAGTGCAAGGCTGAGATCCATGATAATAAAACCTTCATTCTAATTAAAGTCCATTTTCCTGTCATTAGAGGTTTTTACAAAATGGAAAGAACAGTATCAATGGGGGAGCTGGTAGCTGTTCATTAAAAAGAGCAGTCATGTTACAGGGAATTAAAAATGCAAGTATTGGATCTAAATTTTTTTGAAACTGAAATGAAAACAGAAAGAAGGAGGACAGTAATTCATAGTGTGCATTACATATTTGAGCTCAGATTCTACAAAGAACTCATATGGACCCATCCAGATAATATCAAATGGGACCGAATCAGTATCTTGAAATATTAGGACTGCACATTAAACTAAGATATGGGTCATAAATTCCTTGAGACATAGGCTATATTTGTTCAGAGTACCAGTACAGTACTGCAGTAACTTGCAAAATAAAGACACTTTTGTTCTGTTTTCAGTAGCCTCGAGTTCATGTAACAACAGCACAGAGTGAACCAGTCCCCTTAATGTCAAGGGGAATTTTGCTGCTAACTTCAACAGGGCTCAGACATGAAATCTAAGGCACAAGTATAAATCTTTCTAGGTAGAAAGATGTGGGGGAAAAAAAAAAGAGATTTGTGCAGCAACATACATGCAAAACTGAAGCTCCATGTACATACATATTCTCTTTTAAGTAGCAAGCATTCTAGATGCTGCTTGAACTTACCTTTAGTTAGTTGTGGCTCATTAATAGGCATGAACTGTTCCATGAAAAACATTGTGGTAATCCTAGTTGAAAATGGGAAATGCCTAACTGAGAATAAAAGATGATTAAACCTTTCACAACTTTTGGAAGATGAAATCATTGCTTTGTTCAAAGTGAATGGGGTAAGACAAATCATTAGAGCTGGTTTTCATTTGGCTATCTGGGAGTATGAACATGGATTTTAATAAAGCTTGCTGATTAATTGATACGTACATGTCTACTACTCAACAGCATCATGAGACTGTGGGGAGTTTTCTGCCACCAGGTATCTTGAGGGGTGTTTTTTTTAAAACAACTCATACACAAGTTATAGTAGTTTGATGCTGAAAATATTAATGAGGTTGTTTGATTCATTATGTAAGAGTTAAAATGATCTCTTCCGCCCTTGTATCCAATTTTATCATAGTTTTAAAAATAATGGCTTATATTAGTTTAAAGAAAGTAGTTTCACAATTACCATAGTTACAGCAATCCAAGCACCAGGCTCTGGAAAAGAAGATAAACTAGTGCTAAGAAGTTTTGGTTGTTGACAGTAGTAATTTCCTCCTGGATTCAGCAGTCCTGTGCAACCTACTCCAGGCAGGGGTTGAACTTGATCACCTCCAGAGGTCCCTTCCAACTCCAACCACTCTGTGGTTCCATGTGACTCTGGGTAAAAGGGGACAGCATCCTTCATTCACTCCTATACACCTACCTGCACATTAGCATTTTTATTTTTGGCCCCATTCTTTCAGTGAGGGACCCCAAGTCTGTTAAAGGAGGCAACATCTTTGATTGGTGTTTTGTTAGTAAGTCTTGGTGGAAAAAGAAGAAAAGAAAGATTCCAGCTATAATAAGGGGCAAAATGGACTATGTTATGCCCCTGAACATTTGGAGGAAAAAGAAAAAGCTGCCTGCCATGTTGTCCTTTGTGTTTCATGTTAGACATAAGCCATAAATGTACTTCCTGGTCTTTAACAATGGTAGCAATTTATCAACACTCTTTGCAGTTCTGGCCATTTGCCAGATAGGTTTGAAGGTGCAGGTAAAGTGTGAGATAAGCATTTCATGTGTATCACAAGTGTCTCTTCATGCTTTAATACTGCAGAGGAGAGGAAAGCACAAACAGCCTGGGTTTAAGTTTTAGCAGGCTTTTGGTGCGTGGCACTGGTGGAGTGGTTTAATTCTGAGTGCCAGGCTCTTTAAGGTATATGTGAGGGAGACACTTCACATTTCTTTTTCATTAAACTTGTTGGCCTATAAACTCGTGGTGATAATCAGAGGCAGCAACAAGCCCATGTTGATCTAAAAGCCATTCCCTGTCTCTTCAGAGAAATATATAGGAGACCTGGGCTGTGGGATGCCAAGAGGACCACCCTGAATTGAGCATCCCCAAATATACACATCAACCCCATTTCATGGAGGAAGTTGTCTCAACATCTGGGCTATAGCTTAGCTCAGAACTATGAAGTTGTAAAAATTGGCAGTGGTGGAAAAGCTGTCTCATCCTATAGTATGTTATTGCAGATGTTAATTATCCTCAGTCATGAGGACAGGAGTTGGCTGCTGGTTGATAGTGCCCAATGGGCCAAGCCTAGCCCCAAGGAAACTTCCTCTGTGACCTTATCAAGTAGTTTGAAAGAATCACAAGTGCTTTTGAATGGCCAGACAGCTAGCAGCTGGAAAACATTGCTAGCAGCTGCAGGACTGCAACAGCCCATGATATTAGCTGCCAAATCCTTTCTGATTGTTGCCTAATCAGCTGGCTGAGGCTGCTCACAAACAGAGTTGGAGACTAAAGTAGATAAGTCCAAACAAAAAAGCTGTTTGGATAGAAGATATGTACTGATTTGTTGGATAGTGAAGATCAATTTGGTGATATTCAGAGTTCCTGGCTGTTGTTTTTTAATAGAAGAATCTTGTGGGTTAAACATTTGTAGAAAATTATTAGTCTAAGCATCTGCACCTGATGTGAGGCATCAGGTGTGTCAAGTGAGGTGATTAATGATGCATTTCTGTTGTATCAAGAATGTGGTGACATTTTTTCTTCCCTTAAAGCAATGAGAGAAGGTGTATTATAGGCACCAATCAGAAAGAAAAGATATGAAAATCATTTGCTTTTTAGCCTAATAACTTTCATACAATACTTTGCTTTATGTCTTAATTATCTATTGCTGTCAAGGTATCTTTATAAAACAAGGTTTAAATTAAATTTGTGTGGGGTTGAAAGTCATGTAGAATCAAACTCTCATTTAAAATCAAACTTTTAAAACTTTCTCATTCCCCCAGGAGCTTCTATAAAGCAAAATTGCTGCCTACTCCAAAAACCCCCGCAGCATCAGGGTCAGTCCTCTTACCTCAGGTCTGCTTCACCAGTGTGGAAATGATAACTTATATTACAAATGTTCTCTGTATTCTCTCTAGTTTCAAAAAATACTCAAAAGTGTCTTATGAAAGCAAAATGCCTGAGAGTTTCCAAGGTCTAGTATTCCCTCTGTATGGTGCATCATGATGTTACGTAAGGATATTATAGCTTTGTATTTCCACTCAGTGTATACTGTGTCTTCAAGATTAAAATAGGTTTTCTAGGTACATTAGTGTTGGTGATTTCTAATATTCTTCAGGTTTAATTAGTTCCTCTTTTAGACAAATCACCAGATTGAATATTTTTATTATATTGATCCAGTTCTGAAACTCTTACAATATATTAAATTTTTCTTTTACTTGCATGGGTAGCTGAAGTTTCCAAATAATATTCGAAATGCAGACATGCATTTACAGTGATTTCTTCAAAATGAAAGTATTTACATCCCTTCTCAAAAGACTTTTGAAACCTATTTTTACTTTTTTTCTTGTGCCTTATTTCCTAATGTTGTTAGGAAAAATACAGCAATGGAAGTGGCTGTTAGTAATTTTCCATCATGTGGTGCTCTTTTACCACAACAAGCAAAGAAATGGTGGCAAAACTGAGCCATCTATTTTCCTGTGCTTCAACTTGGACAAGGTAAATCATGTAGGTGTAATGTTATCTTGTGAAGGAGTCACAAACCTGATGTTCTGGCTGTTTGGGCATCATGAAGATGAAACTCTGTGATATTAATAATACACCGAGAGTATCTCCTGCCACTGCAGTTTTCAAGGGAACCATCTCTAGGATTTCAGCACGTCACTCCATGAGTAAGAGTTTGAAGTGCGTTGGAGAGATCCCACTCACTTTTCTCAAATCTAGGAAACTGGCACTTCATTCAAGCTGGTATAAGGTAAACTCTGGAGCTGTGAACTGAACCCAGGCTTTCCATAATTTTTTTAGTATAAGCTGAAAGAAAGACTAGAAAGTACCAAAATCTGTTTATTAGGGTGATGCAGTGAGCAATTCAGTGTCTGTCCCAGTGTTTCTGAGTGGTGCTGTCCTGAAGGATCACTGCTGATCTGTAACCAGTGTAATAGTCATTGGTTACATATTTAAGTTATGCCAGAGTGAAATGCTGTGCTGCTTTCCATCCAGAAAGAGCAGACTTTCTGTGAAGGGCAGTTGTTACATGCCAGCCCCTCTGTCAGCCCTGTTTTGTTTCAAGGAGACAACATGAAATTCTGCATCAACTCACATATGTCAGACATGGCTGCTGAACTGAGGCAAAAGGAAAAAAAACCCAACTATAGTTTGTGTTCTGAATAGAGGGAAGGGAAGGGAAGGGAAGGGAAGGGAAGGGAAGATGTATCTTTCTGTTTTGTACACAGTCCATACATTACATGGAGAAAGATTCCTTAGCTCAAAAGAGCAGGTTTACCCTGTGGGATCAGCAGAGCAAAATGTAATGAGCTTGTTCAGTAACACAGGCTGTAATGAGAGTCTCTGGGCACTGCTCTTCTGTGACTGACTGGCAAGCCATGTTGGTATTGATGGACAACCTCATCTCCCTCTGTTTTGTACTAGGAAGGAGGGTTGAGGGAATGTCTTGTTCATTTATTTGTGGATTGCTGTGTCCTGATGAGAAAACAGGCTGAGTTCAGCATCTGCAAGTCTTCTTTCACGCATGGTTCCATTAGCATTTGAACATCTTAATTCCAAGATCTAAGTGCAGCAGAATGGCTGTCCCTGGAGCTCAGCCCCTGCTTCCCTCTTTTCAGAGTCAGCAGAAGCTGAGATGGGAACTTTCCTAGCTTTCACTGCTCCATCTGTAGCTGTGCCTTGCTGTCTGAGAGCACAGTTAGTGTGCATCTGTATACATTTTGTCTTTCTGTTGTTAGATGGCAGTAACTGAATACGTGATAGTTGATGGCTAACTTTTTTTATTGGTGCATATTTGCACTACAGTTAAGGAATCCACTTTAAAGAAGCCATGCAAATGGGAGCTATCAAAATCTGATCTGTCTCTCTCAGTAATTTGATAGCAAAATAGAGCAAGTTGGCTGCAGGCAGCTCTTAATAGCATCACTTGGATTTAAGAAATCCATTTATGTCTTCATTGGCTATTCCAGCTGTTTGTGATCAGAGGCACCCCCCTCACCAATTCAACTTTGTTTTTAGTTATTTGGCCCTGAACTCAGCTTCTGGCACCAGTGAATAGCATGTGCACCATGTAGAAATGTTTTGGCAATTATGATCCAGTTAGGTTTAGCTTGTTCCCTTGTTCAATCCTTCTTATGATATCCAACAAGAAGACTTATGACTGAGATATTTAGCATCTATTAATAAACCAAAAATATCTCAATTTTGCAGAGTCTGGGATCTGTTTATCTCTGTACTGAAGGTTCCTTGAAGAATGAAATTTCAAGGGAAATTATCATTAAAGCTGCTTCACAGAAAAATATATACTAAAAGTAATTCTAAGGCATGTATGGTTTTATTGTCGTTGGACCACTTGTGTTAAAAACCCCCCTGGGCACTCAGATATTTGAACACTGTCATCTAAGGTTAGCTAAACTGATGAAATAGGATTAACAAGGAGATAACAAGGATGGTGGCTTTATCCACAGTCATCTTTGCCCTTTCTTTAATTTGTTTGCCTTGGCAAGGCTTCTCCAGTGAGACATGAAGCTATTGCTTACCCTTTTTTAAACTGTCAGGCCACATCTGAAGATAAAAGCCATCAGTTGGGCAGATGGAAGCCATAAAACAAATATCTAGAAACACTCCTTTGTGTAATGTTGTACTCCTTTCCTTTTACTTGCTCATTAAATATTGTGATCCATTTATTGATAAAATTTATGACCACCATTACAGGGTATTTATGGGCCTCACAAACTTTTAATGAAGTCATTTTTGCAATGCTTGTCTCTGTCTGAGAAATACAACTATTTCTGTCTAACAGGTAGATACTGTCACAGTGTCAAGCTGACTTGCCCAGGTTCTCCTAAGAAAGGTATGACAGAGACTGGGTTGATCCCAGCACAGCACCTAAGCTGCTGCATTCCTCCTTTCTCTTTTTGCTCTTTGTAAAGTTCCTACACCAAGGGGGAAGTTGATTAAGGATCTTTAAGCCCTTTCACAGCAGTTGAAGAGATGTTAGAAACATTCAGTGGTGGTTTAGCGAACGGTTGATATATACAGCCATTAGGAAAAACAGTAATGCAGCTTTCAGAATCTCAGAGAGGAACAACCAGAAAATATTCACCTGTCTGTCCAATTTTACCTTTACAATTTATTTAAAATACAGCTGTTAAGGGAATCCTTAAACAGACGCAAACTATGTGATATGTGGAACAACTAAATCACTGATTGCAGCTGATGGATAAAGAGTGAGGTCTTACAATGACAAGGTTTAGTGGATACATAGAACCTAGAGGGCTGGAATTTCATCCAGTCTGTACTACCCGTGCCCTATTATCTACCTGCAGTCATAGGCATCATAGAAGATAAATGGCAAAAAGCTGTTCCACTAAAGCTAATCTACTTTTATAGTGTATTTCTGTCTGATAATACACCTTTTACTCCTGCAAAACTAAATTCTGATATCATGTAGTTCAGTGGCATTTTTGCCGTTTGTTTTGTACCAGAATCAGATTTTTTTTCTATAAATAATTCAGCAAAGTATTATCTAGATAAGAATATAGCACGGTGTATTAAATGAAGAAAAAGTCAATGTTGACAGGTGGGAAGCAGCAAATAGTTCTTAAGCAGAGAGCTTTAAAATGAGTAAGGTGTCAAATAGGGAGCAATTCATCTTGGGATGTGTTCTTTCAATATATCAAATAATGAATGATAAGGAGGGAGATGTAAACACCAAGTTAATTAAATCCTTGGATGATATTGGACCAGGGAGGATAGTGTATATCAGAGCAGATGGAATGAAATTTCTGAATCATCTGGCAAATTTTAAGAGATGGATGGAAGAAAAGGAAGATGAGTTCCAATAGGCAGAAATGTCAGATAGTTCATCAAAAGAGAAATTGTTGAATAAGAAAGACTGACATGGGGTGGGGAAACTGTTAGGCTCATACTTTATAACAGCCTTTTGTCTGTGTGTATTAAAGTGTGAAATGTTAGAATTATAGAATCATTAAGGTTGGAACAAAACTTCCAAGATTATCGAGTCCAACCTATGACCAAACATCACTAAGTCAACTAAACCATTCCACTAATGTAGTGCCTTGTGCTTTCATTTTTGAACACTTCCAGAGATGGTGACTGGATGTCACCAATGTTTAACCACCCTTTCAGTGAAAAAATTCTTCCTCATGTCCAACCTGAACCTCCCCTGGCACAGCTTGAGTCCATGTCCTTTTGTTCTGTCACTAGTTGCCTGGGAGGAGACTCTGGCTACAACCTCCTTTCAGGCAGTTATAGAGAGTGATAAGGTCCCTCCTGTGCTTCCTTTTTTCCAGGCTAAACAACCCCAGCTCCCTCAGCCACTCCTCACAGTACTTACTCCAGACCCTTCATCAGTGTCGTTGCCCTTGTCAGTCTGGACTCATTCCAGTAGCTCAATGTCTTTCTTGCAATGAGGGAAACTGAACACAGGATTCGAGGTGCAGCCTCAAGTAAAGTTAAGCATTAAGCTAATTAAACTTAAACTAAACCTATCTCATGGAGGAGAGTTCTGAGAACGTGTTGCTTTCTGGTTTCACCAAAACAAAGAGCATTGACTGAAGATGTAAGTGACATTCTGGAAATTACAGTGGATAAGCATGAGAGAGATGGGATTAAAAGTGTGAACTTCTTCTCCTCTCTGACTGGTCAACACTGTCATTTGAGATTAAACCTGAGACACAGTCTTGGGATCTGCATCTCACAATGATGACAAATATGGTGAGGATCATTGTGGAGGTGCAAGACACTGATTTTGTGCAAGAAGTCTCATATGTCACAAGTTGTTGTATATAATGACAAGACCAGTCACACCCAGTGATGTTTCTCTGTATATATGCACAGCAGCTTCAGGAGTCCTGGTCGATAGGAGCTGATATTGAACCTGCAGGAGAGGCTCCTTTGGCTTAGACCCTGACTCTGTGCCAGAGGTGTTAATTCTGCTGTGATGGCCAGCCTCTGTTCTGTTCAGTCACCTTGTCCTGCAGCAGTGTATCACACCCAGTGGGTTGTAGACCTCAGGATATTTATGAAAAGTGAGGGTGGGAAGGGTTAGGAAAAGCATGATGTATTTGCAGTAATTAAACACTAGTCCTGTATCTCTGTCTCTTACCGAATCAGTCACCTGTTTTGTTTGGGATCACCTGTTCTCTGTAAGCTTCTTAAATGTAACTCAAAGAGAAATGCTAAAAAGTAAGGGTCTGTTAATATGAGCACATAGAAAGGTAAGAGCTTGAAGGAATTTAAAAATTCAAGGGATAAACATTTCTTTATTTTGAATAACCTAAGGCAGCTGCACAGAGGCATCTTTGTATGGCTAGAAAGGTAATAGCAATGACACTACCACCTATGAATAATAATGTCATTATACAGGGCCTTGGCAGTACTGAAACTGGAACACTGCAGACAATAATAGGCCATTCACTCTGAAAAACAGAACTGGAAATAAGAAGTTGGAGCATAGTCAGAGAAAAACAAAGAGGAGGTCAAGATAGTTAGGACTGCATTGAGCTCATCTATGATGTAATGCAGTATATTTTCTGGCAGATGATAAGCTTCTGCCAATGAATCTATGTGCAGACTCATCTGTAGGCTTCTGTAGACTTCAGAAATTCCTGCTCCAAGTTGGGTGATCTCATCCTTTGTCTGCCATTTTATTCCAACTGTATATGGTTCAGTCTACTGCTGGGCAGGTGTTCTTTCTTTACATTTTGGTCTTGCCAGTTGTCTGTATCCCCTTCCAGATAAGAGACTCTCTGCCTAAGGAAATGAGCTTGTCTGACCATCACTGAACATCTGGAAGCCATCTGAAGTTGCATTATCAGTATCTTGCAGACCTCTCTCTTCAACTGTCAGAGGCATATTTAGAGAATTTCTTTCTAGGCTTTCTGGCAGCTAAATTCAAGCAAAGATATTTTACAGACCCCAAGCCAATAATGAAGCTGCAGCATGAAGCTGCCCCAAAGGTAACCCAGTTCTATAGGCACAATCACTGGCCTGTAGAGGATATGAAGCTCATGGAGAACATCAACATCTTTCCTTAAATGCAGTGTAGCCAAGAGAGACATTGTTTTAAAAAGAGAGTTTTCCAGATAAAAGATGTGCTTGTGACTGGACAAAGTCACTTTGTTTGCCCAATATAAGCCCTAAGACAGGAAGGAGTTTGCAGTGAGACATGGCAGATTTTTCTAGGGATTGTATTACATTTTAGATAGAATATTTGTGTTTAGGTTTAACAGGTATTGAGGATTCCATTTTATTGCAGGAGTAACTTCTTCATTCCAACTGCAGAATTTATTGTGAGATTTGCCTTTCTGTGTTTTTTCTTTATATTCTCTTAATTTTGAATTCTTTGTCTCTACTTAATCCAGTCCAGGCAGCCTGAGTGGGCTGACTTTAGAGAGAACTGTGATATGCCTGTCCTTGTCTTCAGATTGATCTGCTGGCAGCTGTATCTGCCAGCACTTCAGTCAGCTGCTTCTCTCCTCCCCTTTTGTTTCTGCAGATACCTAGTTAGGATTTTAAATCCTGTGCTTTGTCATCCCTGTGATTTGTCAGCAGAAGCCAACTTTTCTTTCCCCATCCCTAAGGTGTACTGGAGCTTGACTGGGAAAGCCTATGGCAGTGTGGATGTTCAACTAGAGTGGTCTTCTTTTTCCCCAGCCTACTCTATCCAAAGAAGTATTTTGCCCTTTGGTATAATATGTCTCCTGAGTATATTTGTAACTGCAAAGGAGCTGCCAGGGCTGTAAAACTTACGTATGTACTGTCTGGCTTTCCTGAGTCCTGAACTCCCATGTAGTTCTCCCATTCTTACTTCAATGGAAAATACCCAAACCCTGGCTTGAGGGCTTAAGTCTGCATTAGACTTCCAGTACTGGTTAATATGTAATAATTAGAGATGTGAAAAACTTGAAACAGCATCTGAAATCTGCAATGGGTTTGCATCAATATGCATCAGTATGGAAAGGGGTCAGAGGTCTTTGGTGGTCTTGATCCCCTCCTACATTCCATTCCTGCTTTTTGACCTCACTCCTGCACTTGTGCTGTGCTCTGTTGTGCTCTTCTCCAGGAGGCAGAACAAAGATATTTGTCCCAGGAGAGTGCTGCCCTACATCTGTATGGCCCCTTCTCCAGCCATATCCTGTTTTTTCTCACAGTGTATTAATGCAAACAATGCTTGGCTGTTGCTACCAACAGTCATTGTTTGGCTCCACAGCTGTCCATCCAGCTGTTGCTGTTTACACCATGAGCATTAGCCACCTTGCCTTCCAGGCTTCTACAGAAACTGATGCTGCAAATATTTCCACTGGTGTGGAGACAAGGGATATCCTGTCTCAGTGAGCAGCATTTACCAAGCGAGGAAGAGGACCAATATTGGCACTCCTTCCATGCCATCTGTCACCTCTCTGAGATGACCACCAAAGGCAGCAGTATAGACAACAGAAAGCTTCCTATAAATATTGAAACAGACCAAAGATAAGTATGGGAGTGGATTGCTCTAAAGCAGAAATACAGTTTGCAGTGAGATAGGCAGATAACTACTCTGTCAGTGAGTGGGTTGTGGAGAAATATGGCCAGCACAATCTACCTAGTTTTGTTTGCTGGTCTGCAGCATTTTATCACTTAATGATGTAACAAATAAATTTTCAAAAAGCAGGATGCAAAAGGTAGTGCAGTTGTTACAAATGCTCTTGTTTTAATTTTTCTTGATTAGTCCAGGCAAAATTGGTAGGACATGAGTTTATAGAGAGGAAAAGCACTTTACAAAACAGAAATTGAAATTGGTAAGGAAAAAGGTGTACAACGGGATTTCTTGTTATAATAAAATGAATTGTATGTTCTTTAATCAAAGGAATACATTTTGAGAACATTTTGTAAAAATGACCTTAAAAAGGTTGTCATGGAGAAGAATTAATGCAACATTAATTAAGAATATTGACCCAAAAATTTGGTACAGAAAGTACATGTACTTTCAGAGAACAAAGTTGCCTCAGTTTATAATTATATTTGAATGTAGCTCTCATAGTGATTTTATAGACCTTTTTAATGGAGTAATTGAATGGTGTAAACTGTTGCTTCTCTCCTCTAATAGTCAGCAATGAGTAGTCAAGAATATGGGTTCTCCATAAATACTTCAGGAAATATTTAGATAATTTTTTTCAGTTTTGAGGGAAACTAACTTGGTCTGAGAGGTTGCTTTCAGGTGGCTGTGGGAGCCATGAACAAGGAAGAACCGTGTTTATAAGGGTGTCCATCAGAGGTGCAAGTCTGTTCTCTGTTGCCACCAGTGGTAGTTCAATCTCCATATTTTTTTTAACTTCTCATTCATAGTTAGGAGATTCTTTTCTTCTTCTCTCCTCCTCCTCACTCCTCTGTCACAAGTCCAGCTCCCAAAAGGTAATTGTACAACTTTTGCTGCTCTAGTGTTCCCGCCCACTCCAGTGGAATCTTCCTGAACCTGCACTGTATGTCACAGAAACCCATGAATCTCAGTTTGTGATTTACAGGAGGAGCATTATCCATAAAAATACAGGTGCCTGTTCAGCTGTTACACTGTCTTACCCTTATCATCATGCCTTCAACATTCTTCCTCTTGCTAAGGATGTTCTAGACTTGGAAATGCTTCTTTAGTTACCTCTGGGCTCTTGAGAGTACAAAAAGCTGAAAAAAGGTGATTTTGTTTTGTTTTGCCCAGTCAGAGAGAATTAAATGGAACTGAGATGTACGAAAAGTGGTGGTTCTTATAGGATTCTAAAAATAATAATGATTTGGCAGGTTTCTATTTGAAGAAAATTTGGTGCTAGTTAATGCTGTAGTATTTTGAGTCATCCATGTTCTTACAATCAGATACTTCACTAGCTGATCAAAGACTCAGCTTCTGTAGAAAAGAGAAGGAAACTTCTGCAAGCTCTAGTATATACTGTAAGAATATGTTTGAAGTTGGAAGGAAAAAAATATGAATAAACAACCAGAAATTAAACTTAAGCAGTTTAAAAAAGTCAGGAGAGGATGGCTAATGAAACCTGAATTAGCATCATAACCCTTTGCAATCTTGCACAAAACAGTGTATAAATTTAATTGGACCCACTGGATTTTGCAAGTGTACTTGTCTAAGGAGCTGCTCATTGCTTTAATAGAAACATCATCCTTCACAGTGTCAGGAGAACACATGGGAATCTCTGATCACACATGCCAGATGTCACATTTTGTGACACTTTTAAACCTTGAAAAGTTGTTGTAGTTTTGGAAATCCATAAAAGCCAAGGATGGCATGCTTTGCTTTGTTCACTAGTGGTTCTTTTGTAAAAGGCTATTGGTACTGAAATGCTGTCAATAATCACAACCCCTCTGGTAAAATGGTGTCGAAGTGTACACATATAAATTAAGGCTTAAATGATGTTGTGAAGTGTTGCATGTTGACTTCATAAAATGAAGTGGCTGTCTTGATTTTTGCTGCAGAAAATATTTTCTAATCTTTGATAGTAGTAAATGCAGCTTCTTTGAAAAATCACATCATTTGTTGTAGCTAGGCTTTTACTGGAAAATGTGAATTGAGCCTTGGACTCCAAAATGTTCTAGAACAGTGCAGTAGTCCATTTTTCTTTCTGCAGACTATGAAAGATGGTCTGTGATACACGTTTCAGATTTGGATGGCTTCTAGCAGTTCTTCTCTGACCTATGTTCTGCTGATGCCCTGAAGAAGGAGTCATGCATCAGGAAGCCATTGTGATAGACAGAGCCACACAGCAGAGAGACAAACCAACTTAAACTGGAGAAACAGCAGACACCGATGGATACAATCAGACAGCAAAATTCAGGGAAACAGTGGGACAGTACTGATCCAGAATATGACTGAGATACAGGGAGCACATCAGGAGCCTGTTTTCTTAGATATCAGAGGAAAGAGGAGTCTTAAGAAGGAATTTGAAGGGAGATAATGAGATAGCTCTGCAGATGTTTACTGTGATTCCCTCCTAGGCATGAAGGAAAGTGTGGGAGGAACATGGAGGCGCTTGTTTGAATATTTGTCATGTGGGGGTGGAAGCTGATAGTGTGGGTTATCAGAGAGAGATTATTGCATCTCTCTGGTGCAGCAGAGTTAGAGCAGCAGAAGAACATAAGGAAACTGCTTCAGCCATCAGACAGTCAGTTCCTTGGAGTTCCCAGGCTGAATCCATCAGTACTGAGATGCGGTTTTGGTAGGACAAGTAAAAGAGAAGAAGAAGCATGTGAGAAGAGTTGTTTAGTTGATTTCATTATGATTTTGGAGAATGTCAGTGATGTTTTCCTAAGGAATCAGGAATTCAGCTCCATTAGCTTTATTGACTGTGTCTTATGACTGTATCCAGAACTTAGTGTGCTCACACAAAGATACCTAAATGTGGATTCTAGTAAGAACTGAATATCAAGGACATAAAATCTCATGCTGCTGGTTTAAATCCTTCTTCAGCTGACATTGGTAAGAGCTTTGCCTGAAACCTCAGACTAGGATTTCACTTTTTGTGCTCTATGCAGTACTTTGTATCCAAGCATTTTGTTCAGCTTGCAGATGATGGTTCTGCTTTAATTAAAATTTCCTACGAGCTCTTGATTTAACTCCCCTATCCATCTGTTATTGCACTAATATCCCAGATAATGTCTTACAGTAGCTCCCAGAGAGCCCAGTAAAAAAAAGTGATAACATCATTTACTGTTGCGTTGTGAAATACAATCAAAGCATTATCTTTTCTAAGGGCCCCTACAACCTGAAGCAAAGCATGGCACTGAGAGCCAAGTCCAAGAGGTGTGAGCAGGTATCTCTACACATTTACTTATGGAAAATAATGACTTGGATCTCAAAAGCAGTACAGCTGTCTGTGTCCCTGAGACAGTTTAAGGGCAGCCCCATGTTAGTGAAGTAGCATTGCCCAGCACTGGAACAAGCTGGTTTAGTGCTTGTTGGGCTATTTTTGTACCACTGCACTGTAGAATGGAAGTGTGCTTTAAATAGAAATATCTGTAAGATGCTTTTTAATAATGTGTTTTGCTGTTTTTTGTGATGTATTCTATTTTGAAGAGCTTTTTTTTTCTCTATCTGAGCTAAAAAATTGTGCCACAATAATAAGCAAGAGCACTCCTAAGACTGGAAGTAAATGTATGTGAAACGAACAACTTGTTATTTGAATAAGTTTGCCTGCAGGGGCAATTTCTAAACTTCTAGTAAAATTCCATTCCCTTCCTTCATGTTAATTAAATAAAAGCTGGGAGGATATGACAGCATAGCATGGTAGTGTGATATATCTGGGCCACAGCTCAAGAAGTAAAAAGTCTTCTTACCCCCCTTGTCTTTTTATTGAGCACTGTGATATTTCATTTTCAATAAGGAACTGCATTTATGCAAAAGTTTTCTGTCCTACCAAATGAAAGGAGGAACATGTTGACAGGAAACAAAAATTGCATAATCTCTGCAGAAGTCTATGACTGAATCACTGCTCTGTTCAACCCTGTGCCATTTGATATGGCATCAGGAGGTTTCTTGCTTCCACTGGCCTGAATAAGAAAAGGATAAATGACCACTGCCATTAAGGCATCAGGGCCACATTTGTCTCAGTTATAAATTATCCCCATGGGATAAAATGAGATTAAATAGTGCATGTTTATGACCTCCAACAAAATCTTCTAGGGAGATCACGTTATGCTTGGAATCAGTCATTTCAGGCATTCTGAGTGGTGGAGTGGGTTAACACAGTAGCAATATTTTTCCAGGTTTTCTCCCATTTCTCTTTTTCACACTTGGAAGCAGTGACTTCTGGCTGCTGTGTGCTGGACCACATGCAGACACAGCAGGAGGCCCTTGGCTTCTCTGACTGCATCTGCTGTCCAAGCAACTGCTCCTCACTCCCTCAGAGGAAGACACAGTGGGCAAATAGAAATATTTTGCAGGCCAAATGGGGCTAATGGACCACAAACTGGAGCATTCTGACCAAAATGCATATTTAATTGCAGGTTGTTCCTTGAATTTCTGGCAGGCACTGTGCTTGACTGGTTTCTGGTGACCAGATCTAGTTTTGCATTTTTCCACTCCTGATCATGTCAGTATTATTCAGAGACACTCAGACTTCCCAGGAATTTCTTAATCTCTCTGAGATCAGACATAGCTACACCCATCCAGGTAGTCCTCAAGTAGTGCAGTTATGTTAAGTGGCACTCCTACAATAAATAAATGTTGTCACATCCACTGGGGTAATTTCTGGAAAAACGTGCTCTGATTGTTTTTGTTTCATTAGGTTGTGTTTTTCATTCAAAATGTTGGCTTTAGGTTTGTGTATCCAAAGAAAAGTTAATGCTGCTTGTCCAGAATGTAAGGAATTTCCCTCAGGCCTGTGCTTTTGCCCTTCATATATTTAGGAGCAATTCTCTAGATTTCACCAGCTAGGTGGGGCTGATTAGGGTAAGATGTATATGGAGTAGGCCAGGAATGACAGGGTTGCTGGTCTTTGTTATTTTGGGATTTTTTTGTTTGTTTGTTCGTTTGTTTTTGACACACTCTGACATCCCAAAATTAGATCTCTGTTACATCTGTTACATATACATCTGAGATCCAAAACATTTGTGGGCTTCTTTCAGAATATCCCTTGGACCAGGTTATTTCAGTGCTACAACCTGCTTCTCAGCATTTCCCCTGTTGCTTATTTAAAGAAAAGCTGCTTCTTTACCTCCTCAGTCAAACAGTGCAACTTTTAGATCTCTTAAAGCAGCTGCTGCTGCCCTCTGCACCAGCAGTGGTATCATTTCATTAGTGGAGAATAAAGCCCAGTTAAAGTGTTGTGTAAGAGGAAACATTTAATGAGCAGATACTTGAAGTTCTGTTTGCATTGTATGCACATGACCAGTTAAGTTTTTCTTGGCTGTATTGTGTAAAACAATATGTCTGTCCTAAGTAAGGAGTGAATTTGTTTTTCTAATATTCCCATCATGCTGGAACTAACATATCTGACATTGCAAAGCTTTGAGATTCTCCAAGAGAACGTAGAATACTATAGAGACTATAAATGCAGAAAGAAGAGTAAGCATATTTAGGTTGAAGATGTTTTGGTTATAAAATTTTGTTGCTTAAAAACATTTCCAATGCCTTCTGATGATGTCTTTGGCTGGGCCAGTGTCTTCTCCCTTTCTCTCCAGGTAGGTCACCAAGTATGGAGTTTGTAAGACAGGACATAGTTAAAAATCAGCCTTCAGATCCATCAGAAAGTTTGTAGTTTTCTGTGTTCAATTAAGGCATCCAGGAGAAGGAGCCTAACATATGAGGCATGTCAAGCAACAATAGCAAAGGGCTGGAAAAAATTTCCTAAAAAGGACCATATTGGCCAAAGTCACCCAGACAAGTATATTGTCTTGACTGGTAAGATGATGCCAAGGGTCAGACCACAAAACTAAAAGAAATGAGATCAGACTGAGAACTTAAGTTATGGCTAAAATCCAGCCCTCCAAAGGAATTAATCAGATGAGGTTTGGAAGGCTTTGTCTGAGAAAGGAGATGTCTTCTCTGCCTTTAATTCTCTGGCTGTTGTTATAAAGGAGACTCTTAGGCCCTTTCATTAGATGTGGAGTATGTGCAGCTTAGTTATGCAGTAAGTACCAGTGTGTGTGCATGAAACTGATGTGTGTTGGAGCTCCTTAGTGGACTCAGGCCAAAGCTTGCTCTTGATCAGCAGACCTGTGGGCAAGTACTGTTCCCTGAGCTGCTGCACACAGTGCTGGTCCCACCACACTTGGCTGTGTTCAGCAGTTACCTAAATAAAACATGCTGATCCAGTGAGTCACTCATACACAGAACAGGCCTTGAGTAAATGTCCTGTTACAGTTCTCTTTGTAGCAGTTTCTAAAGATGAATCTGTTACTGAGGTAAGATATGCAGTTGGTTTTCCATAGGTAGAATAGCATGTATGAAATCTTACAGCCCATAAATTTTGAGCTGTCTATGGGTGACCTTGCTCAGATTGTCAGCACTGTAGGAAAGATCTTGTAGGAGGTCAAACTTTTGAAAATACATAAAGCTGACTTTTAAATTATATTCAATGTACTATCCAGTACTATCTGAAGTGTTAAAAATGGGTTGGAAATGGGACACAATCTTCTAAATAATATTTTAAATCAAGTGGACAGAATGGTTATAATAATAATAGGCATGAGTCAAAGGGGAAAAACTCATCAGTTTTTCTCCCCCTTCAGAAAATGTGTATAAGATGAACCTCCTAGGCAGGCCTAGCCAAACTACTTTATTTCTTATGTATGACCCTCCAAGTCATTGTTTCTAGTGTCCTTTCTTTGCCCTCTAACACCAGACAAAATAGGAAGCCATAATTTAGTCACATCTACTTGTTCAATTAAAAAATAGCTTTCTAATCATGGAACATGCCAAGAGATTTTAGGTAACAGTTTTTCTTACCACCTGTACATTCATTTCTGCCCACATAAAGTTTTCCAGGAAAAATATTTTACATCCAAAGACTGTTAAAAAAGTCTTCATAGCGTTATAATTCCAGCTTGCTTTTCTTTACCTTTGTCTGATTTTAACAGCTTCCTCTAAAAGTGTGCTTTTTTCTCTTTATGCAGACTGTATGTGGATGGACCTTTTGGAAGTCCCTTTGAGGAATCTCTGAACTACGAGGTCAGCCTCTGCGTGGCTGGAGGTATTGGGGTTACACCATTTGCATCTGTGCTCAACACACTGCTGTAAGTGAGCTTTAAGCCTTTAAAGCCATTTTGTCCCAGTTTACTGCAACAATGAATGTCAGAAAGGCTTTGAGGGTCTTAAAAAACTTCCACTGGCATAAGTGAATGATTCCTTGAAAAGAGGTAGAGGCCTGGGATGTCCCTAAAAGACATAAATCCTCTCATACCAGCTCTGTAACCCAAAGAGTTGTGGTAGGGATGCACCTGAATTGGGACAATGTCACCAGCCTCTGTATCCTGCCACCAATCAAGCCTGTGATTAATCTAGTCACAGCCCTTCAGCAGGACTTGTTTCCCCAGTCTCAGCTTAGATGAGGCTGTGTACTGTAACAGTTTTTGGGAGTCAGACAATTGTGACAATCTTTCTGCTGGAAATGCAGGACCAGCTCTCCTGGTTTGACCTTTTAATGTCTAAGCTTGAGGTTCTAATAGAAGGGGATCAACCTGAATTCATGTAGTGTGCTGATGTTTAAGTCCATTTGAAAAGTTTAAATTTTACGTATGCATTTTTCTATTTTTCCCTTATTTTTTTCCCTCTCTCTATTTTAAAATTACATTAAAACCTTTGATATTCTATGCAGATTAAACCTTTCACCTCTTGTTTTTCTGTCACATTGACAGCATGGTTCCCACTAAATCTTATGCTATGTGAAATAAACTTCCTTTTATGATTGCTATTGATTTTATTTATATTTGCTGGAGTTACTGGTTAAGGGCTCCAGTCACAAGTTAAGCACCCCTGTATCAAATGCCCAGTATAAACAGCCAGCCAAAGCAGCAAACCTTCCCTGAGAGGCCATCTGGATTTGGGAGGGCTTTACAATGCGCAGTTAAAGCATTTCTTACAAGTTGAGCATGCCATGGTCAGCTCTAACTCCAAAGTGAAGCTGAAGTATGGAATTTAGGTGCTGCACACATTCTTCTGTCCTTAGCCTGGGCTGGACCTGACAGTGCCAAGTGCCTGAAAGTTATTAGCCTTGTGTGTCTCGTGGTGCTGCAGCCCCCACAGACCATCTTGGGCTCCCTCATTTTCTTTTCTTGAGAGCATACAGATCACTTTCTCAAAACCATGGTGCATTTTTGCTGAAAGCCTGGGGCTCAGGTGGATAAAATGACTGTTTTCCTTGTGATGGATTATCCCTGATAGTGTTTAGCAAAATGTCATGGAACACAAAGTTGGGCCAGCAGCAGGTAATTAGATGTTTGCCTCTAATGTATGTTATCTGAGGCTGTAGAAATTCTCACAGACATTGCAAGAAAATGGTAGTGTCCAAAGGATTTTGCAATGTCCATTTATCTACATAAAGCCATAAATTGACTTCTAAGGAGCTAATTCCATAACCTGCCTTTTTAGCTGCTCTTCCCCTTGTGCACTGTACAATATACAAAGGCATCATTCTGGGGAATAGAACAGTCTTAGTCTGCTTCCCTCCTCAGTATTTAAACATCAACAAGACTCTGGTTTAGTGGCTGATCTGTGTGTGTCTTTGCCCTGGCTTGGAAGCAGATATTGGCAGGTACGAAGATGCAAACTGCCTGATGGTGCCAGCTCTGTAGAGCAGCCAGGCCAGTCCTGTTGTGTCAAGGACACTCAGGCCTAGGAGAGATCCAGAGTCTGTCCTTGAAATCTTGTTTCTTGCTCCGTTGTTTTCCTGTTGTACGTACATAATTTGATTCATGCCCCTGCCCTTTCCTCCACTTAGCTGTTGAACCCTGTGCCCTATTTTAAGAAATTATGATGTACTTTATGGAAAGTTAGAGGTTTTATGCACAAGAGTCTGTAAATAATGGCTGTTATGGGCAGCGAAACACAGAAACACACAAGAAATGGGGGTTGTAATGGGGGATTGCACCTCTCCTACACAATATATCCTGCTGGAGGTAACCCAGGCATATGTGTCTGGGGTGCTATTTTAAATCTATGCTGGACTTGTTTGATGAAGTCTTGCAGTCCAGCCTCTTTGTCCAGATGCAGTGTTTCATCACCTAGAGTGGTGTTTGTGACTGAACTGGGGCATTTCAATACAAAATGCCTTGCGTTTTTCTCTTTTATCCCTTTTTATAGGGAAAAGCACTTACTTTCCTTGCTACTGCTTATAGTTCTCTTGTCATACCTGACCAGATTTTGACCCTTCCTAAGTGCTTGTCTGAGTCTGGGCAGTCAGAAAGAGATGGAGGAAATCATGTTTGGAAAGTCAGCAGTTAACAAATAAAAAATTGGAAATCAGGACTTGGAAGACACTGTACTCCCCAGTCTGAAAGCACTTTTTTTACTCTCTCTGGGGAGTTTACATGAAAGGTGAGTTCTCAGTTCTATGTGCTGCTGAGGTGCTGCTGATGTCTCCATCCTTGGTCCTCAGAGCAAGGGGTAGGCAGAGGTATGGGGAGGCAAGACACTGGTTGAAGCCATCACTTATATAGATCTATTAGCCCTATATCCTGGCTGGATATGCCAGCAACTCTACAGTTTGGAATAAAGTACAGTGGGTATGGTGAGATGTATCATGAAAACTTTTCGACCAGGCCTGGCTCCTAGGATTGGCATTTTAAATTTAATCTTTAGTGAACTATCTGAAAATCATTCTAGGAGGAAAAGGAGAAAACTGTGCAGTGACCATTTCAGTAATCAGAACAACACAAACCACTGTTGGCTAACTAAGAAAATGCTTCCTGAATACTTTTGCTTTATTTGAACTCATTATTCATCAGGATATTTTTATTTCTATTTTCTTTCCTAGTTAATTCAAATCCTTCCTTTGTACTTATTTGTGTTTTAATTGAATTAGAAATCTGACATGAGAGTCCTGTTTTTCTAAGTGCAATGCCAGAATCTGCCCATGGCTGCACTTTATCCACCAGCATTTTCTGAGGTCTGTAACATATCACACAGTTCCCTAACACAATGGAGCTCTGATTTCATTTGGTCTTTGTGATTTTGCTACAGTATTAATTATAATCAACCAAAGCCTTTCACATAGAAAGGCAGAATTAAGTCCTGATATGATTACATTTGTCAATATTTTCCACTTACGGGCCTCTTTATAAACCTAATAAAGCATTGACATAATACACTTGAACTTAGAATGTCTCCTTTGCTTTGAAATAAAAGTTTGATGATGATATATGAATCCATATTTGCTGCCCGAATCACCTGTATAGCTGACAATTTCCTAGTGTGGAAGCAGTCTCTGTAATGGCTGCTAGCTCTGTGCTAGATATTTAATATTCTCAGGATAATCTGAATAGGCTGCGTTGGTCAATTCAGCGTCTGATGTGTCATAGCTTGAAGAGCAACTTAGCAGTTAGCTTCTAAAGGAAATTCATGTTTCCATTAATAAATATAAAGCATCCTCATTAATGTTTCCTTTTTAAATTATAATTTTTAACTACCCACACATTTTATTTTCAAGTGATGGCTGGAAATGCTACAAGCTCAGAAGACTCTACTTCATCTGGGTGTGCAGGGACATTGAGTCTTTCCGCTGGTTTGCAGATCTGCTCTGTACGTTGCATAACAAGGTAATGGGTGTTGTTTGGAGGGATCCTGACAACTTAAATGCAAGGTATGCCGACACCACACACCTGGCATTCTGTAGAGGATGGCAGCCTTGCTCAAAATGAGTGAGCTCCAGCAGTAGCTTGGGCTGCCTGATCCAGGCTTCATTTGTTCTTGGATCAAAACCAGTTTGAGTATCCATCACCAATGTTTCATTGCAGTGTTGCCATGTTCCAGTAGCCTGGACACTTATCTGTGTCCAGACTACCTTATGAGATGGAAGAAGAAGCATATGCAGTCTGGGAAGCCTTGAGTGGCCTTTAGTCATTTGGCTAGTAGGCAGATTGAAAAGGGAGTGGGATTTATAATTTCAAGTATATTTTAAGAGCCATGTAGCTTCCTAAAATAATATTTTTTTCATAGCATGATGTGCTATACAAGCACATCCTCTTCAGTGAAAAGCTTACTTCATTGATGCTGAAACCCATGTACCTCAGTATAGTAGGCACAAGTGACTTCACGCTTGCATTAAGGAAAAGAATATTATTTCACTAGCTGTTTTTATCATCCTCCCAGCTTTGGCAGGAGAATCGGCCAGATTATATAAATATCCAGCTGTACCTCAGTCAAACAGATGGAATACAGGTATGTGGCCAAATGTTGTTTGTAAACTAAACTAGACCTTGGAGTAATAGGCAATGCAAACTGTCAGTCAAAGGCAGAAGGGGATTACTGCAGATGGTAAAAACAGGAGATGAGGCCGTAAACTCGGGTGACTGATTCATTAATAGAGCAAGACAGCCAGTTCATCCCCACAGCATTAAGGGAGTCTAGTGCAGTACCCTTAACTTGATAAGTTGCAGGCAGAAATCCATATCTCCCTTTTCTAGGAACAAGGGCCTTCAAGGCCAGGCCACAGACCAGACAGTTGGCTGTGTTCGATGGGAAATCTGCATCGTTTCTGGGCTAAGAACCAAACCAGGATAGTTCTAGGAACTTGCAAACTCAAATCTTCTTTTCTCAAACATGTTTTGAAAGAATCTAGCTACTTTTAAAAACTTTTTATTTCATTATTTCATATATAGACGAAAGGTAGAAATTTCTTGATGTGTAAGTCTGGAAATTATACTGAACTGTCAGTTGACTTACATTGCGAACGCTAATGCCGGGCTAATTCCCCAACTCTTGGCGTCTCCTGTAACTATTTATGCTTGCAATCTTCATTTTACATTATGCAGCACATTATGTAGCACTTTGTACATACTATGTATGTAGTACATTATAAGCCTAGGTACAAATCTTTTCTGTGCCGTGTCAGGAAGCTTTCCCTTGACTACAGGGGGCCCAGAGCCAAGCCTAACAATTACTGGAAAACATGAAATGCAGTGAAAAACCATGCCCAAATGATTTTGATCTGCCTGCCATCAGGTGGAGATAGCATAACATTCACTGCTCTGGTAAGAACACAATCCTGTAGTTTAAATGATGTGGTAGCTACAGTAGTTATGACTATGACAAATGCAATGCCTGGACAACATATGTTGATGGAAATGGAGTGCTTGAAAATGCCTAATTGATGAACCTGCTATGTAATTTTTTAGGTTAAAATTAAAACCTGAAGCAGGACTGCAATGCAATGTGATAGGGAAAGTGAAATAATAGTCAATTCAAAGGGAGTTTTCTGATGCTATATAGTATACAAATACTGCATAGTGATGCTAATTGAGCAGCTGCTGAATTTATTTAAGTCAGCTTTTTGATTGAAGTCCTTCTTTAGAATCATGTTTTTTGTGGCTGTTGAACAAAACTGCTATGAAGCATAGTGCTGCTCATAATTGCTCAAGCAGGAGTTAAGTCTCCATTGCCATACAGGTGGTGTGTTCACTGATGTTGGTCCAAAGTGCTGACTGCTGCCAAAATTTGGGCAGTTGCACTTCTTGCTCCCTTTGTGAGAAGTCCCTTGTGCCCGTGTGGTAAGAACTCACCCTGCAGCAAGTGCCTCTTGTCTATAAAAGCCCAAAGGAGGCTGAGTTGGCCAGGACTGTGTTTGCATTGATGTGAGCAGTGTTTTCGGTTGTTCAGCAAGGAAGGGAATGTGGGAGCCTAGATAATGTGTAGCTCTCTGCCTCTTGCTGCTGTGTTAGAACAGGAAACCCAGGATTGTGCCCTGCAGTGGGAGGGCGTTACACCTTATCAAAATGCTGGTGAGTTAGCATTCTGGAATGGAGTGGGTTCCATCTGGGGAGCAGTTTTGGCTGCTTTCTGCTGTTGCAGCAGCTCAAAACAGCTGGCAAACGACTCTCAGGGAGAAAAGTAAGATTTCCCTTGTTACTTTTTCAGACCTAGTCATCTTAATAGTTACTTGTACAAGTTTAAAAAAAGACTTCAGACAAAAATATGATTTTTGCATCAGCAGCATTTCTTCCAGCTTAGCATTAAAAGCCAGTGTGGGAATGAGTAACAGGAGCATGGTTATTGTTTTATGGATTAAATAAATTGGTTTAAAAGTAATGTAGAAATTAATGAGTAGCTGTATGAGGGACAATGTATATAACTAACACCAAGGAGAGCCATTGAAAAGATACTGAGCAGAGGTATTGCTGCATAAAATGGCTGCAGCTCCCATCACAACTGTTACTTGTGCTCAGGTTTTACACCTCAGCACTCCAGCAAGTCAGCCAATAGCAGAAATGGGAGCCCTGGGTGATATGAGGAAATTTGCAAATCAGGCAGAATGGATTTTTTTGTTTCTTGCAGAAAATAATTGGTGAAAAATATCAAGCTTTAAACTCCAGGCTTTTGATTGGACGACCCCAGTGGAAGCTCCTGTTTGATGACATAGCAAAGTGCAATAGGAGGTAAGTGCTCGTCCACTTGAAGGGTGCCACAGTTGGATAGCTGGACATATCTGTTTCTAGCTGTGTTTGTATGAAAATATTTCTGGGATTTATCTTGCTGAGAGATAGCCTATACAAACTGAAACATGGTAACATGGTTTTTTGGGTTTTTTTTATGTTCAGAGCAGTTCAGCTTCTCATGAGATGTTCAGTGGCTCAGAAAATAAAAGTAGCAGATTTCCATCTGACTGCACAGAGATTACATATGTTCTTGTCCATGGCAATATCTTGCTTTCAGCATATGCTGGTTCTTTATATAAAGTTACATTTCTTAAAATTGTTGATTCATGATTTGTAATGCTAGTATACAAATGGAATTCACACAGAAGAATTTGAATTACCCGTATTGTTTTTATTCAGAAGATTGATTGTCTTTTGGTATTTCTAGCTATTTTGGTAATTCTAGCTATATTATTCTCTGTTAAAACCTGGGAATGCCTTTTTATTGTGCTGGGAAAGCGTATTATGGTCTGAAACAAGACAAGTGTAAACCAGAGAAGACATGCATATAGAATGTTTTTGTCCAGATCCAACTTTGTTGGTTCAATAGTTTTCCTGCTGCTGGTAGTTCATTGCCTCAAAAGCTGGACGAAGGGACTGTGTGAATCTTCCCTAATCCACTTCTGGCAAAGTCAGTGGTGTGGGAGCAAACACCCCTGAGTAGCTATTGACAGTAATCTGGGCCCATTGGGTTTGAGAGGTGCTCTGCAGAGCCATCCCTCAAGAACTTTTTGTCGTCTCTTGCACTTGCAAAGTGAAATCTGCCCATGGCTTGTTGACTCTTCTCTTCTGAGGCAAGATATGAGTAGGGAACACTGAGCCCTGGCTCTTGAGAAATAGTGAGTGCCAAATGTATCACTGTGGGCAGTGTGAGCTGCTGACAATACTTGTCTTGGATTCAGGTCATAGAGGATGTTGTGAGCAGGAGGCCCTATAGGCTGCTACATCTCTAGCAGAATTTTCACACTTAGAGAAGGGGTTTAGAGCAGAGAACCATGGGAAAGAAAAGGAAATAGAGAGTTCAGAGGGCCAAGCTGACTGGGCTCAGAGATCTTTGCATAGTGGGCTGTTGACCTTTTATGCTCCATGCTAATGTCTTTGTTTAACTATGTGAGTGCAGTTTTAGAAGACGAAAATTATGATGGTCCTCCCACTTCCCTCTGAGGATGTAAGAGCACATAACATAGATGAAGCCATTAGTAGTAGTAGTAGTAGTAGTAGTAGTACTAATAGTAATCATACTTGATTTTTCTTTTTTGCTTTCCATTGCATTACTCCTAATTAGACTTCAAGTACCATTTCCTCTGTATTTTCATATCAGGTCTTTAAATTGGGCTGCCATTTTCAAGCAGGGTATCTTTAATACCAAAATAATGTTCCCTTTTGATTACCTTGCTAAGATGCAGGCTTTGTCCCTCTTTGTCATCTCTTTATCAAGGTTTATATAGGTCTGTACCTATAGATGTAGTTACTTGTAATGGTGCACAGTAGCAAAGACTTTGACAACCTCAGCTGTCCAGCAGAAATTTACCTTTTGTAGCTAATTATTCTCTTTATTTCCTTGAATGAGATGGGAACTTTAGTTTTTCCCTCTAGTCCAATTTCCAGGTCTGCTACTACTTTTATTTCAATTCTTATTTCTTTGTAACTTTCCACCTAAATGTCCCTGCTGCTATACAGAGACCAAAAAAACCAAACTAAAGCAAAACAGGTCAATCAAGTAGCTTGCAACATCTGGTGCCAGTGTTCAGACTTTCACATTTGCAATCATCCCCTTGGGCTTGTTTATGGGCAGCCAAGATATTTTCCAGTTTTTATCTTGTGATTTTAGGAAAAGCTGCATATAAATAAACAGGCAGCTGGCAAAGCTCTCTGTCTCTCTGTGTAGCCGTCTGATTGCTGTGTGCTTTGTGAATTGTTGCTGTTGTTGCTGTATGGGTCCCAAATAAGCAAAGTGCATTTGTAAGTGTCTGAGCTTTGCCAGACCTTCAGAGCACGACATGGGACAACCCAGCATCAGGTTCCTGCTCCTTTTTGATTTTTGGGAAAAGAGGAGCAGATGTATGCCATCTACTGTTCATATTTCATATGACACCCACAGGCCCAGCAATCTGAACTGGAGTAGTTACATAATAAATTACTGGTCTTGTTTTTTCATGCATTTTTGTGGGGAAATGGAGCAACAGCCTTGTTCCTGTTCAGTTTTGTCCTGGATGAAAAGCTTGCACCATGCTCAGTTTGCTTAGGTCAAAAGGGCATGTTCTTTTTTCCAGGTAGAGAATGACCTAGAAAAAGACATGAATACCTGTAGGAGAAAAAAGCATGGAGCACCATGATATGTTTCTTGTGTGTTCTAAAGGAGAAACCTCTCTCTAGGAACAAATGTGGGGTTTAAAAGAGGAGCATTTCAAGTCCTGACTCTGTCCTCTCAATGTAGCAAAATACTTAATTTCTCTCTCAACTCCTGCTGTTCATAAAATGGATGTAAGGATATGTGCTGACCTACTCATCCCATAGGAACACTGAGGAATTACTTGCTTAGTGCTCTGAAGGAGTAAATTCTATATTGAAGTTTATAATTATTACAAAGAATGTCCTATAACATAGTTTCCTTAACTGTAAACATGTTAATGGCATTAATGAAGATTTTCAGACATACGACTATACAGCTGCCTGTTTTCATCTAAGACACAAAGTGAGCCTTTGTCCCAAACAAATGATAGATAAACAGTCAGGGTAGTAATATGCTGTTCTATGTAGTAGCTTTCCTCAGCCACCTTTCTGTGTTCCAGCAGCCAGGCAGGATCTGGGGGAGGAGGGGCAGAGGCATCTGCAGGCAGGGCTGGACACAGGGGAGGAAGGTAGATGATGTGTGAAGGGGTGTCCAGACTGGATGCTGGTGGTGGGTATCCCAGGAAGGCAGTCTGACAGCCTGTGGCTCACTGCACAGAGCAGTGACTCAGCTGGGTTTCAGGTGACTTAGCCATGGGTCTCTTGTGTGACTTCAGGCAAATAATTTAACTTTCCTGTGATTCTAATCACTAGTGAAAAAATTTGTATACCTTGGAAGGATGTTGCTGGGATGAGAATACATTGGCAGTATGTATATACTTTGTTGGTTGTTTATATGTAATGAAAGGGAGAGGGGCAGCTGAAGCTTTGGGGTTTATTTTATCAGTTCACTGTACTAATTCAACTAAAGAAAAAGAAAAACAAACAAACAAAAAACCCCAAACCCAACAACAACATTCATTCTTTCAATTAAATACACAGTAGAAGACAGAGTCTTGCTGGCAGGTCATGAATCCTTTTTCTCCAGTGTGCACAGATTAGAGGCATTTCAGAGTCTGCAAGTGCTGAGGATTCTTATTTGAGAGCAACATGCAGCAACTCTCTCATTATTGCAGCAAATTTAGCCACCAGCACAGCACCCATTGCCATTAAAAGGAGTACTGCCAGAACGGGAAAGCTTACTAGATAAACATAAGGGTGAGAAAAGTATGAATTATGACTTTGCCTGATTGATATGAGAGATGATGTCATTGAAGGCAGTTGCAATCTGTGTTGTAAGGTGCCTGCAGAAGAACACCACTGCAGTTACCTGCATAACTTTTGGGTGATTTTTGATGTTTGAGTGCTCAGTTGTACCGTGCCAGTGTTGCTGTGCACTGGTGCAGCATGCACTGCCATGCTACTCCAGCAGCTGTCTGACACCTGTCATGTACATGTGGCAGTGTGCACCAAAGATTTATTCTTAAATCAGTTTCCTCCTCTCATCAAACACATGCACAGGGAACTTTAAACTGAATCTGATTATTTAGCATATGCTAAAATATTGTATATTAAATAGTTATTGCATAAAATATCAAAACAGTCCAGAACCCAAATCTCCATCTTCTTGGTGAGTGCTGTAGATCAGAATAGTTAGAGCCGTGTTCCCTCTTGTATGCTTTTTCTTCATCCTAGTAAATCTTTTAGATCTTTTTCTGTTGTGGCACAATTTCAGCAGGAAGAAGATGATTTTTTTTTCATGATACAGAAAATGCAGCACTGCATTGTATTTCACTGCTTTCTTTCCCTCTCCTCATCTTTAAAAAAAGAGAGATAGTGAATATTGTGAATGGCTCAGTCCTGCTGTGTTTTGTTCTGATGTTGGCTAAAGTTCTGAGCCCTGAAATGTTGTAGGACTGTAAGTCTGACTTGCAGCCTATTTTTAAGGTGACCAGAGAGCAAAGAGCTGTTGTCAGTAGAATGGTGTGAAAAAGTCAGGTTAACTAAAGGGCCAAGATCTATGGGTGATGAGCAAGGATCATACTCTGTGTTTGACTTCTTGTAAGATTTCCCAGTATAGATGCTGAAGGAAAAACTACATGCTAATGTGAAAGTAAAGCAGTAAAATTATTCTGTTGCTGCCAGAAATAATCATGGGTTACTAGTACTCTGTTTTCATTCGTGTAACAAATCACTGTTAGTGATCAGATATGGTTGTGTAATTCATGAGTTACACTAAGGAAGTCTTTACAGTGAGACATATTTTTAACAAAAAAAGTGATTAATCATGGGTAAAAAAATAGAGTGAAAAATAGTAATATTTTATCATTTGGTATCTTGAGACTAAGATGAAGCACTTCTTCCTTAGAGTTGTCTTAGTCACATAAATAATAGGGTTTGTTGTAGGGATACTTGGGAGAGATGTAGTGGCTTCAGTAAAACCAACTGCATCATCTAGTGAACTGTTCTCACCTTAAAATGTGTATGAGGGTGCCTTATGTATAATACTATGAGGCCAGGATCCACTTCTGTCTATTATTGGAAATTACTGTTTATTCACAATGTCATAACTTCCCCTCCCCTCTTTTTTTTTTTTCTTTTTTCTTTTTTTAAACAGGAAGACCATTGGAGTTTTCTGCTGTGGACCAAACAAAATCTCTAAGATACTTCATAAACTGAGCAACAGCAGCAACTCTTATGGGACAAGGTTTGAGTACAATAAAGAATCCTTCAGCTGAAAATCTCGTGGAGCAAGAGTCTCTAGAAGATAAAAGTGCAATTTTTTGTTTGTACAACATAAAAGTTCAGCTGTGGTTTAAACAGACAGAAATGTACCAAAGAATAGCACAAATGTTTTTATTTATGATTATTTAAGACTGATGGATGCAGCAGTATACCAACAAATAATCAGTGCTTTTACTCAAATACGCTCACACAATATTTGTGGTGGGAGGGATTTTTTGTATTTGTTTCTGTTAATTAAAAAGTACAGAAGCTGGGGAAAGACACAATTGCTTTATAAGCTGATGGAAGAAGAATCTGGAATGTTTGAACTTCTTCCACTTCAGTCCTCTGAAGCTGGATCAGTAAAAGATACCCCAGGTTAGTCCAAGTGGCAAAACATAGTATATTACAAAGACTCTTGCTTTTGTTGGTATACAAATCTTAAGGCTTTGGGGTGGAAATACTCCATGTTAAAGATTTTATTATGCATTGCAGAACTGGGATTCTGTATTTAAAATATAGAGTGTTACTCTTGCTAGTCTACTTCTGTAATGAAGTTAACCTAAGAAAAAGTGAGCACAATTGTGTAGCACCAGTGGGCAGCCTCTGCTGTGATGTTAGTCACAGCCTTTTGGCAAGCACACATCTGTACATGGAGAACTCTGTATCTTGCATCAGTTCAGTATTCAGTGAGTTTGCAAAATAATTATGATTTATGCAGCCATAAAGATGGAGCAAGAAAAGCAATGAACAGGAGCAGACAGGACCTGAAGTTTTATTATATCACACACTCAACATGGAAGTTGCACTCACTCTGTACTCACATGCCCTGAATGTTAAACACTTCAAGCTTTCAGATGCTCTGACTGATTATTTTACAGCACAGCAGGTTGAAACCCAGTTTTAAGGGTCCTAGAGTATGTTTGGTCGACTCTGATCCTTTGAGTGTCTTCCCTGGAGTCCCCTTTGTTTGCCCTGGTGCCACTGAAAGCAGGATGAGACCAGATCTACAGCAGAGTGAGAATGAACCCTTCAGCTCTGTGGCTCCTTGGCTGATGTGTGCAGATAGAAACCTTGCTGGAGCTTCAGTATGCTTTCAGTTTGTTCCGTAGAGGAAGATCTCAAAACATCCCAATTTTAAGCTCTCCTTCCCTGCTCCTCCCCTCAGTTGTTTTCTGTCCATAATTGCCATGGGAGAGCTAAAGGTTGAAACTGGTACTTCATAAGTTTTTGGTTCTGAGGAGCACCTTTTTTTTTGTCCGTCCAAATAGCCAATCCAACTTCCCTTATTTCTTCTTTTCTACCTTTTCCTTACTTTGCTGAGATGAGGGCATTTAAACAGGGATCAGACACTTAGCTGGCGTAAATAGGCACCACTCTAGCGTCTCTTAATAGATCAGCATCACTTTAACATGGTGAAAACGTTCCTGTTGATCTCCAGCAGAAGCTGGGGAGCAGTACAGTGTAGTGTTTGCAGCATACACAGGCAGAGGCTGGCTTGAGAACTCTTGTGCCTGTGGTTCACCTGTATTTAGGGCAGTGCATTTGCTTTCATTTACATCTATCCAATGAATACCTTTTTTATGTTAGTGGGAAAGGCACTAAATTTCTGCTTGGGACACAGACTCTGTACCAGAGTCTGCAAGTATCAGTGTGAGTGTTCAGAGGGAAGCATTTTTCTAGTAGGTGGTGTATAGGCATCCTGCATGTGTAACTAGTGAGAATGAGTTTGGTCTTTACCTTGGCAGCTTCTGCTCAGGAGTTGCATTCAGTGAGCAGCAAGGAGGAGGTCCATCAGTGAAGCCACGTGGGAATGTGTTCCTCAGTGTCCAGACTTGGCACTGAAGTCTTTACCTCTGCCTCTGCCCAATTTGAAATCCAGGCAGGAAGCAAAGAACCAGAGATAGACAAATTCCTACTGAGGAAAATTCTCGAAGTAGCTCAGATGAGAGAAGCCAAAATAGAAATGCAGTGTGAGATGGGAGCCTACATTGCAGCTACTGATTTCCATTTTTTTCTCTTTGAGGCAGAAAGGACCATTATTTTCCTACTGGATCTCATTCATCCATCACTGTAAAACTGGAGGTGTGGAGCAAAGGATTAGATTCTTTTTAATCAGTAAGACTTATTTCTAATACTGCCTGCGTAGATTTTATAATAAACATAAAACTGTTGGCAAGATGCATACATACTGGATATTGTAGGTCCTGCATACTTTTTTGTTTTCTGGCTGTTAGTTTAAAGCGTGATTGAAATCATGCCTGCATCTGTTACCCACAACTAGAAAGTGATCTTTTCCTCTAGTTTTGGGATATATCACATGCTTTTAAAATACAGTTTAGAGTCATCTAATCACTGTGTTGTTTGTGGTTTTACATCTCCTCTGACAGATACCGGCTCCATTACCATATAATGAGCAGCTAGTTTTGCAGTTAGCTCTGTGCTAAAGCAGATTATATTTTCTGGCTCAGCTTCTGCCTAGGTAACACTTTATAATTAAAATAGTAATACTAGTACTGTGCTGTTATTCTGCATTGTTGCAGGAGTTGATGCTGTTTGTAGGTATGTTACACACATGTTGTTACATTGAGCAGTGCTGTCACAGCAAGATCAAAGCAGATGCAGGCTGTCCTCTTTTCTGTCTTTGTGCTGTATCTGACTCAGCTGACCCACTTGTAAAACAAGCTCTGGACTGTCTGCCTTTCTGGAGTGTTTTGAGCCTTAATTAATGTTTTGGGATCACTTTGGTGCATAAGCAGTAGAAAGAGCTGTCTAATTGCTATGCAAATGTGCTTATGTTTTATTTTGGGAAAACCACTCTGTTGCTGATTTGAGTAATCGCTAGGCCATGTGAAGAAGAGTTTGGAAAAGTGTAAAAGCTTCAGTTGTTTTTTTCCTTTTCCTTTTGCTATTCTTCTGTAAGAGAGGCAAAAAGCTTATGGGCTGTTGAGTGACTGTGACTTGGCTTCAGGAGTGGCAGATATTATGATAAACAAAATCTTTCTACAGGCTGTGTTATCATTGCTCTGTTTGTTTCCAGCTTGCAAAACAGGGTCAAGCCCTCTTTTAAACTCCATTGCTTTTATATCTGTAAGACAAATGTATGTAAAAAATATAACTCAGTGCCAGACAAGTAAGTGAAGGCTGACAGCACTCAATCCCACATTTGGAGATCAACTGGATTTACGTAATTGAGCATCACTTTGCACTTTAAACTGTGTCCTGTGAGTCTGTAATAAGTGTCCTGCTGGCAGGGGAAGGATCCTGCCCTGTATTCTTCCAGTTTTCACTCAGTCTTTCACAAAGCCGCAGACTTCTCAGTGTTTGTTCAGCAGGATCTTTGTGTTTTATTAATCACAATTGTTTCAGGACTCTTTTTTTAGACCAGGAATGTTTCCATACCGTGATGAAAACCAAGCCTTTTCCAAGCCAGAAGAATCCAGCCCTTGTGCAGCAGCCTGGGACTCAGGGCTTTACACAACTAACAGCAGGATTATTCAGATGTACCCAAGACCTATTCCCATATCACTGAGGTTACTTGTGTAAGTAAATGTCCACTGCCACAACAAAGAACAGCAGAAGTGAGCCCTGTTGTTGTGTGGGAAGGCCTAGTGGGGACTGACCTTCACCACCAAAGTCTGCAGAACAGATGATTATCCACAATGATTATTCCAGCCCAGTGTTTGGGGCAACACTTCCCTGTTTCAGTATGTGGTATCACTGCTGGCATGTGAGTTCTTCCTTGTCTTTTTCTCCTCTTCTAGCCTCTAGCACATAGGTGGCAAAGAGATTTGAAGCTGGCTGAGAGAGGGCAGATAATGCATTAAGTGGCAGAACAGCCATGTTGGGAACAGTAATTCAGCTGTAACAGCCTAACAGAGCAGAGAAGTAATGATTTAGTAGGACTTGGAGAACAGCAGCCCTAAGAGGAAAACCTCTACTCAACGTTTAATACACCAGGTTGTAGTTTCAAACCACAAGACATGGCTTAGGGAAAGTAGACATGAGGCTAAAGAGTCCCTGCCTATAGCAGTTCAAGGACCATAAGTCAGAGAAGAGGCAAAGTTATTAAAATGCAGTGTTTACTCTTTTGAAAAATAAAAGCACTTCTAGGGAGATTAATTTTCTCTTCAGCCTGGCAATCATTTAATAAACTCACCAGTTTGATCTAATGCAAGGTGGATCTTTCTTCTCTGGATTATGCATCCAATTTTTCTGCTTATTTTCCATGCCTCACAATTTCAACCTGTTTTTATTGTTTTAGCCAAGAGGATTTGACAAGAAGGTTTAATCAAAATGCCACTGGTGCCTGTGCTGAGCTGAGATTTTCTGCTATGAATATACATTTTTCAGGGATATATATATGTATGTAATATAGCTGATGACTCAACTGTGAACAGTGATTTGGGATTTGCATTGTTTCTGCTGCTGGTGTGTTTCATTAAGGCCACTATGGTGATGCACTGGCAAAATGTATGGAGCTGAAATGAGACTCTTCATTCCCATAAAGAGCCTGGTATTTTAGTGCCTGTACTAAGCATAGTAAATCCTAGAAACTGAAATTTCCTTTGTAGGCACAGTATATTAATTAGCATCTTTTAAGGTTAAAAAACCTGAGTCCTCTGCTGGTCTGACATGCATAATGAATGCTCTGACACAAAGGTTTTGAGTAACAAATGCTTCTGCTTAAAGGGCTGGATGAGGATATCTAGAGGTTATTATCTGAAGGTTTAGTATCCTGCTAATTGTATCATCCATGTTGTAAGAGGGATGAGATCCATTTTGGTACCTAGGAATGCTGTGTACTTCCTCTGATGTTATGAGTATCTCTAAACTTGCAGTGTATCCTCACAGTTTCCCCTGCCTGAAGTATTATATTCTCTAGAGGGATCCTGTTTCTAAGAGACAGGTGCTGGATCTGTACTAAGAGCAGTGGATCTGTCCAATTATTACATGGGCACAGAGAGAAAGCTGGAAAAAGCCACATGTCCCAGTTTCAGATTGCTTCTTAACAGAGCCCTTGAATGAGAGGGAAGGCTGTTCCTGGAGCTCCAGGTAAACTGCTGTCAACTGAGGAGCAACCCAAGGAGGGATGGAGAGGATGATGAATGCCAGCAAGAAACAGGGTGAAATATTTTGTACCTGGGAGCCACGGGGAGGGAGGAGACATTCTTCTTAGCTTCTCAATGTTAGAAATGAAAACCAAACCTCATTTTCTAGATGTGCATACCGAGTCTCCCTGGGGGTTGAGAGCTAATGTATGCAAATGCATTGCATTTCTGTGCACAACTCAGTGCTAGAGCCCAGAAGAAAGCTAGTACATTATAGCAAACACCCTGGAAATAAAAAATTCCTTTGAAATAAAACCTTTACTCTTTCAAGTTAACTTACTTCTGAAAAACATCTATTCTGCAGCTGTGGATTGGGAAAAAGCTTTACCTGTTAACTCCTTTTCACCAAAATACTGGAGTGTAGAGTTCTCTGTGTCAGCTGTAAGTAGGTTTGACAGTTTGATAAATAAATTTGTGTTTGTTGCTGCTGACCCTAGGAAAGGACAGCCTTGAGGATGAGAAGCAGTGTTACATAAATGTCTAGTGTACATAGCAACACTGAGCAGGGAGACGCTGCTGCATCGCTTTTGGTGCACCAGTCACTCATTAAAATTCTGTCATTGCAAGGTCACGTTGCTCATCTCATACTCTACAACCTTGGGGAAGAAATTTGGATGAGAGATGGAGGAGGAAAAGCGAAAACTTCCTCCCTGTGCTGTAACCAAGAATACATTCATCGACAGCAGGGCACTTGTTTTGATTTCAAGAGAGCATGCCATTTCTTTTTCAGGGCTAACGGGTTCCCTCCTGTGTCGTGGTGTTTGCATGTTAGAAGAGTAACAAAGTGATAACGGGTTCCTTCCCAATTGAATAAATAAAGCCTCGAGCTTTTGCTTCTCCCTTGAATAGTCTGAGAGAAATGCAAAATACCAGAGAGCACATAGAGTGGACTGTGTCCCAAGCTGCACTCGGCACAGCCTGGTTGGGAATGCTGCAGATCTGCAAGCTGCTGGGAAGAGGCAAAGCTGAGGTTGTGGGTTTGATCCCCTGATGGACCATTCACTTAAATGATGATCTTTGTGGGTCTTTTCCAGCTCACATTTTTCTGTGATTCTGTGTAAATATTTTAAGGAGAACATGTCAGTGATACCTGATCTGTGGTCAGAAGTAGGTCACAACACTGCCTGTCACATTTCTGAGCCATGGTGAGCCTGAGCCAGTCTTAGGCATGCTTTGGCAAAGGTGGAGTCAGGGGCTCTTTGACTGTGTCTGCAGGGTGAGATGGATGGTGTTTTAGACAGAGCTGGATGAGCCTCCTGTGTGCACTTTCAAGCCTGGAGATCAGAGCTGTCATACCTGAGGGTGAATTGTGTAGGCAATGAGCTGGTCTGACCTTTGGGTACAGTCACAGTTCCATGGTAAGCCAAAGGTATGGACATACCCTGTGCATTTCTCTAGATTTGTAGAGGCATGTTGTTCAGGACCAGGGAAGCATGTTATGTTGTTGTACCTCATTAGGTGTTAGATGCTTGGAAGCATGTACTGTTTAGAACAGATGAGGATGGTGAATGCCAGCTTCCACCCACAACTGAATATACCCTGCCCATTTTTCCAGTAGTGTTCTTGAGGAATAAATGGCAAAATCTCTGCAGAGAAGACAGCAGTGCTGCATTTTTCTTATATTGTATCAGAGCAACATAATTAACTATTAAAAAATATTTGCTATGAATGTGAAGATTCACTTATGACATTATTCTTTCTGACTGTTTAAGCCCTAGTAACAGTTTGATACACACTTTTTAAACCAAACATCATGCCCCAAAGCTTTAAAATACAGCTTAGATGGAACTTGGCGGGGGATCTCCACCTGATGGTGAAATATCATTGTCTGTTGGAGCTGGATGCATTTGTGCTTCATTCATCTTGGTCTGCTCCATCACCACGAAAGATTAGAGGGAGCTGGGCTTTCAGATCCTTGTCTTCCTCTCTGCATATAACCTCAGCCTTCTTCTAGAGGTGTGTTTGAACCTTTGGATCACCCATCTCCTTCACATAGTTCCATCACATAGTCCTTTTTTTGTGCTCTTCCTCCCTCCATAGCACAAATTGTATTAGGAGGCTTTTTCCACTCTTTGTTTCCCATGAATCAGGAAAATGCCATTCTGGGAAATGCAGAGGGCCTCCATTTTATTTGCAGCATGCATCAATCTGTGTAATGCTCCTGGTGTGCACACAACCCAATGGGGCTCTTGTAGTCTCTTTGATTAGCTTCAGGAAAATGGGGGCGTGCAGCATCCCAAAGCTGGAGATGCTTCTGGCAATCAGAGGAGGGGCAGTGCTACAAGGACAGATATGTAAAAAATGGGAAAACTCATAAGAGCAAAGATCACATCATCTTCTGAATGAGAACTGGGAATTTGGTTTTGAAAAAGTCGGATCACTCACTTGTGGCTACCACTGAAATTAAGTCATGCTTCTGCTTTCACACGTAGCCATTTCAGGACACTGGGCAGTGATGGAAAGGATTTCTTCTTTCAATTACAGTTGCTATTTCCACACAGCCCGTACTTTATCAGCTGCATATAATTTCATTCTTTCACTGATTAAATATTTCCTCACCTGGTTTCTTTGCTTCTGGGAGCTTGAGAGCTCATTGTTTATAAAGGGAAAGAAGAAGTATTGTGCTGTTAAGCAGACAACTCCCAACACATATGTTCAGCTCTGCATCTTTGACAGGGAGGCCCTGATGCTGCTGTGAGTGCAGAAGGGCAGAGTTTTCACTGAGATGCGGGTGTGACCAGGACCCTCTTCCAGGCTTCATATATTGATGAAGTTCAGAGCTTATTAATTAGCTTTTTCTGAAACATTATCCTTAGTCCAAATGTGCCAGGTTGTGAAACTTTCACTCACACTGAGTTTTCCTCTCTCTGTGCTCCTTCTGATTATTAGCAGGACCAAATTTGATGAAACATGTTTGGGTAAGAAATTATTCTCTTGTTCTGTGGTAGTTGAGAAGAACAGTCATAATTGTGGTATCTCCCCTCAAACTGCTGTCCAAAAACTATTTTGAAGGGCCCAGCTGTATTAGTTCCATAATGTGTATATGGGCAGTTTCTTTAAAGATCTATGATTTTACATTTTTTATGTAAATCTAATTTCAATTTCAGAACCAACCAAACAAAAGAATCCAAAGCATCTTTTTTACATTGAAAATGCTCATATGTTCAAAACATGTCTATTTTAAAAGAATTCTTCCAAGATGCTTAGAAGAAGAGTGGAAACCAGCTTGTAAAAACTCCTCTAATTGCAAAGCATTCTTTGGTTTTGATTTTTTTTCCTTTTCAACCTTCATTAGTGAAAAACTACAGTTCAAACTAAGCTATAGTACCACAGTCTGAGCTTCAGCAATTCAGTGTCTTCCTTTTGAAGCAAGGCATCTCTCTAGGATCATGTCTACACTGTCATCTGAACCTTCCAGGCAATGTCTGTAGGAGGTCTAGACTTGGGTTTCTCTGAGCAAGAAGACATGATCAATTTTTGTCTTACTTTGGGTATGTATTTGGGACTGAAAGGCCATGTGAGAGTTTGATGTGGTAAACAGGCAGGAACTGGAGCCCCTGCTCAAATGTGAGTATGCTGAAAAGAAAGTAGGCTTTTATCCCACTAATCAAAATCCAGTCTCAAGAAGGAAGATGTGGGCCACAAAGGAAATTCTTGCCATCCCTAAAATTTGGAAAAAACATTAAACTAAGGTTGGCTTTCCAATTTTTCTTTTAAGAAATGAGCCATGAAAGTAGTTATTTACAGTTAACATGTATAATGAGACTGAAAAATTAATGTCTTGTCTTTTGTGTAGCTGCAAGTCTTAACTTCTTCATTTCTGACCACATTCTTCTCTCACTCTTTCCTGTCCCAAAAGGAAGAGACCAGAAATTTTTTTCTGAATTTCCAGTTCTGCAATTATATATCTTTGCCACTAGAGGTGAAATAAAAATAATTTATTAAAAAGGAAAGCGACATTTACTTTTTTATATGTCTTTACAATGTGCAAGATAACCATTTTGGAAAGTATTCACATAGATGTCCACAATTTTGAGTACTCAATGTTCTTTTCAGAGGTGCCTGTTTATATTAATGTAATTTCAATTTGTTCTTATGTTTTTATAGATCAGGATGTGGTACAATTCTTTGAAGAGAAATGTCTGCTTAGTTTCCAAGTAGAACAGAAAGCAAAATTTGGCCCTGAGCTTTCATTTGTAGGTTATTCACCCAAGCTTGACTTTAAAAAAAAGAATACTGGGTTCATGTCTATAACAAGTCATACTCTTGCTGTGTGAAACAGCCCATTTTGTAACTTCAGCTTGCTGCCCCCCAACACAACAGAGGAACTGTGTTTCACTGACTGGAAAGACTTAAAATATGTCACTGTTGTACCTGCATGCCTCATAAACCTTCAAGGAGTAAGCAATAAGCTTTCTGAATCTGTTAGTTCCACTAAAACAAAGGAAAATTTTTACCAGTTGTCTATATAATGAGGTAGAACTAGAAAACTGATCATTAAAAAAGACTTGGGTTTTTATTTTCCTATTTTTCAGGCTTTATTTATTCTTCTCTTTTTTATGAGTCAGGATCAGAACTCTTTTCCCTCAGTGTGCCTTCCTTAGTTGCATAGTGTTGTGAGGGTAGATAAAATCCATTGGCTAAAAAAAGGACTCAGACAGGGCTCCTGAGCTTTATCCCATGTTGTTACAGAATTCCCCTACAAACCAGTCACTCTGTGCAGGATTTTCAGAGTAACAAGAGAATTCAAATTCACTGAGATTTTTATACCCAACTGCATTAGGTTTCTTTCTAAAATCCTGTCTTCTTTTTGCCTACCAGTAAAATGGGGACAACCACACCAGAAAAGAGTTTTGATTTGCCTGGAAAATAGTCCTTCATTTAAAATTTTTTTCATTAAAATACAAAATCCTGGTTGCAGTATGGAAAGGAGGCTTCTTGCCCAAAATACTCATCTGAATTAGCCATTTTATCTTAATGGCAGACCTGACAACTAAACTATTTGGCTGCTGAGTTCTTTTGCTGTTCAGATGTTACTTTTACATTCTGTTATATTAGCAGATTATCTTAATGTGATTTTATGTCTTTTATTGTATTTGACAAAGCACCATATGTTTATACATCATGTAATTATGGCACTGTATCTAAAAGTATTTACTTTACAGGAAGCTTCATGACTTTGGAATAAACAACCATTCCAAGACTGAGCAGAACATGGCTGAGTTGCTGTTTGTGACCTGATCTCAATTAATGACATACTGCCTTAATCATGGAAGCATTGTGTATGTGCATGTGTGCATGTGTATTACTGCTGGTAGGGGAGGCTGGGATTTCACTCCTTAGCAGAGGCTCTGATACTTTTGTGATGCCCCAAACTTGCTGAAACATCCAGACAGGGTTCACAGACAAGCTGCAGGAGACCCAGGATCCTCTGGCATAACAGCAGGAAGTTGAGTAGGATACCCAAACTACCAGAATTGTACTAGGCACCCTTGTTTAGTCACCCAGACTAATTTTCTGCCTTGGAACATGAGGCACGTGCTTATTCCATGTATATCTGTGGCTGTGAGACCACCTTAGAAGCAGAACACATTATCTCATCCTCATCATCACACACATTGGAATTCAGCAGATTATCACTCCACTACACTCTGTCTTTGGTTAGAGCACAGTGGAAGGAAAAAGAAGCATCTGCCTGATCTGACCCGTCAAAATCAGTGATGAGAAAAGTTCCTTCCCATATCAGAAACATGTAGAAATCCTCTTCACCTGTGCCAATCACTTGAGTGCCTGACATTGAAACATGCTCTGGGCATTTGCTTTATTCTGCTTGCTCTGGTGAAGTATTTCACAGTGTGCTCAGACCTTGCTGCTTTTGATAGATATTAATCTGAGAGCTGCTATTTTATTATGATCTGCAAGACTCTGCTGATTCTACAGCAAATCTGTAACAACTAGTTTAAGACTCATAATTCACTTCCCAGTGATGTGTTTAGGGGTCTGTTGGGTGCACTGCAGGCTAAAGCACCCACTTCCTGCAAGATGTTGAATGTTCTGGGAGCTGTCTGCCTAATCATTCCTGCATTTGGCAGGGTTGTGGGTTTTTATAGGAAAGCTGCACATCAAATATAGGTTAATACAAGTATGCAGACTTCTCTGAGATTTTTCAGAATTGTTAAAAGTTCTGGGTAATTTATTTTTTAGTAGTAAGGATATGTAGTTAAACTGCATATATTGATCTCAGAGTTGTGTTTTTTACTTTCTCATTACAGAGTGGTGGTGATACAATGATGGAAAAAGGTACCGTCCCTCCAGAATAAGGAGTTTAACAGCAGCAATATATAAAAAAAAAAAAAAAAACTCTGTATATTCCTTCTCATTTTTTTTTAGTCATTAAATTAAAAACTTACAGGGAAAGCTAACAGCTGCAATTTAGAGAAGTTCCTGATCTGTGCAACTACGAAAGGTGTTTACTTATACTAAATGCAGGGTCAGTGGCAGGCAGGGCAGAGTTATCAGAGGAAAAAAAATTATATTTCTGAAAATTATGATGGTGTTTTTCATTAAGAGGAATGTCCTTTCCCACTCACCTTCCCCATGCCAAGTAATGAGGTTTGGCAAAATATGTTTTGGCTCTTGAGCTTTGATCTTCTGTCTGATATTTGGAGAGTTTTTATGGGAAACTATATATTTCACAAATGGATTTGATCAAAAGAGAAATCTCAATGTTCATGCAAGAAGATTATGGAAAAGGGAACACTTTTTTTTTTTTAGCAAAACCTGGCTGAAAATGCTGATGTCAATAATAAACTCTCCTTACAGCAGACAACAAAGTAAGTATTGCAGTCTGCTGGTTTCTTGATGGAAGAGAAAAACTTCTTCCTTCTCCCCACTTCAGCGCTATTATGGGCATTATGGACCATGACAAGTTCTTGATAAGGAGGTAAGCAGAAGGATGGGCGATAGTAGGCAAAGACTGCTCCCAGTAACCTGTGAGCTTTTCTAGAGCGAAAACAAGCAGCTGTAAGCTCAGCAGCTTCTGTCTGCCTGACCTGGGCATCAACCTCACATGAATCTAAGTTATTTAATGGACAAAATCTCCTCAGGTAAATGAACGCCCTTCTCACATTTCATATCTGTCAGGGGGCGGATGTGAAAGCCTTTGAAGACCCTCCAGGGAGAGCTGATAAACTTGGCTTAGATTTTTGCCTTTCAGGTTACAAAGTCATTTCAAAAGTGATTTTTTTGTCCTCTCCATTGATGTTACAGGGAACATATTCATTTATTTGGAGAATACAGCATGGGTGCTGGTTAGATATGAACTGGCTCCCCTGTCCTAAATTATTTCAGCTGAAGAACCATTTGAAAATACTATTTGAACATTTGAAAAATTGAAACCATTTCAGGAGTACACACAGGTGATTCCTCACCTGTTCCTGATTCTAATAATAAAATCTAATAAAAAGAATAATACCCCCTTGCTGGTCCCACCAGCCTCTGAAAGCTGGGGAGCAGCTATGCAATCTAGCCACAGCCTTGTTCACTGCAGGGGACCTGATGCTTTGCCTTAAATGTGCCCAAAAGCACATTGCAGGTACGTGGATGTTACAGGGGGGCTGAAGAGTAGCACACAGGAATAATTTGTAATCAATGCAACAACTTGGATTGTTTCTCCCAAAAACCAATGAACATTTTTTGTAAGTAAGATGACTTCAAATAATCTGCATTTCTCATCCATCTTCTGACTCCTCCCAAATTTAATTCCTATTAATATAATGGCTCCATAATTTATCATTTCCCTTTCTGGTTTCTAATTAGGATATGCATAAGCATTAGACTGACCTTAATAACACTGTGCTTTCTAATCTGAAATTGTGCATTGTGAATTGATGACTGGTGGTTTGAGTAACCAGTAACTTGTCTTCCTCCCCAAAACTTTTCTGGTTTACCTGAAACTTAATTTTGTTAGACCACAGTTTCTGATCTCTCTACAGATTAATTTTGCAAACAAGCTTTCCTATAACTTTTTACAGTAGTATGTCTTCTTGTAGGAGAATGTCACCTTAATTAGGATGACTGCAGAGTTTTCACATTCTGTCTGTTCCCAGACTGCTAAACACAATTTCTGAAGTGACAGCCTCCCTGCAGACATCCCTGCTTGGTGCTTTAGAGTGCCATGGCTCCTAGGATGAGACAAAAGGCCACCACTTTTAAGACCCAGTGTCTAGACTTTTAGATTTAAGCATATTTGTTTCACTAAAAGGGAAGAGTCTTTCTGATTAGAAGTGAACTGATTTTCTGAAGTCGCTGTGAGGAAGACAGAAAAGCCTGGTTTTCATTTCTGCTCTCAAATGAGAGTTGTTAAGAGTCTGATTCTCCCTGAATATTAATAGGAGGTTGATGCTTTGAAAGTCAGCCCTCTGGGTTAAATAATTGAGACCACAGACTATGGAATTAAAAGACTAAAATTAATTTTAAAGTAGCATCTCAAGCCCATGATGGTGTGAAAGAGGACATGGAGCCTAAATTCTCTAGTGGTCTGTATCTTCACTGGTCACTGCTATTAACTGGCAAGATGAAATTTAAAACAAAATGCCTCTGTTCCGACTTGAGAAATCTTACATTCCCTTCTTTTGTTATAAATGACTGTAACATCATTCAGATGAAAGGGGAGCTGGAAAAAGAGTCTTTAAAGTGCCTGTCTACAAACATGTTGCACTACTCTTACTATTATTGTAAGTGTACAGTTATTTCAGTATTTGTATTTTTGCTATGAGTATATGTATTTTGCTATCAGCTAATGACTGTGGTAGCTCTGTTACTCTGGGATGTGTGTGGTGCTTCAGTTTTTTTAAAAATCACATTTTCTCATAATTGCACCATTAAGTATTTCTGCGTACAAATACTGTCATTTTGATAATTTGGTATTTTTTAAGCTGTTTAACCATGTGTTTATGTCATACAGGTCATCTGACAATGTAATCAGTCCATAGTAAATTTAGCAGAGCACCATCTTGCCAATCTGCCATAAATTTATGAGAAAATGGTCCAGGCCTTCAAGTTTTTAATACACCTTCCTGATACGTTCATCTCTGTGACAAAAGAGCCAGCATTTTTTATTTTTATGTTATTGCCTTTGCATGAAGGGGTCATATGCAAAGAACTTCAGCTTTTAGCACTTCTTCCAAAAATATGGGTTTTTTTCTGGTGTGTATAGACTATTTATTTGTAATAGGTTGCACAATGGAATGAAGGTGAGTGAAGACATAAATGCTGTAGAAAATTTCCTATGATTAGTCACTGGTGGGGAAAACCAGAACCTGATTACAAGGAAAGTTGTATTTGCATGTAAAGCAAAGAAAAGCCTTGTTCATGGCCCTGCCCTGAGTTAAGAGACTCTGCAGACTATTTATATTCATGACATTGCTGCCAAAAGTGCTTGGGAAGATGTACATCGGTTTGAAAATGTAGCACACTGAAATGGTTATGCTTAAGTTTTCCAAGAAACCAGAAGCAAATTCAAAGCAGAAACATTTTAACATTGTTTTGATTATGTGGAAAATGTGTGAAAATTTGTTGACAATATGTAATTGACCTGAAAATTCCTTTTTTCCTTATTATTGCCTGAGAATGTTTCTTTTCCTAGAAAACAGTGAAGAAAAGCAGGGGGTTGCTTTTATATACCCAAATTCCTTTAAAATCCATGTGTTCATTAGTGTACATACACCACCATGCCTGTATCATCACCACTACTATACCAGCATCAAAACTGTGGGACAGTCCCATCACTGAGCCCCCAGGGATCCCTTTTCTGGTCAGATAAGACAGTGCAGTCTGGGAGGAAAGGAGAGGGAATCAAGTTTCATGAAGGGATGTCATTGGAAGTGCTCAACCACAGCAAGGGTCCAGAATTAATGTTTGCTGCCAAATTCTTGTTTCAAAGAGGATTTTTTTTCCCTGTATATGGGGAAAGTGCTTGTTTTTCTACAAATTTTATTAATCAATCAGATTTCCAGAACTTTTTGGCATCATGTGAATTCTGCATAACTGATGCTCTCAAGAGAAGGAGATAATGGACAGAGCTCTGGGGAAATGTCCATTTATGAAATGGGATAACAGAAAGCTCTAATGGGTGAAGGATGAATATGCAGAAATAAGTTGATTTTGTAGTTATAAGAGTTATTTCATATCTAATTCAAAGCTTATTACAAAAATTACAGTTAGAGGCCATTTTTAATGACAAGGTCTCATTGCTGGCAATTTTCAGCTCACTATGGAGACCGATTCAAAATTTACATCCATACACATGTGGGTACACAGATGGTGAATTACAGATTTAACTCAATGGAGAGGCCAGGTGCTAAAAATACAAATTTGGGTAAAATGTGGAAGGGAGAACAGAATGAAAAAGACTGACAGCTGTTTATTGTCTTGCCTTGACTAAATGTGACTCTTAACAGTCTGAGGAAGTAAGAGGCTAGGCTAGAAAATGAAGAACTTGACAGAGGTAACAGCCTCTGTCAAGCAAAGGGCAGAGACATGCAAAGCTGAGTACCTTATAATGAAGCTATCAGGTATGCTCTAGGTTTCTTATGTGATTTTTTTTTTCCTGTGAAACAACATGATGATGGTGATGCAAATACATCCCTGGACATTTAAACTGGTGGGCTTCTCATTTAACAAGCACTTTTGTACAAGCCTGACCTCAGTGCCCACTGGGTGAAGGTTTATGTGGTTGCCTGGTATACATACACAGGATCTAGATTTTCAAGCACCAGCATTGGTTTTGGCATTGATCCTGTCAGGATGAGCTCCCCAAGCCTGATCCATCTGCCTAATGGCAATGGGAAGTATCTTGTTCTGAGATACCTTGGCCAGACAGAGGAAAAGGTAAAGGCAGGGTTTTGTTTAAACTCTGATCATTCTGATTCTGTGAGATCACATTGCAAGCACAGCCTTGTGGCATTACCTCATTCCCAATTTAAAAATAAAATGCAGCTCCAGCTTCTCAGGGAAGCATTTATGAAGAAAAGAGGTCCTTCAACATTTAATTCAACATGTATCTCAGCACAGAAGTAAACACAGCCCTAAGCGTGACCCTGAGAAGAATGTGCCATTGCATTTGTAGCTTGCAGACAAGAAAGCACAATGTCTCCTGGCGGTGCTGGTGGCCAAGAAAACATTTAGTGCCATGGTGATAAATGAGGCCTCTCCTTTCTGACCCATCCCAAATGTAGGTGGCTGGTCCAAGCTAAGATACAGGGTCCCCAAAAAGCCAAAGGGAGGGCATGTCCACAGGACATTTTCTCCTGTCCCAGAACAGCTGCTTTAAAGTTGGTGCTGTCAGTCCACAGCTGGCACAGCAGTATTTGCTTCCTGTGCTGAAGGAGCCTGAACAGCTTTGCTCAGAAAAGAGAAGCAGCTGGGATTCCATGTGCTCAGAGTCAGATACCTCTCTGAAGGGGTTTGACTCCCAGCTGGCATCAGGCCACTGCTCTGAGCAGAAACACCACAACGATGGAGAGAACCAGCAGGTATTGCTTGTGTAAGTTCAGTCGTAGTGACTAAGATGAATATACACTGTGCTGTCTGTTCCTGGCCACAGACCACGCTGACTGTTGGAAGCAGGCCTGTATTCTTTGCTCCCTCTCAAAGCAGATGTGGTCTCTAGGTCATATGGTGAGTGGGATAATTGCTCGGGGGTATGCCTACAAATATGAAAGGGATAAAACTTCTCTTTCAGCAGTTAGAGCTAGTTTGAATTCTCTGTGATGAAACTTCAATGGGAAGAAAATGGGCTGTTAGATCCTTCACTGAAGACAAGGGAAAGGAAGAAGCCTGCCTGGGAATTGGTAAATGATCTGGGCAGAGCATAAACAGACTTTCACTAATAGGTCATGAGTTTGGTCACAAGTATAAATTATGCATTCCATGGTTTTGAGGAAGAAGAGCTGCCAAAACGTAGGATTTAGAAAACCTGATGAGCCAAAGCTTCACTTCGATCCTTTCACACATGGTGATTTGCCATGGCCTAAGGAGGGAGGCCCAGGGAACACTCATGATCTGTGGAGAAGACATGAAGAGCTGAAGAGTTGAACCAGAAATGACTTGTTGGCCATGTCTTTTGCAAGTGGGTGACATCTGGTAAAAATTAACTTGATCAGTGTGAAAGTGAAATGCTATCACCATGGAATACTGAAAAGACTGAAATAAACTTGCTTAATACAGTTAGGATTTTTCTATCAGAACAACTTTTCAAAGGATGACATTGCTTTACTGACACTGAAATATTTTGCATAATGGCACTTTTTTCACCAAGCACCTAATGAAACACAGGAGTGGCATTTCTGTCAGGGCAAGCACCCAGCCAGGGGTCACAGCTCTGCCAGTCAGTCCCAGACTGCCACAGCCATTCAGACTGTCTCAAAGCTGGACATTTGGGACTTTTAAGGTACACAATTCCAGCATATTCTGGTCATGTTCTAACTCCAGGACTGGGGAGCCCAGAAGCATACAAGCTCCAGAGTCCAACAGGAGACTCTCCCTGGGAAGCCCCTGATAATTTACAGGATTTTCACTCTCCCTCCCTCTAAAGACCTGAATGGGTCTTTATATCTTAGATATAACAGCCCCCAGTTCCCCATCCCCCTGTGCTGCTGGCATGGAGAATGTAGAGAAATCTGGATTTGAGCCTGGGAAGAAGGGAGGGGTTGGGAAGGTGTATTTTTTTACTATTATTATTATTTCTCATTATCCTATTCTGACTTTTGGTTGGCAGGAAATTAAAATTAAACTAATTTTCCCAAATGAAGTCTGTTTTGCTCGTAACAGTATTTGGTGAATGATCGCTCCCTGTCCTTATCTTGTCACGTGAACTTTTCCATCTATTATCTGTGCCATGCAGAATGAGGAGGGCAGTGATAGACCAGCTTTGGTGGGCATCTGCTATCCAGCCAGGGTCAGCCCACCACACTTTGTTTTGTTTCAAGTGGGTCACGTTGTGGAATCTGTGCATACTGAGCAACCAATAGTCAGCCATAATGTGAGCTGTCATTAGGTCAAGTGGAACAGAGGTGGGCATGGTGAGACCAGGTTTCCTCTCCTAAAAATCACCCAGCTCTCCAGATAAATGCAAGGCAGTATAGAAGACAGCAATTAATGAGCATTTAAATCAAGTGAGAAGTGGTTTCTAAGCTTCCTTTCTTCTGCTGATGGCATTCAGTCAAGGACAAACATTATGGGACATTATAGGAACTGGAGGGAAAACTCCTATATGAGAAGAAAATTTGTCTATGAGACAGTCAGTCTGCTCAGTCACTATATATTTTGCTAACTGAACTAAAGGGTTCTTTTTGCTCTTACATTCAAACACAGAGTGGGTGTAGCACCAATTATGCAGTCAGGCACCTGTGACTGTATCCATGTGCCAAACACATAGATTGGACAGCAGAATTAGACCCAATTTATGGTTGTTAAAAAGCAAATAAAATAGAATTAAATCCACCACACAAGCCAGTGTGGTTTCATAGGAGCATTATTTAATCAAGCATAGGAAATACATGGTGTTCTTTGGGTGGCATCATAGCTTATGTTGAATCTGGGAGATTTTTTTAGGAGTGCATCTGATAAGATGCTACAACATTGGAGATTAAAAGAGACTTGAGATGGCCCATCCTGCTTCTGCAGCACACCTCAACAAGGTATTTGTAAACATCAATCAAACACTGCATGCTTGATTAGCACTGTAGTAACATGACTGAGTTACTGGAGGCCTCTAGAAATTGGACTGATAACTTATATTGTTGTAATCTTCACTTTCTATGAGCAAGGGTTGAATCTCTGAAGAAGTTCCTCCTTTTTTCTTCCGACAGGCTCTGACGAGCCCTGTGAGCGCAGCAGTAACAATGCCTCCAAACACAGCTGCTCCGACCAACCAAGCCCAGATCTGACGGGCTTCCTGAAGATAGGGTGTCAAAAAGTCTTGGAAAGACTGAAGGGCTTGAAAAATCAAACAGAAAAAGAAAGATCATTTTACTTGATGCAATGCACAGTCAGTTTATGGAAGTTCTATACTGGAAGGCTGAATATAAAGAGACAAGATTGGTAGAAATTATCTGAGAGCCACAAATAGTTTTAAAGAATTCTCTTCAGCCCTGATAGTCTCAATCTTCATGTCCAAAGCTGGCACAGAGTTCTCCGTCCCCACTGCTCCTCATGGTTTTGTCAAATCTTCAGACTGTAACCCAAAAGCTTGATACTGTGTGCCAAAGGTGCTGCTAGCTCAGCATCCTCTGGCAACAGTAACTGAGGCAGAACACTGGGGAGAGTTTAAGGAAAGGTCAAGTTATTACAATGCCTACAAAATACTTACCCAGCCTCCAAAATTTGCAGGTCAGGAATTTCCTGAACCAGATGTTGTGGTGTTGTGTGTAACAGTCTTTGGAGGATTTTTTTTCTCCTTCCATCATCTTTTCAAGCTGCTCATTGAAATTTTATCACAGCTTTTAGCAGCAAAAACATCCCTGCCTTAACTACATTCATTAACTGCATATTGGATGGGGGAAAAACTTCCTTTTACTAATTGTGAACCTGCATTCCACTTGCCTTGACAGTTCCTCTGTGGGGAGAGGCAGTAGACAACTATTCTATGGTCATTCTGCACAACAAATCCTCTTTGGTGAATCCAGGGAAGCTTCTCACTATTAGATGATCAGCTGCCTTCAGGCTTTGTGATGTGAATTGTGTGTGTGTGTGTTTTTCTTGCTATGGTTTAATAAGTGATGAAAACCCTGCCATACGGGGCTCTCACTTCACAGCAGAGGCTGGAAAGAAACCTGTTCAAAATGCATCTAGCAACATGCTGGCTTGAATTTGAAAAATAATGATATTTGTCCACTTGGGCCATGGAAGATTTGGAATCCACATCTCCCAGTTATTATCTCTAAGACCATTATTAGCAGTAATTACTAGCTAGTAGGGAAAAGAAAGAACACCTCAGTGGGCACCTTCTCTGGGAACTCCTATGGTGGTTTATTTCTGAATGCTCTTTATGCATCTGGACTGATTTAGATGTACTCAACCATATTTAGAATGCTGTACTCCCACAAAGGCTGTAAATGTCTTCCTGTTATGTTGCATTTTCGCTGGTGCCCAGAAAAACAATGCATATATCCTCTAAAAGCATGCTGTTACATGCATTATGCTCTGAAAAGATGCTACCTGCCAGGGCCTGGGTAAGGGCTGTAGCCAGGAAGCTGCCTGATTTGTGTGGCCCCCTGACTACCCTCTATTGGTATTCCAGGTGGATAGGGGTGAGACCGAAGGAAGAAGTCCCAGGGTAATCTAAAGGGACTTCAGGGCAGTTAAAGGAGTAGGTGTTCAGGTAGTATTCTCCTCCATTCCTTCAATGCTAGGGGAAAATGCTGAAAGGAATAGGAGCACTCAACAGATCAATACATGGCCAAGAGACTGGTACCATAAGTGGAGTTTGGGGCTTCTATCCACAGGGTGGCTTACACAGCATCAGGCCTGCTCATGTTGGATGGGGTACACCTGAGTCAGAGGAAGAAAAGGATCATGGCCCAGGAATTAGCAGGGTTGTTTTAGAAGTCTTTAAACTAGGCATGAAGGGGGAGTGGGATCATTGGTTTCTGCCATTTCTTGTGTGTTTGTTGTACACTGGTTCTGTACTTCTGGATGTTCAAAAAAGTACCTGTGAGACTTCCACAATCAAAATTAGAAAGATGAGCTAGGAGAGATTCCAGTTATGGAGTCCCTCAGCTTTAAGGCATGGTTAGTTTTCTTTGTAGCGTTGAAAAGTTCCCAGCTCCTACAGATTTTATCAGTTTCCTCACTATTACAGCTTGGAAAATCTTTTTTAGTGGAAAGATTGTCGAGCACTGGAACAGGCTGCTGGGGGAAATAGTAGAATCACCATCCCTGGAAGTGTTCAAAAATCATTGGATGTACTACTAAGGTATGGTTTGGTGGGGTTGACAGTGCTGGTTTTGTTCTTGCACTTCATGATCATAGAAGTCTTTTCCGATCTTAATGACTCTGTGTTCTATAGAACTCGTCACAGTGTGAGAGAGAGAGATTTTCTGGGCAAAAGTCAAGACTGCATCTGTAAATTTGTCTGTTTTCATTTCTGAAAGAAGGAAAAAAATACAGAAGAAACTTAGTGCTGGTGCTGAAATATAACTCTTGAAACAGCTCTTAACAGACTAACTTCTTTTGACAGCTATTGCTAGGTGGTGCCATTAATCTTCCAAATCTCTGTTATTGATGCTAACTCTTGTTTGTTTTCATGCAGCCATGTAGATTGTGGACATTTTACAGGTCACAGTTCTCATGTCACAGAAAGCTGGGTGTCTGCTCCAGCTTCTGCTCAGAGCAGCTCCCCAGCACTGTGACATGAGCCTTGGAGTCCTGAGGGATGGATTTCCATACACACTGATACCACTTCTGCTTCAGCACTGTCATACTTACAAAAATAAATGCAGCTGCAATTAAAACTATGTACTCTTACACACTGATTTGCTTTGCAGAGGAAAGCAGAGCTACAGGCATCAGTTTTTCCTCAGGGACACAACAACAATATAATTTAGCATTAAAAAGCCATTTTGTCATTGGATTCTTTCCAAGTTTTATTTCTCATCTTTCTTAACCAGCCTCACCATGCTCAGTTTAGACCTACTTCATCTCTTCTAAGTTGCTGGTACTGTAAGTCAGAACTGCTGCTCTTCACAGATTCACAGAATCATCAACATTGGAAAAGACCCCCAAGGCCATCTATTCCACCTGTCAACCCAGAACAACCAAAATCACCCCCAAACCACTTTCTTTAAGAGCAAACAAGACAGGTTTTGAGAATAGGATGGGGCCAGATCTTGTGTGCGCATTCCTCATTCTGTCTTGTTCTCTTCCTCCACCTTAAACACTTCTTCCTCATCTGGAAGATCTGCAGAAATGCTGCCTTTTCTTGATGACCAAGATCTTTTTACTGATTTTTTTTTCTTTCTTAAATGTTTCCTACTTGTCCAGTACTTCCTGTTTGCCAATCACAGACTTTCTCTTCTTCTAAAGAAAAGTCTGTACTTATACACTGGAGTGAGAGAATCTGTGTCTGTAATTTGAGAGTCCAACCATTTTCCATTTGTAACCAGTTCTTCCCTTCAGATAAGAAATAGCTTAAGCTTGCTTCTTCTCAGGAGATTACCAAGGGGTTGAGCGACATCTGAGGATTATCTGGGCTTTCTGAACAAGGTTGAATTTCATTCATTGTGTTGATCTTTCAGAATAATTAAGGAACTACTTTCCTTACCCCTGTTAAAAACATAGGCAGAATTTAATAGGATTTCCTTTTTCTGAGGACTATGTGCTCCCCTGGGAAAAGGCAAGAGTCCAAGAGACAGCAAAAATTAATTTTTGGATGATAAGTATTTTACCATTTCCTTCCTCTTGCAGTACAATTTCAGGATTCAGAATTCCTGAAAGTCATGGTATTTGCTACTTTGTCTGAGTTGTACAATTCTAGCAATAAAAGGAGTTTAAGAAACTAATGTCTGAATAAGAAATATGTATATGTATTTCTGGTCTTGATCTGGCTGTTTCATGAGCTTATATTCCAGCACCTGGACTAAGTATTTTCTGCATCTCATTCCCCAATCTGTCCATTCATCCAGGATTGCCCCATCTCAGGTGCAGAATCTTACACTTCCCCTTTTTTGAACCTTATACAATTAGTGATTGCCCAGTCTTTTAAAGTTTTTTGAAAAAATCTGGAATTAGAAGGATTTTTTATCTTCTCATAAGACAGACATATTCCAGGTTTTAGGCAACAAATTTTACATTTTCCCTTTCACCCAAAATTATGACATTACCTGGTTCTTGCAGATATTCATAGTCATAGCCCAGCTCTCTTGAGGGTTTAAAAAATTCTCCATTTCTGTAAAGAGGGATGAAGGGGACCATGTAATTTTCTCGATTGTGCCCAATTGGTGCATTAGCTGCTGGGTATACTTCTAGCATGGGCCTGTGTCTTCTTAACCATCGTTCAAAAATGCTGTGGAAGAGAAAGCATGTTAATTAATGATGGGGATTAGCAGAATTTTTCTTCTTGAAGATTAAAAGAAACTGATGGGTTTTTTTCAAATGCTGGAGACAGAGTTGCATGCAATGTCTTGTGTTTGTGTGTGTAATGCTTTCCAAATTTCCAAATTTGGGGTTATCCACTTCAGTGCTGAGTTCCTATGCAAGGCTACAAAAAGCAAATGCCTGTGCTGCTGCAAAGAGTCTGAACGTGCTTTGGAATTCCATAAAGGTAAATCACTCTCTTTCTGTGCTCAGCAATTCATGTGGTTTTGAGGACTAGAGAGAAATGTATTAAAGACCTCAGTCCTTCCTTCTCACTCTCTGAAACATTTGTAGCTAGTTTTGAATGGTCTTGTTTCTAGCTGCTCTGTCCTGTTCCTCTTTCTCTAATTTCTTAGCAAGGGTTTTCAGTGAAGTATGAGTTATATCATGATTCTATGGATATCACCAAAGGAGTGGAAGCATCTGAGGAAGAATTGATAAGCTGACAAAGCAGGTCAGCTGTCAGTAAAATGTCTTTCTCCAACCAGAGTTCTTCACTGACCTCAGTGTCTGCCATGTAGTTTAACACATTCTTCTCTCCCAGCTGCTGTGCAGCTTTATTTTACCTCTTCTTAAATATGTTATCCAGAGGCACTGCCAGTGTCAAGCTCTGTCCAGTGTCAGGTCTATCTTGCAGCCAGCTGGAACAAGCTCCATCTGACATGGGGACAGTTTCTGTCACCTTCTGGCAGAAGCCAAACCTGTAGCCCCATAATTGCCAGAACCTTGCCATGTAAACCCAATAGAAGCTGTTCCCCATGCCTCCAGCCTCAGCTGCTCCATTCCATATTTCTGTTCCAAAATTTCTTCCATTAGGTGTCTCTCACCACAGGGCTGTGTGTCTGCTCTTTAACTTGGATGCAGAAAGCTTAAAGGCTGCAGTAGGGGAAGTGTATAGTGGCACCACTGAATGTGTGGAAAGCAAAATTAAGAACCTTCCAAAACATTCTCAGTTCTCCTCCCTTTGAGCTTTTTTTCTGGTCAACTCTTCACTTTCAATCCTCAAACCCTTTCTCTGATCCCTTTGTGTTTATTCACCTGAATGCGCCAGGTTGGAAAAGGGAAGGTGGAAAAATGTCACAGGGCAAGAAGATGCAGGTATCTTCTGCATGAGGAAAGAGGACTCCATACTCAAGCCAAAGATACTGGTGAGAGGTAATTATCAACATTAGGCTCAGGGAGGCATTTCTGGATTCATTTATTAGTTATAAGGGATAGAAATGGTCTAAAGAGACCTGTAAATTGTGCTTTAATGGAGATCTTAGCTCAACAGTTGCTCCTCCCCAACACTGGCCACTGCCCAAAGGACATGGACTTCCCTCCCCTGTTCCACCCCCAGCTGTTCAGGGACTTGGGTTATCTCAGAAATACAGTTCCTAAATGCAAGTGCTCAGGGGTTTGAGGATCTCAGGGGTATGAGGATCAGGATATCAAGGAACTCTGCCAGCAGATTTCTACCTCTTATTTTTGGGCAGAAATATTGATATGCACACTCTGCATAGCATACCAAATTAAAGCCCTCTCATACTCATCAAAATAGAGGTAGGGCCATCTCTTTTTAGGATCAAAAACTCTAATAAATGAAAACACAACTGTGATCATATACCTTGTCTACCCTTTACAATGCAGGTATTAATTTTGATTAAAATCTTCATTTGTGTCTCTCTTCTTCAATTAATTTCATCAATGCTGTCTGGATAAACTCTTATCTGAATAATAATATTTAGTTGAAGCTTTCAGATGGATAAGTTTAAATAATATGAAGACTTCAGCTGGCGCTATCTTAAGAAAGTTTGAACAGAAACTCTGTAATCTTTGAAGAACAGCATGAAGAAAATCACTAATCAATAAAAAAGAAATAGAATATAATGGAATAATTAAGCTTGAGGAGGGGTGGGGTGTGGGAATGTGTTATACTCCAGTCTTTTCCCTGCCTGGCTCTTACTCATGCCTTGGGTAAAGTACCCTGACTATCAGAGCTTTATTTCCCTAGCAGTTTTAGATGGGAGCTGAGATAGCTCTTCTCTGCAGCACAAGGTTGTTAGGGGTGCAGAGATACTCTGGTTGTGGGAACATGGTAATATTTTAAGGCAGAGGTGGGACTTGGATCAGGTTTTTAATGTCTGGTGATGATACATACTCTAACTATGGAATGCTCAATCTGAGGTACTTCCTGGGGCCTGATTTTTAGAAAATGCTGAGCAGTCACAATCTGAAAATTTGGGCGGCTGATAAGCACAAGGTTCAGAGCTAAAACTCATCATCTGCCTGAAATAGCTTTGCAAGAAATGCCCCGAAATGCATCATCCTTGCTGCATGAGTTAAGTGTTGCTGTTGCATAAGAGCTTTTAGTAAGAACCCTTAAGCCAGTAATCTTTCAAGCAGAATGCAAATGCAAAACATTTCCATGGAAATGAACATATGTACTTTTGGATTCCTTCTTTTGGATTCCTTCATTTGCAGTGTGGTTCCCACATGAGGTATCAAGATTTGCTTAGCAGTAGCAGGAGCATTGAATTGCCTGCCCTTGCTGCTGATCTTTAGATTCAGATGTGATCATATGCCTCTAAATCCTGATGTGATGAGTGTTGCTGATGCACATGATGTGTTGCACAATTCATTGAGTTGTTTGGGAACAGTTCTCTCTATCAGCTGGCACAAGATCTTACCACCCTGGCTGAAATCTCTTTCATTGAACATATCTGTATGTCACCATAGGAATCTCAGAAATATTCTTTAAAGCTTTAAGAGTCACATTTTCTTCTACTCCCTTCAGAACAGCTAGTCATGTGCATTTATCTTGTGGTAGTCTTTGGCTTTTTGCTTTTGGGTTTCATATGACACTTTAAAAGATTAGGATCATATTCTGCTTGCTAAAAAACTGATTGGGTGAAGTTGCATTTATTATTTCAATTTAAAGGCTTCTTCCCATCTTGATCAAAGCACTATTTTTTTCCTGGACAGATAATGCATAGTGATTTGTGTTTTCAAGAGTGTTCATGGGATTTTTTTAATTTTGTGTGAGAAAATTGACAGATGTAGTATATCAGTAATAATTTTAACATGTACTTCATCTGTTTGTATTTCTCCTCTTAAGAGGGCACTTCTGGGGGCACTGCCATTTCCCTTCCTTCATATTTTGTGACTTAGGGAAAAGAACCTTATTCTTGCTTTTCATGAACAGTTTCCCAGCTTAATGGAAAAAGAAAACTCCCAATGGCATCCAGCTGGGGAGAAAAACCCATGGACAGGGTATGCCTTCAGCTGTATTTTTATTGGTAAAGTACAAATGGTTCTCCTTGGGCACCATAAGCCATCTCATATCAGAGAGTTACATTTTATGACTCCCCAGTCAAGTCCATTAGCTCCCTAAATACATTTTTAAGGAAAACTGAAATCCTGAAGTAGCCTATGGCTTTTGCTGTCAGCCAGGTGGTGACACTGGCACAATGCTCCTGTCCTTGGGGACTTAATTGAAAAGATTTGGGGAAAAAAAAAGTGTATTTGGAGAAAGTAATCACACTCTCTTTTTGTTTCAGAGTACTGTGACCACTGAGTAAAACACTGCAGAATACCTTTTTCTTCAAATAAGGTGCTTTCTCCAGCCCTGGCTATATTTAAGGCAGTTAGCATCAAAGGTTTTCTCTGTCATGCAGGGCTGTCCTTTCCTGAAGGCAAAGAGAACACATTTGAACAGCTATGATGGATCACCACAATTCTTCCATGTGCCTTGATCTACAGAGACAGTTATTTAATACAATAACAGGCATGTGGTTTCCATGACAGAAAGAAATCAGCATTCCCATCATCAGATGTTGATCTGCTTACAGTTGACAGAAGTTTTTCTTTTCTTCCCTTATGCATTCATGTAAGTTATTTCCCTTTAACATCTTGAAAATGGGTGGTTATTTCCTGTTCTGTTCTTAGGAGCTGCAGCTTTGGAAGAGCCTAGGTCTGCAGAATTAATGCTACATGCTGAGGTAATTAGCTGGTCCCTTCATTGAGTGACAAAGTTCCTGGTAGAAAAGTCATGTTTGTGGCAAAGCAGCAGACCTTAACTCCCTCAAATTGTTCGTTATCTTGGCAAACCACTGCTTTTATGTTCTCTTCATATGAACCTCTGCATCCTTCCCTGGATCTGAGAGCCTATCAAAGCAGGACCATGAGGTAAGGGCATCTTCAGGGCCATTTTATTCCATATTGCCTCCTTTTCTTGCTGTAATTTAACTAAAAGTAACAAAAAGGACATCTAAAGTTCAGATCAAGCTCTGCTATATCCAATCTCCATATTAATTCTGTGCCTGAAAAAAAGAAAAAAAGGAGTACTGGACATAAGTTTAGTGAGAAGGAGAGAAATCTCTGGCTCCTGCAGAGGTCTGGTTGGTTACTTTTTATTCCTCACCATCTAGACAAAGGCAGCAAACAGATCAGTAGCTTTTTGTATAGCTGGAAGTGATATTTTCCAGAGGCTTTTTTAGCATTGCAGTTCCAGCTAGATTAGCATCACTTGGGAGATGTTGGCAGTGCTATGGGAGCAGATGGGATGTGAGCATGGTGGGAAGACAAGGAGGGATAAAGGGAAGTAGAGAAGAGATAACCCAAAGTTTTTGGGAATTTTATTCAGAGAATGGAAATTGGGAGAATCCAGCCTAGGATTAGCAGCAATAAACCATAAATCCTTGAGGATGATAGGTCTACCTAGAAGGGTTCCAGTCAATCAAAGCTTAAGAAAGATAAATTTAAAACGTGGAAAATAACTAAATTAAGTAGAGGTTAGTCTCCTGATGGCCCATAATACCATTTGTATTTCCTCAGTAGTTCTGTCTAGATTAGAAAAAAATTTGTTTGCATTTGGAAGACTTCATTCTCTTGAAGAAATCAAAGCGCCCAAATTGAATGTCCTAAATAAGAGGCCCAAGAACTGAAAGAGATTGGAGACTAATTCGAATTTTGGAAGATGCTCTGTCCCACATTTAGTGCTCAGAGAGGCCCAGTCTATCTAAAGCACATTTCCAAAGTAGAAATAATTTTCTAGTGGGTGTAATATCAAAGTAATTACTAGATTATGATGATCAACACCCCGTGCAAAGATTATTTTTTGTGGTAGGAAACAGAATTTTAATATTGTAGAATGGGTTGGATTTAGACACCTGAAGATGAGGCTTATGTTTGTATTTAAACCTTGGAAAAACTGATCATGGGACATGATAAATTCACTGTCACTTAAGCTCTGATTCAGTCATAGGCCATATTTGATGCAGAAATAGCTAAGGAAGGTAATCAGATCAGAAGGATTCCCAAAAAGCCATAAGGCAAAGAATATTTTTCCTGCATATTGGAAAATTCTTAGACACCCTTCCAGGACTCATTTTACTCTACACAAAACAGGCAGAGAGTAAAAATAACTTAGCTAAATTCACACCAGCCACACTGTAGGGGCATGGGACCTCAGCTCTGCGGTCAGTTTGTACCAAACTGTGGCACTCCTAAGAGTTAGGTTATACCACTGCAAAGCATGGAGTCTCAATTTTACTTAAATTTTTTCTGTATATCTCTATATGGGTCACTGTAACTGCTGATGAGCTTAATACTTGTGTGTACCAGCTTTAATAGGTTCCAAAGTATTGGTATGTGGGAAAAGGCTATAATGACGCCCACCTGGTATGTAGATGCTTTGTCAGTTTAAATTTTTCATTCAGGGAAAATATACTTTTTGCTTTTGCAAAACATTTTAGTGTGATATGGTGAAAATTAAAGCCATCTATAAAAGACATGGATATATCACTTCTATTTAATTGTGTATAAATAGACTCAAGTGTTTTATTTGTTCTGCTCCATACATACCAGGTTATACAAAATGAAATTAAATGAGCCATAGCAGAAAATTAATTAAAAAACCCAAACAAACAAACCCACCTTGGTTTAATGAGTGGTGGGAAAGTAGGATTGATTTGAGGATGTTTTAAAAAAAGGCCACCAATATATATTTTCTTACTGAAAGTATGAATTCATATTATTTTATGAATAATATATGCAATGGGATTATAACTAATGAAAGTATGAGCCAAGAAATAACTTGGTTTATGCTGCCAGTGGGAAATACCAGGCAGAGTATAAAAGCATTGCTGTGTGTAGGCTGGGTTCCTTCCTACTGTTCCAGATAGTGTTGTGCACTCTGAAAAAGATGCTGCTCACAGGAAGGAAATCTTAAAATCTAGAAAAAGCAGAGTAAAAAAATAAGAGTTGGCATTTTTCTTTATAATTTTGCAAAGCGTCCTTATAAGGGCCACACATTCCCAAGTGCTCTACCACAGTCATGGGCAGAGGTACTCTTGAGTGACTGAGTGTAAGAGGAGAAACCAGACTTTAAATATCCATTTCTAACATTGAGGCACTGGCTCATAATGTAAACTGACTGTCTCTTCAGGAAGATTTAACAGAAAAATTTAATCCAGTGTTTTACCTTGCAGTGAAGGACAGCTGGAGAGAGCTGAAGAGTGGTGAAGAGGGAAGAAGAGGGGGTGAAGTTCCTCTGCATGAATTTCTGTCACGCAACAAGGAACAAGAGTGGCATTGCAGGTATGCCCAGTGGAGGACTGCAGCCACCTTATGATGAAGGCTCATGGTCACTCTGGGTCCTTTGCACTGCAGAGGACACAGTACAGATTCCCTCCTGCCTCCTTGTCCTCACTTTCCCTGTAAGCATTTGCACAACAATGCCATAAGCAGGATTAAGAAACTGGTTTGCTTTAAAACCAAACTTCCCCTTTATTTGCATTTTTCCGGGATAGTTTAGGTGAGATGAAGCTGTTATCTGATAAAGAGATAAAGCTGATCTGATTCATTATTCTTTTGTGTGATAGCCAGTACCAGCACAAGGGAGAAACTGAGGTGAGCATCTCTGGGCAGCACTAATCGCCAAGTAGGACTTTTCTTCTTCCTAACCTATGTGCTAGGTCAAACTGACTTGAAGCAACATTGAAATTGTGCCCTCTGTTTCTCAATAGCCTGATAAAATTTTGCCTCAGCCGAGCCTGCTCTCAGTATTAACTACTCACCTGCTAGACATCTACTTTGTAATCCACTAATAAATTTGTCAGGTTCAAATCCAAAGCCATGTACTTGGTTGTGCCAGGTTTGACACGGAGGCTTTCATTCCTCATCTCCAGTTGTGAGACTGAGGCAAGGTCAGACGGACTATGTCAGAAGGAATACAGAGCATTGTTGCTTAGAGCTCATTTATACAGTTTGTTTCAGTGTCATGAGATCTGACATGCTGTAAGAAGAAATCTGGCAAGCAACATGTATTTGCATTTGGAAAGAAAAGAAAAAGGAAATAAATTAAAGAAAGCTGAAATGCCAGCCCAAGGACTGTGATTACACAGTAGTCATCACTTTAAAAGTTGGCACTAGTCAGCTAGTATTGCAAAGTCACCTCAGGTAATTCCCATCCCAAGCATTTGGGAGAAAGATCAGTGCTTCACTCCTGGAAGAGGTGCTGATGCTGAGGCTGTGAAGTCAAGGCACTGCACTGTTTGCCAACATATGCAGTTATATTGCAGTATTCTTTTTTGTTCTTTTGTTTTAAGTTGGCTAAAGACACTACAGGGACTCTCAGGAAGGTTGTAAACAAGTTACACCGTCTGATTAAAAATTAAGATGCTGCCCTCAATTATTGTGAAAACCCATCCAAAGCCTTTGAGGCTGTGTCCCCCACTGGTGAATCACTGCTGAGGATTGCCCAGGGTTACAGTGCTTATTCTGTCTAGTCCCAGCTCCTGGAGAACATCCAGGGGCTTCCATCATCAATTCCAAGCTGCAGCATGCAGCAAGGAACTTTGGACAACTTTGCCTCTTCCCCAAACCCTCGCAGTATGTCTGTGAAGTTACTCCTGTGCCAGTCCCTGGGCCAGCCACCAGAGACACCTGTGCATGTATATATCTCTATATGTATGGATGTTTTCTCATAAGAGGCTTTCATCATGGTCAGCAAAACAGGTGAAGAGGATGAAGCTGTTGGTGCCATTGGAATTTTGTGTGAGTGCTGCATTTTTGTGTTGATCTGCATATCTGGTCAAGTGTGTTTGCATATGTGCATACACATATATATACACATTGTGTGTGTGTGTGTGTGTGGTTGGGAATACATGCTCAACCTGGCTGCACCTAAGACCATGAAGCTGTGGTAGCCACACCAGCTTGGGCTTCTAGATTTGTCAACACTTAAAAGATAGACTTGGATGAAACAGAAAAAAAAGGATGTTTTAGCCTGGTGGAGCTGTCTTCCCACATAACGCTGTACTTCTGATATTTTTTCTCAGAGCGTGTATTCCTCATGTAGATCAATTACATGCATCTGAAATATGGATATTCATTTTCAGGAAAGATCTAGCCTACTTCATTTGTTTCCCCTTTTCCCATCTTCTGAACAAAAAGTGGGGATTTTTTGGTGGACTTGAGTGGAATAGATCACCTGAAACATGGAGGCACAATGGGCAGCTGACATAAAGCAGCTTCCTTATTCAGCAAGGTTACAGGCTGTCTCCTAAAGTAGTATTCTCTGAGTGAGGTACAATAACATACAGTATGCTGACATCTTCCCACACACTACAAAGTGCCACCAGACCTGGGCAGCCATGTGACACCTGAGGATCTTGGCACTGCTCTGCTTCATGGATCTCACTACAACAATTTCTTCTCCTTTGTTCTCACTGCACAAACTAGATGTTTGGTAAGTGTCAGATAAAGGAAACAAGAGGGAGGGAATTGACCAGGGGTAGTCTCATACAACCAAACCCACCTAAGAGAAAACCAATGCTACTTTGCCTACGTCCCAGTTTCTTGAAAACCTCAAGGTTACTGCAGCTGCTGCATTCATAGAATCATATAATATCCTGAGCTGGAAGGGACCCACAAGAATCACTGAGTCCAACTCCTGGCCCTGCACAGGACATCCCCAAGAGTCACACCATGTGCCTGAGAGCACTGTCCAAATGCTTCTTGAACTCTGTCAGGCTGGTGCTGTGACCACTGCCCCGGGGAGCCTGCTCAATGCCCAATCACCCTCTGGGTGAAGAACCTTTCCCTAAACTAGGGACCCATTTCCTGAGCTTCTCCTTTTTGAACCTAGATCTTGGCTGACACAGTTCCATGCCATTTATGAGATATTTTTTAATATTTCCCCTACCAATGTGTTTTAGAACTTTTTCTCCTAATCTATCAAACACCCTCAACACGTCTGTAGGACTAAGTGAAGGGTCTTCATACTTTCCATTTGACACTTTTCCTCTTTATGTCAAATGACTTCATCTTCCACAGCTATTTGGAGAAAATGCAATTGGATCTCCCACTGCTGCTTTGCATGCTTATTTGGCTGCAGAGGGTGACATAGCTTCCCCTCATTGTTCCAATAATCATGCAGTTCTCCAAATGTTTCTCTCCTAGAATAAAAAATGTCACCAGCTCCTCAAGCCTCTCTTGTGAAAAGAAGCTGCTCAAGCACCAGTGTCCTGCAGAAAATTCAGATAGAATGATCCTGACCAGAGATGACTGCTCTCTGTTCCTCTCCCAGTGAGGGCTGCTGAAGTCCTGCAGTTCTATTCCCCATTTGCTATCACAATATCCTTTGGTTACATTGCAAGATGCTTAACCTTCCCAAGAAAGTCATGTAGCTAGCTACCTGAGGCTTCAATTCCATTCCATATAGGATCTGGCCTCCCCTGCCACAGGGCTTAATAAGCTGAGCAGTCCTGTAGCCTACTTTCCCAGTAAAGAAACCTTACTGAAATATTACTGGTTTTTGCCTTCTCAGAAAACTGGATAGGATGAAACAACAAGTGCTGAGCCCAACTTTGCTGTTATATTACCATGTAAAGAACTTTATTTTTACTAAAGAGGAAGATGATGGAAAAGCTAAGCCTTACACTAAAGACAAGAGCTGAGTGTCTGAGTGAATTGAGTGGAAAAAAGGTGTAGGAACCTGCGCAGAGGAATGTCTGTATTCTCCAGCATGGGACTAGGTAGTGCCTTAGCCTAACCCAGTTATTGGCAAAATAATCTAATTCCTGTGGGGGCTTGTCCATACCTCTGCTGGAAAGAAATGAGTTTAAATAAGGATTAGGTGCACCAAGATTCTGTCGGATATCTGATCTGAACTCTGTTGCTTTTCTTAGTCAAGTCAGCCTTTGTTTAACACAATGTTGTAAATAAATTTCTGAGGTGCAGGAGATAAACTGTTCCTTTAAGGGCTGTCATCATGTGTGTTGTTTCACCCCTTACTGACAAACCAGAGTAATGTTTGGCTAGAGATACTCGTTTTCCATTCAGATTTAGGTCTCCAATACTGTCCAACTCTGAAAACCCCAGGTTATAGATGAGACATTATGGGGTGTCCTGTGTGCTTTGTAAATAAGGAAATCGAAATGCAACCAACCATGTGCTGCATTGAAAACAAAAGTTAGCATTTGGTGGAATGTATATCCTGTGTTAAATTTCTCAGATTCATTTTTGCCATGATTTGTTGCTAACACAAAAACATCGCTTGAAGTCAGAGATAGTAAAAATGCCAGCTACTCTGAAGTTTAATAACTACTTTTCCCTGAAGACAAAGATAACAAGCTGATTAAAATGGATAGCTGTGGAGGTAGCTGGACTGACACTATGGAACCCACTTTTGTGCTCTGCAATTCAGTTCTTTTGAGACTTAAATATTGTCATTATTGAGGTTCACAAGGGCATATAATACATAAATCACATCTATGGAAGTGAAGTGATAATTTCTTTTGTTGAATAGGAGGTAGCTACATGTGGGTGAGAAAAGTACCATGTTTTCTTGTGATTTTTTACGATTTGAACAATTACATCAGCTGTTATTGCAGAAGTGCTGCAGGAAGGAAATGCTAGCTGTCTGCATCAGAGTTCATTTTGATTGCTGTGCCGCAGGGAGCTTCCTCCTCCTCCAGCATTAAAAGAATAGGTGAAGACTAGCCCTGCAGCTCTTGTGAAGTTTCAGGGTGGTGTAACCTTTCCTTTTAAAAACCAGTAATTGTTTGCAAAATATGTGGTATATGGTGTGATCCGTTCAGTAATTGTGTTGGTTGAACTAAAATCTTGCAGTAAGATTGATATGAAACCTGCACTTTAAATGGGACTCTTTGAACTGAACCTGCTATATAATAGACTTTTATGAACAGAATGGATCATTACAAACATCTAGCCTGAATAATGGCATGGCAGGTGAGATTGCCAACTGCTGAATTTCACATATGATGCAGAAGATATCTGTTTAATCTTTCTCTGGTCATTCCCCTAAAGCAAGGTGGAGCAGCAGCACTATAGGTTATATGTATGCTTAATCAATAAAAAGAATATTTATCTCCAGAGCCTGATCCTTGTCATTATTTCTCTCTGTGTCTGCCTCAGTATGTGGATATCCAGAGGATATCCAGAGGACTTATTTAATGTTACTTTAAATGCAGGTACACCCTCAAATGTGCTGCATATACTCAGTCCCCCTCTGTACACTGCAGCAGGGATGCTCTAAACCTGTACTCCTTCACTTTTTCCTCTAGCCGTTGTCCGTGTTACATGACAGGTGATGTGACCCTCCAAGGCTGTTCCTGCATCCCTTTGGGTGCTTTGCAATTGCAACTGCTCAGGCTTGCTGAAGGAGATGTTAGAGCCCAGCTCAGTATCTTGGTGTATGACTTGCCTTTCAGCCCCAGACGCAGCGATATCAAAGCAGAGATACTGGGGAGCTGTTTCTCAGCAACACCCCATCCTTCCCACTTACACTCTGCTTTCCATGGATAGATTTATGTGGTATTTCACAGGAGATGTGAACTCACTCTGCCCACATACTGAGCCCACTTTGAGTGAGTCAGCTCCATCAAACAAGCTGAGTAGCTCTGGTTAACATGCTACAAAGCCTGAGAGGTTAGGAGGGAAAGGTTAGCAGCTCTGCTCAGTGCCAAAAGTGGGCTTGTGGTAAAAGAGGGAGCATGTGTCCTCCTGCTCATTTGCAGACATCCCCAAGGGGAAGCAAAATTAAAAATGTAGAAATTTCCTTTCTAAAACCTTCCATGCCCAAGTTTATCCCCGCCTTCTGTACTTACATGCTCTGTATCTCATACTTGTTGTAGGAGTTTGTGTGTGCCAATAAAGCTTGTGACCCAGAGTCATTCCTGGCCCACCCTCATTTTAGAGATTCTGCTGGAGAGCAGTTTTGTTCCTCAAAGTCCCTTTCGATAGAACAGAGCTGCTTTCTGTGTGCAGGAGCTGCTGTAATAAGGTGAATTTTTTAAATAACAGGGAAGGATGAGAGCTGGGCTACCTTGCTGCTGTGCCACAGAACCTGCTGGTGGGATGTAGCTGTGCATGCTGATCAGAGCTCTCTTCCCAGGATATTGCTAATGGCAACCTCTTGACCTGCCTTTGTCTAATAGATTTCAAGTGGCTCCAAGCCGTAGCTCATCCAGCTCCAGAAAAATATGACTTCTATGGCTGTGTCATTTGCAATTGTAACCTCAAAAAGCAGTAACAGCCTTGCTGTGCTCATATCAAGGAATAAAATTGATCATATAATTTGTGTTTATAATGTGATTTTTCCATTTTTAGACTGCTGTATTGTTAGCTGATATATTATTGTACTACAATTCCCATATCAGCTGCACCTCAGTCAAAAGTTTTGGTGTTTATAAGTTTTTGAATACCAAAGGGAGAAAATAATTCCTCAGCCTCATGGTTTATCTGTGCTGTCTCCCACTGGAGACATTTCAGGGTAAAGAATCACTCTTATTTAATGTATTTAACAAGTCTGGAAACATAACGTTGTCTTACAAGAATTTCTGATGATTCTTTTTGAATGCATTTTCTCCAAATGTTCCAAATCCTTGAAGCAAATAGTTTTTAATTTCTAAAATAAGCTTTTGTTTCCTGTCAACATTTCAAAACAAGAGAAGAACTTGGTTTTTTCTTGTGCCATTTTTTGGTTTAAAAACCCTGAGATGACATCCAAGAGAAAACGAAAATGTTCTGTTTCAAAAACAGAGTAAAAATAAGTAACTTTTATTTTGACATCTCCTGGGAGCGAAAATCAAATTTTCTCTTGTTAAAGCATTTTTTGTGACGAAATCACTTTTTCCACTTTTGCCATAGTGCTGCTTACTATTATTATTATTTTTTTTTAAGTGGAAGAAGGTGCTGGCATTATGGTGAATATATTGAATCCACAGGGACTGAAAATGTCCATAAAGTTGGCAGAGGGAATGGGGTGCTGCTGATCAGAGCAGGGATGTCCAGCTGTGTCTTGTCTTTGCTATTTCATGCGATGGTAAATGAAGCAACTGTTACCTTCTGTTTCTTTGATACTTGAGAGCCACTGTCAGAGGCTAAGGATATGCCAGGTGCTGCACAGACCAGGGGCATGAGTCCCTTAATAACAGAACTTACAACATGCTCACAGGACAAGGCACAACAGAGAGATGCAAAGAGACAGGAGGAGGACCAGGCTCCCATGCACTGGGACTGCAATAGTCCACTCACTAAGGAGGAGTATGGAGGGACTTGCCTGAATGCCAAAAAGGTGTACAGTACAGAATGGTATGATTAATATTTTGGAGGGGTCATTCCTTAACAATGATTTGGGGTTGAGCAGTGAAGGGCCTTCCCAATAGAAACCAGCTGATCTGATGTGAAGAGAGCAAAGAAGCAGCAGAAGGGTATGAACAGAGAAGAACACTTGGAGTTAAGAAGAGTATAGAGTTGATGTGATGGTGGTTGCAGCAGCATTCTGAGCTGTGCGGTTATTTATGATAGCTGGAGAAAACAGGTCTTGTAATGATGGCATCACTAGAACTGGCAATCTGGATCTAGCTCTAGACTAATATGTAAATAGTCTAACAAATACTTGGCTTTAGAGAGGTGAGAGACTGATATCCTACACATAGACTGTGTGTCTTCAGCAAATTATTTCTAAATTGCTCATTCTAAAACCAGGGCCTTTGGAAGCCATCCACATTATTGTAATAAACCCTGCCCATTGCTGCAGAACTTAGGAACAAGTTGAGGACTGAGGCCCAATTGCATTAGCTGCCGCATGGGCATAAAGCTGTAAAGAGATCTTTAATGACAACTTCTATTCTCTGTTGCTTTTTAGATTTTCTTAGGGAAATTGTTGGGTTGTGGAGTGGAAATCCAGAGTTATAGAGGTATGAAATAAATGAGAAGAAAGCTGAAATATTCAAAGTATAGAAGTGCAGGGCTAACAGATGAAGATACCACATGCCTCTAGAGATGAAATGTCTAAAAGATCCAGCAGAGAGGAAAGAGTTCCTTCTCTGAGCACAGAAAACACCCCAGTGATCTCAAGTGGGACTGTGGGCTCTTGCTTTCATGGCCTGTGCAGCTGCTCCTTACAGCTTGTGTGGGTTGACTCCTCCCTTGTTATTCCCTTGTGCTGACTGTAGAGCATATCTGAATAGTAAAGAGATTTGCAATTAAGAGAAATGCTTCAGAGAGCTAAAAAAGCACTTGTTTTGCTGAATGTATATTTTGTTGCATCTTTTTTTCTTTTTATTTTTTAAGCCATTAAGCTAACAATTAATAATTTTTAGGGTGGTCGTCTGCTTTTACCAAACACTGAGATTTGATCCCTACATCTTCTAGCAAATAAGAAGGCAAGGAGCCTGATTAATCATTGCTAATAAAACTGTTGCCTGAGTACCTTCATACCTCTGCACTACTGAGAGGGAGCGACGTAAAAAAAAAATGGAAGTGAAAATGGAAGTGTTTAGAAACCAATGCTTTTTTCTTTCACCTGCATGATCTCAATTGCACCTCTGCTTCATCTATCCTTCCCTCCTTTCGTGCATCAGGCCTGAGCAGGGCAGGTGAGGGACAGCAGATGGTAGGCTGCCTGTTGCTCAGTTTAGAAAGCAATTCCTAACATTTGGCTCACACCTGTCAGCAGACTCCATATACACTTGTTTATCCTCCTCTGTACCATATGTTTCCATGCAAAATCAGTTCCAATGATCTATTGCCTTATTGTTATCACTCCTATTATGGATGTAACTGAGCATTTCACAGTCATTAATACATTTAGCCTGACAGCATCCCTGCTGCGTAGGCATCTAATATCTCCCACTGTGCAGATGGGTTAGCTCAAGCTCAGATCCACAGCTCCTCAAAACCTTCACTGAAATCGATGGGAAGGAACCACATCTCCAGGGGATGAAAGTTTGGGAGAGTAAGCTGCATGCTGGGTTTCACCCAAGGACATTTGCAGTGGAGCGAGGAAATTCCTCTGTGGGATCCTACTTGGATGCTCAAAGTGCGCAACCATTCTTGATTTCCTGACACAGAGCTGCTCCCTGCCTCTGCAAACCCAGCAGAACTGTGCTTGCTGCTGTCATCAGAAGACACAGTTGAAAAGTTTGTTAAAAACCCATTGGCCCAATATAATCTTAGCAGTCAGCTCAAAAGTATTCTACCCTAATGAGAAAAGTTGGTAAGAACCAAAAAATGTGCTTCTGCTGCTCTGGAGACTATCTCCCACTTCCTCTATTCTTTGCATTCTTGCCTTCCTCTCAGAAAAAAATTTCTTTGCAGCCTTTCAAGTCTATGTAGGAGAGGAACAAGATTTTCTAAAATGCACTGTATGTACCTATCAGTCATCTACTTATTAATTGTAACTAAAAGCATGATTAATCTGTCACAGATAGAGATGCTAAGTAACCCGACTCAGGCTAATGCATTTCTGTCACCTACACAAAAGGCAGCATTTTTCTCAGATTTTACATCTGTGTGTACTAAGGCCCATATTCACAGCAGCTGCAGAGCACTGGTGATGTCTTTCTGCCAGATGGGATGAGGTTGCATCATGCATATCTCCATTGCCCCTACAGAGCCTGTGCAGTGGTTTGTTTCCTCAACACTAGTACAGTTTAATGAGGTTATCTTTTGCAAATAATTTTGCCTTTTAAAATTGATAACAACTACAGTTATGAGAATCATTTCCAGGGACTCATAATGACCATGACTGAAATTCCTCAGAGGAAAGGGTCAGCATGAAGACCAAGGTGCTGTTTAAGTCTGCAATGAGTAGGAGCTAAGAGGTGCACAGGTCTCCTGCAAGTGTCAATGTCTAAAGAAAACAATTCTTTTGATATGGCGCAACATATTTTTTTTATCTTCTGTGTACCTTTTCTCTGAATATTCAATTGATCCATTTTTTTAATAGCCTAGATGCTGGAAAATTAATTTCCAGGCACCAACTTGAGATTAGTAACCACACTTGAAACCCTCATCCACCCATCCTGTGAAGCAGTCAATGTATGGATATGCTAAATCACAGCTAAGCTACACTGTGTAAGGTTTAAAATGTCCTCAAGAAAAGCTTTTCACATAAAAGATTTTCAAAACTTACACCTCCAGAAGGCTAATTATACACTACGATATGAGGAGCAGAACACATATAAGTCAGCCATTGAAGGAACAATTCCACTGATGCCTGGGTGACCTGCTAAGACTTGATGCCTTATTTCTGGATGGATAATATAACCATAAGGCTCATCAAATATATAATCTTCTTTATACATATATATATATATATATATAATATTTTTATTGGATGTAAATAGTATTTTTTTTCAGTCCTCTTATATTTTAAATATATATAAGGAGCAAAAGCCCAACTTCAATTTTGTCTATTTATACATACTAGCTTTTTACTTAAATAGGATAAAGTTTCATAGAAGAGTTTTGATGTGCCTGAGACTACCTGAGATTGCAAGATGATACTTGCAAGCTGTAATCTGAATCTCTCCTATGCTGCATGCCTCAGTGGCCCAAAGGAAAGAAACCATTTTGGTCTTAATCTCAGTAGGTACCTTACTGCATGCAGGCAGAGTTTCAGATAGTAGGTTTCTGAGCATGCAGCTTTATGGAAGTTTGTATATTGTTTATTTTTTGCCCTAAGCAATGCAGTAGTCAAGTAACATTCAGTGGAAAAAAAGTAGAAGATAGATAAGAAAATATAAACTGCTCCAGAACAAGTGTTAGTGTGGCTTTTACAGTTCTTTGCTTAGCTTTTTTTTTTTTAATTGCTCTTTAGTCATCACAATTTGGTGTAAATGCAGTCCAGAGTAAATTGTTTGTAGCCATTCACATGTGACCCAGAAGTGAACAGAAATGTTCAGTAGTGACACAGAAATGAAATCTTGGAATGTTGCCCTCAATGTAGCAATTTCACCAGTTCTTGCAAAACTGTGTTCTCCTACCCTTTCTTATTAATAAACATGATATCCTCCTGTTTGCTCTCCTTTCATTATGCACAGCTGTACTCTTCTCTTTCATCAAGAAACAGAATTTTGTTTTTCACACTTAAATACTAATTTTTCCTCTTTATTTATGAATAGCAGGCTTAGATTTCCCTTATGAAATTGAAACAGCCCTGACATTTAGAATGTAAAGGAATTGCTCCAAATTATTATAGTCATGTTAAAATGAGTCACTCACTTTTGATCCCAACTTCCTGACATACACATTCATATATATTAATCATTGTGACATCATTGAAGGACTATTTTTACCTTTTTAATAAAAGCTGAGTGCATTTGTCAACTCATCAAATTATATTTAATCCAGTGAACATACAGACTGGTTAGGAAAGACACATGCTTTCAAATAACATCACAGCTCCTTTCTACATGTCTGCAAATGTTGTGTGTGTAAAAACATGTAAAATGTTTGCACTCTTTGAAATGCAGGTGAAAAGCCCACTGGAAAAAAAAATCCCACATAATGAATTAGTTTTACTAAGGAAAATGAAACTTACCTGTCCACAAATGCATGGTGTAATACAAAGATAGGATCATTTGCAGAGCCTTGTACTTGGGACATGGAGCCATTCATGTAGATGTGAAGTGCGTTGTGCAAACCGCTTTGTGCTGGGTTTGATATCGCAGTCTGTGGATCAGCAAAGCCTGTAGAGAAAATCATATGCTGATATGACAATGTGTATAATTCCTTTTCCAGTAACAGTGAAGATCAAAGTACTTACTTTCCATTCATTTATATTCAGCTTTTTAGACAAGAGCTTAGGAAAACTTGTAAAGGAGTGCTAATATATTTCAAAGGCAGAGCAAAGATGAAATTAAAATAAGCTAAATTAAAACTCCTGCAGTGTAGCTAATGCAGCATGTCAGCAAATGTACTGCTTAATTGCTTTATATTTTTAAATTTCTTGGTCTGTTTTGTCCGGCTGATAAAAAGCAACATAATCCCTAGAGACATTTATGTGTGGACATTTATTTATGTTGAGAAAACTTTTTCACTTTATTTCAATTTTTAATCTCTCTACTTACAGGCTCCTAAGATAAACCAGGCTATTTTATCTCATCATATACTCAGTCATCTATTAATGTTTGCCTCTATAGAACATGTTTGTCTACCAATAGGAGCCAACACAATGTGATCTATAATCTCTACAGAAAGATTTGGTGAGTAATCAATAACTTTTTACAGTCAGATTTGCAGGATGGAAGTCTGTGGACTGCTGTTATTTTGGAGGACACTTAAAAGATGGACTTTAGGAAGAGTTTACCCAGACCAGCTCCCAAGCAGGAAATACTGGAAGACGAGTTTGTGCATTAGTTTTTATCTTGGTAGCCTGTCTATATTTAAGATTGATGTTATAGCCCTACTTATCATCCCATCAGCCATGCTTCCAACTTACTTGCAAGGACTCCTAGTAAAAGCCAATTCAAACATCTGATCCTTCTCTGGGATTTTCCCAGAGAATAGAAAGAGAAAGCAAGGTTGTCCTCCCAGTCTATTTCTGAACCTGATACTAGTTCTCATATTGAATCCATGCCACAAAGACTCATATCTGTCTTTTTTATTTGGTTACTGAAGTTGTCTTCTCATAATTTCTGTAAGCTGTAGTACGAGGAAGCTTAATAGAGGCACATTAAAACTTCTTCACAATTTAATTATCAAATAAAAAGAGCTGTGAACAATATGATCATTGTGTTGATCCTCAGTATTTCCTAAATATTGTTTTAATTTATCATATCTGCAAAGTGGAGAAAATAAAGATATTAGCTTTTATCTATGGGAAATTCCCAATGGACTTTGCACACTTGCTTTATTTACTTATTTGGATGAAGAACTAGCACTTGAATGAGAATCAGTAATATACTGTTGAAGTGAATCTCCCAGTCTTGCTATTTGACACTGTTACTCACACCACAGGGCAATTGCTGACTTTGCAAGTTGGATTCCTTTTGTAGAAAATCTAAAATGTGCCAACGATCAGTGGGTGTTTAGTTCAGGGGACTAACCTACAGCCGGTATGAAAAAGCCCCTTCCCTGTGAAAACACTAACGTGTAACATGGAATTTGGATCCACAGCTTCAGCTGCCTTGCTCTGGATTTGCTCATCTCTGAGTCAGACAAGGTATTAATTGAGACGTGGCTAGAATTGCCTAATGAGTAGGGTCATACTCTGAACTTGGAAACCTGAGTTTCACACCCAACTGAGATTCTGATCTTCTGTGTGAAATTATTGCATTGCTTTGCCACTCTAAATTCCCTCATTGGGCCTTTTGTTGTCAGTCAACCTCTTCAAACATGGGGAGAACATCTGGCATAAACCTACTGGTATTTATAAGAAGAATCAAATCATAACTATAGCACCTAAGTACCAAAAAAACAGTAATAACCATCCATCTTTCTGAGTCTATAGTATGACGAAGCTTTTGAAAATTTCAGGGGAAATCAGAGTTGAAAATATAATTAGGACATTTGGAGAAGGTAGAGTTGGCTTGCTTTGAATGTTGTAAACTTTACGGTAAAGTCTGGATTCAGGAAACAAAGAAGAGCACATTGTCACCTGCAGATTTTAAGTACATCAGATATGGACCAGGATTCCAGAGTCAGCTTGGTCACATAAATGGCAAAGGACAGAAGTTCTCATAGTGAAAATTGGGCCCATAGAAATCTGCAGGATGGTGAATGCTATGTTTTCTAGCTATCAAATAAGGAGGAAAAGCAGAGTAAAATATTACTTGTAAGGAACATATGTACATTGACAGTCTGTCCAGAACTCACAGGAAGAAGTGGCAACAATTTTGGCTTTCTTGCTACTGGCCACAGCACATGGTTACTTGAATCAATCAATTTGGCAGTACTAGGACATTTCTGTGAACATTAACTGGATAGCACATATCTGTGTATCATTCTGAAACAATTCTTCCACTTATGTTCTACTGCATTAAGAATCAAAGTATGTTTAAGGGAAAAATAAAACTTATTGCAGGGTCTGGGTAGACAGCTAGATGTTTGATATCAGACTTTGGATACCTCTTACATTTCTTAATGCATTTTAAACACTTGAGCTAATCACTCACAAAAATACACAGAATACTTATTTTGGCTCTGGACAGCTTTTCATGGAACATCTGCACATAAGTAATTTGTCTTAATCATCAAAATCTCTGCATTGGAACAGCTTTAGCAACCCCACCCTCCAGCTCCAGATAATTGGGGTGCATCCATTCAGTGTCAAAGTTGATGTCATGTTTAATACCGCACATTATTCTGTTCTAATATCTGATCACTTGTTATAAAAACTTCATATAAATTTATAAGTAGCAGGAATAAAGCCATGATGTGATGTCGTTGCATCTTATTAGCTTGGGTCTTACTCTTTCAGACTTTAAAACCACTTCAGTACAATCAGTTATGCAGGATGACATACTAGAGTGGAGTTGCTGAAAAAGAATATGTGGAAACTTCAAAGTTTGCTCAGAGTATAGGAAACTTTGCTGAGGTAGCTGCAGTAAAATCACCTCTAAAGCAGACATGAGACTACAGATACAAGCAGTGAGCTGAAATAAGAGTTCCTTGTCTCTGTATAGGGGAACCCTTCTTCCTCCAGCTACCTTACCCCATGCTGTGCCTTCCTCTCCTCTGCACTAACTTTACCTCGTCAGTCCTTTTGTGAACTGATTTCACTGACTATTCTGGCAGTAAACTCCCCTGGAGTGTGGGATGTCAGGTTTTTTTCCCAGGCCCCTAAAATGTAGACTCTCAGATAAGGATATGATAAGGACAAGTGATGGTACCGAAAAAGGAGGGAGAGTGACTGACAAATGGATGGAGGAGTCTGCAGTGAGATATTAAATCATCTTGGCCAGTATAGGAAGCTGTAACTTTGAGATGTTCTTATAAACCTTTGGTTGATTATGGTACATCAGAAATAGCTATCAGGACATATATCACTGAAGTTTCTCCAGTGATTTGGATAAGACAAAAATCACAGTTTTAGGGTTTCATAAACCTTGTTCTGCTCCTGCTTCTAACACTGTTGATCAGCAACAGTGATTCAGTGGATTTGAAGTAGCTTTACTGAGCCAGGCTGAATTAAATCAGGTGGGAATTTAGACAAAAGTTTATTATAATAGAAAATAATGCTGCTGCTGCTCAAAAATTAAGGCTGCCTGATAGTTTTTAGGATGGTATATAGATGGTTCTCATTCAGCATGCAATTAGCTCAGGTGTATATCTTTTAATAGAGTACTTAATTATATTAGCTGTGGATTTTTCAATCTGCTAACAGAGACCCATAGATGTCCATGCACCATCAGTCAAGTGCAAAACTTTATGTAGAAAGCAGGTAGTGTTTTCTTCAGTTGCTCATTTGCCACTGACTGAAGTGCTGTAACTACACTTAACAGCAGGTATGCACAGCTTGGAGAGCATTAGCACTGCAAAGTGCTACAGAAATGGAGGATCCATTCCAACAATCCTATCTGCTTTAATTGTCTGGGGGAACTGTTTAGCATCTCTGGCATCCCTAGCATCATTTAGATATCCATAACAGTTTTGCAAGTGGTTTTCTGAACTGCAGAACAGTATTTCTTACAAAATAAATTTTAGTTTTGTGTCACTTTCTAGGCCAGGGAAAAGAACAGCTGGTACTTTAAAGGTCAGATTCTGCTTTGTTGCATGTTGAGGGGATTGATTGCGCTCCCAGTCCATTTGCAGAAAACACTAAGCTGGATGGTTGATCTGCAGGAGGCCAGGAATCACAGAATCAATGATGTTGGAAAAGACCTTTGAGATCATCCAGTCCAACCAAACATCCCATGTCAATTTGACCATGGCATTAGGTGCCATGTTCCGTCTTTCATTAAACACTTCCAGGGATGGTGACTCCACCACCTCCCTGGGAACCCATTCCAATGTCTAATCATACTTTCTGTAAAGAAATTCCTCCTAATGCCCAAACTAAATCTCTCCTGGAACAGCTTGGAGCTATGTCCTCTCTTTCTGCTGCTAGTTTCTGGGGAGAAGAAGCCAACCCCACCTGGCTACAACCTACTTTCAGAGAGTGATAAGGTCCCCCATGAGCCTCCTTTTCCTCAGGCTAAACAACCCCATCTCCCTCAGAAGCTCCTCATAAGACATGTGCTCCAGACCCTTCACTACTCCTGTTGCCCTCCTCTGGGCTGGAAGAAGGCTCTGCACAGAGATATGGACAGGCTGGATTGATGGGCTGAGGAAAATTGTATGAGGTTCAACCAGGGGAACTGGTGGTTCCCAGCATGAATGCTGCAGGTTTGGGGAAGAGTGGCTGGAAAGCCACCCATTGGAAAAAGACTTGTTGGTTAACAGCAGCTGAGCATGATCCAGCAGTGCCCAGGTGGCCAAGAAGGCCAGTGGCATCCTGGCCTGGATCAGCACTGGGGTGGCCAGCAGGAGCAGGGCAGGGATTGTCCCCTGTACTTGGCACTGGTGAGGCCACAGCTCAAATTCCATGCTCAGTTCTGGGCCCCTCACTACAAGAAGGACATTGAGGGGCTGGAGCATGTCCAGAGAAGGGCAATGGAGCTGGGGAAGGGTCTGGAGCACAAGTCTGGTGAGGAACAGCTGAGAGAGCTGGGGGTGTTTAGCCTGGAGAACAGGAGGCTCAGGGGGACCTGATCACTGTACAGCTGCGTGAAAGGAGGCTGCAGCAAGATGGGCATTAGCCTCTTCTCATAGGCAGCAGGAAACAGAAGAGGAAGTTATCTCAAGTTGCTACAGGGAAAGTTTGGAGGAGATTTTAGGAAAAATTTCTTCTCAAAATGGGTGGCTGGGCATTGGAACAGGCTATCCATATAAGTGGTATAAACACCATGCCTGGAAGTGTTCGCAGAACATCTGTATATGGCATCTGGACATATGTTTCAATTGTGAAAATGGCAGGATTTGGAGATCTTAGACACCTTTTCCAATCTTAATGAATCTGTGATTCTATGGTTTAGTGATGGACATGACAGTGTTGGATTTATGGTTGCACTCAATGATCTTAAACATCTTTCCCAGTCTAAATGATTCTATGGTTCTCTATCTGAGTTCAGCTTTTTCCCATTCTCTCTATAATATTTTTCTTTAATAAAGTTTTCACATTTTAGAGAAGTCCAGGCCAGATAGATGCACCGACTTTAAAACAGGAGGAATATAAGAATTTTAAGGCCATATTCTTTAAGCTCTTTGAAGTTAGTGATGTTCTTCTAGCTTCTACTTCTGCAGTATTTATGCCATTGGCAAATTCACAGGAAATTTTTCAGGGTTAAATGTTACATATTTTCTCAGGTGGTGTTATTACTGTAATCCCTCTAGAGTGTGCTAGCTGCAAGATCCATGGAATTTGGCCTATGTCACTGGAGTAAATCAAAGTTTGTGATTATCTAATTTAGACCATATCACAATCTACTTATTTTTTCTAAAAATTCCTCTGGTAGAGTTTCAACGTGATCTGCGCTGAGTAGTCTTTCTCGTTCTCTAGCAATGGCTGTTTACAACTTGAAAACATTTTCACAGTGCACAGTACAAATTTACCTAGGAGTGGAGGTTCAAGCTGGGTGAGGAATGTTGGCTGTAGCCTGAAACTTTTCCAATTAGAAGTTTTCTGTTGGCTAACTTCATTTTTAGAAACCATTTTTTCTGTAGCTTTATGGATTGCTGTGAACATACTGAGAAAAGTTTTCCAGATGAAAATTTCTCATTTCAGAAAAAAAAGGAAAATGTCCTTTTGAAATGAAATTACATTTTGAAATGTTTGATGTTTTATTCCATTATTTCATGACAAAACAGCAGTAACAATATATAATTGTGACAGACAATGGAATGCTATGACATGGTTTGGCTTGATACCATTTGTCATGTGTTAATTCATGAATAATGACTGATACAGGGTTTTAGAATTTTTAAATGTTCTTCTGTGACTTTGTGCAAAACTTTGAAGGCCTAGATTTTAATTTGAAGTTGCTGTGAATAAAGTAATTTCACCTATGAAATCTGCTCATAAAGAAAAAGAAAGTCTAAATTTTTCAGCCATCTCTTATTCTTAGGAAGTAGCATTCAAGGTGTCACACTCCAAAACTGAACTGAACAGAGAAGCCAAATTACTTAATTAGCAGTCAGCTAATCCATTTCTGATCTTTCTGGATGCTTTTAAACTAGGCTGGTTTCCTGTTCTCTTGTGTCCATGAAGTTTCCAATGAAGTCAGCGGTGCTCCCCAGTTAGGACCACGAATCAACAAACCCTATTTAAAATAATTGCTTCCAGGGGCAAAGTGTAAGCTGCTCTTAACCGGTTGTTTTTCATTCGTAGCAGAATCTGATCTGTCACATAGAGGGCAATTCATGGGCACAGGCTCGTGGGAGTGTTTTATTGAACAATATTGACCTTTTCTGTTTATTGGCATTGTGATATAAATTCTTCAGTGACATAATTTCTGTCTCTGCAGCAGCACTTTATGTTAGTCAAACAGAAATTTCAGCCTGCCTTGTTGTTTATCTGCTCATAATGATGCTGATACTTGCTCCTTTGAAGGTTGAAAGTTTTAGCCTTTTTTCCAGTGCACTGAAGAATGAAAAAGCATAAAGTTTTGCCCAGAAGGGGATGTTCTATGTCATCACAAGTATTTTTCATTACAGAACTAAAACTGAGATGTAACCCTCACATTGTCATAAATCAGGAACTGGTCAATTACAGGCCTAGTTTTGCTCACCTTTCATAAACCTAAAGTAACTCCAGTAAGGTCAATGCACTTTGAATTTCCTTGGGGTCTAAAAGGAATTAGAATTTGACCTTAGGTGTATTGGCACAAGATTGTGCAAATAAGTAAAGCAGGGTGGAAAAATGTTTTGCTTTGAAAAAGAACAAAATGTTAGGACCTACAAGGGTCCTAACACATTTGTAAGAACAAAATTCAGAAGAAGCAGACACAGAGACAGTAAATGCAAGTTGCCAATCTAAGCCTGGCATTTTTACACAACAAAAAACTAAGCTAGCCATTTTTAAGAAAGGAGTTTATGCAATTATAAGAGATTTTTTTTCAGTAAAATTTCTTTAAAAACTTTCCATCTTTTTCAGCATTAGCCATGAATTCTTGACTTCATATTGCATTTGAGTATCTTGTTATCTAAATAAGTTGGTTGCAGAAACGTTTGTGGTCCTGTGGTGTAAAGTTATTTTGAAATAATTCAGGTTAAAAAACAAAATAGAAAAACTCTCAACGTCTGTGCTTTTGCCTTTGTTTGCAATACCAGTAGCATGATGGTAGGTCCTTAGTAATTCATTACTTGTTTACTTCAATTCCTTTTTCTCTACTCCTTTGCATCTATTCACACACTTCATGGAGTAAAATGTAGGCAAAGCTCTACTCAGTTATATCACCTTTTTCTTTCCAATACTTCATGTAGTTTCTGTTTTCAGGGACAGAAAGCGCAGTAATGTTTGGAGAGGCAGACAATTACTGTCTGGATTCTCTCTAGGCTGCAACAGAAAAAGTCTGAATTTCTGATTATTTTTAAAAAAGCAAATGGTCCACTTTCTCCATAAAGCTTTTTGGCACTCCACACTGCATTAAGACTAAGACGGAAGACATTAAAACTTTTGCCATCTTAGAATCGTAGAATGGTTAAGGTTGGAAGAGATCTTAGAGATCATCTTGCTCCAGCCCCTCTGCCATGGGCAGGGATGCCACTCACTAGATCAAGTTGCTCAGGGCCCAAACGAACCTGGCCTTGAGCACTTCAGGGATGGACAGCTTCTCCAGACAGCATGTGCCAGTGTCTCAGCATCCTCTGAGTGAAGAATTTCTTCCTAATATCTGATCTAAACATCCACTCTTTCAGTTTAAAACCATTGCCCCTTGTCCTCTCACCATCTGCCCACATAAAAAGTCCCTCTCCCTTCTTTTTTAATGTACTAGGACACCCCAGTAATTTTCCCCTGGAGCCTTCTCTTCTGCAGGCTGAAGCTCAGCTCTCTCAGCCTGTCTTCATAAAAGAGTTGCTCCATCCCTCTTATCATCTTTATGACTCTTTTCTTATCCTCACTCCTACTCCCATTTTGTATTGTTATGCCCTTATGCAGTTCCTTGAAAACCAAAAGGTCTGAGAGATCAAAAGTAGATCACATTTAATTCAGCTGATATATGATATTGTAGAAATATATTTATTGTTAAATGTAAAACGTGTTATCTTTGCTTATTCAGAATTTTACAAGATTCAAAAGAGTTTCGTAGACAGATTATTAAGAATATTTTTAGTAAGGAACTTTTGCTTACTAGCCAAAAGGGAAAATTCAAAACAGGTTAAATAGCTAGATAACTAAACTGCTAAATTCTTTTGGAAATTATACTAAGTGTCATTTTTGATGGATAACTTAATCCATGTTTCTTAGAGTTTGGGAAAAAGCCTGCTGTAGAGTTCACAGTGGAATGATGTAGACATAACATGCCAGCTGGCAACATTCTCTTTCACACTTGTTATCCAGCCTGGTCCCTGGAATACAGTGAATTCTAGGGTAAATATGCACCCTCCATGGTTACAGGGTTACTCGTGGTTGTGCACAAGCAGATTATTGGATGTTCTCCTTTTCTGCTGTGCTGTATTTTTTGCAGTGCATGGTGCTGATTGTAGCAGGAGACAGTATCTCCTAACAGGCTTAGGGTCTGATACAGTCTAGAGTTTCTAGTTTGTTATCAAATGCCTTTAATGTGGTTCTTTCTGTCTTCTGCTATTCCAGGTGAAAGCATAACTTTTTCTTTTATTTACAGTTATTCTTCACTAAATCAATTCAAACTGCCCAGAGTTTGAAGACTCTAATCCCAGAGAGAATCAATTTACAGCTGGAAATGGTGTAACAGAATAAAGTACATTACCTTCCAAAGTATTTCGAAAACTGTAATTGGCCATTTTATCCATGGGTCCAGATTCATACTGAGTCAGAGAAAGGCAAAATTCGACATCAGCTGAGGATGGGAGCCTTGGGGTCCTTGATTTATCATTGTTCCCAGGATTTCTCCTTATAGGCCCCTCGCTTGTGGCACTGCATAAAGCTTGTTGGCTGTTGTACTCTTCAGACCGAGTGCAGATTACCTGGATAAAATACTTTCTATTAGAGGAGTTGCAATTACAAAAAAAAAAGAAGAAAAAGAGGTACTTGAAGTTTTTTAAGAACAAAGAAAATGTACAAAGCAATAAGTTTGTTTCAAGAATACATATTGTTTTATGAATAGGCATGAATTGAATTTATATGTTTTATGTGTAAGATTTTAATAAAAGATGGTTATTTCATAGAAAATAGCCCTCTAATACAGTGCACATTTTGAAGTAATACACTGAAATTGCCCAAGTGGACTAAGGCATCAAATCATTCATGCTCTTGAAAGCTCACTGAGGCTAAATACAGTGCTACCCACCAATGCAGCTGAACACAGAGGTAAATCTGCTGCTGAATTTGCTAAATGGAGGATTTTTGGCTTCAGCAGGCTACTGAACAAAGCCATAATCACGGATTTTTTTTTACCCAGTACAGTGAGAGTGGGAAATGTTGACTTGAAATATGAAAAAAAAAATATGAAAATATCTGTGTATATTTTCAGGGTAAATGGACACTTACTTTCTCTATGTCTCAATGATGTTACATGTGTTAAATGGGGAAATTTACTGCTATACTTCCCAGAAGTGTTGCAGACATGAACTTATATCACCAACTGAAATACCGTAGTGATGGATATTGAGAAAGGTTCTTAAAGAGAGAGATGGATAAAGATGTAAAATACTGCTAGAATCCAGCATCATTTATATAAATGTTCTGGGTTCACAGATAAAATCCAATTACAATGGCATAAAAAGTCATTATTTTTCAGATGATCTCCAGAAGCTGCCAGTCCAGTTTGAGACTCCTGGAAGACAAAGGTAGTTCAGTGGCGGATCTATGAGAATGAAACAGAACAACAGCATCTCAGAATTCCCAGAAGTTATTTTGTATACCAGCACGTAGCGTTGAGGCTCTGAATCAAACTTAACTGTTTATTGTTTTGCTTTTCTTCAGAAAAAACCACCAAAACAAGTAAAACTCCAAACCTCCAGAGACCCTTTTAAAGCACAGGACTCTGCACTTAGCAAGTAATCAATGTGGTTAATGAGAAATTGGGGTAGGGAAAGACTAGTTTTCATTAGTGATTGAAACGTCATAGGGGAGAAAACACTTAACAGTGAAACCTCAATTTCTTTTATCCTAAAAGTATATTTCTATTTCATGGACCAAAACAACGAACAAGAAGATGAGCGAAAGCAATCATCACTGCTTTGAATGAGATAGATGGAAGAACATGAAATTCTCTGTTGAAGGAAGTGGGTGGGAGATTCTTTTCACCTATACTAGCCACATAGAAACTGTGAGATTGAAGCAACACTTCAGGATGACCTCTGCAGTCAGTGGAGAGGGAGCCATCTCCTGAGTGTGATACAGCTCTCCCAAACCAGATATCTGGTAGCTGAGATGTAACTCTCTCCATTGACTAAGTCAATGAAATAAAATGAGTAAAAAAATCAATGCTGAAACTATCTCTGAACTGTAGTTAGCAAGGGAAGCAAAATTAAGAGTATTCAACTTAATGCTCTATTTCTGCATTAAGGTGGGATGAATCACACCCTGGAGGCTCAGATGTGCTTCTGAACTAACTAAAGAGAGAGCCAAAGGCAAGTTGATGTGCTGCTGAACAAACTTTTGAACAAGTGGAAGGAGATCAGATGAATTCTTTTGTAAGTGATTTGATGACAAATTCATAGATAATGTTTGATGAAGCTGGTGATATAACACAGAGTCCTTAAGAACCCTGAGTTCTTAAATGATAAATTTTCTATGAATATGAATATGATGAAAGACTATTCTCATCTTTTTTGGGAGTACATAAGAAAGCTTATCAGAGCAATTTATCCTTAGACACTGCTCTGTTAGCTGCAATCTGTCCATGTCTGTTAAAATACTGAGGAGCCCCTGGAGGCTGTGGGTAGTTTTCCAGCAGAGTGTTGCACGAGCACATTTCTCCCAGAAGCTCACCAAATGGGTCAGGATTGCACCTGTAAGAGGGACTCAGATCAGGAGTGTGTCTCTAAAGAGTCTCTTGTAAGAATCCACACCAAGAAAGGAGAGGTAGTGACAGGGAGAGGCCCACAGTTATAAACACAAATCATAGTTTATGCAGGTTTTATGATTAGTTTGTGTTACTGAGTGAGTTGATTCCCACTAGCAGGAAAGTAGGTGAATGGTTCAGGAGAAACTCTAGTAAATTGTTTATAAAAATGTACCATTCTGTGTCCCTAGAAGTGCATTAGTGATGAAGGCAAATGTGTCTTGGCTGGGGAAGCTCAACCTGTTTCTCAGGTGTTTCTTGGCTCAGAAGCTTCCTATGTGCGGATTTTGTATCTATCTCTCCTATGGGCTTTATCTAGATTCATATCTCCTAGGTTCTCCATCCTGCCATCTCCTATCTTTCATCGTTTTCTCTCTGCCCTAGGGATATATCCCTATTGTGTCTTTAAAAGGAATCACATGCTGTGTTCGAGACCCAGTTTTCAGATATTCAGGCAGGGAATCTTCAAGCATGAGCTTAAATATATCTCTGAACAAAGAAACTTTTCCCCTTTGTTCTGTTTATCCATTTCAGTGGGATTTAATGTAATTGTTAATGTCATCAGACTTATAAATTTTTAGACTGCTAATGTTTTTTTCCATTTATGTTTTAGTGTAGCCCTCATTAACTGTCTAACTAACCAAATTCATCCTAAACAGAAGCCAGATGCCACAAGGCCTTTGGAAAGTCATGGTCAAGAAATGCCACAACATAAGTCCCAGGAATGAAAATGCTTGTCTGTAACCTTTTGCTATTTCTTTTTATGAAATAAAAATTAAGGCCTGGTCATAAAATTAACCAGAATGCTTCTCCAGAAATATTTAACTTAGGTGATATTAATTATGGGTCTATCCTGAAACTATAATTTGCTTTTTTAATAGTCACTCAATGTGTAAGTGATAATAGAACATAGATCAGTCAAATAGATTTTTCTGGATGTAATCTGCATAAAGCATACATAAAATGGGTCACACCATTGCCTTATTTTCCTTCAGCAGGAATACTTTCTAGTGTAAATGTGTTGGTTTAAAACGTGTTGGTTTAAAACGTGTTGTTTCAGAACAGTCCTGATCAAATTTCCCAGTTCACCCTGGACACATCTTCAAATCCCAGCTGCGCCTGCTTGTGTGAATTTGCCAGTTCCAGGGAAATTGTTAGGAAGATAGTCTGAGGAAAAGCTTATGTAAGTAGTGAGCAGAGCAAGTACCAGTAGATGGCAGTCCAGAATATGCAGCATCTCTTCTGGACCTTGTAGCACCCAGAAAAAACATCCCTCTGTGCACTGGAGCTGAGATCTTGAACAGAGCTCTGTGGAGGGCTTCTTAGAAAAGAGACTGTAGAAGATACTGTCTCATACCTTTGGGAAATGGGAAAACCTTTTGTCTTTTAGTTTGCAACTGCTTGCACAGACCAGCCCCTGTGCCAAAATAAAGGGAACTGCATTACAGAAGATTTCAGTGATGTTCAGTCTTTTGCCCGCTGTCTTTAAATTCAAAGCTTTGGGGAATTTTGTGACAGATTTCTTGGGGTTACTTTTGCCTATTAGATCTGTGCTCACAAAGGCATTCAACACTGGTAATATATACCTAAACACTTGGGAAAAGAGAATTCTCTATGGTATTTAAATGGGTGCTCACTCACAAAGTGATCTGAAGTTCCTCAGTTCTTTGGGGCAGTAGAGCCGCTCAAAGGTAATCCACAACTCTGTGTCCTTTAGAACTGATCCCTTACACTGCTTCTCCTCTGAGGCCACTGAGCCCCCTCCAGAAGCTGTAGCAGCACATTTTCTAGTGTTGTGTTGCAGATTAGGTAGCCTAAAAGAACCACTTCAGACTACAGACAGAGCAAACACTTGATTTGCTGATGTGTGTCAGCCACAGAGATGTGATGTAGGCATTTCACTGCCTTTTTTCACACCTCTCCTCACCTGTTTGTCCTACATGAAGTCTGGACTTCTGAGCTGGAGTCTAGAATGGAGAGCTGTTATGGAACCAAAAGATATTTTGCACTGATTCATTATCTTTCTCCACTTATTCTCACAAGCTTGCTTGAGAATCTCATTACAGCACAGCTCTCACACTGGATTTAAAACATTTGGCAGCTATAAAGAGGTTTAATTTTTTCTCTTTTTTGGCTGCATTAGGGCCTGGCATAATTTAATCCTAATTAAGTGGCATCCAGAAGACATTTACTCACCAAACTGGGAAAATGCAGGGAAATCCCCAGATACAAGCTGTATCTTGGGACCTTGTTTTTACAGGTGAAGCTTTGAAAGGTGCTGTACCTGTAGCAGACCAAAAAGGTTTTAAGAGATTGTGTATATTTATATTTGGTTCTTCATATACTGCTGAATATTGGCAGGAGTGGAAAAGTTAAACATGCAGAGAATTGAAAGAAAAGGAGAAAATATACAAAGCAAAGCCTTGAAGAAATTCTAAGAAACTTCTAAAAGGGTGAGGTCCTTGATTGTCTTTCTTCCCCTTATGGCACATATATAAACTGGGGGAGCTGTGAAACTCAAGCTAAAAGGAGATAAGACAAACATGAACTGACAGCATTAAAACAAACCTAGGGACTTCAAAGGTATTTTCTCAGCCTTCAGTAAAAGCTGGCTGAGTTTCACCTTTTTGCTTGAAGGGAACCCAGAATTGAAGAGCAACCTAGACCTGATTAAGCACCTCAGAATGCAGGAAAGTCTGTTACCAATTACTGATGAAGTATTCACTAACACCTCCTGGTCTGACAGCTCTGCAGCTGTCTCCAAGCTGTACTGTCACTGCTGCTGTCTCCATGTCTACTGTGAAATCACTCAGACACATCTCTTTGGAGAGAGATGGTAGGCTTCTTCTGCTGGTGAATTATTAACAAACCCCATTTTTTATGAAATCAACCTAGCTATTGATTTATACACCTCTAGAGGTGTATATTCTTTTATCTTTTACCTTACATGACTCCTGAGCAAGCATGGCTATACACTATTGGACAGCCAAGCATCCAGGGGCCCAGCTCCGCTGTCACCCACACATGATCCCATGGACAGCCAGTCACAGGGACACAGAGCCTGAGGATACCCAAGTGGCTGCTTCTGCTGTGCACAGATCATGATACCCTCCTGCTGCAGTCCTGAGGTGGCATGTGAAGAAGACCCTCTTCTTAACAGGAAATGTTTCAAATTTATAATCCATGTAAGCATATCGTTAGGAACCACACTTCATAAATTCTTTCTTTATAGTTGCTCCATTTGGGCTCTTGCTTTTTAACGTACCAGCCTGGAGCTGGCACCACAATCTACTAAGTTGCAATAAAAAATAAAGCTTGTGAGTTCCTTGGTTGTCCATAAGCAGATGTAAGACTTTTACTGACTTAAGAATCAAGAAGTGCTGGCTTCTGGTGTTTGTATTTCTGAAAACTTCCTGCAGTTTTTAAAGGTAGATGTAAAATAATCCTTCAAATAATGCTGTCAGACAATTCAGCTAGCAGTACAGCTCCCTGATAAAATGTACTTAGAATTAAATAACTGTGTCTGAATAGCTGAATTCATATTCCTTATGAAGTCATGTTTTCTGGTAATGGATCTAAAGTACTGTCATTATTAGTTCAGAAGCATTTTATCAATTTTCTATTTGTGTAACTTGTTTCTCTTTTGTAGCTTTTCTTTTGTGTAAGTGGTTCTTCAGGGTGATATGGAATGAAGTGTTAAGGGAAATTTTCCATGCTTGCAAAAAAGAATATGCAGCAGGCTTACTCCAGCACATCTGAGAGCAGACAGCTTTCCATGTTATGCAATTGCTTCTCTCAAGTCTTTGGAGAGACAGAATAGAGGGAGCTGAAGTTGGTGGTGTATCCTGCTTACCACAACAACAAACTGAAATAGCACTTAGATTCTCCAACTCTGTTTCCTTCATCCTATGTCTAGCACACTATGGGGATTCCCAGACTCTAACATTAACTGCCGGAAGAAAGATTCTGCTTTTAATTTGCGGTATGCTTTTATGCATCTGCAACTCCATTGACTTCAGTTGTTTCTTGAAATTAGTTCTGGTATAGAAGAGAGAAAAATTTAACCTTCTACTATTTAGAATCACAGAACAGTTTTGGTTGAAAGGGACCTTTAAATGTCAGCTAGTCCAAATGCCCTGCCATGGGCAGGGACATTTTCAACTAGATGTTTTTTTTTTTTTTTTTTTTTTTTTTGCAAATCCATTATTTTGAATAATTTTAGAAAAGAGCACTAAAACAAAAAAACCCTCTAAAAATGTCATGGAATATCTCCAATTCCCATATATTTTTCTGATAAATTGACATGGAATCGCGAAAATTGCTAAAGCATTAGTATGTCTCATGCAGCCCTAATGCTGAGTGTAACACTTGAATCATCACAAACAAGTAACTGAAAACATTAGAAAACCCTTCCCACCCACCCTAAAACATGAGCTAAGCAAACAAACAAAACCAGTAAAGATTTCTGATAGTCTTGCTGGCAAAAAAGAGGTAGGAATCAGAAGTGTCACTTAGATGACAAATATGAGAAAAATGTGGATGGATAATTCACACAGCCAAGTGGTAACAGCAGCATGTTGAAGAAAAAGTAAGGTGAAAGCAAGAATTTCAGCATGTATCCATGGGTATCCACGTTGCTATGGCAACCCTTCAATGGAATAAAGTATTTTCTCCTTTCTTTGGGATCAAAAAAAAAGAAAGAGGGATGTTGTTCTGCAAATAGGCGCTTTACCTTTTTAAAATAAATCTAAACCATTTCCTAACATAGCAGGCATTGTAAAGACACTTAAAATTCTAAAAAGGACACCATATTGTTGATGTGCTATTCCAAGGTTACTCTTGCCCTCTTTTTATTTTGAATGCTTGCTAAAAGCATTCTTGTTAAATTCCTTAAAATTCCGTCACATTTCTGGATCCTCCTCTTTTTTCTTTTTCTTTTTTTTTCCCTTTCTTTTTTTTTTTCCCTCCCTGTGCTGTTTAGCTACAGGGCTTAGATAATCAGAGCATTCTGCAGCAGATCTGTGGCTGTTTTCAGGTCCAAGCTAAGGTTATTTTTGTTCTCTTTTGATTTTCTGGAGTGATATTTTGATCTCTTACATTGTGCTGCTCATAGTTACTGTATTGACTGTTATTCCCTATCAAGCAATTGTTTAAATTTGGATTCAATGCCAATAAAGAAATATCTTTACCCCAAACTCATGACTGAAAATGCAGATCTGTTCAATCTCTTTCATTCTTTCTCAGGATAAGATGGGAGAGCCATAAATAGAGGAAGATATTAGAGGACAACAATAGTATTTGAAGGTAAAGTTATCACATATTTTGGAAATTTTGAAAAATTGTAGCATTTCCAAAAGTCACTGAAAAATTTAAGTGAAAAACATTTCCAGAAAATAACTGAAAAATGTCAGCAAATGACTTAGGTGTTCTTGCCTATGTACACTGACACTGAATGTGTTTTAAACATAGCATACCTTTTATTCCTGCACCTCTTAAAGTTATACAAAAATATCTCTTTGAACAACTTGTTCCATAAAGAAATCTTTTTTTAAGACTGTATTAGTGGGGACTAACTTTAAATGAGAAATTATAAACCTGACTGTTTCTTAAATATAACAATTGCTACTAATAAATGTTCTGGGTATTTATTGCCAAGATAAAAATAACTTAAGAATCTGGACACAATAAAGCCTTTGAAAAAAACCAAAAAACAACCAAACACAACTATCTGAGCACCACATGTCTTTTAGAAAATCCTGCTAGTAACTTTCTGATTCCTGTGTATTACCAGTCTCCTCCAACCCTGGTTATCTCATCCAATATACTGTATTGATAGCTCCACTTGACACATGTAACCAGTGCAATTCTGGTTTCATTTTATCCGCTTCCCAACATGTACATTTTTCACATAACTATTTATTCAGCTCAGTGCAGAAGAGCATAAAATCCACTTCTTTCTGACAATACAATCTAATTAAGCTAGTAGAGTTGATCCAGATTCAAGTTGTTAGAAATAAGAAGAATTTTAGAAAATGCAATGAAAATGCATATTTGCATCCATATCTATTTTATGGCTATGTCTACACTAAGTTAAATGTGTTTAGGAAATTTCTTCGTCACTGAGGCCAAGTGACATCAAATAATCCATGTTTATGTCAATAAAATAATTTTACAGGGTGTCTCTATGCAAACATTCTCCTGGGAATGGTCCCTGAAATGATTCCTGTCTGGGGGAGAAAAAGGTATGCCTAAATAATTATATTACTCTATCTCCAAATGCTTGAATTTAGCGGTCTACACACCCTCTATTATTCAGAGGGCACAAATCAAGACTAAATACAGCACAACCAGCCCAATAAGCCCAGCTGGGTGCTGATTTGTAATATGCCAGAATATCCCAGAGCTGCTTGAATTTCTCTCTCTGTTAAATCACTAAAACTGCCCAACCTTCATTTGGGCTGCTGCTACAGAAATAAATGGAAGACAAATTTAGATGAACATAATCATAGACTTCAACACCAGAAGCAACTATTGCTATTGTCATGATGGAGTGTGTCTATCGAAGATGATAGACCTTTGTCACTGTATTTTAGGCCATGTGAAAGTGATGAGCGAGACAAAAAAAGCCCTCAGTGTTAGAGTAGGACACTATAATTCAGCTGTATGAGACCTTATCACTTATATATACATGTAATGTCACTGTGTTTTATGGCCTCATTTGAAGTGTTTTAATTGCCAAGAATCACTTTTGCATTTGCCTCTCAGTTCCTTTAAACAACAGATATTTCTTCTCTATTACTTTGGACTACTGATGTGAATTACACAGCTGATTCTTCTCTGCTCTTAAGGTTTGGTTTACTTGTTTGTCTGCTTAACATTGAAAGCAGGTTAGATGAATTTGATAGTTTTTAACTCATGGAGGGGAGGAATACAGTGGGAGAGGGGTAGAGTGCCTGAAAAGCCTCTGCTTCTATTTCCATCATTCAGTCACCCATTGTTTTGCAATGGTGCTAGAAATTTATGTGCATAAATCCTGCTTCTCTGACCTAACTGGCACGCCAGCGTCAAGCATGTTTAACCTGCTAAAGGCCATGTTTGGACACAAAGGCATAACTTTCCCCCTTCCACTTTACTTTTATGTTCTTAATTAAGCAACCTAAATCCTACAGTCAGAAAGAAATGATAAAAAATTACAAATGAACTGTTCTAAATGAAGATTATGTCCTCAAAAAATCCAATTTGCTTTCTGGTATTGCCTCCTTTCTCTCCAGGAGTATCTAAGGGAAGGCAGTATGGCTAAGCCCCCATCTTGTGCACCTCACCTAGGTGCTTAAAATCAGATGGGGTCATTCCCTTCCCCTTTCCTTGGCTGGTTCTTACCTGCCACGAGGAGAAAATTGATCCTGGGCTGAGTAAATTAGGGTTGGTGGGATGTCTGCCACCCATGTACTCATCATTGCAGACCTCACAGTCCTCTGCATCTCGCCAGTCCCAGTAGGGGATGGTAAAGTTCTCATCACCTGTTATCTTCTGGATCTGACGTTCCCAGATCAGCAGAAAGAGCCGATGCCAAGGCAGGAAACCGGGGGCTTCGTGGGCAAAATCAATGTCCCGCCACACATTGGACCCACCTAAGAGTGTGTCTCGAGAGGCATAATAATGCATCCACACAAAGAGATCATACACATTGATGTCTCTGAACATGGGGTTGGAGCCATTGTTCATCTGAGTATACGTGCCTGTAGCAATAACATAGTCCTGGCTAGGGATGTTCTTTGCCAAGTTAAGATAGGCAAGAAACTTGTTCTTCTCACTGACAGTGAGCTGGAAGACGTTTCTTCTTGTTTTCACTTGCCTTTCAGTGCAGTTGAGCCCAGAGAAGCCAAACTTACACTCCCCACAGTTGAATCCCATGAAGTTGCCTTCACATCTACATGTCCGGTTGTAAAATACAGATGGCCAGTCCTCTCTGTCATCCACTCCTGAAAAAGGGAATTGCGGTCCCAATGGAGCCTGGGAGAGAAGGATGTTCTGGCAGGACCCTCTGCTGGAAAGCTCCCCACAGGGGGACCCATCTCCATCCCAGGGGGGACAGCACTCCTTGCTCAGCAAACTCTGCACGTTCGCACAGACTCTGGGGAACTGCCCAGCGGACGGCTGAAGGATGACGAGAAGAAAACCCAGGGCAAATAGCAGCATACTGACAGAGCAGCAGGAGAGCATCAGCGTTATGCTTCAGTGCGTGGAGTGCTCTCTCTGACCCCTCCAAAGGCCTGTGTATGAAAGGAATTCCTCCCCTCCACCAGGAATGCTTCACTGCTCACTCTGCTACAGCGCACCCTTCAATGTCCTTCCCCATTCCTACACACGGTTCATTTGCACACAAAATACACTTCAGGGTTAATCTCATTGTCACATGTTTTAAGTGAAAGCCAAGTGACTTTCCCCCCACCCTCTACAAGTTTCAAAATACAGGCATTTATTATAAACTTTCATCTTCTGCCTAGCACATGATTTCTCTCTCCTGGCAAATGCAGAGGAAGTAAAATTAAAGTTGGGACACTGAATCAATTGTAAGTTCTTAGAATTCCTAGTTTGATTATATGCTTTAGAGTAAATGGTTGGTTAAATAAAGACGTGGCAGAATTTGGTTGGTTAAATAGGAAGAACAGTAGACATAAAAATGAAAAAATAAAGAATTTGTGAGCAAACTATTTTTTTTAACAGGAAGCAAAAATAAAATGTGGTCAAATTAAGTATGAACATAGGGCAGAACCAGAAAAAATTATTTGACTTTAGCATTTTTTACATTTCAGTGTAAACTGCCTTTCTTGGATTAGTGTATGGCAAAAGGAGGGGAGGGAAGTAATATACTTTAAATAAGAAAATAATTTTTGTTCTTCTAGAATTGATAGCGTTTTCACAGTTGATGACACACAGAAGTCTGCATGACAGCCTTCTCCACAGTTTTGTGGGAAACACAGACAATCTGCCAATAGATTTTCAGTAAGCACTTTGAGCATCTGTCTCTGGATCAAGAAAAAAACCATTGACTCCTGTTTTTCTCCCATCAAGCAGTTTGCAAACAGCATATCTGTGTTCCTTACTCAATATGTTACTGGGCAGCCTCCAGACCACCCACCTCTTTCTTCTTGTACATTAGCCTGAGGAGAGCTGACAGAGCTGCATGAGCAGATTTAAAAGTTAGACATTCTTTGAAGCTGCCCCTTGTGAGAGGACAACTGTTGTTTTACTGCTGGGCAAAGTGCTCGAGTTATCCACTATTTGCTTCATCTACTACTGCTGTTAATAAGAGTGGTTTTCTTGGGGTTTTCTTCTTACTAAAAGCTTTGTGAATTATTTCCTTGTGCTTAGAGGGGGCAGGAACAACATATAGGCAAATTAAGTGGGAACTTTGCTGGGAAATAGAACCTTTGCTGGGATCAGGAGGTCATCACATGACCATGATGAGGAGCACGAGATGCTTTAATCCTGTTGGCTTCTATGCCTAAGGTATTCCAGGGGATTATCCCTGAGTCCCACTTCCAGGGAGCCTGTGATGGGGGAGCCTGGAGCAAAAGCACAAAGGGAAAGTATTTATTTTTTAAAAAAATATTTCTAACCATAGTCTGATATTTACTACTTTTTAGCTGATTCCCCTGGTTTCCATGTTAGGCTTGTAAAACATATTCTATCATAGAAAGGCTACTAGTGTGATTTAATTTATTTTGTTTGTACCTGGCTGTTTGGGAAACCTTGCCATTTCATTTACTGTTCTTCCCATGGATGCTACTACAAAAATACTATACATGAGGAGAGACCCATCTCTGAGGATAGCAATATGTATTTTTTAATTTCCACTGAAAAGCCACAGAGATTGGGAGAAACTTGAGGAAGAGGCTCAGAGGAAACCAGAAAAGCCCTCAAATAGATATTCATGCAGACAGTGATACAAGCAAATACATTCAATACCGTTTTAATATTCAAATGAGATTTCATGTGTTACAAAAGAAGGATCTGAGCCTTGAGTGTTGTCATATGATGAGTTTCCGAAGCAGCTGATTAACCACAGAATTCCCTGTGCAATGGTTAAAATGAGAAGTCTCAAATGAGGAATGTGACAGGAGCAGCGCACACCCCTCTTGCTTTATAGAGATGTCAATAGTTACTAGAAGAAAAACCCCCAGAGAAGTGAGAAATCTTCCTGAAGCTCACCTGCTGGCATGAATGCCGTGTTAGAATCAGATTTTCAACGCTGTGCTGCAATGCTAAACCAAGCTCCACTGAGATCGGCCTATGGACTTCTGACGTGGTTATGGACAAGGACAAGGAACATTCCAAGTAAAAAACAACAGCATTGAATGGGAGTTCACATTACCTTATAAAATTAATTCTTTGTTTCCTTGGAGCTGAGTGGGCTGATCTTCAAAATATCATGTCTTCCTTTTGCAAAATGCCACAGAAGTTTCCATTCTGGGCTGATAATACTGAAGCAATCAAGTAATAAAAGAGGGTTTTAAAAAATTCTGGTAGCTGGATGGTGCCATGAAGGAAGTATCCTTCAGTGTTGCTTGCAAATTTCTTGTTAGGAATTCATGGGGGTTTTAGGTCTAGTTGGCTACGTTGTGTGGGGGAAAAAACTTGGGATGGGAAAATGGAGAATAATTTTAATTGTGGTTACTTTAAAAGTCAAGCATAAAACTGTGGAGAAACAAGGGCTGGATAGACAAAGTTGATGCTGCTCGATTACCAGTGGAGATACAAATTGTCTAGAGAAAAAGAGAGAAAAAAATGGTTATTTGAGATTGATAAGCACGAGGACCACTTGACAATTAGAGAATAAGTGGAAAGACGGATAGTCTATTAACCAGCCAGGAAATTCAGTCTGATAAACCAGACTCAGATTGTGTGAACCCATGAATGTTAGCAATTCGATGCTTTTATTATGTGACCACATTATTTTTGATCTGATACTGGGATACCTAGGTACAGGCTTAATGCATCAGAAAACAGACATTCAGAGTGGTACGAAAACACAGGCTAATTATTAGAAGCAACTTCTAGGAGCAAGAAAAATGTCATTGATCTGTAGTCCAAAAAAAGGCAGAAGGGGTGTTGATCAAATCAGAGCAATGATAGTATAGAAACATTAGCAAAAAGCAAAAGGCAGTCTCTTCCTGTTATAGACTGCAGATAGCATATAGCAGAAAGGCAGATACCAATCTACTTGCCAATAGAAAGATAGATAGATGCCAATCTATCAATCTCCAGTCTGCACAAAACTTACCTTATACCGGTCAGTCATGATGACAGGACAGCATCTAAGGAGGGTGCTAAAGCAATATTCCCTACAGTTTTGTTACGCTCCACTTACACTTCACCTCTGCTTTCAGATCTTTGCTGAAAGGCAGCCTGAAAGGCTGAAGCCTTCTGGCTTTTGGAAACATGCTGGGCAAAGCGGAAATTTTGGTATGTGGCTCTGAATGCTTTCCTATCAGCTTTCAGAGGAAAAGTGTCAAACAATTTCTGAGTGCTATGTGGCTCATATCTGTGGCCATGATATCAGGCCAGGGCCCAGATTTAACTAGGTGGATAATATTGTGCTGTTTCAGGAAATTCCTGTCTCTTCTAAGAGCTCACTGAGGTTGAAAGCACAGAAAGTTTTTTGGTGACCTACAGGGAAGTTATTCATGTTTTTTCTTGGTTAATGTTCTGCTAATTTTCCATGGGAAACTTTCCTGCTGAGGGGTCAGACAAGCAATCCATCCTGTGCGAAACTAATGGTGGAAACAAATAAGGGAGAGGCTCTGTTGGAGCTCTCCGGAACTGACACCCCCATCTTGCAAAGCTGCATCCTCTGCCATCATGACAGGTTCCCCACAGCTGGATCTCAACCAGCTGAGACACAGTTTAACTCTTGCAGTTAAAAGCCTATGCTCTTCCTCCTCCTTTCCAGTGTCCTCTGATTCCAGTGACTCCTCTGCAAATCGACCAGAGGATGCTTCCTCCTGGGCTGCCCGTGGTGCTGGGCTTGTCTTCAGAACCAGCTGTATCTAACAAATGCCTCTGGGTGCTTCTCACCGACCTGTCTTGCTCCATTTATCCAGCTCTGCAGAGAAACAGAAAAAGAATAAAAACTACTAGTAGCTGTGCGTTGGTTTTCTCTGTGCATGCTTTGGAAAACAAGTAATCAAACAGTGTATTAAGAAACATGAGAGTGACATTTAGCACTGAGCAGGTCACAGCAGCTCCTGGTGGTAAGGCAAACATAGCTGTGCAGTGTCAAAAAAACTAAATTTGGAAAAGGAATGAGAGAATCAGTTGGGACAGGTACAGGTATATAAGTCAGTTGGGACCCTTGGAGGCTGAGGTCACCTCATATACGCTCTTCTGGACCCAGAGCAACTAGGCTTCCATTAAACCTAGCTTTTGCTTATAAGTAGAAGTACATCAAATAAGCAGTTCAAATGCATATTTTTTCTCTGAAATTCAACCATACATTATTTTATTCTTAAATTGATCCTTTAAATACTCAAAAGTGGTGAGGAGACTACTATAGTTTTTCTAAAGTGTATCTGAGAGATTTGCTGAGGTAAATAAAAACTTTGTGGATGGAAAAAGAGCCTGAATTTTACACACCAACAGAATATCTCTTAAAATTAAAAGGAAAAAAAACCACAAAAAATGTGATTAAATGTGACCAGTTCTAGTGGAAAGAAAACATGTGCAGAAGAAATTAATATCATATGCTGCTTTCGGATTTTCCTTTGAGTATTATCCTCACCTGCAGTAAGCTTTACCTCATTTCGGTTTGAAAAGAGGTTTAGCTGACTAGACTTACAGAAACCTCAGAAAACCCATAAAACTTTGTGATTGTTATTGCTGGTGGGTTCTTAAAGTCTGAATTTTTTTCTTCCCTTGAAACGTCCTTATCTTTGTAACTCTGGTAGAAGAAACAATCAGACAAAACTGTGCTGACAGACTACAAAATAAAACATGCGGACATCTTCCATGAGATACAATGAGAGAAGGAAAGCTGTGGGGAACAAATGCTCCCTAAATCCCAGATTGCTACCTGCATACCTGCTTATTGTTGTAAGATTTGCAGACAGAGGAACATGCTGGAATGGGCAAGAAGGAGATGACCTGCAAGCCCAATGGGTCCACAGGAGAATGGGATGTGTCCTCCTTCTGCTTCCTCCGCTCTACAGAGGGGAGATCACATGGTCCTTCACTCCCAGATCAGTGCAGGGAGAAAATGCAGATAACAAAGAAGATAACTATAATGGCTCCGCTCATGTTTCTATTAATTTAAACCTCTCTACAGCATATGAAAGATAAGGGGAAAAGACATACATTGTTTAGAATTCAAAAAGTCTTATTAACCTTCCATAACTGTCTGATAGTACTCAAAGACCTAGCTGCATGAAAGACTCTGTATGTGGTCTCTAATTTCACCCCCCTTGCCTGCCAAATAATGACTGTGATGAAGAATCAAATCATACTGAATTTTACATTCTCTGTAGAACTTCACTAATTATTCCATGGCTAAATAAATATATAAATGAGACCTTGACATTCAATTTCACTTCAATGCAAACAGTGGATAGGAAACTCTATTACTCAATCTGCAAACTCTCTGAATAAAGAACAAAATGTCTTGGTAAGACATTAGGCATCTGGGAAAAACAAAAAACTCCTTCCAATGTAAAATTGTTCTGATAATAGCTGACAGTTTTGAGCAACAAAGAGAAGGGGAATTATGAGAGATTTTTCTTATTGTCCTCCCTAATTTTTTACCATTACGATGCAATGTGTTTGAAATAAGCAAAAGGAGATTTTTTTTCCCTTCCTACAAGTCATAGTTAAGCTGCTATGCTCATTGTAGCTGAAAATTTTGATGAGTTCAGAAACTAACCAGACAAATTCTGGAAAGAATAAGCCACAGAATCATAGAGCATCAATGCACCATCTCTGGCTCCTTAAGTCTCAGAAGCCTAAATTCCTTGAGGAAGGGAGATCACTCCAGGGAAATGACTGCATAGGCTTGTTCTGTTCCCAGATCCACAGTGCATCTGCCAAGGGCCATTGAAGGAGCAGGATAGTGGACAACAAGGTCCTTTATTTTGATCATTCCTATGACAAAAGTGAATTAAATATTGCCCAATTGCAGTGGTATCTTCAGCACAAATGTCACCAGGCATCTGGTCTGTATTGCACAACAGTGCATATAATACAACATACACCTCCTTGATATTTGACAGCAAGATCCTTAAAGCAGTTAGAAAGCAAAAGATCCAAAGATTTGGAATTTGTTTTATACATTTAAAAAGGTAGGCCTCCTTTCAATTTTTCAGAAGAAAAAGCAAATATTTGAAAAAAAAAAGCCTAACAATTTTGTGGGTAACAAAGCAGATATTGTTGAGGCTATTTGCATATTTGCATGAATACTGTAAACATTATTTGTGCACCAGTTATACATTCTGGGATGCTTAATGTACCTAGAAAAACATTTGAAAGAAATGAGTGACCAGGTGTGTTCCTGGAATTCCTTTCTTCTCCCCAGGCCAGAGAACAAACATGTAGAATATTCCAGAAATAAATAGCTTAGAAAGCAAGTGATGCATTAGTTGTGCAGGGTACTAAGGTATTAAATAATAGAAATCAAAAACTTTAAGAAGTAATATGTTTAATACTTCTGACATAAGTGTAAGAGATTCTTGTTACTGAAATGGCTAAATTAATCTTAAATTGTCCCTGGTCATCTGAGATGGACTTGGCCTGAGCAATTTTACTATTCCAATCTTTTTATTAGAGTATGGTTTTGACAAAAACCCCCAGATCACATAAAATTTTTGAAAGCCTTGGGTAGCAAGGTTAATTTCAGAAACTGTAAATGACTGATTGGGTTCTGATCACTGTGATCCAGCAGTGATGATATAAAAATACTAAAAGCCCTCATGCTTATGCCAGGATCTTTTGTCACCCTTTTGCTCATCTTCAGATATACTTCACATAACATGTCTATCTCCCAACAAGGAATATTTAGCTACATTATAAATTAAAGTATTCTATTTTCTGTGTGTATGCTCACTTGCACCGATGCAAAGTGTCAGACACAGAAAAGATTTTGCTGGAAGCTTTGTGTACATTAGTGAATTTTGGGATGATCTAGCATTAAGTACTACCAGATTTATTCTGAACTTGATCTTCCACTTACAAATAACAAAGCCACATTTAGTCATACATCAGGTAAAATTCGTTTAAGCACACGGGAGCTGCAGGGCAATATTGTGCATCCTGTTAGCACATGCCTGGCCAAAGCATGACCAAAGATCTCCTCACCACTAAGGAGTGATAAATGCAGATTGAAAGAAGGACTGAAAGTGAGTCAGAGTGTGAAAATTACTGCCAACATACATATGGTTACTCTTAATTGCCCCTTACACCAAAAATAAGAAGATACCAGTGAAGAGAAGGGATGTCAATGTCTTTTGTATGAATGTTTTCTTGAGGAGTCTGGGGTTTTTCAGTATTTTATTAGTATTTTGCAAGTGATTATTAAAAGCATACACTGGCACAAATGCCACATCAGATTCCACCATTGAAAGATGCAAAGCTGAGAAGTTCCTAAAAACGTTTGCCTGTAGCTTTTCTATATGAAGTCATGTCTCAAGTTTTCTAGGTCTGATATTTTGGGATCTCCCAGAACTGGAAGTAAGTGTCAGTTCTGCTCTACTTTTGGGACTTCCTTCATTTCATGACGGCAAATCTCCTCTTTTTTATTTCGGTGCCTGAAAAATGCTGGACTTCTTACTATTTGGTGGGCCTTACTATTTGGTGGGCCTTACAATTCAGGTGACAGGTGTTTTTTATGACAGTTACTTTCACAGGTAACTGTGTAATTGTTTTTGTTTTTCAAATTGCCCTTGCATGCATTTGATTTCAGTGTGATCAGTAAGTTTCTATGTGTAAGATCTTGGACTTTGAATACTTTATGTCATCTAGAGAACTGCAAATGGTTAATGTATTGGCATGGTATATAAATATGTATTTTGCCTTAATTCTCAGATAAAGAAAATGAAGTGGAGAGAAAAAAGCAGCCCTGTGCTGCCACACAAAACCTCTTTTTAATGTGTTTGAGAAATGTATCAAAACTTGAAACAATAAATAAATTTAATTTTCATGAACACAATGCAGAAGAGAGCTGATTGTAGTGCCCTTCCACTTGTGTCCTGCATGTCCAGTCATTTCACCCTGAAACAGACGACTGTGATAATTCAGTTTAATCTGTTTCAAAAGGGGACAATTTCTCTCCATCACTAGAAGGAAAAGACAAGATAACGAGCCCAGATGCAGACATCTGAAGAAGGCTGAGACATAAGAAAGGTGATTTAACCTTACATTTAACCATGCATTGCCTCCCCAGGGCAAACCAGAGCAGTCCTTGTGCCCAGCAGAAGTGTAATGTGCTGCCCCCCAGTGCAGCACTGGCTTGAATTCATCTTCACTGAAACATTTTCCTACCTCTTAAAAACAGAAATAAAAACATCCCTGAGCGAGTTGCTGATAGAGTTGCCAAAGGCATCTATCAGAAAAATGAACTTGCCTATCCATTTTTGAGCTGTACCAATAAGCTTACATTAATTCTACAAAACCTTCCTTACAAAGAAATAGGCTGGATAAATTCTCTAATTTTTAAATGAGAGCTATGCCACCTATACACTTCAAAATACAGCTAAATCAAAGAACAGAAATTCCTGCAATATCAGTTGTTTTGTAACTTTTATTATATTTCTAGACAACTTTCTGAAATAGAAATAACATTAGGACATAAGTAGCTTTTCTAACAGTGAACAGTATATTTCCTACAAATAAAAAGAAAGTTCACCATTACCAGATATAGGACCAAATACACGACATGGAGTATTTCTCCCTTTCTAGAAAAATAGCATTGAAGATGTAAAGAGGAACTATTTAAAGGAGTCTGTACATATGTTGACTTTGAAATGCAATTTCTATGGAAACAACAAACAAAGAGGATATCACAGAGAGTGCCAAGCTCATATTCATGCCTGGACTGATTTCAAGTCTTTTCCTTGCTGAGAATTAACGTTGAAGGTTTTCATGCTGAATTCTATTATAAAAGTCTTCCAGCATGTTATTTTCATTCCTTGACTTCTCCCTGCTCCTTTTTGATTACAAGGCATGAATAACACTTTTTTTATTCTTAAAGGCTAATAACTTTGAATGCCCCAAATTTTGGGGTAACTAATTGCTAAACATTTTTCTCTTTCAAATATTACCATGTAAAAATAACACTGCAAAGCTATGCACCTGAGCATGTCAGTCCAGGTTTTTTATGATCAAAGTGGAGAAATGGATGATTTTTAGTTGCAATCAGTATGGCCTTTTCAGATATATACATAACAAGGATCTGAAATACATTCTATAAGCACCTATTTATTGTAAAGGGAATCTGCAACACACTATATATATGTGTGTGTGTGTGTGTGTGTGTGTATTGCTAAACATAAAGATATTATGGTATATTACAGCAAATATTGTAGCTACATATACAGAATAATCTGTGTGTACCAGATTATTTTCCTAGGGTCAAACACCCAATTTTTAAAGAATCTCGTAATATGAAGGAAAAAATCCTTGGAGGCTTGGACACCAATTTGTATTCTGATAAACTGTAAAAATCTAACAATTCAGAGCATTTGTTTTATTAGTAATGACTTGATTTTTTGTTTCAAGCCCTTTACTAACAAAAAATGTTTTTAGCAGAAATAAAAATTATTACAGAAATTTCATATTTTAATACAATAGAAATAAGTGGGAAGGACAGTGCTGGGAGAAAATATTAAAGCTTGCAAGATATAGAATGCTGCTTGTCATTAAAAATAATAAATTAAAATAAGTAATTTTTTGTTTAACAGTGTGTGAAAAAATGTGCCTAGTCAAATTTTTTTTAAAATTGTGGTTTTTTGCAAAACAACAAAGAATAATCGGGATGTTTAAGGAAGATTTTGCAGCTGCCATATACTTCTTTGGAATGGAGGAGATAAAATAATAGCTGTATTGCCAGTTTTTTAAACTTTAAACCCACTAAATTTTTAGAGTTTCGTTAATATTGCAGCACACATTTTATAAGGGTACAGAACAATTAAAATGTGGGAAGCAGAAAGACTTTCGTCTGAAAATATAGCAATATAGAGAACACTGAGTATCCTCATTCCTGATCTTACTTAAATAGGTGTTAAATTTGGAGTTTGAGTTTGAATTTGAGTTGAATAATAGTAATTATAAATTTCTTCAGTTTAGTTTTCTTCCACTTTTCCTAAAAAAAACCCCAAACCACTGTACATTAAGAGAAAAAGAAACAGAGAATCAGTTTCTCACAAAAAAAAAAAAATGAACCATTATATTTTGGGTTTGTAAGTTATTTCTCTAAAGATTTTAATAAGTTTTTTTGAAAGATAGCCTGAAGTTCCATTTTTAAATGAAAAGTTTGCATATTTTATTAAAATTTCTCAAACTAAATCTCCATTCGTCTTAATTTCCTCTTATGCATTTAGCTCAATTTGCTTTTGTTTTAGAGTGATCAAACCTATATTTATTAATGAAAAACTGTCCTTTTTTTCTCTTAAATATCTATTCAAACATCTGAAGAGGCACAATCTGGCTTCAGAACACACACACACACAAGAGGAAAACTCATAAGAGCAAAATATTTCATAAATTGCTAAATTTCAAATGAAAACAGCTTTATTTTGACATTTCCTTGCAAAGTCTGTTTTCATAATGTAAAGGTTTTGTGTAGCCTTGTCAAAGAAAAGGGTGAAACTAATTAAAAATCAAATTGTATCTGGCAGATACAGTTTCTTTTGGGAGTAAGATGCGCACATTTATTTACCTGCAAGCAGGTGCCTCCATGGATGTGTGACAAGTGAGACAGGGACTTAGTTCAGGTCTCTGGAGATAGACATTTGAGCCATTTCAGATGGAGTGGACTAGGAGAGAGACCAGGAGGCAGACTGGTATCTTTTGGACAAGGCAGAGAGAAAGTTGATTAAATAGACTGAGGCGTCTCAAGGGAGTCCTGTCGCAAAAAACAATCTTACTAAATAATGTCAAGGTAACTTTTGTCTTATTAGTCACAAAACCATGCTAACAATGAATAAAAAATAATCTTGGTGTTCAAAAGGCATATTGTGATAACAAACATTGATTGAATGTTACATTTACATCCACCTTGAACTGGAGTTTAGCTACGGGAAACAGTGGTTCACAGAACAGCTTGAAAACCTTTGAGGAAATTACATAGGCTGAATGCATTCACCTGTGTGGCTTTGAAGCAAAATGTGAGCAATTAGTATCACCATTTGAGGACTCAAATTTCCCTTTGCTTGGCCATGTCCTCAATGCTTTTAGCCTTTGCTGCAGAGAGGACTCCCTTGGGTGAGATGAATCTGCCCAGCTAGTGCTATGTGTAAAGCACAGCACATTCAGACCTGTGCTATATCTTCAGAGCCCTGCAAAAGAGAATTAATACATTGAGAAGTCTGACTGTTATTCTTATTTTGACAATGGCCTCATTATTTTATCCTGCTAATCTGATTTTCAAAGATTTATACATTAATTTTTTGTACATTAATCCCTGAAACTATGCTTGGAAAGCCCATGCTATTAATACCACACGACTAATGCACATGGCAGGAGTAGACAAAATTTACAAGAAACAGACAAACCTCAGAATAATAATTTCATTATATTGCCCTTATAAATCATCCCAGCTGTTCCGACACTTTAATTACAAAGTGACACTTACAGTCTTAAAGTATTGTGTCCCGTGTAATAAATCATTTCACTTCATACACGTTATGAGTCTGACTACTGTAGAGGAGTCATTTTACAATGCATCTCCTTTACAAAGGCAGAGAGTATACAAGAGATTAAATAATATAACTACAAAACTCAATAAAAATATTGTGTCAGTCCTGAATTTATTACAATGTATATACATGCAGTATATGTAGTGATTTCCACATACTCCTTCCCAGTATGCCAAATAAGCCTCTAGCGGACTGCAGGTATGGGCTGAACAGCCAGGGAGCAGGAAAGAGTTGGCCAGTTCTGGAGCTATTGTACACAAAAAGTGATATTTTGTGAAAACTGCATGTAAAGGACAAAACCTCCACAATAATTTCACTAAGCAACTTGTAGGCAAGGGAGTAGGAAGAAAATCTGAGTGAGGAAAAAAAATGTGTGTGACTTGTTTTCAGTCTTACACGGTCCCAACATTATTACAATTAAGAAAAAGCAGAAAGAAAGAACAGTTTGCTGTAAACAGTGGCTTCAGGATGTCAAAATAAAAATGAACAAAACTGAATAATTATAGGAGTAAATACAGTCCTAGCATGGAGCTACTGGGGTCTGCTATTCTGTTAGGTATGTACAAAAATTCACAGTAATGTTAATAAAGGCAGCAGAGACAGACAATGTGATCCATACACCCATTCCTCTTTAAATTTACCTACAGAATTATTTGTCCTGCAGCCTTAAATCATGAGAAGCCATTGTTGTTCAAGAAAAAATGCCATATTTTATCTTCATTTTGTGGTGCGCTTCATCACAGACCTAGCACTGAAGCAGCAGGATTGCTGGCAAGCATGTTATACAGCCTCTGTGAAAAGTTGTTTGCAATAGTAGATGTGTTGGAGAGAGGTCAAGCTGTTTTCCATAGACAGAGCCTTCCAAAGGAGTGACTTTGATGCTAGAAATATTCTCCTTTCTTATCCCATGATCCTTGCCTCAACTTCATCTTGCTACATTCACTTTGCTGATTTCAGTTTGTTATCATCAAGCTTTAAAGGCATTTGACTAAATCAGAAATATGAATATTGCACTTAACATTGATTTGTGTGCATTGCCCTTTGTGAAGATGAAATAATTTCACAGATGTCTCGGGACATGGAATTTTTATGTGATCATATTAACCTCAGCCTGCCAAGCAGTAGTCTATAAGCTGTGAAGTGTTCTTGGGCTGGCATAGAGATATCCATTATTTTGCTCAAAAAAGAAGCAGCTTCCCCACACACAATCATTGCTTTTAGATATTAATTCTCCCAGCATACATCCTGGTTACAGTGTCAACATTGTGTGATGCAAAGTGGTATACATAATTAATGAGCGTCTCAAATCTAGGCAGTCATGATTTAAATTTCTCTGTTGCTATTTTTTTTTTAATTTGTGAGATTTGAAAGGAAAAATAATATTATGGCCTCTGTCCATCAGGTTTACTTTTTATTCTATACTTATTTTCCTTATTGAAAGTTTCATCTTTTTGTCTGTGAACCAGTAAGGTTCTGCACATAAAGAAACCCATTCTGAAATCAGCTCCATATGGACAGACCATATGGGCACACCAAGTCCCACTGAAGTGAACTATGGTTAGCATTTCTTATTTCTGCTATAATAACATGCATGAGTCCCTAACCATGGGCCTTGTTGTGCCAGGCACTGCACAGACACAAGGAAATCTTAGTGCTAGCAGATAAACCATCACAGCGCAGATAGCATGAATACTGCAAGCCATTATGGTGGCAGACTAGATTGTTAAGTGGCACATATTGGTATTATCCTGTTAGATTTAATGAAATCACCATTTTTATATCATTCCCTTTATTGTGCATCCCTCTAGAAGAGGTCATTCTCATTTCCTTTCTGGGTATAAATCACTAGTGTTCTTTCCTGCTGTCGGTGAGGTTGCACATATGTGTGTTAAGGTTACAATGAAACATCATTTTGCACTCCAGATATGTCTAGAGAGGGAGGTAGCTGTGGAATATGGGATAAAGGGAACATGTAGTGCATTAATAATCTTACAGGAGCTCAGTTTTCTTAAAGCTGGGTGCAGTAAACTATTCAGTAAACATGTCCATATGGAAAGGCACTGTAAAACACCAATTTCCATATGAATTTATGCCTATAGTGCTTTACAGATGTTCCCTTTTTAGGAAAATCCTGTATAATGACAGCAGAATTAAACCAAAGGCTTATTTCCTGACAGCTATGTTTTTCATGGCAAATATTTACATGTAAAAGCTGAAAAGAATGATGCTGATACACCCAACAAAGGTGAGGATATGCTTATCTATCCTAGAAACATTTTAAAGGTGACTCTTCACAGAAAAGGAAGAAAGGATGGAAAGGCAGTTGCATGTACATATTTTGTGTTCACCAAGGCTGCTCAAGATCTCACAATCAAGCTCTTTCCAAGTAGGTCGCAATTATATTGCAAACTGCTTGCTTGAAAAATAATGGTGGGTAATAATTGGGAAACTGAAGATTAAAGATAAAGGCAAAACCTTAAGAGTTATGATAATATCCCATTAAACAATTTATCTGGGGCTGCAATGGATTCTCTATTATTAAAATTCTTTAAATCAGGTTTGGAAGGCTTTCAGGAAGAGATGCTCTCACTTAATCCAAAGTTATGGGCTTTACTTACAGAATTTCGGGTGAGAGTGTCTGACCTGTACTATGCAAGCAGTCAGGTTAAATGATCATAATGGTTCCTTCTGGCCTTAAAATCTATCAATATATTAAGCCTCCTGCTGTAATGCTCTGATGCAGAGGCAATTTACATCAACTTCTGAAGAGCACTTAAATTAATTGTTTCATTAAAACCAATTTGAATGCTTCTACATCTTGATGCGTGCTACTTCTGGGTCCCTCACAGATTTCATTTGGAGATCTTCAGCTCCAAAGAGCCTCTTATATTTGCCTGGCCTGACTTGTGCCTTCGGCTGGCCAGAACAGCCTGTTCCTGGGGAATTCACGTGGCGAGGAGCCCTGATGCCATGTCTAGTGCCCGTGGGTGGTTCCCTGGCTACCACTAGGAGGTGCTTCCAGCGGCTCCGCTCAGTACTCCCGTTGGCATCATGAAGAATGAGTTCAGCTCTGTGTGGGAGCGAATTTCAGATCTTTCCTACACCTACAGCCTTATGCCAAAAATAAGATGCAATCATTTGTTTCCTAGGCGATAGCGGCACTGAGCATGTGCAGTCCCTGCTGCCTCTAAAATGTTGAAGTGTGTTATCAGCCTTCCTTACAGTGCTTTTGAGGCAATGTATCAAGCAGCTTTTACTGCAGAACAAATGGCTTCTTGATTATGTACAGAAGGGAGAAAAATGTATTGAGGTTTGCAATTCAGTACTCATTCTTGGCAAAAGTAATTTTATTCTATTTGTTTGCTTTTTCTGCGCTAAGTGAAGGGAAGAGGGAGTAAGAAATGTCAGTCCCGAGGTTTCTCAAGAGTAGAAGACCTTTTAGATTTTCTTTCTTGATAGTCTTTCTTAATCTGTATCTGCATGAAGCTGCAGAAGTTCTGGTTCCAACCTTGTTTTCTCATGCAGATTTTGAAAGCTTGTCAAAGCAGAATAACATCCAAGTGTGTCTTCTATCTATAGAGCATCTGAATGCCAAAAAGACATAAAAATATTTGCATTATGCTACTGTCCTTTGAAGGAAACAGTAAAGGGTAGCATAAAAAGTATAAAAATAATTTTTTGTATCCTACTAGATTTTTTAGTTCATCTTTTTTTAAAAAATATTTCAAATGTCTGCAAGTTTTGAAAATATGCAAAGAATTTCTGAGTTCATGAAATGCTGCACCACACCTATCAATTTCAATTTCGTTTTCATTTTCAATAGATATTTATAGGGGATTTTTTTTTAATGTAGTATTTTATTGAAAGGTCTACTAAAACTTCTTTGTTGTCAGAATTCCTTTACTTCTTTGGCATAATGTCCACTGAAGGGTCAATCAGTGATGACTCTTATGCATTCTACTCCAGTTGAGGCAAATATTTAAGTAAAATAAATAATATTCTTTTTTTTAATCTTCTGAGCAGTATTAATCATCATGAGTAAAACTGATGGGATTTCACTATATAAAGGCATTTATAGCCCTACTTTGGGAAGCTGAAATTGCTGATTTAATTTATGGACATTTTCCTTCTGATTATAAGCAAGAGTTTAATTATGAAGTTTCACACTCCTTCATCCAACTGTCCTAGGCTGAAAGTTGGAACAATCTCTGTGCTTCTGTCATTGGCTGGTGTAGTGAGGTGGAATTCCCATTTCCACAAACTGAAGACGTGCTTCTTTCTCTTGGTGTCCATGGGTATTGTTATCTGCACCTGCCACATCTAGGGGTGTGAGCATATGGGGAGGAGCTTCTTTCTTTGTAAATTGCTTTTAACACAAAGTGCTCCCCCCCTCAGGCCTCCCAAAAAACATGCATATGTACAGGCCCCCCAAACCAAACCAAACCAAACCAAACCAAAAAAAGAGACAAAAAGCCCTACAAAAATGGGAAGATTGACTTCTCAACTTCTGCCCTACAAAAACCAGAGGATGACATGGAATTGATGAGCAGGCAAGCTTTAAAATATTTGTAGCTAAATACTTCTCATTTTGTTTTTCTACTTAAATCAAAATCCTGATTATTTTATCAGGTTCAGGAAAAGGTCACACAGAAAGATGATAATCTGCAGAGCTTTCAAATCATAGTAAACCCATAAAACTTAATTTACATGGACAGTTGTGATATTAAAACCCTGGAGGATTGCAGTTCACAGGACTGCAACAGAGCAAAGTTCTGTGTTTCAGAGGGCATGATTTTTGAAGACAATGTGGCTTTTTAAATTGCATTTTGATATTATATCTTGATATGAGCAAAGTTATAGAAAAAAGTAATGAATCTATACCACAAAAACCCAGAAGGAGGTGTGATGAATACTGCTGTCATGTCAGTTGATCTGATAGCTGGCCTAGGTCCTGAATTGTAACAGCAAGCCTTGAATATGAGTAGGTGATTCTTGCCATCTTCCTAACAATATTTTAAAAATCTTTGCTTGTTCTAGAAGCCACCTTTGAATAACTAATTTCTGGCTACAGGAGTAATTTATTTTCAGTCAACACAAGCAACAAACTTGCTATATTTGGAAAGAATTTCTTGCATATGGCCACAAAGAAAATATGGAACTCAGTAGCTTCTTTAATATAGCAAATAATTACCAAATTGTTTTACAGTCTTCCTCTACACTTAGCTCCTTTTCTTTGTATTATTTCCTTTTCTTACTGAAATTATTAAGGGTATTTCTGAAGAATTAACAAGTGTCCTCTTGATGCAAAAGCAGGTCAGTAGTGTCAATATCAAAGAGGTTATAAATTCTTTGTGTGCAAAACTGAAGAAAAAAAATCTAGGCTGATATGTCTTGTGAAGTTGGTTCCCTCATTGCATCAGCAAAGCTTTTGCATCCTTGGTTTCAAAAATGTTAAACTCCATGTAAGCAAAATCATGTTGTTTTATTTGTAAACAACAGGCTCAAAAAAACAGAAGTATTATCAGTATTTATAAAAATCTTAACAAAAAGAATCTCTTTGCTGCAGAAGTATTAGAATCAACTCAGAAGGGAATTGTCTAGTCAAGCATGATCCTAACAAACTTTACCACATCATGAGAGCTTTGTTTTTCTTCTTCCATTAGAGTTAATAGACTTGTGCACAAAGCAGTGTTTTGGGGCCATTTTACATGTGAAATTTGACTGTGTGTGTGAGAGTTGTGGGTTGGTTCTTTTTTCTATACAGCACAATATTTTATCTCTGCTTAAAACAATACCTCTTTGCTTTCCTTGCAGTAACACATGCATAGATATCACTACAGTTTTGGCATTACACACAACTACTATCCATCTTTTAAGTCAGGTCCTCCAGATACTTGAGAAGTTCATATGTTTCTCTTTCTTAGATCTGGTCTATTATTTCAGGTTGTTTTCATTCATGCTGTTTATTCAGTGGGTACTGGTTTGGAACCAATCAAAAGCCTATTCACCTCTATAAGAATAAGTATTTTTCTCTCTTTGTGCAGGCTTTGCATATTACATGGCTTTATGAGACCCATCTTCATCTCACCACAGTTTCATATCAAGTAAACAGTGAATGGCAGATTTTTGTTTACTTCCCTCCCAAACTTTTTTTTTAATTTTTGTTTTATCAAGACATGATCACTTTCAAAGAAGAGTGAGAGATGCAGGTAAGGCAAACATTGGACCTACCCTAGAGCTGTACTAGAAACATGGAATAGTCACTGTAGTTTTTTAATAAAGTGCAGCAGAGCTGTATATCTGTGAGGGAAAAAAAAAAAAGAAGAAGAAACACTGATTTTTTCCTACCAAAACAAAAGAAGCATTTCATTGTTGCCTTACTTATTCTTTATTCTTTTTTACTTCTGCATTCAGAGATCATCCAAGCGCTCATACATGACACCTTCAGAGATACAATTCTAACAATTTTTGCATTCATTTATTTTATTTTCCACCCTATTTAAACCTGAAATGATGTCTCAGAACTTCTTGGGGCCACAGTGGGATTTTTCACGTGGCTTCTTAAGATCAGAATTCATATTGGGAGTCTCAGTGGGGCCGCACTGTGATAAGTGTTTCTGTCAGCTCAATGCTGTGGGTGTAGCTGCATTAGAAATATGCACAATAAGGTAGGTTTGACGAATGAATAAGCTCAGAGTGTTCCTTAGCACACCATGTGTCTGAGCTGCTTTAATGCACAGACTGATGCTTAAACACAGGAAAAGTGGAGAAGTGATCATTTAAACTTCATATTCAGCTAGTGGTCCATGCTGGGGAAAAAACAGGTAGTTGTTTCAGTCACTCTCCAAAAAGAAGCTTATACCTGAGTCTTGACAATTTCCTAACTAGACAAGTTTTTAAATACTTGTTTTCCTTTTTATGAAAACCATGTCATGTTCATCTGACTTAAATCTAAGAGTTCCTAAGGCAGGTATCTGCTTCTCAATTACTCTTGTTTTCATAAATTAGCCAATCTTGAGGTACATTCACTTGAGGACTTCGTAGGGATGACACTATGAAATTAATTGTATCAGCCACACACCAGTTCCTATCCACTGATCATGAAGGAAGTATAGATGATCAGAGGCAGAATTCGCATTACAGCAGCCTACATCTGATAAGGAAAGTTTTGTTATGTATCCACTCTAAATATCCAAGCTATTCGTGCTCACACATTACTGTAAATGATTTGGCTCCATCAGCAATCAGAATATTGATCCAGTAGGCTACCATGGCACAACTCTTGATCTTGAAAGAAGAATCCAGAAAATATATTAGGAGAAGCCCTAAATATAGATAGAATATGACCAGTCACTTGTGGGTTTGTCTCAATAAAACACCTTTATACATCTAGAGTCATATAGCATTTGAAAACAAAGCTGCATTTCTCTTAGTTGTATTTTCTTTTAGTGTGCACTGATAGTCAAAGGGAGAAAGTTTGACAGACAAAAATTTGGGCTGTTTTGTAGATAGATTTACCTAAGGGAAAACAGAGCAATATTTAAGAGAAGGGAAATGCATTTGGTATTTAATTATAGGTCGAAGTAATTTAGATACTAATTTTTCTTCATCAGCCTCTTCCTTTTCTGGAATTAAAAAAAAAAAAAAAACAAAACCCAAAAACCAAAACCATTTCACAAATTCAAGAGCTTACTCAGTGTCAATAAAAATTGAGGTGCACCTGCTTCTTCAATGGGCCATAGAGAATTAATTAGTTTGACAGAAACTGTCAATTTGTGAACAGCAGCCACATTTCTGGGTCTCAACAAAGTAGTCATCTTCAAAATACAAAGACTTTTTCGTCAACTTGGTGTTACTATGGTAACTACAGTAATTGTTTACCTAGGAAAGCAATATTGCGGATTTATGATTTAAAGACATACACCAAACTTAACACCTCCAATTACTGCTTGCCTTAGTCCTTTTTCCCCCTCTTTTTGGTCCTGCAGGAAGGTGAGGGACTGAAATAATTTTGTGTCTATGTCCCCTGCCACTGTTACTAGTTCTACTTCTGAGCTGACATTTTGCACAGAAATAGCTACAAGCAAGGAGACAGAGCTGGCTCCAAGTCACCTTCTGTGTCAGGTGAACTGCCAAGCAGGCATGTGCTGATCCAAGCCTGTGGTACTGCTAGAGCAAGGTTGTGCTGTGCTACGTATTTCCCAGTCTTTTGCCAACCTCCCTTGTTCATAGGGGGAATGGGATGCATATCGCTGTGTCAGCAGGAGGAATCAGCTGGCCAAGAATAGCTGGAAATATAAGTGTTTCAGCTGAAATACACCAGTAAGATAATTAGTGTGGGGCACTGTGGTGACATTTTGCCCCTTTCTTCTGGAGGACAGAGTTTTTTTCAGGTGAAATTCACCACTGTTTTACTCTGTTTGGTTTATTTTCATGCAGGGTAGTCCTGAGGGTGGCTCTCCAGGCAAAGGGCAGTTCTTGCAATGGTCAGTGATGAGCTGGGGTGCATGAAATTCCACCTGAGAATGAAAGACCTTATGGGAGAGGCTGAAAGGGAGAACATGGACAGGTCACTTTCTAGTAGGTGTCTGTTTCCAACCAGGAACACCTAACAGATGAGGTCTTCTGTAGACAGAGAGAAGCAGGCACACATTCATATGTGAGAACATATGGCAAGCCAGTGAGTGGAAAAGGAAAACTTAACATCATTTTTAAAAAAGGAAAATATAAAGACCATGGGGACGACTGGTCAGTCAGTCAGTCTCACCTCTGTGCCCAGTAAAATCATAGAGCAGATCCTCCTGGAAACGATGCTAAGGTACATGGAAAATAAGGAAGCAACTGATGACAGCCAACATGGCTTCACTAAGGGCAAATGCCTGATAAATTTGGAGGCTTCCCTACAACAGGCTAACACTGTTGGTGGATGAGGAAAGAGCAACTGCTGTCATCTACCTGGACTTGTGCAAAGCATTTGACAGTGTCCTGCAGAACATCTTTGTCTCTAAACTGGATAGACATGAATTTGACAGGTATACCACTCAGGAGATAAGGATTTGGCCAGATAGCTACAGAGAGCTGCAGTCAGCAGCTCAATATCCAAGTGGAGACCAATGACATATGATGTTCCTCAAGGACAGGTGTTGGGACCAGAGCTGTTTAACACCTCTACATCCAGCTCTGAGGTCTCCAACATAAACATGGATGTGTTGGAGTGTGTCCAGAGGAGGGCCATGAAAGTATCAGAGGGTTGAAACAACTCTCCTGTGAAGGCAGTTTGAAAAAATTGAGGTTGCTTAGCCTGGAGAAGAGAAGGCTCCACAGAGTCCTCCTAGCAACTTTCAGTAACTAAAGTAAAGTGACAAGTAAGGAGAGGGAGAGAGGGTTTTTAGAGGGGTATGCAGTGACAGGACAAGGGGGAATGGTTTTAAACTGACAGAGGGAAGTTTTAGATATGTGAAAGAAATTCTTGGCTGTGAGGATGGTGAGACACAGGCACAGGTTGCCCAGGGAAGCTGAGAATGCTCCATCCCTGGAGGTGCTAAAGACCAGGCTAGATGGGCCTTAGTGCAGCCTCGTCTCAGGAAAGGTGTCTGTGCCCATGGCAGGGAGGATGGAGTGAGATGATTTTTATTTTTAAGATCCCTCCCAAAACCTGCACCACACCTATGATTCTATGAATAAAATGAATTTGTAAGAATATTTACCTCTGATATAATTCTTTCTCATGGGTGCAAGGTCTGGATCCTGGAAGGAGTAGAGTTCTCAGGGGAGAATCCAGTTCAGAGCCAGGAACTTCTCTGCCTTGTATTCACATGAATCAATAACACCGACACAAGTCAGATCCCTTTTTGTGTGGGTTTGGGGAACTTCACAACACAATGGCCCCATTGCCATTGCCTCCCCACTGTTCAGCTGAAGATGCCCAACTGGGGTTATCAGGCATGAGTTCAAAACATGAGTTCAAAACTGGTTGAATTTCACTCATTCAATATTCTACTCTCACTGCAGAGAGAAGATAGTGTATCATACTGCAGCATAATTGGAGGTTTCATTCTGTCAGCCTTCATTAGAAGCACTCCCCCACTCTGATTGGAACTTGCTGAGTAGAAATAGGAGCAGCAGCAGCAGATTTTGAATGATGTGAGAATGCTAAACCACTTTTTTCAGCGCAGACAAAAACATCTTTGTAGGGTGTGGAGTTTCCTGAGAACCTTAGTGTTACCAAATTTTACTTTTTTACGTTTGTTTTGGAGTCATGTATTTCACTCAATATTAATAGGGAGGCCTGACTATACCCTAAGCTCTGCTTTTAATGTGTGCATGCTGATTGCATTTAATTAAGATCCTCACACACCAGTTTTGAATCTCTTGATGACTGAGCTACAATTCTTTGATGGAAAATAGTGATTGGAATAGCATAGGATACAATAGGTAGACATAAAATGCACAGATACTTCAAGAAAGTGGAAATAACAAAGGAAGCAAGAAGAAATCAGGTAAATCTAATGCATTTTTATTGATTTTATAAAGTTTAAAATGCTTATAACATTTGAACCAACAGGAAACTTAACTTGAATAATAGGGATAGTACCTTTAGTACTAAAGATGAATATAAACCAAACCTTTGCAGTTGAAGTTACTGCCCCTGAATACTCCTACTAATGTGAACCGAGTTGTAATTCTGCAAAAGTTCCACTTACCCCTTTTGGCAAGTACAGCTACTTTAGACATGAAATGAATTCCCTAGAAAGTGCAAAGAAGGAGCTACAGAGAGGACACATAGAACCATTTTCTAGGGTAAATTCAATAATTTGATTTTCATTTTTTACTCAGATACCCTGAAAACTGGTTTTGTTCTCTTAAAATAATTTCTTGTGGGTAAATCTGAGGACGTCTGTGCGCTACAATGTCTTAGTAACACCTGATACACCCTGTTAGTCACATGAATCTCCATGGATAAATTCTTGTTCCCCTTTTACACTCTTCTTGCAAGCATCCTTCTTAGAGCTATGTATTCTGTCTTCCTCTCTCATGTCCTTTTTTCCAATGATGAGCATAAGAGTCAGACCAAACAAGATCTTATAGGCATTTCTTATTTTATATTCTAAATCTAAATCTAGAATCCTTACTTGGGGCCTGAATAACAGTGAAGGAGTTTCAGACCTAGGTTCAGTTTGGAGTTTCTGATTTTTCCCAGCTTCTAAGAGCTTCTAAGAGCTGGGTTGCTTCCTTGCACAGAACTAGAACAGTCTTTAAAGTATTTGCTATTTCACTGTCTCTTTTACACCTATGCACAACCAAGAATGAAAAATAGTCAGATTCCTTGAAAGCACACTGGTGCTTTCAAGCTATGGATACACCTCTGAGGAATAGATTCACTTTGGAATCTCTGATGAGAAGTGGATACATCTTAATGTCTCACTCTTTGTCATCCTAAACAAAGTGCTTAAGGTAGATCTCATGAACTGCACCCTTAAATAGAAAATATTCCTATATTCACTCTGTAGTGGTTTAAATCCAGCAGGAAATTAAGCACCACACAACTGGTCACTCAATCTCCTCTTCCCTACCCCCAATCTGGTGGAATGGAGAGGAGAGTCAAAATACTTGTAGGTGGAGACAAGAACAGTTTAATAATCAAAAATCAAGTAAAATGTAGTAATGATTGTAAATTATGATAATAATGATAACAATTTGGGAAAACTCAAGCAATGCACAATTCAATGGCTCACCATCTCCTGACCAACGTCCGACTCCTCTTCCTGACCCCAGATTTGTTCCCCTTCTGGGTAACTCCCCCAGTTTTACCTACTGGACGTGACAGTTCTATGGTTTGGAATATGCCTTTGGTCAGTTCATGTCACCTGTCCCAACTATGTTCCCCTCCAGATTCTTTTATGCAGTGGCAGAGCAAGAGACAAGAAAAAAATATCCTTGACTTAGGATAAACATGACTTAGCAAAACCTCAAAACATCTCATTCTGAATCCAAAACACAGCAATGCAACTGCCACTGAGAAGAACTTAACCCTATGGTAGCTGAAGCTAGGAGAACTCTTAGGTGAATTTGAAGTTTATACATAAATCTCTACAAAAGAAGCATATAAAATTAGGCCCTTGCTTCCTCAAGGCTGGAAGAACAACACCAACTAAGGATAAGGATTCTAAAAGTATTATTATACCCTAGCAGGCTGGATTTTCTTTTAATATGTGTTGCATATCATATTTTGCACCTTTTTTTGTCTCCTAAATAACTGACTTACCATTAGTATACTTGCTAGGGAGGCAAGAGTAATTTTCTTGATTTTAAGTATGTCATGAACTATAAGCATGTTGGATGATTCCATCTTATCCAAAAAGGAGCAAATACTGCCATGTATATATATATATATAAATGCATATATAAACATATAATATATACACTAATATATAATATTCATTTTTTTCCTTTTTTTTCTTTGTTTTAGAGATTACTTTGCAAGAAAGCAGACACTTGGCTTATTTGGTCAATACAACTGCACCTTCTTGCCCACACTTTGATTGTGCTGCCTGTGTCCCACAAGGTTTATTAATTCTGGAACTGAGGAGAATCCAAATTAGTATTCCCTTAGCTTCCTTATTTTCTGTCTTAAAATGTTACTGTGGTTAGGATGCTCTTCAGAGACACTGATTATACCAGAGACTTACTCGTACTCTTTTTCTCCCTGCAATTTTCTGCATGTACGAGTTCCTCAGAGTGCAGAGATACAGCAAATGTACAGCCTTGCCAATGTGTTAGTATTTATAGGTGCTACTGCCACAAACGTAATGAGTATTACCAATAGTGGGCTTGTAAATTGTAGTCATTATGTCTCCTTATTCAGGTACCAGTTTATTTATCTTTTGGTGGTGATGTTGCAAACAGGAAGGAGAAGATTTCTTTTTGTTAACTTTAAAAATCGTATCAAAATAGGAGGGAAAATTTGGTAGTAGGGGAAACTGAATCTACCATCTGAAACTGAATCTACCAGTAGAGAAGACAGCAGCTAATTTTATGGGTTCTGTGAAATGGTTGAGAATGATGGAAAGGGAGGAGGGGAGAAAGGGGAGAAAGAGAGCAAAGGAGAAGGACCTTTTATATATCTGTATTTATTGGGACCCCATTTAAAGGGTCAATGTGAGGCGTTAGGAATGCAAATGCCATGGCCGCCCCCATCCATTCTGCTTGCCTCCTTTAATCTTTGATCCAGCTGCTCCAAACAGCTGGCAAAATGAACTCTGACTCTGGGCTGTGATTCACGGGGAGTCCTTGGGGATGTGTGTGTAGGAGCTGCTTTGCATCCCCTATGCTTCTACGCAGATCTGTGTGTCCTGCTTGTGTGGGGATGCTCTCCATCTCCTGCTGGGGTCACCCTGCTCCCTGCCAGCCAGCTGGCTGTCTCTGCTGCCAATGAGATGTGCCTGCTTTCCGACTCCCTCATCACACACACAGTCCCAGGGGAAGGCAGACAACTGCTGTGACAGCCCAGCAAAGCAATGGCACCTCCCCTCTGCCTCAATTCATCCCACATTGATTCCTTCCCTGTGCACAGCAATACCGCTTTGCTTTTGGTCTCACCATTACTTTCTACAGACACAAGCCTCCTCTACTTCTGTCTGTTTGTGCTTTTCTACAAATATATGTCCCTTCTTCTTCTCTGCCTCCAGGCTCCTGACCTTCTAGCCACTTCACAGCACATGGTTAATGAGAAAGAAGAGAGCCTGAGAGAAGTGTGAAGAATGAGAAAGATGAGTGTCTGAGAGAAGCATGGGTCTAGTGAGGAAGAGGAAAGATGCTCCTTACCTGTCAGTCCACCAGGGCAGTGACAGAAATGGCAGCTACTGGGGTGTCCCCTGTCATGTAATAACCCACCTTGATTCCTTTATGCACCAGCACAGAAGCTCTTGGAACTGTATAGAGGAAACAAAGAGTTAGAGTCACACACACTCACAGTGCCCTCTGCTTAAGAGCTGGCCTTTTCCAGAGCTTCTGTGACTGAAGGAGCCAGGAGAGCTGGGTAAGGGTGTGAAGCAGGTGCCAGCTGATGGGCTCCCAGCCAGGCCCTGGCTGGGACTGAAGGATGATGTCAAGGAGAAAGAGACCATATTCCACACCTGGTAAGGACATGTGGGATATCTATCCTTCACAATCTGAGATGAAAGAAGCAGTCAAGCTGGTATTCTGGTGGGAGAGACACAGCAATAAAGGGATCACAGGGAATTAGGGGCACAGATGGAGTCATAGTAAGAGTTTTCCTCTATGCTCTAGCAACTTTATCAAAGTTAACTCGGAGGGGCAGGGGTGTGAGGAGGACACAGTGCAGGTTGGACATGGCAATGCAGTCTCTCTGGGGGAGCCACATCATGTAGTGGCTGGGATTTGGGTCATTCAGCAGCTGCTTTAAAAAAAATAAAAAGAGATAATATTTTAAGCAGCAACTCAAAGAGGGGAGAACCAGCAGGGAATGTCAAGCTGTGGAACAGCGGCAGAGAAAGGCTGTTAATTCTTGAAAATGGATGCGTGAGCTAATCCTTCCCTGCAAATACAGCCTGGTAAATGGTCAGCAGCCTTTTAAATGCCACATCAGCTCTTACTTAAATGGCATTTTGCTTTATTATTTATTTTTAAAATTCATTTTACTTTATTTATTTGTTTATTTGCTAAGAATAGCTTTAAATAAAGGTATGATCTCTATCTGGCATTGTGTTGCGATGTTTCCTTGGTGTTCCTTGTTGTTGCAGTAGGGCTGCAGGGATGCGTTGAGTTTGTCAGGGCTCAGACTACCTCGGACCTTTCCCACCCAGCCACGCCTGGCCACAACCCCCCTCCCCGCGCTCAGAGCCGTGGTGCCCACCCCGGCGGAGGAACGGAGCGGAGCGGTGCCGTGCGGGATGGCTGGGTGTGAATGGAAGCAGGAGCCGGGTGTGCGGGGCTGAGCCGTGAAACGGGGGAGAGAGGGAGAGGAGACGATTTGGGAAAATGCAGTGATCCCGGAGGAGAAGGTAAAGCTTCGGCTGGCTTCCGAAGGGAAGAGTTAACCGAGGAAAGGTAAATGCGCTCTGCGGGCAGCAGGTAGTCAGCAGGCGAGAGTGTTGCTGTGGGATTTGTGGGAGGGCGGGGAAGCGGAAGGGCTCGGAGGGTACCGAGCTTGTGGGCAGAATGTAGGCAAATAAAAAGCCTGTCCGTAGGTCTGCTGATACGGTCCAGGGATGCTGGCTGAGGAAGCAGAGGGCTGGCAGGGAACTGCAGAGCCTCTGGGTCCAGAGAGCCCGGGATGCCAGAGGGGAGAGAGCCGGGCAGGAAGGGGGGCTGCAGGTAACACCTGCCGTGGGGAGGAGCGGGGGGCAGCCCGCGGGGGCAGAAGCGGGGGGCACATCCCGCCCGAGGGGCTGGCAGATCGGTTTGCCCTTGGCGGGGGCATCGCTCCTCATCTTGCTGTGCCCAGTGTTGTCACCCTGCAGGCGAGGGAAGGGGCGAGGGCTGGAGAGGGCAACCTGTCCTTCATTCCCTCCTTTTTGCTTGATATTTCCGTCTCTGTGTGTGCATTTTTGTGTAGAGGGCTGGTGGCTGCTCTTGCATCCCTCTCTCTCCCTTTGCCAGAGAGCAGCAGGCAGAGCCCAGGCTGGCATGCTGCTTGGTTTCCTGGAGGGATCTGTGCCACTTGGTGGCACTAAAAAGTTGCGCTGAAGCCCCGTGCTCGCCCATACAAAAGGCCCCCTCGCCCCCCAGCCCGGTGCGGCAGCGGAGTGCCCGGGACCCTGGCACCGCGACCTGCGCGGACAGCAAACTTCGGGGGGGCAGCTCGCAAAAGGTCACCGGTACCGCAGGGGTAAACACTTCCCCGCGACTCCGTTTTAAACCTTTTGGTTTTTTTCCTGCCTTTGGATGATGCTGTTCGGAACCTATTACTGCTTTCTTACTTGCCAGAGCTTAGTGACGGAGAGAGGTGTCGGTTTGTAGGGGCACTTTACAACCTTCAGAGCATCTGGAGAGATTTCCTCACGGGGCAGAACACAGGGCTAGCTCGCTATAAACATAGAGATATTGCAAATGTGAGGAAGGGCGGAGGTGTTTAAGCAGGTGGGTCAGGCTGCAGCAAGTATTTAGGAAGACCAAGGCTGTGGTGGCAGAGAGCGAAGACCCATCTGTTGTTTCATCGTTTGTTTGTTTATTCCTCCTCCTCATGCCTTCCCCCTCCCTTAAATCCAGGCACCGTTCACGCCTCTTGCAAATGAGATTTGGGCGATGCTGAGAGAACAGCGTGTTGCATGGCGTGTATGTGCATGCATTCGCGGGGGTAGGGCACTCGGTCCTCAGCATTTGCCTGTGATCAGAAGAAAATAGGATGTGCCCATAGCTGGAGGAGTGACAATGCTAGCCGAGTGGGGCTCACCTGCTGGTGATCTTTGCAGAGGCATTTGAGGATTATTCAGCTCCAGAAGGTCTGTGTGAGGAGTGCTATCTCTGCTGTGGCTGAAAATAGGAGGTTCCTACCCCTACCTGTCTTAATTATTGCCACCAAAAGGACCATTTTGCCACCACTGTGGGAAGAAGTGCTTGCTGCCACTGACAAGGTAATGCTGTGGGTTGGGAGAGGGTATTTATGTGCCCTGGATTGTGGACAGAAACCTTGTGGATGAAGGAGGGACTCTTCCCCCCCCCCTTCCCTTCTTGCTTTTGCTCTGTGCCCTGGTAGATGGAGGACTAGCACAACTCCTGGGGCACCAACAAGCCAACTGGTGGGGTACCTCTCTAGGGGCTGCAGGAGCATCACAGGGTCAGGGTGCTGGACGGCTCCTGGCGCTGATCCCTCTCGAGGAGCATGATTCGTGTGGGGCTGCAGGGACTGGGGGTACTGTCATACCTGGGCTTGGTGATGTGTGATACAGTCCCTCTGCTCACAAGTGGGGATTTGTCTTGCTAGGAAGGTATAATGGAAACGGGAATGTATTTGTTTTCCAGAGACAGCCAGGCTTAGCTCAGCCACAGACTTTTCTGTGTGACCTTGGGACAAATCACTTGGCTCTGCTCAGTGAGTCCCGTCTGTTACTTATTTAATAATCAAAGCTAATCCTCCCACGTGCGAAAATGATTCATTATGGGTTGAAGGGGACAGTGATAACCCTAGCCGAGCATGGAGACAGAGACCTAAGCACCAGTGTGGATGCGCACATGCATGTCTGTCTGTGTGCACAGCCGCTTAGTTGTGGCAGCACAGGTAGCTATGTTGGGAGTTAATCTCCTCCAGTAGTTTTCTCTAAGACCCAGATCTATGCATGTATTATTAAAAAATGCGACCCTGCATGCCAAATGTGACCACCGTGGCATTTTTTACCACCGGTTGATTTCTAGGTTGTTTTATTTTTGTCTCTCCCTTCCCCAGACCTGGCTGATGGCAAACGCCGGCGGCGGGCGGTGCTCAGCACCAGGGACAGCGTCCGCTCCTCGCTGCCCGCTGCTCTCACCGCTGCCCGGCGGCAGCCCTGTCCCCCACCCCGGGGCCCCGCCACCCCGACAGCCTCACTCACATCCCATCTCTTCCCTGAGAAGCAATTCCCGGTGATGGGGAGGGGGTGACTGGGTGCAGGGAGAGCCAAGATGTTTCTTTCTCCTACAAAGTAGGGGATCATCTCAAAAGTGGCAGAGGATCATCTTGAAAAAACACCACTCTAAATCCTGAAAGGGAAAAATGTATAGAGGAGTTAACTTCCAGGCTCTTTAAATTCCCTATGACTTGGGTTTTTTTGATTACCATATTCCTAAACATTTTTATCGCATGCTAATCTTTTGCGAATTCTCAAATACTTTGACTACATTTTAATATTTATGTAACACGATCACAGCATTAATCATTGTTTCAAATGTTCACAGAGTATTTTTTGGGTCCCTACATGGCTTTTGTGTCATTTTATCCTCCTGCATAGTTATGACATTGCTGGCATAGTGGCATCCCACCATAACCACTCTTGTTGCAACTTGCTGGAAAATGTTTTCAGAAACTGCTATTGCCTTTTCTTGATCACCTCCTCCATCCCATACAGTTTTATTAATTGTTAAAATGTCTAGGATTATAGAAGAAAACCCACCTGGGCTATTAGTTCCTGCATCACATGGTATAAGTGGGTTTTGGTAACAGCAACAATACGTAGTACATTTGGCAAAATTACAAAGACCATTGCAAGTTTCCCTGGGAAATTAAGCACCTACATATTAAAGCCAAAATTGTTTCAGCAACCTGAAAGTGTGTGTAAACGCAACATGGGGAAGAACTTCCAGGGATTCCTAAGGATCTTGTTGATAATTAAAACATTCTCTGGTTATTAGCTATGAAGAAATGAGATCAACTCTTCAGTCTGTCATTTCCAGTGGACATTCTAACCAAATGGTGAAAATTCTCCCTTACTGCTTTGCTTTTTCATATTTCTAAGTGGAATTATGGAAAACTGGTTTGTAGTCTCTCCTTTTGTATAAAGCAAGGTTGTTTTTTTTGTTTTGTTTTTTTGGTCAAAGATCTTGATCTAATGTCCACTGGAATTCGCAGAACTGATAATATAATGAAAAATGTTGGCTTGGTGTTGGGTTTTTTGTTTGTTTTGTTTTGTTTGCGCACAGAAAAAAAGAAACCATAGTAGGAATCTCAAAACAGAAGAGGGTGCTCATATTTTAAGATTTTCAAATAAGGACCGTTTGAACGCGTCAGGTTTTGTGTGACCAAAGTGCATCACCTCTGAGGAATGGGTAGGGGAGACCTCCTTCTGCAAAATGAGCCTCCCCAAAACATTAGGAGATAGATTCCAGAACAGCTTGAATGCAAACCTTGGAGTTTGAAATGCCATAGCAGAACTCAGCAAAGCTTTGCATCCTCAGTGTACTTTCTCCTAACATTGGTCCAAATCAAGATGAGCTGGGAGGTTTCTCTCTTTATGTAACTGTTTCTAAGGCTGTTCCATATTTTGCTACTGTTAAGTTCTTCACTGTGAGAGAAGTGACGTGACTGACTCTGAACAATTCAGTTGCTGCTTGCTATGGTTTTGCCTTCTCTGATGACAAAACATAGGTGAATTCCTTGGGATATACTGATTTGATCCATATCAACACATATCATCTAATTTGTGATGGATTTAAATTAATTATGGTAGGGATTGTAAATGAATGCCTGGAAAGCATTTAATCAGCAGGTACAATGGCTTAAAGTTATACAAACATAACATATAAGTAAATTTTGTCACTACAAGTGAATGGATTTTAAGGACGTTAGGTTTTGTGATTTTTCTGATCCTAAAAATCCTTTAAGGCGAACTTTAAACTTTAGATAAGTCTTTACAGATATTTGACCAATAGTATTCTTCTGAGAAGCACAGAACATATTCCTAAGTGCTTTCCTCGACTGGGCCGTGAGTTCTATTACAACACTGTTCTTTGATTAAGTAATCTGATGTTTTATTTTTATTATTTAAATCTGCCTGAAAATTCAGAAACTGTGAACAAGCCTGCTGTAAACTTATGAAAGTGTAACAAACAAGAAACCCAAAGGGAAGCGTTGTTACTTCTCTCGTTTAACTCCCCCACCCCCCACCCCCATGATACAGATGAGAATAAATAAAAAAATTTCCTTCGGCGAGTGGATGTTTTGCCTGTGAGAGGCCGTGGTGCCACGCGGGCTCAGATTGCAGAGCCCAGGTGCCTCGCTGCGGGCTCGCTAGTGGGCGCTGCTATAATAATGTAAGCCCCGGTGGAAAGGGGGTCACCCTGCAGCTTTGAACACACTTACACCTGCGGGAGCAGAAGCCCTTAACAACAGTCAGATGCATCCCTTGTATAAACTCTCGGCCACAAATATAGTGGAAAATCAGCTCTTTGTGAACCGCTGCTCACTGTCTGATTTTTGATCAAGTTGTTTAATAATGCCCTTAGATATTAGAGTGCTTTTTGTTTCTTTTGGTCTCTACAGACTGCAAGTACTGATGGACATGCATTTGAGATTGGTATAATTTTGAAAGATTTATATATTTTTAATAACAAAAGATTTGTGTGATGTTTCATGGAATATTACAGATGCTCATTTTCTACTCGGTTAAACCTCAACATGAAGTAGCTGGAACTCTGCCCTAAGGGAACAGCTGAGAATTTCTTCTGACAGAGTCTGGCATGAAGTTTGCATTGCCAGGGAGAACAGAGGTCACAGGAACATGTTGAGTGCTTCATCAGATCTGTGTCTTCAGTCATCTGGGTAGTATGTAAACTTTTGTCTGAGGCGAGACTGAATGAAGGACTGATAGGCAGTGTTATTTTTCCGTCCTACTTCTTCTGCAATTGCTCCAAGCCTCAGGTTAGTGTACCAGAAGACTGAGACCAAAGTGTCCTCTATCGTTAAAGCATGTGTCTTCAGGATAAGTTTATAGTTAAATCCATAACAGAAATAAGCAAGAAGCATTGACACACTAGTAATTAAGTACCTGATTCCATTTCACTTATGGTTCTGTCAATTTAGGATAAGTACATTGCTGATGAAGAAATTGAACAGCGTGAAAAATAAATGTGATCATAGGTGCTGTGCATGTTGTCCACCAATGAAAACAAAGCAGATAAATTATTAAATGGGAAACAATTCCCATTACTTTGTGCATGCACTCAGGAGTTCACTGTCTTTGAAACTGCTGATATGTCTGTTCTCAATCTGAGGGCTATGGCATGTCAAATTCCCTTTAGGATTATCTCTAACAAATTAAACAAGAGTTATATTTAAGCTTATGAAATTTTACTTAATTTTGTTTTAGTACTCATCCTGGTTGTAATAATAAGCTGCCTGTGGTAAGAGAGAATTGTAATCAAAACATGAAGGAACTTGTATGTGATTCTTTTGGGAAAGAAGCACAGTGAAATTGTATATTTGAATAGTTCCCTTGGCCATCTTCTCTTCAGGAAGACTTTCTCCAGGAAATATTATTAGTGTGTTTAGTCTACCAACTCTCTGCTCAACCATTTTGCCTGAAATAGGATTTGTTACCTGATTATTCTCAGGATATCTTCTCATGCATGGCCAGCTGTGCCCATTGGAAGGATGACAGGCAATAAACACAAATTGAAACACTGGAAATTCTGTTTAAATATATATTAAAAAATCTTCTTTTTACTGTGACTGTGGTCAAACGGGTTGCCATAAAATTTTGCTGTCTCTCCACCCTCAGAGACATTATGAGCCTGAATGGACATGAAAGAGATATTAAGAACCTGACTGGACATGAAGCTAAGAAATGTGTTTTAATTGAACTTACAGTAAGCAGAGGGAACGGACCACATAACTTCCTGAACTGGCTTTCCACCTCAACCATTCTGTTCTTAAGTTTATGAGTGCAAGACCAGAGAACAAGATCTCTATTATGCAACACGAATACATTGAAATATTTGTCAATATAAATTCCAAGTTGTTTCATTACATTGTGAAAATATTGACTTCAGGTGCTTTGGATGTGAATCCTAAGCCCAATACTATAAAACAGAAGCAGTGTTCTCAGTGTAATTAGGAAAGTTTTAAGTCCTAAGTAAATTGACCTTAGCTTTAATCTAGTGAAGACCGTTCATTAATTGTGGAGCAACCACAGCCTGCATCTGGCCCCTTCTTTCCCCTTGGATGCCATGGAGAGGAAAGGTTTTATTGTTTTCAGAAATAGGAATCCCCCAGCTATGACATATCCTAATATTGTGAAACCAGAAATATGAAGGAGCCCTTCAGCTTAGTCTCACTCTTTACCCTGTAATTTTATACTGATAGACACAACTATAAGCAGAGAAGAGCCAACAGGTGCTCTTTGGATGGAAGAAGTAAAAATCACCTTCCTTCCCTCTCTTTCTCATATATCCTGTATGGAAATTTTTAATCCATAAACACAAGACCAAAAAAATTGGTGAATATGAGTAGAAGAATTAAAATGATGGATTAGATTTTTTTTTGTACCACAAGCTCTCCCCAAGCCCCTGAACTGTCTCTGTTTGCACATCTGCAGATTCAAAGGCAGATGGGTTATAAAAAGGCATCTAATTGTATATCCAGTTACAGTCTGCAGCAGAGCTGGCACTTGTCTACATATACTTGTGTTCTGGATACGTAGCCTTAATTTGAGAAGTTCAGAAAAATAAGTATCCATGGTGTTAAGTAACAGAGTACTATTTCTCTTCAAATATTAGTAAGCTTATAAATAATTAAAAATTTTTAAAGTCATAACACAATTAATTAATGGTATAGGAATTTAAGAGCTCTGATCTTGTACAAGGATTTCCCCTGTAGTTCATCCTTTTGACTGTTTCAAATTATATGGTACCAACTTCAGAGTGATGGAATAAATAATTGCAAGACATAAGCAATAGTGATAGTCTGTAATTAGGGACTAATTAACCTGAACTGAATTGCTGTTATTCCTTAGTGGCAAAGGGTTGCAGTATTGATAAGCCAACTCTTCACAGAATAAAAAAAACCCCAAACCTTCTTAAAGTGTTTTACAGTTGTCTGAAACTTATTTTATTATTGGCACTTTATATTACTAAAATTAATATTACATGAACTTATTAATATTGCAATTAACATTTAAATATTATATTAATTGTTTCCTCTTTCTAAGGATTTGTGTTTTATTTTGGAATACTCACTCAAAGTCACTCACTCCTCTGTGAAAATAATTTATAATTTATATATCTTGGTAAAATAATAGAGAAAGCCTAGCATCAAGCAGAAGAATATTTTTATATTTGTGTGTCTCATCTTCAGAATCAGAAAGAATTTCATTGTGTCACTATACAGAATGAACTAGCTGTGAGGAGTAAATTCAAGATTAAAATCCTGTGAGATTTTCAACTAGAAGAAACAGAGGTAGATTTTCAATGGTGACGGTTTCTTTCACTTTACAATATGTACGCACTGTTAGAGTCATTGTTAATGGATTAGAAGTGATTGATGGTGTCTGAAATGTATGAAATTTTAAATTATTTTTTATATTGCATTGAAAGATTTATGTCAATAAAACTGAGACGGGGGTCTTCCCCAGAATTTTGCAGTTCTTTTGTTAAAAATTAAATTGGGCATACTGGTTCCCTATGTAGATCAACATCTTAGATGTAAAAGTGCACTTACCTTTCTGTACTACCAATGTATTCACTGGCAGGTGAGATGGTACTTATGTGCTCACGGATCAAGACCTGGCAAACAACTGTTTAAGTACTATATTTGAAACTGGAAACCTTCTGCTGTAAATCCACTGCCAGGTGCAGAGCATTTTCAAATATATTTTCTGGTTCCACAGGTTAACCACAGCCCAAGATGTGAAGTGTTTGCTGATTTATTTATTTATCTGTCCTTCAGCAACAGTGAAGATGAGTGCAGATTGCATTTCAGTCTATAGGTAAATGTAGCTGATCAAATATTTTTGGAATTAGTACATCTCTACAGTGTTTATGTTGACTTTGTGATACCAGTGGAGACTGTAGGGTTGCATACAGTATAAGGATTTTTCAAATTGCTTTTTGATGATTTTTGAAGTAAGGATGTAAAAAGATGAAAATAATTCCATTGCTTTGCTGGTTTAGAATTATTGTTTCTTTGCTTAAAACAAATATAAGTATTAATAATAAAAACAGTTTTCTTAATCTTGCTTAAAAGCCAACTTATTTCACATTGCATTTTACAAAACAAAAACAGATTTATACATTCTGCATTCCTTAGAATAAAAGCTTTGTGTGTCAACAGCAGTTTCCTAGTGCTGGAATGGAAAATAGAGTGCAGTCCAGGGTACATTAGTGTAGCATATGTATATTAGAGATATAGAAAATGTCTGAAATTAAAGGGAGTTGTTTTCGAAGACATGTATTAGAAATGGCAGCACACCTTTCTTCTGTAGAACTAAATACTTGCCAGTCTTTTGTGCATTTGAAAGCATTTCCTCAAAGAATTTTTAAATGTGATTTTCGAAAAGAAAGAAGTTGATTTAAACCGGCAGAAGTACAAGCCTAAGATTGTAAAACACGTAAGTGAGATAAAGTTTTCCAGCTTGAAAACGATGAAAGGAAGAATATGCAGTAGACAATGTATTACAGGCATTGACCACTGTAGAAATAGGTGCAATTTTAGAAAAGATTGTAAGATTTTGTATCTTAATATATAAGATATATTTTGCTGACTTTATAAATAATTTTAATGATCTTTATTTGTTTATTAATTTTTGAAGGGCATGAGGATTATGACCTTATGTGCAGCTCTGCATAGCTGTCCACTTGGAGATGATGGTGACTCCTTAGAGAACAGATGCCAACTCCTGGTTAACAATCAGTATAGAGCTCCTTCTCTCCAGAAGATTTGATAACTGCTTTTCACCAGCTCTCCAACTTTTTTCCATCATGTTGTCTTTACCAGCCTAAAATTTCCTAAAATGGTCCTTTTGCTGTTCCTTGCAATCCTGCTGTTGAAGGAAGATGTCTGCGGGAACTTTGGGCTTTTTGTTTCAGCACAGGCAAATGAGAGAAGAGTGGTTGCACACATGCCTGGTGATATTATCATTGGAGCTCTATTCTCTGTCCATCACCAACCAACTGTTGACAAAGTTCATGAGAGGAAATGTGGAGAGGTAAGAGAGCAATATGGTATTCAGAGAGTGGAGGCAATGCTACATACCCTTGACAGAATTAATTTGGACCCCACACTGTTGCCAAATATAACACTAGGATGTGAAATAAGGGACTCCTGCTGGCATTCTGCTGTGGCTCTGGAGCAGAGCATTGAGTTTATAAGGGACTCTCTCATTTCTTCGGAAGAAGAGGAAGGGATGGTGCGATGCGTGGATGGATCATCGTCGTCTTTCCGCTCCAAGAAACCCATTGTTGGTGTCATTGGGCCTGGCTCCAGCTCTGTTGCTATCCAGGTCCAGAACTTGCTGCAGCTTTTCAATATACCTCAGATCGCTTATTCTGCCACAAGCATGGACCTAAGTGACAAAACTCTGTTCAAGTATTTTATGAGAGTGGTGCCCTCTGACGCACAGCAAGCAAAGGCGATGGTGGACATTGTCAAACGGTATAACTGGACCTACGTTTCTGCTGTACACACCGAAGGTAAGAGGTCGCTTTTTACCACATAAAAATACTCTGATGTGGTCTAATTGATGGATGATGATAGTTTGATGTTGTTGGATTTTTGCCAGTCAGCTCTCAACAGCATAGACTTTTACTTAATAATAACTTTATATTCTCTCTGGGTCTGAAGTAGCATCTGAAGTAGCTTCATATTGTCAATGGCTGTAACACATGGGATGGTGTGTGATCTAGGGCCGCTCATTGGTAACAGTGCTTGATCTGAACTCTCCAAACTTAATTTAATTTAGTTGACATTTATTTATTTTTCTTTATCTACTAATATGTAGAATAATAATTATGACTATTTTTGAATCAATGGGTAGTGGGAAAGCATCTGGTCTTAGTGCAGATGAGAGGTAAATCATCATTTGAAACTGTAGCTGAGTCAGAATGTGTTCCTGCTTAAAAACATGCAATTCTGACTAATATTTGAATGCAAGTTGTTCCAGCTCCTCAATATATATATATATATATATATATATATATATATATATATATTTATCCTTTTTACAGTACTCCATGGAGTATTGCACCACTTCTTCCTCTGCCTATGGGCATTGGTTTTGGGATGGAGCAAGGGAAGTTTCCTTGAATTCCCTCACACATTTATGAGCCATCAGGATCCAGAAAATCAGAACTGTGTGTTAAATTGCTTTCCTCTTTTTATTTATATGACATAAAGCTTAAGCCTTTTACCCAGCATTCAGAAAAGTATGTGATTAAAGGGAAATGCAATGGAAATGGAAAAGTGCACTTGATTTCATTACTTCTTGTACTGATAGAATTGAGTTCATCTTGCTGGAAGTGACTACAATTTGATACTGTCTTAAGAGCATGTTTTGTCAGGCCTTGCCTATGACACCAGCATTTAAGGAGTTTTATGGAATTAAGTTCTGTGATGAGTTTTAAGACCTCACCACATTGCCTCTGTTCAAATAAACAGATGCTGAATGGCAGGCTCAGAATACAATCTGAGAATGAAAAATGTTAAGAGATTGAGTAGTGGTGGTGACGTTGCTGAACAGTGGCAGATGCTGCTGGCTTTATTATAACCAATAGAGAGCAGATTGCCCTTCCCACACACTGAGTATGTTTCTCTGGCAGGCTTTATACTATTCGGAGCCCCTTCTGAGGAGATGCTGGTCCAACAATATAATGTCGAGATGTCTTTCCTCCTATGGATATCCAGGGAACTTATTCTGCAGTATTAAAAAAAAAAAGTTAGAATTTGCATGTGGATTGCTGCAACCATGTTTCCATAATGATAGTGAGAGCTTGTAAATAGCTGAACCTTTTTTTGTATGGGGATGCATGAATACAGTTACAGTTTAATCTAAAACTTCAGTGTTCAAAACAGTTTATAAATCACTCTACATGACATCATGTAGTGAGGGTATCCTGTACCAGCTGATTCCTTTGGCATTGTTAGGTGTGCAGCTTACCCTTCACAAATATGTATGAGTAACATCATGGTCAAAAATAATGCTACTAACAATAGCGTAAGATTTTATATCCTGAATACTTTTGATGACTCATCTAGTTTGTGCAATGAACAACTTTTACACCTCTCCTTATTGAGATGGGATGTTTTTATATTCAGTGTGGGAATAGTCATGCTTATATCAAAGTCTGATTCTTCACAGAGTGAAAATATGTACTTTTTCCACTTTCTGTGGACACTCTTTGGAGCAGATGGTAGCATATGGCATGTTAATCTTACAGCAGAGGAACTTTGTACTCTGCACTGGAAAGAAGGGAATAGGGACACAAGGGTTGGAGTGGGATATAGATGCTGTGGACAAGATGAGGAGTAAACGAGAGAAGAACTGAATGTGAAGAAGGAGAAAAAAATTATATATATAGCACAACATGTGCCTGCTTCTGCCGTTATTAAAGAGGATATGATAGGTGGAGCATTGTTAAAACCTGAGACTTCATTCATAGCATATTTACAGCAATATAATTTTGGACTTCAGTGAAAGAGCATTAAAAACTTGGGTGAATCTTAGGATCCTATCATCTAGTTGCAATGGAGATGAATAGACTCTCAGGTAAAACATCAAAAGTTTAATTACAATAAAACAGATGGCATTTATGATGGAATAAAAAAAATACTAGCTGATCAAAATACTTCTTTGAAATGTGACAATGTATGATCTTCAGGGCACTTTCTAAGGACTGTGGCACATGTTATCCCTTGTATTATTTTTAAGCCACCTTTAAAGACCCCTACACATTAATGCTGAAGAAAAGGAATTGAGTAAATAAGCAAAAGAGAGATTACTTATTTATTTATTTATTTATTTATGTTGTAATTATTTTTAATTTTACTGTGGCATCTTGTAATTTATTCTAAATATGCCACTCAACTTGGTGTCCTACATTCACAGGTATTATTTCAAACAGAAAAAAATTTTGAATCCTTCTCCTTGAGATTTTTACTAATGTAGGATCCCAGAAGATGCTATAGAAGGTAGTCCTGCTTTTGACACATAGAAGGTACTTCTGACCAGCTACATTCATTATCTTTAACTAATTTTCATTCATTAATTTGCTTATTAACCATATTCTTCTGATCTTTGTGATCATATTCTGATCAATATGGTCTTTGGCTTCTGTGAATAATTTCCATGGAGAGGGTGGATCCTCTCCTCCAAAGCTGGATGGAGAGCAAGAAAGAGACATGAAAAACCTATTAGTTTCATTCCTTTGGTAGTCTCATCAGCAGATAAATTTATAGGCCTCTTTTGGTTCTATTATAAGAAAAGCCTGGCATACATGAACAATTTCATAATAAAAAGCTTTTTGTTTGAATCTTTCCTTATGAGCTTACCAACTATCTTTGCCTGCAGTGGATTAATGTTTTGGAAGGTTGATCTGAAGTTGTGTTGTTAAATCCTTACTTAAGACTTACAGATTTAAAATACACAAAAGAATGTTGATTCTCGTAAACTTAACTCCTTTGACATTTAGCATCAAAAATTAAACTAGGTGATGCCTCCAGGTTTACAAGTGACCTCTAAAAGTAAATATTTTTCCTAAAAATGGGAAGGTAGCAAGGACAGCTGTCAGCATAGCTCTTGTAATTTTGAGGAGGAAGGTTCTTCAATCCCTTCAATAGAAAATGTGAGCAACAAATGAATGACATTTCTCATTAAATAAAAGTCATACTTTTGTAGTGTATTTTACATAGGCCAATCAGAAATCTTTGCAAGTCTTAGTCTTGGGTTGTAACTCTGTCTTGGCTCTGTCAGGAATCATTATCATCACCTTCCCCCTCTCTCCAACTTTTTCTTACATTATTACTTGTGGTACTCTACTCTGAACCAACCGGGCTTTAAAATAAAATTTTTCATGCACAATGAGGACTGCTTTCTAAAAAGCCATATCAGTTCTGAGGTTCAGTCCGCGCTGCAGCCCCATGAGCAGACAAGTTAGCAGTGCATGGCAGGGAAATAGGAATGAGCAGGAATGAGGGAAACTGGGATATGAAACTCCTTGTACTAAGGACCTATCACTCGAAGCCTGAAGCAATTGTCTCAAAATTTATGGGTTACTACAACAGGCATACAAGGGTGTGCTGGAGTTCCTACTGATCCAACTCTTTCAGTTGATGTTACAGATTTTTTTTCCACTTCTGTGGTAGGAGCATAGGTTAAACAAACTTTCCTTAAAATTAAACCAACATTCACTTCTTAAACCAACTTCACAGACAGACAGCAAGTCAATAATGCAACCAAGAACTGTGTGTGTGCTTCTGTCTGAGGAAAGGTAGCACAGCAGAGAGAAGGCCCCTTATTTAGTCTCGCAGACTTACAAGAATGTTTGAGATCCTTTTTAGCTCATGTAACTGTTGCCCACCTCTGTGGAAAATAATGCTCACAGGAAGGTGTAGAAATGGAAATTTGTGTGTGTGTTTTTGGGTGGTGATGGTTGGCAGGCTCATGCACCATGGGGATTTTTCTCAGCCTTTTCTTGCTTAACCACTTGACACCACAGTTAATTGAAAATGGTGGGAGAAATCTGGAAGAGTCTGGCTGGCTTCCGAAAGAGACAGAGTTGCCTGTTTACCTCATTTCCCATATGAAAGCATTCCCTGGTCTTTTTGAAAGATCAAAGAAAAATACGTGCAATTTTCTCTTCTCCAGTAACTGAGGTTTGAAAGCTTCGTTCTGAAAGCCAGTTTGAACTCAGTACCCTCCTGTTAAGCAGACTGACATTTGGATCAGGCCTTCCTAGTCAGAGACAAGATCAATCCCTGAGAATCTCTGCTTAAAATTTGCCTGGAGTCAAATTAATTAATAACTAAAAAGACAATTTTCATTGCCATTGGAAACCATTTATTTTGCTGCACTGAATGGGGTGAAGAGGTGATGTTTGCTGGAAAAATAGAACTGTACAGGGGTACAATTGAAACACAATAAGCCAAATATATTAGGGGTGGCAAGGGAGGCATTTATTCTGGTTATGTAAAAAGTGTAATTCGCTTTTGAAGGCAGCCCTTAAGAAATAAGACAGTTTGTTGACATTTTCTTCAGGCAGCTCTTCAGGTAAACATTGAATGAAACTCATCCTTAAAGTCCTCTGTGTTGAACTCCACTTTCCTCCATTTAAATTAATCATAAGTGCATATAAAGAGGTGGTTCACATTTATTTTCTTGGGATGTAATCTGGCAAGCATAACAAAAGCAGACTGCTTTTTCCCTGCACATAAAGGTTATTTCACACAGTTCCTTTAATTTTTGTTCAAATGTGTCTGGTTAAAAGACTTTTTTTGCCCCCCTCCTTTGCTCCCCAATAAAAAGCTAAATCAAAATTAGTCATAGTCTGTGAGAATAGGAAGAAGAAATGAATGAAAGAACTGCAACAAGTTGATGTTAAACCAGTTGCCTGGAACACACTGTATTTACATGAAGTCTTTACTTTAGACTCTAGATTTGTCTCCTTTAGAGACAACAATTGTATCATGGTCAAAAATATTATTTGCTTTTCACAAAGTAATACAATTGAAATTTGAGTTAATTTTATTTGAAGCAGAGGTGAAAGTTTTAATGATTTATATGCAGAAAAAAACCCCATGTTGAAATAATGTACCAAGAATGTCTGTGCTAGTCCATGAAAATATTTTTATTTGCAGACAAAATCTATTTCTAAAAATCCATTCTGAAAATTGAAGAATTTCCTGTCTAAAGACTGGAGAGTATTCTAGTCCAGCGACGTTTAATTTTTTCTATTGGATAAAATGTTTGGAGTTTTCTGAAATTATTTTTAAACTGTTTCAAACATAAAATTTGAGATCACAATTATCACAATTTGATATTCTCCTAATCATATTAATCTTCTAGCAAAACTGAAAAATATCTCTCATCTGAAAGAAAATATGGGGAAAAAATACTCAGTTCAAGTTCTAGTCCTTTCCTGTTGCTTGCTCATTTTTATTGAATATTGACATCTGAAAGAGGTAGCTGTTTCCTTGCCTAATTTCAAATATTGATCACAGTATCCCAATTGTGAAAAGTGAGCAAATGCTCTCTGCCAGCTGGGAATACTGAGACAGAAATGTGAAGCAACATTGAGTTAATGTTTGTCTTGCTCTGCAGTGAGTGACTGCCCAGACACCATTTTAACACCACTCAGACCAGACACACCTGCTGTGAAGGATCTTGGCTTACAGAAAAATATAAAGTGAGGGGTATACTCTGCATTCTGTGAGTGTAATGGGGATGAAAATTCTTAGGGAAAATACCACGAGACTGCAAAAGGAATATGCGCAAGGAGGTGTGCTATTCTAAATCTTAAAAAGAAAACCAATTTTTAAATGAATGGAAGAAGGTGGACTTAGCTAAGAGCAGGTTCATTCAGGTAGTCAAAATGTCACTTTGCTTCTTTTGTTTAGGGACTAAGTGTTTGGATGTCGCTTTTCCAGCCACTTAGACTCTTAGCAACTCAGTGGAAGTTTCAGTGTCATGAAATTTGCCTTCACTGAGAAGAAACAATAGGAGCCCAGCAACCTCCAGCTTCATCTTCCCTTTTTCCACTGCTCGAGGCCTGGAAATAGGCCAGTTACTGTCCCCATGCCCAGGCTGCACCTCTTCAATCAGAGAAGGATCTATAAAATTGATGAGATATGGAGATCTTTCAGAAAACAAAGTTTCACCACACAGTGCTTACTGGGTCATAGCAGTTTTATCAAAGATGATTCTTCTAATATGTGTTATCAGATGCCTCAGAGTAGTGGCAGCAATTCCTTTTCTGTATCCCTCATTGATATTTTGTCTTTGACATTAAAAAGTACATGCTATAGACCTGTTTGGAAAACAGATATTCCATGCAGTTAAAAAAAAACATTTTCTGAAGTAATTTTTGTCCCAAGTCATAATTCAGAGCTAAAATAGCAACATTTTTTAGTGAATAAAAGCTCTGAAAAAATTAGAATTTGGTCAAAATAAACGTCTTGACAGGTTTATATTAAGAGTTGATAAAAGATAACTTGATAAATCAAATGAGATCTTAGTTCTAAACTGTGTTCACTTTTAATTACTTTTCACAGATATTAGTGTTCCTTAACAGTTTTGGCAAAAAGTGTTTATTCAAGAAAGAGCTGGAAGTTTCCCTTATAACCCATTTTATTTAGCATGTCTTGTATTACCAATCCGGTACACAACTTAAACATTTTTGGATATATTGAAATGTATCCAAAATTAATCCAATAGTTCAGGAGAAGATGATAAACAAAGTTCCATTATTCACTATTTGAAAACATTTGTGGTACTTCTGAATCTGTGTTCCTTATTCTTCAAACAGTATATTTTTCTTTTTTCATGTATGTTCTAGTGGCAGGAAATTTAAATCATTAAATTGTTAAGTAATTTTTCATAGATTTTAAGGTCAAAACTAAATTTTGATATATGAGAAAAAAACCAAACCACCAAACCCCAAAAAACTCCCAAAGCATTGTTTCATATTTGTTGAAATAGATTCTTGAGAATTGAGATTAAATTATTGAGAATTCGCGGGTGATCTGAACACTCTTGAGATGGGAACCAGGAACAAGGGGAGAAGAGAGAAAAGAGAAAGAAGTCATCCAACACCATTGGAAGGACTAGGATTAGAACACACTTTTCAGAGTGCTAGTTTTAGACCACAAGTAGCTAAAGATTTTGCAAGAAACTAGGATTTAATTTCCGACAGAAACAAGGAAAAGAGACGATGTCCTGCACTTCTCAGTATCTTTATGCATCAAAAGCATATCGTACAGAGCTTAATAGTGCAGGAATTAAACCAATGATGCTTCAAAATGTGAAAATCCCTGTGCATTTAAGGAGCAGAATAGATATTTACATTGTCCATACATGAAGAATATTTTCTGTGCCTATAGGAGCTAATTTGTGATTTCTTCAAAAGCTAAGAAAGGCCAAAGGGCTTGTGCTGGATCTTTTAAATTTTCCGCCTTCCCTAAGGAAGTTCTGACTAGCTGATCCTTGAATCATGCAGGAGACAGTGATCTTGGAAGGGAGCCAAAAATTATAGATTTACTTTAATTTAGTTTGAAAGCCACTGGAGAGAGAATAATGTTGCATCCATCTTACTAAAACCTGATTGCAGGCTCATGATATGGAGGCAGCCCATGCTGTAATGCATGGTGTTTACATCATTATATTGTATGTGTATACATTAAAGGAGTGATTGGGAAGGTTACTAACAGAACAGTTGCCATCTACCTTGGCAACTGAATTTGCAGACAATGTTCCTCATAAATCACTGCCTTGTTTTTAAATGAACATAATGTAACTCATAATTGTGAATATACTGACTGGAAAAGAATGTATATAAGATTTCCTTTAGCTGAGGGGTTTGATTTCTCTTTTTGGAAGTCTGACAACATTTATGGCTGGCCAGATACATGGTCCAGGTGATATATGTGAAAGCCTCCATATAAAATCAATTACATTGTCAAAGGGCAAACAAACAATGTATGGGGAATGGCTTTTCTCAAAGTCCAATATATACTTGAAGAATTGCAAAGATAATATCTGGGGAGGATGGTAAACCATCACACTGAATGAGTCCCATGGCCAAAATCCAACCTAACTGTTGAGAACAGTGGAAGTATGAGGAAAATTCCTCCACAGACTGGTCCTCAGTCTGTTGTGATCTAGTCAGACGCCTCCTATTTGTCTTTAGCTAGGATTACATGGTTTTTTGTATCTTTTCTTCTTGAGACAGATTTCTTCTAACTTTATAGTTGACATTACGGGGGGTAGGAGGAAGAATAGAGGAAGTACTGACAAAAGAAAGGTGCAAAATTGTAGCGAGGGGACTGTGATAAGGATCTAGGAAATTTCAGAGAAGATAGCTACAGCAGACAATTCAGTTGTCCAAGACTGAGATTCTGAAGTGCATAAGGCGAGCATATATAAACTATGGTTGATCACACATGGCTGAATCACAGTACATGTTCACCCCTCCCTGGTTTGAATTTATAGAAATCTGTTCTCCATATCTTATTTCTGCTGTGTAGGATCGGTAATGAAATGACAGCTAGTTATTAGTAGTTATCACTTAGGCTAAAACATATTGTTTATGAAAATACACACAGAGCATCTTCACCTAAGGACCTCATGTAGAGACAGGGTTGATTTCACTATCAGGTAGTCTGTTCAGACTGTGAATTACTCATCCTTCAAATGAAATAACCAGCTGTTTTCTCCACCTATAGCCCTTAATTATGATAAGTTCTTCCCAGGAAAACCTTCTCTTCCCAGGCATTCTTCTAATTTTTATTTTGGTGAAACCAAAGAGCTATAGTTCTCCTGTCACTTCTGTAAATTGGCTTTTCCAGATGTTGAGTTTTTCTTATAGTCCTTGTATAAATCTTTCCAATTTTGTCAAATTCATTTTCAAGAACATATACCCTTTCTCTCAGAGAAATTGGCATTCTATTTTCTTCACCTTCAAGCCAGGCAGGACTTCAGCATACAGAGTGGTATTTCTTAATTTATTAGCAAACTAATACAGTGATGGCCTGTGAATATATACTATATACTGTTGATTTTTCCCTCTACAGTTACCTTCCTCCCTCTTGTCATAACTTCTGCTTATCTGGCTTACTATCTCACCATTCTCAAAGTTCAGAGGGTTTTTTTAAACCCACTATTTCTTTTCCGATTGCATTAATTCTTTACTGTTACCCCTGGTTAGATTTGATTGTTTTGCTCTTATCCCTCCCTGGTCAAAATAAGATTACCGATCGACTTTAGATAGATAGTTTCATAAATATGATAGGATGCACTGATTTGGAAATTTTGTAAACTTTTGGTTCATGTGACCCTGACTATCAAGCAATGCATACTGACCCCTGGATAAAATAAAGGCCATCATAATTACAGACTATTTTTAAAGTTCTTTCACCTAGAGAATCCAGACGTAGTCCCGATGAATTCTAAAGTTCAGGTTGAAGCTCCATATTCTCCTTTTAAAATGTATGATTCTAAGTAGATATATTTTTCAACAAGTCTACACTCTTAAAGCTTAATGTATTACAGTGGTTAAATTTGCAGATTTGGCATTTAGCGAAAAACAGGACATTTTTTCACATGCAAGCAAAGCATTGAAGGTGAAAGATAAACTGAAAATTTTCCTCTATTTTACTTTCAATAGGTTTCATACCCAACTTCAGTCTCAATTACATTAGGATTGGGTTCTTGAACACAATATGTGTTGCACTTGAAGAATTCAACACCATCAGGTTGCTTCAAATATGGTTCTTGTAAGCAAGAGGAGTGAGCAGTCGGGGAGGATATGGACATGCTCTTGGGGGTGTTCCTTAACTTGCAGAAAAATTCTTGGTGCCTGTGACCTGAGATCACTGCTGAACAGGCAGCAGACATGCATCCTGACAGCAAATTAATGAAGCTATATTTAACCATGAAAAAAGAGCAGAACCCTTTCCCATTGAAAACTTTGGAAATTTGGAATGGGATCTTATATCTTTGTTGATGGAGAAAAAGCAGGGACTGTCAGCTCCTTTCCCGTTTCCATGATAGCTTTGCATCTCAGAGACAAATTTTATCATAGGTTTTCAAAGAAGTCCAGGGAGGAAAATAAGTAATGCATGCACTGCTTATTTGGTTTTATGAGTAGAACAGAACTTCAGGTTGCATTTTTAAGTTGTTTTTCCTTTTTCTTCCATCTTTACCACACAAAAGTACAGGACTCAAATACTTTTCACATCAACAGAAGCTTTCAAAAAGATTAGGATATGTGCCCAAAAGAGAACTGTGAAAGAGTACATATTATCTTTTGAATATAAGCTTTTCATACATCTTCAATCATGGTTATATATAAAAATGGTTACTTTGGTTTTTCATTCTGGCAGCACTGTGGGATGTGAAATTACCTTGCTCATTTTCATGCATATGCAAAAAGACAAGCAATTTGTCTGACCTATTTCTTGTCCTAAAGGGAAAGTATGAGAAAACCTCAAATTTAAGGGGTCTAAAAAAAGTTAAAGTTGGATCAGATGCTCTCTCTCCCTGGCTTAAATATCTGCCTTGAAGGACCACTGTACAGGGTATGTCAATGCTCAGCTTCTTTTTTTGGCATGTTCATGCCTCCTGAAAAGAAAGTGATATGTAGACGGTTTGTGTCTTGCTGGGTATGGAGCTGGAGATTTTGTTCACTCAGACAGAATTTCTATGGAGGACCTTTATTGTTTTTCCAATCTAAAGGTATTTATGTAAAGCATGTCTGTCATCACACTTAAGTTGTTCAGAATAAAACATCTGGTGCAGCATGCATTCAGAGATCTCAGTCTTATGGGTTTTGCATAGAAGACAGACTGCTGCAATGACTGGGACAGGATAGGCACGTAGTATCTTCTGGTAAGCTACCTTTGATTCAACTGAGCTGTGTAAGCCTTATAATTTTATCAACATCCTGCCGTGGAGTTTTATTGAGAAGTGAGAGTTGCTTGACCTGTAGATTTATTAGTTTTCCATTTCCTCCAGTATGTGGAGGAGTGACATGCAAATAGGTCTGGCACAGGAGACAAAGTGCTGAGAAGAGCCTCAATCACTTGTAGTCAGCTATACCCATGCCAGGCTACGGTGAAACCTCTGCAATTTCATGTGATGGCACATTCATCACACTCAGCCACATTAAGAGAGGGAAGGTTGTTGTGTCCTCTACTCTGTGGACCTGCCTTTGCTGCTAGATTAACTTGTGTGACTGTGGGTAGAAACACAGTACTCTCTCTTATAGCCCCCTTGAAGAGTCGAATCAAATCCCCCAAACCAGAAAAGTCAGCCTGAGAATACAGGCCACGGAGAGCAAGACAGTGGAGTGGCTACTGGAGAAGGGAGTTTGGGATGGTTTATGTGGAAGTGAGATCCAGTTGCTTGCTCCCCTGGGCTATCTCTTTGGCCCTGAAGAAACTGTAGATATCATGCCAATGTCTTACGATGGAGAGACTGGCTCAAGTACACATTTGGGCTGCACTGTTGCACTATTGTGCTCAAACTCATTTGTCCATTGGGAAGTATGGCATGGGGCACAACACTATGGAGCTGAGCATCTCAACACAAGAGGCTGGATCAGAGCTGCTCTGGGTGTGCCTGCAGTCCCATCTGTAGCCTGGTGGGGACATGCCTCCAGCCATCTGCAAGGGGCGTGCTTAATGATTTTATAATGGTTTGGCATTTTGTAGGCTGAGCATTGGCACACACGGGTGTCTTTGAAGCATTTATTCCAAACACCCACATTTCAAGTGTGTCATGGAAGTGTTGTGAGGAGCAATACTTTGGATAGAAGGGACACCCAGACACTGCTTGCAGTGTGGGGCAGAGAAACTCATGGACATGCAGTTTGAATACATGTTTCTGTTACCAAACACACAGGGGATTATGCCCTTAGAGAAGTTGCTCTGAAACATTGAGAAAAAGTATCTTGATTGACAGAGCTCCCCTGGAAAAGAGGAAGAGAACATTAGAAATGTGGGAAAAAGAAACCTGTAAGGCTGGTTCCTATTTCTCTTTTACACAAAACCTTTTATCTGATTCTGGTTTTTTTCTCCTCTTGAACAGTTGGTAGAGTGGGTGTTACATTCAACACCTCCGTGTGACAAATCTCAGCCTACAAAGTACTGACATGTTACATTTCATTAACCATATGGGACCTAATTATACTGCCAGTTAAAATACAGGTGCAAGTCCTAAAGGACCTGTTTGCTGTATAGGCCCTGTAGAATTTTAAAGTATGTTTTCCTACACAAATCAGAGAGTTCATTTGACGTTTGCAATATGGATGGCTTCATCAAGCTTTATAGAGCCTAAGTTTTAATATCTAGCTGAAGTAAAAGGTAAGTTTTTACTCACATGATTGAAGGGTTTGGAGGAGAAGGGGCAACATCTGTGTGTGTATACCAAAAAATTTAAAAATTGTCAGCCTTCCCAGGAAGTAGTATTTCAGCATTTTGGAGTCATGTCCATAAAGAAAACTGGCCAAAGGTAGACAGATTCCTTAAAACAGCAGAGCGTTGACATCCTCAGTCAGACAACCTGGAAGAAAATGGCCCAGATTTGGCAGTGCTCTCCCTGTCCTGTCTGTCCTGCTGAGATGTTGGCTCAAAAACATGAGCACAAAGTAATGCCACTTGCAGATATTTCATTACAGATTATTTTATCAGGTGGGCTGTGGAAGGGCAGGAGTGAACTCTGTGCAGATAGGATATGAGTGCTAAGAGGAAGCAGAATACCAAAGGTCTGGGCGAAGGAGAAACAAGAGTCCAGGATTAAGAGAAACAAATTGCAGAAATAGCAATGGTGCTTTAGATTAATCACTTCACTGATAGAATTTCTAGACATGAGTACATAATATACCCTAGTTCCTATTCAGAAAATGCCATCTACAGGCCCTGAAATTCTTCATGAATTTAATATAATTTTATTACTAGGAAACCAAAGGCCTGAAAGCTGGCATGCTGTACTGTAGGACAGCCAAGGCACCTATCTTTTTTTGCAGACCTCTATTCTTCATTGAACTGGGCTGTCTTTCATGGTTGATGGTCATGACCTGTTACTATACAGGAAGTATCACATGGGGTCCTTCAACTGTTTTATGTGTAACACAAGGCCTGAAGTCGCTCTTCAGACCAGAAGTGAAAGTGCAGTGAGGTGCTCTCAGTATTATTGAAGATACAGTTAAATTTCAAGCTACAGCAAACAGTAACTCAGAGCGATGTTTGCATTTATAAGCAGTTGACTTGTCCTAAATATGTCAAGTAGAAATGACTGAATTTTTCTTTATAGAATGACTCTTCAAATTAGTCATGTTAATACCCTCTCATAAGCTGATGGCTTCTCTCTGGCAAGGTGTGTCATTTTGATATGAATATGGTAGAGGTGCTACTTGCTTCATTGCACAAGCAAGAAATTAGTAATTACTTCACAGTTTTGTAGAGGTGTTTGTAAAAAAAAACATATTTATACTATGATAATATTTGAGAGATTGTTTGTATTTGTCCTCTACATTAGTGTAAAAACATATCTTCATAATGTTTTCCTCATATTTTTTCTGTGGAAAACAGATAAACATTTTATAGAGAAAGGAGAGAGTTTTTTTTTAAATGGAAAATGTTTTTCAAAATAGCAAGAATGTGTGTTTGTGTATTTTCATTTTCTGTTGGTGGAATTTGCTGTAGTCTTATCACCTACTGCCCACAGTTGTGGACATCCATAGGTGAGACATAATATGCCCAATGGATATTTTTATTGTCCTCCAAAAATAGCAGCAGTGAATTTGCAGTGAAACTATTTTGTTAATCTGCATCGATATGTGAGAAGATGCTCTGACTTCAAAGATCAGCACTTTGCCATGCATGCAAAATTTGCTGAATAAATAATTAGACTGATTGCTTTGGGTTTAAATATAATTTAAAAAGTATTTGGGGCACCATACCAAGTAATTGCATATCTCAGAGGCACAGGGAGTTGGTCAGATTGTGAAGATGACCTATTTAAGGACTTTGCTTGAAATGTGCTTTGTATAAAATATATTATTCTAAGGTCCACAAAGAGGTTATTGACCCAGTGTAATCTTTCCAACTGAAAAGTCTACAAAAAGTTACCAAGCTACAGTTTCTGATGGGAAAGATCTTGTAGTAGGAAAGGATATTTACTGCTGCACTCTTTCTAATCACATACTGCTTAAAGTTATGAGCAGTTTACAAACAATCGAGAATTGTTTACCAATTACTTATGAACTGTATATTAGCTAGATATCTAACATTTCTAGTAGAAAGTCAGTAGTAGCAAAACACCCGGTCCTGCGGTCGAAAAAGTACCAAGCAGAATTACCAGACTTATCTGTGAATAAAAGAGCAGTGGAAAATCACCCCTTGGGTCTTCAGACTAATTTTCAGTCTGAGCTACATTGTCTTGCCTCAGTGCTGTGCTTGTATGCTGTCCTGTCCTGCCAATTTGTGAACAAACACATTGCCAGTTTGCTCAACAGGAAGATGAAGATTTCTTTCATAGGCAAGAATTGTTTTGGGTTTTTTTTCTACAATGCTGCCTTTGCTGTGATTCTGCTGTCTATTTATTTGCACTGAAAGTTTTTCCTCTCTCTTGTTATGCATTTGAATAGCATCTACCATCCAGGTACAATCCCCTTAGCTGATGCTCATATACATCATTATAAGTAATTTGCTAAAAGAATTACCATTCCCAAATAGTAGCACTTGGAGTCAGGACTCCCTTTACTGATAGGGCCCAAGTCCTTTCCTTTTATCAACATTTTTATTTCTGTAGTCCAGAGAGTGCAATAAAATTGGACTAAAAGTGATGGCAGTTTCAATCCATCACGTACTCTGCAGGGTTCTGGTTCAGAAAGTGCTCTGTACCCTTTCGCTATTTTTACTCTGAACAAGTGAACTGTCTAAAGAGCAGCAATCAGAAAGAATTCTTTTCTGATAGACAAGAGACTTCTGATTCAATGTTTGACAAATTTTTATTATTGTCTGTTGGAACAAGAACAAGAACTGTTCCTGCTGATGAAGGAATTGTCTGCTTGTCTTAATTACATGTTTCAACAAGGACTCTTATTTTGTGTGGCAATCAGTTTATTAATTTTCCTCCCCACAATACTTTTCTTTGAGTAAAACCACTTGACTCTTTGGTCTTGATTGAAGCAGAAACAGGTATATTATTGTAAATTCTGCAAAGCCAGCACCTTGGAATAAAATTGTTGGTGGTGAATACTGGTGGTTACTGAAATACTTGCTCTGCATATTCGTGTAGTCGATAAAAAATGGTAGTCGTAACATGCTGGTGACTCAAAATTGTATCTGTAAATTATACCCGCATGGAACTTTGGGCTAACTATTCTGGTTCTGATGCCAACATATGTTTCTCATATTTCTGAGAGTAGTTGTAGACTTTTTGAAATAGATTAACCTGCAGTTGTTTGGAACAGGAAATTTAATCTCCTTGGGCACGTGCATATCAGAGAATAAAAAAGATCAATGGTTGTGCTTACGTACTGCACTTCCTAACTGTAAATTCATGCCCTACTCCAGTTATGGACTGTTGCAATGACCCCTATACAAAGCAAAACTGCTGCAATGAAGGCTGGAGCTAAGCAGTGCATGCAGAATAATTTATGTTACTTGTCCTTGTTCTGTCCATTCTCCCATTGTGCAGAAGCCCCAGTGTAAACATAAAAGGCATCATTCCTCTTGGGAGCTTTACAGGAGTAAATGTCATGGAATTATGATTTTTCAGTTGCTGTATGTAAAGAATCTCAATTTGTTTTTTCTTGAAAAGCTGGTTAAATCTGATCATACCAGACCTGCATATTTTGAATACTTTGTGATTCATGCTATCTCCAACTGTGCCTGGAAATTATTTGGGACAGTTCAGGCAAAAATTATTTCAGGGACTATTACAGCAATTTAATATTGTAGAGAATCATGGTTCGCTGCTAGTGAATGTTCTTTGATGATGAATATATCGGTATAAATGTTACCTTTTTTTCTTGATAAATACCTTTCTTAACCTGTAGGCATATATTAAACAAAGCAGTTACCAGTAGAAGTGCAAACAGAGGTTTTTTATTCCATTTGAATCTTTGCATACTCCTCTTAGTTTTTCAAGGATCTTAATTTCTTTTCAGCTCTCTACATCTTCTTGAGATATATAGTAGCTGCAAATGTATTATTATTAAATGTGCTTTGTTTTATTGGAGTGAATAATGAGACACTAAAAAATGTTGTGAGCTTACTCAGTTTTAATTAAATGACTATATTTTGTATAAACATTATCTTTTATTGAAAGAGGACTCATTTCAGAGGAAAAGGTGTTTGAGAAATCCAGAAAGATAATGAATTATATAAATTAGAACACTCAGGAACAAACAGTTGAATACAAAGAAGAGGCACTAGCAAAAATGGTGATTATTCTGTGGTTCTGGCTTTCTTATGCCAGTTAATGATATCTGTTGGAATGGGATCTACTATTAATGGATTTTCCCACTGGGAATGGAGGCAAGAGCTATGAAACCCTTAAGGAATTCTATTTAGGTAATGTATCATGGATATCCAAAATAATAAAGAAGTAAAAATTGTAAAAGTCAAGATGAATTAAGTCTCAAAAAGTAAATAAAAACAGATAGCTGGAGTCTAATGTTGCTGTCTGCAAAGTTATGAAGAAGAACCAGAACACATTGAGTCAACATTAAAAGTACTTCAATCTTGGTCCTAGGCCAGAACAAACACTTCTTGGCATAAAAGTGGTAGAAAAGATGACTCTATTTCATTTTTTTCAAGCTTCTAACTAAATTGTCCCAAAGATCCTGTTCACACAATGCACAGTCACTTCTGAGGAGTGATTCAATCCTCTATTTCATTTAACATTTCATTAGTGATTACTGCCTTCCTAACTCAGGTACTTTAGATAAATATTTAAAATTTTGTGTGCTGAATAACAGACTTAACAAAGATGAAGACTTTAGAATATGAAGGCAAAGACAAATCAATTGGCAGAAGAAATAATATGGAAATGACTGCAACTGAAGTGGAAGAACAACTCAGTAAAATTAAAGACAGAATCAGATAATTGTGGTCCCAAAGGATTAAGACTAGTTATTTGAAAAATCATAAATCTGGAAGCAGGATTTTATCAAGAGGGACTTTTAGATCATCTTTTGGGTGTTTTTTAAAGAAAGTATTATTTCAGGAGTAGCACTGTAATACTGGAGAATAACACGGACAATGGATATGATATAATGCATGTTTGTGGGAGTGAAATTACTTCATTTCCCACAGATCATGTCTCTGTAGTATGTTTGCTTTCAAGAAAAATTTGGAAGATAAGGATATGGAAGTAAATGCAAGATATGTGTCACACTTTTTACAAGGGATCATTAATTTTAATAGTTTTGTCTGTAAAGGGAGAAAATATAGTTTAGATGTCCTCTCTTAAGGCTTGTTAAGTGGTGATATAGTGCTACAGAGGAAATTAGGGTTAGAGGTTTTGGTTTCATAGTAGCTGGAAACTACTGTGAAACTGAGATGGACAGGAAAGTGGGTGAAATGGGATAAGAAGGTGCAAAATTGCATAAGGTTATTGTCAGCAGTCTTCAGTGATCAGCACTGGGCCTTGTTTCATGTAATGCTTTTGTAACTGATGTAGGCATGATCAGCTTACTCCCTGGGATTTTCAAATGATGTAAAAAATATTAACCAGCAGAAAGGAAAAGAAGAGAAATTGTGCAGAAGAACTGGGTGATTTTGGAGACTAGGCTAAAAGAAATTGTACCAGGCACTTAAATATTTTTTCTGTCTTTAGGCATCTAACCTAAATAATCTAACCAGGACCATAGTCATCCTAAGCTCTGTCTCTGTATCAGTAAGAAATTCTGAAACCTGCCAGGGGTGGTTCAAATTTTTAAGCAGCTTCCAGATGAGTTCTGAGGTGTGTCATGATCTCTATTGACTAAGTGAGAAGCCTGGTGTGATGGAGTTTCTGTCTTGCCTTCCACAAATACTCTTTTTTCCTTACTGATTAGTGTTCATTTCTGTTGTTTCCCAGGACCTCAGCACTTAGGGAGAGAGGGGGCAGGAAAAAAGAGAAGTCAGTATGATATAGATATGAAAAAGGCAAATGGAATCTTGGAGTGGTATTTTCAGAAAAATAGATTATTTGTCCTGATGTATACGATTCTATAAATTATCACCTGATTGTTGAAGTCTGGAAGTCATTAATATCTGGGGAAGAGAGAATCAAAGTGGGGACAGCTGTGGAGAAGAGTTATTAGTGCAATCTGAAGAGTCTGTCATGAAACCAGGGCCTTAAAGATTTGCCTTTATTTAGTGCATGAAAATGAAGCTTTAATGATACAATTAATATTTTTAAATACAGCACATTGGATGGCTGCTAGGTCCAAAAGAAAAATGCTAAATAAATCCAGGCTGAGTATAACAAGGATTTCCAGATTCCGGGTGAATGTGGCCTAGAATAACCCCACAATGGATAAGCTTTTTGTTCAGTCTGCAGCTGGTTTTGAGTTACAGTGCATGCCTGATCATCAACAGTATGTCTATATGTATCTTGAAAGAAAAAACTGCATGGAGGTGTATCTGAAATGATACACCCAGAATATTTGAAAGCAACAGGTAGGAGAAAAAAATGCATATAAAAAGATTGGCATAGTTATTCTTGATAAAGGCAGTAATACAACGAAATTTCAGATTACACTATCTTTAATTCCCTGAGAAAAAATACTGGCATTAATGATGATTGAAATGGCCTGAGCTACATGGCTGTGAGTGGGAGAAGAGCAGATATTTGTAAACTGGATAAAAACCCTGATAAATGAAACTGAGGTTATAGAGCATGATGTCAAAACTGTATCATCATTCAAATAAACCAATAGCTATGCCATGTTCAAGTTAGATAAGGAGGCCAGAAAAAATGGCCTACTATTCAATAAAGAGGTAATTACTCTTAAACAGAATTTCTGTGTCAACAAACAAATTTCTGTGTCTTGTTCTTCATTCTCCTGTCCCCTTTTCTTTCTATACTCCAGTGTGCAATAACAAAAGAAATCAGGATAGACTGGAATGTAGTTTTGTGCATAGGAGGCACCTAAAAATTCTAAAGGAATAATTTAATAGATTAATAATTAATAGCCTAGTATGCTAATTACAGCTGAGAGGGAAAAAAAAGTAAAAGATCAATAAAGTTTTCTCAGTATAGGAAAAGGAAGGAAGGAAGTGGCAGAAGGAAGTGAAGGAAGGAAGTGGTGGAAGAAAGGAAGTGGCGGAAGGAAGCAGCGGAAGGAAGTGGCGCAAGGAAGTGGTGGAAGGAAGGAAGGAAGTGGCGGAAGTGGGGGAAAGAAGTGGTGGAAGGAAGTGGCGGAAGTGGCAGAAGGAAGGAAGGAAGTGGCAGAAGTGGTGGAAAGAGGTGGTGGAAGGAAGTGGCAGAAGTGGTGGAAGGAAGTGGCGGAAGGAAGTGGCGGAAGTGGCGGAAGGAAGTGGCGGAAGGAAGTGGCGGAAGGAAGGAAGGAAGTGGCGGAAGGAAGGAAGGAAGGAAGGAAGGAAGGAAGGAAGGAAGGAAGGAAGGAAGGAAGGAAGGAAGGAAGGAAGGAAGGAAGGAAGGAAGGAAGGAAGGAAGGAAGGAAGGAAGGAAGGAAGACCCACAAACCTGTTATACCTCAATGTGTTCCTAAGGTTAGGAGAGAGACTGGATTTTTTTGCATGCACAACAGAATGTTTGAATACTAGTTCTGGTCTGGGGTAACCTCACAGCTGCGTGTTCTCTTATTCAGATGGGATCACAAGTGTTTACAAGAGGAAGTATTGTTATGTTTGGCAATTTTAACATAAGGATCTTGCAACAAGTTTCGCTGTTGGGCTGTAAAATCTCCATCCTTGGAAATATTCAGATCTTGACTGGAAAAGGTCCTGAGCAACCTTGTTTAAGTTGCTCCTTGCTGGAAAAAGGGATTAGACCGGCGGATCTCCAGATGCTTCTTCCACTTCATTTATTCTCTGGTTTAAATGTTTTGTGCAGAAAAAGCAAGGAGATACATACTATATTGAATTTTGATTTATCTTAATCTTATTCTTCTCCTAATCTAGTATTTTAGGGATCATAATAGTCTTTCAGAAGTCTTATGAAACAGACTGTGATACTTTGTTTTGTGGGAGGGAGGAATGCAGGATGAGAGTGGTCACAAGGTATATCTAAAACTTTCTTTTGAAGCAGGACTTCTGAACCCTGAATGAAGGCTGAGTCAGCCTTTGTTTCATGAATGGGATATAACTATAACTAACATAAACCAGAGGCAGGTTTACTGTACTGATCTCACTGAAAACTGTGGGATGGGCATGGACATCTTTTACTGATCTGGGCCAAATTGGGGTGGGGCTATGTGTCCCATATACTTCCCACTGGACTGCCTCTGAATTAATTTGGTCAGATATGAGCTTTCTGCAGCAGATACAGAAAACTCTCCTCACAATGTACTCTGGGCATATTGAGGAAGGTAGGTGGAGGAAAATGAAGTCTATGTTTCATATTTCTTGTCAAGAAATATTACATGTTCCTTTAGATCTGAGCACGTGAATATAAACACCACTGAGATTTATAGGCCTGTGGTATCTCTCCTAGGTATCAAACAATAGTTTTAGAAAGCTGAAAAGAACTTCAAGATGGGAGGTAGGCATATTGGTTGTGGGTTGGTATGTGATGGGTTGGTGTGTGATGCCAATCTGTTGCTAAGTGTTATTTTTAAATTAACCTTTTATTATCTTCTGTAACACTGGAAATTAAAGTCAAAGTAAAAAACCTTTTACTTTTAACTGTTAATTCTTAAATCAATTTGTGTTATGAAAATCTTAGGTTGTGTGTTTACAAAAACTGTAATTAAACTGGAGCAGAGTGGGATTGTTCTACCCTGACCCTCTCAGGAGAACAAGCTAGAATTTATATAGACACTGGAGTAGGACTAAAAAGTTTCCTTATCTGGACTGCTTTATATCCACTTGGAAATCTGTGTGTAAGCAGTCACATTTACATGTACTTGATCCTTATAACTGTGTGGAGTGACTATGTGGTCGCTCAGAGTTCATATTCCTAGGTAACACAATTATCAGTGCTTGCACTGGGAGCTGTACTCAAGTTTTCTGCTGCCCTTGTTAATGCTGCAATGATTCAGTGCTGGTGATTTTTTTTTCCCTGACAAATGCAGTCAGACAGCAAGCAATATTTCACTGTGTCAAAAATCTTAAGTGGATTCTACATTGAATAATTGACATTCACAGAAAAACAACGTTTTTGGATTTATCTATGATGAGTGATTTAAACAATCCAGTAGATGCAAGCTAATAGACTTTTATGAGTACTAAGTGGGGCAGATCTTTTTCATGGGTCCTGCATATCTACATGTTTATAAATAAATATACACATATCTCTTATATGAAATGATTAGGGTTTATTCCAAAACTCAAAGGAACTGCATGGGACTATTATCGCCAAATAAAAATATGCAAAAAAAGGTAAATGTACATAAGGAAAAGGAAGTGCAGAGGAAGTAACAATCGGTGTTCTGTTTGTTTTTCCTGTCTCTCATCTGCACTTACTGCCCACTTTTCCAAATGTAAGGGCAGAGTTTCCTCTTTCCTAGGTTACCCACTGCCTGTCAGACAGGAAGCCTGTCAAATGTCTACCCATCCATGAGCAGAGCCAAATGAATTATGTAGAGACTATATTAAGGACTGATTTCTGTGTATTGCTGATGATATGGTTCCTTTACTTACCAACCCTAAGACAGGCTTGTGTGTTTTGAGATTTCATGTAGCTCCATAGATTTAAATGCCAGAAGAAGCCCATCTGCTCAGACATTCAGACCTTTTGCATAATACAGGTCATGAGATTTTACCCAGTAAATCAAGCTGTGGAAGAAATCATCCCCTCCTTTAATTTGAGTGTTATCAAGCCCATGAGCTTGTGACTAAACCTGTGTATATCTACTGGAAAGACTTTTGGTCTAAGTGTAAGGGCTCCAGGAGATGATTAATCAGATACATCCTTTAATTATGTTACAATGGTTAATTACTCTTGCTGTTAAAAGTTGTCTTGTTTCCAATCTGAATGTGTCTGTCTCCATGGAGACATTCTTCTGTGGGAAGAATAGGTGCCATGACCTCTCTCTTCGTAGAGGTTTCAATTTGTTGCCTTTTTTTGTAAATTGTCTTAATCTTAGGCTATAATCATCCCAGCGACGGATGCATCCTGATAGTTTGGTGTAAATACAGATCTCCTTTAATCAAGGCAAAAAAATGTGCTTTATATTTACATGAGTATGAGGCATACCAAAGTCTGCCTCTCACAGTTCACTGCTGCTCTTAATAGCTAGAAGAAATCATTATCTGTAAAATGTCCCTCAACTTGGCTTCTCCTGAACAAACTTAATCAAAGTTTCCAGTTTTGATTTCCATTCAGCTTGGCTCTCAGCCTCGGGGAAGTGAGGTGTTTTTGCCAATATCACAGATTTCACCTTCATAAAGACATATTGAAAAAGAAATTAATCTCTCTCAGGAAGGGGCTTGCTTTTTGCTGATACCAGCCTGATTTTATCATGCTGTGGTGTCACTGATCTATTAGTCGTTGGTCACTACTTATGGCTTGAGGTACTTGATGAAAATAGCAATTGGCCTCTTTATTTTAAGAATTAATTTTCTGATTTCTTTGTGTAAATTACTTCAGGTTTTGAAATTTGGGTTTCTGAGCCAGAGACTACTCAAGGTAGTCCTTGATATATTTCTGCCTTCTCTTCTGTTGTCAGCATCTCCTAAACACACTCTCACATTCTGTTCAGGCTCAAACCAGTTATGTTATGTAATCCAGCATTTGGGAGCTCTGACATATGCCTGTCTCTGACTAAGCTTGACTGAAACAATCATATTTAGCTACACATATTTTTCTTCTTGATAAAGCCTGTTTCAAATACCAAATAAATATAGTCAGTGATTTTAAAATGTTATTTTATTGACATGGCATAAACTAGAGAGAATTGGCTAGTGACAGAGATGCTCAGAACCACTGTACTTTGCATTTACTCTTACCCAAATGTCACCCACTCTCCACATGAGAGGGTCTTAAAACCAGCAGCATACTGGTTATTGGGTCCTGTGCTAAAGAGGGTTTGAAGTCGTTTTAATTCATTTTGCTTTTCAGATTCCATGTTTTCTCTCCACGGAGATGAAAGCTTTAAAACTACCTCACATAGGCAACATCTAGGGAATTTATGAATTGGAAAGGGTGATTTCCGCTGACTATGCTTACATAGCATCTAAATTCACTAATGATTTCAAAAGCATTGACATTACACCTTGGTAATAACTCAGTCTGCAAACTGGTCAGCTTTAGCACAGCAGTTAAAAAAATCTGGTTCTAATAAGATGTCTACAGAAAATGCAATAGTGTCACAACTTGTCCATAAAATTCTATTTGCCCCAGATTTTCTTTTGTGGTAGTGTCTCACACCTCATGTGTCAAAGGGATCCTGCTGCTGGATAATTTGTACCTTTACTGGTCTTCCTATAACTTCCAAGGGATAGAAATAACCTGATGCCAAGGTGTATCCAGCCACAGCCTGCATGCAAAGACAGGGGTGGGGAGGTACAGAAAGTGGTGCCGAAGCATGCCCTGAAAGAACTGGGATGACCCCAAAGTCCTTTCTGGCTGTCAGTTCATCAGATAAATCTCTATTTTATTTAATATGTTCACATTTCTATCATTATGACCATTAGTTCTTGTACAGGCATTCAACCTTTATCTTACACTTGAAAAATTCTTGGTGTCAGTGTATCAAATAATAAATTTTGGAGGGTTTTTCAAGTTTTCCCTGCTGTTGTGTAAGGCTTCAGGAAAGTATGAACTTTCCCTTAACTCCTCCATCTTTCTAGATCTGTTTTGGAACCCAAAATAGTGTAATCCGGTTCCTCTATACAGGCAAGAGGCTACACATAGAGTGTTACCAGCAGGTGCTGCTGAACACAGCAGAAGAAGGTTGAGCTCTGCCTCCCTTTCACTCAGGAGAGTGACACCAATTTTTGTTTTGTGAAATTTATTGCAACGTAGCCTCTTTTTGACTTCCATTTTGTATTTTGCCTGAGGTGACTGAGATTATTCAAGAGGTAATCGGAATGGGATTGACAAACATACTGTGTTCTAAAGAAATCAAGCTACAAGTATTAGCAAGTCTTTGTGGGAACACAATAAAGAGCAAACATGTTTATTACTTCCAAAAATCCCCCCAAAACTGAACTTCAAATAGATGAGCTTAAGATTGGAAAAATTAATTTTTTTCACTATTTCAGTTCATGTAATTGTAGTGTGGCCTTTAAGTCTTAATTGCATTTGATTTTTTTGGTAACTTTTTATCAGACTTGGCTACCCGTAGGACAAGTCTTTATGTTCATAGTCTCTGCATTGAGTCATATAATTTGTTATCAGATAAAGCATGGTCACAGAAGCAAGATAATGAACATTTATGTGGCTTTTTATAGCTTGAAAAACTTCTGTTCTCAAAAAAAAAAAAAAAAAGTAATGCCAAAAGACTATTTTGCTTCTTAAACAGATCTGAAAAAAGACATTATTGAGTAAATAATCAATACATAATTGTAATTCATTTAAGTTCTTTAGAAATTAAAAAACACATAAAATTAAAGAAAACCTCTTTTAAAAAGCAACATTAAAAAGGTTGTTGGTGGCCTTTTATTGCAAATAAAAAGGACCTGGCTAAGTCTTGCAGTGAGGGATGTTCTACCACCTCTCTGGGTTTATCTATTCCAATCTTTACTTAGTCTCATGGTGAAGTTTTTTCTTTTTGCTTTTTTTTATCTGTATTGAGAAGCAATTTCCTCTGAAGCAGAAAGTTCCTGTTATCCTTTGCCCCATCCCATGGGTTGCTGTGCCCAGTGCACTGTCTTTTATTCTGTAAAGAGGTTTTAGGTGCTGGAAGACAGTGATTTGATCCCTCTCAGCTTTCTCTTCTCTAGGCTGAATAAACCCAATTCTTTCAACCTTTCTTCACATATCAAGTTCTTCAACTTCCAATCACCTTGGCTCCCAACTGGGTGTGTTCTGATTTCTCCCTTTTTCTTGAGCTGCAGGAAACCAACACTCTGTAGGGCCAATAAGTTATCTCCAATCTCTGATGTCATCCATCAAAGCATGGAGTTTTTTTAGTCATGAAAATGTCACTTGTGTTTGAACCTAGGGAGGGACAAGATTGATCCACTTTTCTTTCCTTTTCTCCCTTTCCTCCACTCCTATCTTTCTCTATTTAAATATTTTGCAGTCTATTTTAACTTTCATTTTATATCATACTCTATGAGGATTAGAAAATTCTCACAAATCTGAAATTTTACATTATATCTACTTTTCCTTCAGAACCACTTTCATTTTACTTAATAAAAACAGAGACATTTTCCATGCATCTAATTTCAAGGCTTATTGAACTGGTATTTATCACTTTTTTATTATTATTACAGTTAATAATTATACATCTGAGGTATTTTTTTAATTTGCACAGATATCAAATGTATTATTTGCACAGGAAGTGGTATAATAATGGTCTGATCTTTTTTGGATTATATTTAGTGAGAGCTGAAGTATTTTTCAGACTTCTGGGGTAGAACATATAAGGATTTTTTGAACAAAATTTTGCCCATTGTAGGCTTGTAAAAAATATTTTCCTGACTTTCTGTCTGTTCCATAATCCTGTTTATAAATATTGCTATTGAAAATAGCAGAAGGCAATAGAAATCAAGTCATGTACAAAAGCAGTCTACCTGCCATATTACATTTCAGTTGTGGCCAACCATATGTTTTCTATTTTAAAATCAAAAAATCTTATTGAATTATTTCACTGTTTGGTGATAGAAGTACCAGGGTTTCCCCCCAGCTATTCTTACCATTTCCCAGTAGAAAATATTGGCTTCAATGAGTTTTTCCATGCAAGTTCCTTGCTGTAGCTCACTTTTCTGTATTTAGGAATCATACTTACATGTCTTGTGATTTTGTTTAACAATTGGCAATGTACTTGTATTTGCAGAAGCAGAATAGATGGATTGCTTGTTGCTCCTTTCCCCACTTAAATACTGTAGCGACACAGATGTGAAAAACAGATTAATATTTTTGCTTGATTTAGGTAGTTGTGTGATCTGGCTGTGTGCTGTGTGAAAAGGGTATTTCTCCAGCTACCCTCTGGACTCACTGGTTTTGATGTGTTCACCCCCTTTTTACTGAATCCGTGGAGTGATATTTGATGATGTTTGGATGATGGCAAAGAGAGAATCCCAAAGACGATGTTTTTGAAAGACTTTGTGAGCAAGATGTGCACACACAGGTTGGTGCTAAAAGGGACTGAGAGCTGCCAACTTCCTGTGAAGGCCCTGGGAATGACGAATGCAAATCTCTCTTCTGCACAGCAAGTGCTCAGCACTCATCAAGACTTTGACAAGGCAGAGTTTTCCCATCACTTTTTCACACACCTACTGGCTCCTGTCGTGTAGATAAATCTGACATGTCCAGAAAAATATAATGGAAAAAAGAAAACTACATTTTTCTGAGAATTCAGAAATTTGGGTGAGGTAGAAGTTTGAAAAATTCCAGACACACTTAAAACTGCTATTCTTATTTTTAAAAATGGACTATATGCATCCATCCAGTTCTCAAGGACCAAAAGCTGTATTTCTTCATGATTCCATTGGAAAAGACTCTGTACCTTGAAATCAGCATCTGACTGCACTGTGATATTTCACACCCGACGTCTTCCTTTAATAAGGTCAGAACCAAAAAAGGTGCCCTCTGCCAGCTCTTTATATATGAATACAAGACTCTTGTCAGCACAGATGCCAGTCCCAGCCATTTAGCTCAGCTGTTCTTGCTGATAGCTGCCAAGTGGTGTAGTGGAACAACACATAAATCAAGGTTCTGCATATATGAATTAAGTATCCATGAATTAAACATCCCTGTGAAGCCCACACTTCAAGATGACATATCCATTTACATCTAAGCAGTGCTTAGAGTTTAGTTGAGGTTTAGACAGATTTTCAATTTAAAAAACTGTTCATACTGTCCCAAATTATATGATGTGGACCATTTGGGGTATCCTTGTTAGTGGCCTTATCAATCATGTCTTTACATATCCCAGCCTAGTTATAGCTTCCACTCCAGGAACTCCTCTGCCTCCCAGCTGGATAATGGAAGAACTGGTACCTGATTTCCACTGCACATGGTGAAAAAATTGCCTGAGTGTTTGCCTACAGGGCAGCATTGCCAGTATGAATTCACAGTGCTGCAAGCTAAGAGAGTCAATAAGACATTCCCATTACTTGCTGCTGTGAGTAATTGATGCCAAGTATCATCAGAATGATGTTAACATAATTCTGCTTTGCTCCAGCTTGCTGGCATCTGCCTGTGTAACATCAGCAGTGACTGGTTTCTTTATCAGTCAGCCCTTGTTTCCTTTATCCTCTAGAGTTTTGTTTAACTCTGCTTCTGCTCATGGATACTCACACTTTTTTCACTGGAGAACTGCTCTGACATTCAGCAGTCGCTCAAATGCCTGGCACTGAACACTGATGCAGTCCTGGGCACTGCTGGGTATTTCCAGATAGAGGAAAACAGCTTTATTTCATTCTGGAGTTGTTAGGGAAAATGCTACTGAATTCAGGGAGCTTTGGAGAGCCTTCAACATGTCTCTTACCCTGAGGTTGCTATCCAAGCATATTACACATCCTTTTTAATGGGTACAGTTCCGTTGCATAATTAGAATTTAAAATAGCAAAACAGAAGCTGAAAGACTGGAGAGGGGAAAGAAAAGAGATGTGAAAAGCCTGGAAAACTTCCACTGACACAGGGCTGATTGGGATGAAATCTCCAGCAGCAGGGATGGATGATGAGAGCAACACTGCCATCTCCTGAATACCCTTGGCAAGATCTGGTTTTCCGCTGATTTCTTTTACTTTGTGGAGCACAGCAAGCCTGCAGGTCCATCTCAACACCCCCTCGTGCTGGATGCTCCAATCTCTCTCTCAAAAGGTAAGTAATCTAACTGGAGTCCAGATATGCTGAGAGATCAAAACAAACAGCAAAAAGGCAGCCAGGAAACAGGAGAAAGCTAAGGGTAGTCTGGTTGCAGTGCTGTGGGAAACAAGGTTCATTTCTCAAATCCTTCTTCACAGGTTTGGACATCTAGAGTGTTTAAGAATAAGAAAATAATTGGATCATCTAGTCTGGAAGCCTACCTATTGAACTATGTAAAGGTGTTTTTTGGTTTTTTTTTTGTTTTACACTGGGCCTCAGAGCTTGTTATTAACTAAGGATGAGATTCTAGAAAGGTGTTAGAGGCTGAAGTGAAAAATGAACAGATTGAGAAGCTCTTGGTGGTTTGAGTTACTCTCATTCTTAGAAATGCCTGTTTACACTGCAGTTGGAGTATGTCCAGCTACAATTCACAGCTACTGCCTCTGTTGCTGAAGTCACAAGTTCCTTGTATTTTTGCCTCTCTGAGAGTAAGTAACATTACAGCCACACTCTCAATCTACCTTTTACGAACTGAACATCCATTCCAAAGAAAAAGAAAAGCAAACAAAGTAAAACCAAACGACAGATACAAATCTACCATATTATTGCGGCCAACTCATTGTATAGCTTCTGACATAATTTTCACCACACACTTTAATGTTGATGTTCTTCAAGAGATACTTTCTGTCCTTTGTCATAAATTCTGATCACACTATAATAATTACTATGATGATACTTAAAATACTGGCATATGAATTTAGCAGTTCCTGGAAGGAATGTCTCAGTTTGAGACTTCAAAAGGTGATTCCTTAGGCTTTGTGAAGATTCAGGAGTACATTTCGAAAATACTGTTTGAGTCTTAAACAGCTGGAAATAATCTTTTAAAAATTAAGCAAAGTTTAAAAACCCAGGACTATGCCAAATGACTGTAAAGCTTCCTGGAACACTTACCCTCAGGTAATCCCTGCCTTTTCAACAAGGGCAGAGCTCTCAATTTGGGAAATGCTGTGTTAGCTAGTGTCAAAGTAATGCCACAGTGTTTCTTTTTTACATGCAAATGAACCAACTAAATCATCTGTCAGACTTCTCTAGCCCTCATTTGTCCTAATATAAGTAGACTAAGGCTACTTATACAAAAGGGAAATCTCATAAAAAAGCTGTCAGTTTATTTCATCCCAGTTTATATTGTTTAGGAGGCTTAGGGAATAAAAAATCAAAATATGTTTCTCAGTTAATTGAATTGCCACTCTTTAATTCTCAAATTCATATGTTTTTTAGCATCCTAATAATTCAATTCACATTGGTTTAAAACTGATCTGGTACAAATTTTTTTCCTAAACTTTAATCATGAAATGGCAGGCGCATGCTCCATTCTACACTTCACAGAGGTGTGTCAAGTGGTTTTTTTACCATTATCCAGTGAAAAAAACCCAAAAATATTGTCAGAAATTCAAATTCTTCTTGAATTTTCCCTCAAAAAAAAACCCACTTGTAGATAGTAATTTCTAAAGTAGTTATTCAAAACACATTAACAAAAAACCCTGTAAGAAGCACAAAATGCACAGGTGTATGTTGAAGCAATTTAAATTCCCACTATGGGTTTTCTAGGGACTAAGAAGGCTAAATGACCTTGTTCTCTGTACTTTCTTTATCTGAATCCACATCTTCCATTCAAACATTTGCATCTCTTTTCCAATATATGTATTTTCTGTCCTGTCCCCTGACTATAAAAGCAAAGCTACTCAAAATCCTGGGCTCCTGGCCAGGTTTCTCCATGGTTTTCATCCCTCCAGTCACAGTAGCATGTCCACCACACTTGTACATTTTACAAAAATGATTCCATGTAACAAACTTGTAAACACTTGTTTAATTCGTCTGAGTTAATGACAAATTTTACTACGACTCACAAGTCTTCAGTAATATAATCACTTGTCATTATAATCCATCCATTGCTCAGGTAAAAAGTGAATAGGCTCAGTAACATGTAGGGCATTTAATTATTTTTTAAGACACAGAAAACTCAACTAAAAATGCAAGCTGGTTTTTGATAAGCAAAATCAAACTATTCTTTGAGGAGTTTGTTCTTTTCCTTCATGAAAGGAATTTGGCAAGTGAAATAAGCCAGATAATATCATATATAGCATTGGAAAAATGAGGTTAGCAAGGGAGAATTGTTACTGACTGATGTTATGCACCAAAATTCTCTTTTAAAGGTAGCTCTTGAACATAAAACGCTGGTGTTTGTGCAGACAACTCATGCATTATTCAGTGGTACATCCATATCTCCCTATAGTGCAGCTGAAAAGATGCTGAAAGCATGATGAGCTGCAGCTCAATTTCTTGTCAGGGCAAACAGTTGTTACTGAGTCAAACTGTTCAGCTGGTGGTGCTTCTCAGAATTCTTGGTAGCATTGCTTCAGTGGTTGTATTGATGAAGTAGGGTTACAACATCTGTATTTGTAGAGGAAGACACTGTAAATCTTTATTTGTTATTTGCTTTCTTTTTCCTTTTATCTTGCTTGTAGCTCTCCTCTGGTCATCAAGTGTTAGTGCTTGTTTGTGCTGATGTACCATAGGTGTGCTTTTTGGAGCACACCTTCCAAGTTTATTCCATTCATTAGGAATCTACCAGACCACAATAAAAGGGGAAAAGTGTGATAATTACTTCAGAAGCAAAGTTTGAACTAAATGTAGATGCATCCATTATTTGTCGAGAAATATCTGCTACAGAAGGAAAAAATTATTCTTTTGTACTCCTTAGAGCTTTTATTCAGGCAGCAGAAAATGAGAGCCCTGGACTTCTTTTGTAAGCTGTGAAGCCAATCTGGCCAGCAATATCTATTCAGATGACTTTAGTACATCAGCTTGACAAGTTGTAGGCAAGCAGTAAAGAATAAATATTAGTGAATTTCTTTGCCTTATCCCCAGACTGATCTCCTTCTGACTTGGCCTTTTTCTTTTTCTCTAAGGCTCAGCAAATGTTTAGCACAGCAGGACAGATGCAGGTATGTAGGAGAATTTGGCTAGCAGTAGTTGTACTGATCAGTTCAATTTGAGTTTGCTGTGTTATACTTATCAAAAGATGCATTAAATTTAAGCGGTAGACTACAAAGTCAGCTTTAACTTGTGTTGTGCATTCCAACTGCTTTCAGCTTTAATAGATAGGTATTATATTTAAAAAACCCTCTTTCAATGAAATGCTTAAACGTTTCCATGGATGAGTACCTATCACCTCTCTGGGCAACCTGGTGGAGTGTTTTACCACCTTCATCATGAAAAATTTCCACCCAGTCTAAGTCTACCCTCCTTTAGTTTAAGACTATTACCCCTTTGACCTAGCATTTCAGGTACTATTAAAAATTCTGTCTCCTATATATCTTATAAACTCCCCCTCCCCAGTTATTGTAAGGCCACCATAATGTCTCTCCAGAGACTCCTCTTTTGCATGCTAAGCAATCCCAACTCACCCTTTCCTCATAGGAGTGGGGTTCCGTGCTTCTGATCACTTTTTAAAGTCACATAAAGAATGTTAGGATCCTAATACCCTACATGTTAGACCATGTCAAATAGTGAGTATCTGCTTGACTGCTACCATTTTATATTGCATAAAAACTCATGTGCTGGACCAGAAGGAAAGAGCAAGTAGGATACAGCCCCCTCAGCTATTCTTTATTACCCTCATATAAACATCCTTTTCCTGTCCTGTCCAAATATATAGCTAATTGATATTAATCAAATACTTCTGTGTAGTTCATCCTCATTAGGCAGAATATTTACAGGACATTTGGCATGTCAAAGTGAATGGAAAAAAATTGTTCTAAGTTTTATTTTAGTAGTTTTGCTACAGGAGATTCAATCAATGAAGGGAATCCCATCTTTTGGCCACAGGTCTTATCTTTAGTCCTTTTTTTTTTCAAATGAAGTCCCTATTTAATTAAGTTCCTGTTGTGCAAACCCTCATTAATGTAAAGAGAGTTTGTTGAAGCCAGTTGAAACCCATAAAACAAGCACATGAAATCTTGCATTCTTCTAAAAGTATGTTCTTTTAAGGTGTTTCTGTCCTCCTTACATGTCAAATATTTTATGTTGCTTCTTCCTAAAGGTGCCCTACACTATCTTGCCTTTGCATGCTCTATTTTATGAAGGGAAAAATATAAAAGATTAGATAATAATATGATAGGGGAAAGAAAGTAATTTCACTGCTGAAAAACTGGTTTTCTCCCCAACTTAATCTGTGATATTGAAGTTTCCAAAGTAACAAAGGAAAGCTATTAAGGAAATAAATCAATTAGCATGAACATTGCTCTTAATGAACAATTGAACCATTATTTTAATTATGTTAGGAAATTAATTGAGCCAAGTTTATCACAAGTCATGAGTGATTCTAGGATAGTGGAGAGAGATGAGTAGGACAGGGAACAAGCTGGGAGGAAAGAATGGGAAAACCAAATACATTCTTTACCCAAAATCATCAAAACCTTTCCATAGATTCCCTGGTAGCAAAATTTTGAAATTATTGACCAATAGCCATAGGAGCTTAGGTTTTTTTTCTTGAAAGTGTCATTAGAGAATACTCAGTTTGGAGTCCTATGTCCTGAAATACTCCTCAGATTGAAACCTGTAAAACAGGAGGGATTTACCAGAAAGTTATATGTTTGTGGCATTACTGTCTTCCTCTAAGTCTCGACTGGATCTCTACTGCCAAAATAAAAAAATAGTCACCTTCAGAATGAGATTTATTTCATCCTAAGGTTGATATGTTAATGACATCAATGAATCTTGCATTAGAAGCATCAATTTTCCCCCTCCCACTGACCTTAAAGAAACCCATAGGTAACAATCATGGTTATAGTTATATCCTACTTAGAGAACGTCAGGTCTCTGCTTATGTGTATGAAAATAACACGGTTGAGATCTTGAGAGAAAAGGTGAGCAGCAGCAGAAAAGTTGTCTTTTTCTCCTCATTGAAGGGAAAAATCACTTGGTTTGATGGGTATGCTTTTCCTCATGATGCCAGGATGACTAGTTTCCATCACTGCAATAGCACACTTGGTGTTTAAATCTTTCCCCGGGACCCTTAGCTCTTTCCTGCAGAGCTGTCACCTCGGCAGTCAGACCTCAGCCTGAATTGAATATATGATTCCTGATTAACCCTTGGCCTGGTAAAAGGACCATTTTTGCAGAAAGTCCAGGCCAGAGTTGAGTAGCTAGGATAAGCAGCCAGGTTGCAGCCACCCTGCTTTAGAAGACAGAAAAGAGGGACGAAGGCTGCTCCATGACAGTTTGCCCAGTGAGAAATAATGACCCAAGGCATAGCTATTCCTATTTCACCATGAGCCTGGGTTACCTTCCAGCCCTGGGAGTCTTGCATTAGCCTTTCCTCACTTTACTCTCATCATGTTCTCACCTCCTTGTTATAGCTGATCCCTGGCATTTACTGAATGCTTTACCTTTGAGCCTCTTTACAGAACAAGATGAGGTTCTTTACAAGTGCTGACATCAACCTCATTGGTAATAAGGATAAGAAACTCCCTTCAGTTCCACTCTGGATTTGCAAGTCTTTTGTTTTCTTTATAATTTTTTTTTCAGCTAGACAAATTCAAGCAAAATGTGTGGTATAGGCACTACCATGCAATTTTGATGACAGTTTGCAGAATCTTCTCTGTGAAACTTACCTAGATAGCAGTCTGTTACCAAACTTTGTCTAAAATTATAAACATTTAGTTTTAATGAATTGTAGCAAAATGAGAATATCAGAGTTACTATTTTATTTTGTCTGTGTACATTTTTCAGGTTATACTTTTGATTCCATGAGTTTTACATGAGGAATTTGTATCCAAAATGCTAAATTCAGAATTTTACAACCCCATTTCATGCAATTCTGCCTGCCTTTCCTGTAGATTCATTGGCAATTTACTCATCAGTTCCTAATTTATCATGAGCAACAGTTTTTTTACCTTAATCTGAAAGTAATTTTATTCTCCGGTGTGTAGCAGTTCGACTTGCAACATCTGGAATGACGGCATTGGGATATATACATGCAGTGGAGATCACACTGAAAATTTGCAGGAAATGATCTTTAAATACTATCTCCTCTCAGACTTGCCACTCCCAGCCTCATCCATCAGCTTGGCTGTCTTCTACAGCAGGAATTGTGCAGCAATTTTGATTCTCTGGTTGGGCTTGGATGCTTGTCATTGTAAGGATGTTGTGTCAGTCTGATCTGTTCAATCACAAGGGAAATGTACTTGCAGGAAAGGATATAAATGCTCTTTGTAACCAAGATGTTACACATCATTAACACTGTTTAATCTTTTTCTTTGAAGCTTTGTATGGTACACAATCAATTTAATCCATAATTTTCACCTTGTCCTTATGTTCATAGTAGTATTTAATCACAATTGAGGCACCAAGTAAAAAAACAGCTATGTAAAATGCAAATACTGTGTTACCTAGGGGAAAAAAATTAGCTGCAAGAAAAAAGAGGCAACTTATTTGTATCCAGTCAAAAAAGCCTTTAATGTTTTTTAATGTCAAAAGCCTTTCATGTTAAAATGTATAGTGTGGGCAGCTCATTGGAAACCAGGTTGCTGTTTGATGTAAACAAGTTCAGGGTTTTGAAAGCTGATGGACACTGGTGTATTTGCTTTACTTTGACGCTGAAATATCAACTTTGAGCTAAAAGGTCTGGCCGTATTCTTCCTATAGAGTCAGATACTTATAAAGGAATATCCATATTCTGTCCAGCCTGTATAGCATAGCACCTTGACTAGCATTAATTTGCTTTGGGAATTATTTTCTTCCAGAATAAAACAAAGTGCTATTATCCTGATTTGTGGCCAATATGAGAAAAAACTTAATGAAAGGTTTCAAGTTATAATGGATATAATGTTTCCATTGGATACTTGTTTAAGTTGCTAAGTGCCTTCATTATTAAAAGCATACATCTTATTTCCAATTTAAATTTTGGAAATAGCACTGAGAGACACTGGAGGTTGCCAGGCAAGGTATAGCTAAACGGGCATGACTTTTGACAACATGGTTTCACCTTGATACATAATTTTGAACTTCTGACGTCACCTCTTCTGCTGGTTACTGCACCCCAGTACAAATTTTTCCCTAGCATATCTATACAGTTTAATGTTTCAATCAGAATTCTTAAAAACACCTACATTTACAAAATCTTTTTGGTTTCCAGACCTTATTAGTCCTATCATCAAATGAGATGAAGCTGGGAATTATCTTTATATGCAAGGAAATTTCCATTGATGAGTTAAGGGAATAAAGACAGTGCTAATTGGTTACATAATACTAAAATATCTGGAATGTGCAAGAAGACTAAGGCTGCTAATTAAGATAAATTGTGAAAATAGTCACACCGACTATAATTTCCATGTAGTCTTTAAAAGCAAGAAAATTATCTTGGTAAAGGAGAAAAATATGATAATATATTCATCTGAGAATCTGATTGTGCTCTGAGAGCTCCAAATCATTTCCTACTGGCACGTGCATTTTGGGTTTTCGGATTTCCTCCTATCTCCAGTGTCACATCTCTGTTTTCTACACAGATAGTGATGCTTGTTTCTAGAGCATAACACAGAAAAGTTATCATAAACAATGATTATGTTAAAGCTTGATAATTTGTTAAGAATCTACCATTCTCATGGTCTGTATGAGCTCATACTATGGATATTTGAGCCACTTACATTTTACTCATGAGTGGAAGGTACTCAGTGTCCTCAGACTGATTGTTAGAAAGCATCAATGCTTGGTTACTTTAATGTGTTCAATAAACAAATGCTGAAAAATAGGTAGTATATTACAAAACAGGATCAGAAAAATCCACATGATTAAGTCTAGTCCACTATATTTTTCTTGGCTCTGTTTTTGGTTTCTCACCGTGGATTTTTCTCACCTGTTCCTCAGTTTCTCTGGGAATAAGGCTTCTACTACCTCGCTTGGAAGTTTATTCCATTGGCAAGCTGTTATAACTAGGATACATTTCAATGCCTGTACAATTGCTAACCCTTCCCTGAAACTTGCACATCACCTATATTTTGTAATGACTACTGACAAGACAAAGTTGTACAAATCCCACTGGGATTAGGGAGCTGCAGTACTAGATGGGATAAGGGTAAGAAAAACCATTCCATGCATCCCTATTTAAACCTCAAATACTTCACTGTAGATCTCATACTATTCTTAGCACACTTAAAAATTGCCCCCAGCTTGCTTGTATCTACTCTTCTAACTGATAGGCATTTATGCAGCTATTTCATCTGACAATCTCCAAGTGGTTCAGAAATTAGGCCTGACTGCATGCCTGTAGGACAGATGGAAATGATACTGCTTTTAATGTAGAGATGAGAAACAGAATGCACTGGATAGGTTTTACACTGGTCAGAAAATGATTTCACTAAGCTAAGGGAGATTTCAACTGAGTGATGTCATTATTCTACGAGTTTCCAGAGCTCACTGTCTCACCTTGTCTCCCCCAGGAAGAGAATGAGGGTGTAGATGCACTGTCCATCTCCTTCTATTCAAGAAGACAAGTTGAGGAATTCACTGGTTATTATTAGGGAAAAATGAGTTTCCTGGACCACAGTTTACCTCTGCTGAAAATGGGTGATTGTACTTCGGTGAATTTTTTTTATAGGTAGAACAAAGTTTTGTGTTCAGCTAAAACCTGAAGGAGGATCTTTACCATCATGATATCTTTGTCACTCTTCAAGTGTGCTCTTTCTAAGCACCATCTTTTGTCTCCTAAAGGTGCGAAGCTAGAGGTTGGATAGATGGGTGCTTGATCTTATCCAGTATATCTTGATGACTATATATATTCAAATGTTCAAAAATATTTCAGATTGGATAGTCAGTGCACACCCTCCTGAAATTTGAAGGTATACTGCTTAGATATTTAGATCGGTAAATATGCAGAATTGAATTATAAGTTAAATTGTTACTGTCTGTCCATCCACTTGGAAGAAAGGACAAAACGGGTTGGGAAGCTGAATATTACATTTTATCAGTATGTTATTTCTCCAAGCAAACTTCAAGGGAAAACAGACTTCATGAACTAAATTGCTAGGCACTGATTGCAAGAAGTACTTGTCTAAAGAATGAACTGAATTTAGATGAGGGGGCTTTAGTCCATAACTGAGAAGCTGTACAGTGAGCTTGTCTCTTATATTGAAAGTGCTTTGTGTGACAGTCTGTGGGTGGTCCATGAAGTACTGATTAAATTTATGCAGAAATCTTCATGTGGAACAGGAAGAAGAAGCTGTCATTGTGTTTTTCCATAAAAGATTCTATTAGTGGAAGGAATAGCCCTCTCATATTTTGGCAATATAGGAAAATTCTTCAGCCAAAGTCCCAGTGAACTCAGTGGCAACTTTGCTAAGTGATAGCTGAGAAGTGCACTTGCACACTGTCTCTCTGACAAAGATGTGCTTACCAAAAAAAAAAAAATCAGTCACTGTAGCAAATTCTGTTTTATTCCCGGAGGGTTCACTAGTGTACAAGGATAAAACCACCATAGGAATCACGCTCCTCTTGACATATCCATGCATTTCCATTTCCCCCACCCCTGATCATATGAGGAGAATGAACTGCATGATTGCTGCACCAAAACCATTTTTTGGAGGACATCACAAATGAACTATTCACAGCCAATAAGTCCTGTGATATGCTTTGAAGTCTTCTTCCTGGTTTTGTTGAAACTATTGGCAAGCCTGCTTTTGATGCTGATGATGCAATGAAAGCCCCAAGCACTGTACACAAGCCATGTCATATGAAAAGCAGGAAACCTGAGGAGCAACAGGGAGTAAAAGAACAAAGGAGATATTTTGAGTTCAAAACCTAATGTCTCTTTCATTAGCATTGATTAAACTCATTTGTACTACAGTATTATTACATAGCTGAAAGATTGAAATTATTTTCTTTGATACCTGCTTTTGAAGCACTGAAGTTGCTAATCTGAGTCTGCTATGATAACCATTACCCTTCACTGCCTACTGCCCAGAATTTCTCCCTACTTGATATTTTCCATACCTGGAAGTACCCACCAACTAGCAAACTTCCTCCTGTCTGACTTCCTGCTTGTAAATTCACCTACTGTCCTTCATTTTTGGCCTGCTCATCGTTTCCTTCTGGGTTCACAGTAAAACAGGAGGAGAACTAAGGCACAACATTTTGTAGAGAGATTTTGTGTACTCCCTTTCACCAGTGTTAGGGTGATTGCCAGATGTAGCTGGCAGCAGTCCTGCGCAGGCAGAGCTTGTGTGACTGGAAGGCGCATCCATGCTGATTTTCCTCTATGACTGAAAGGGTGCTTTGGACGGGAGGATTAGAACTCTCAGATATAGACTATGGGATTCATCTGCATAAACAGAGCTTTGGTTGCTACTGAGACACCCTAGTACATAAAATGCACATCCATGAGACACACAGATATATTGAAAGTCTACAGGAAACTCATGTCACTCTAATGCACTTACGACCAAGCTGGACACTGTCTTCAGTTTAATATTGTGTTCTGGGCAAGAAGAGAAGATACCCGATAAGCAGAGCCCTGAGTTCAAAATTTGGGCTAAATTATTATCTGGTCTTCCCTGAGAAGTGAGAATGTGTGTTTGTGGGTGAATGGGGTGTTCTACTGTAGAGTATCTTAGCACCTTTTCCTCAGGAGGAGGAGTATGATGGGAATGGCTGATTTATTCCCTCACTTTTTTCCCAGCTGTATCTGCTTAAAGTTGTTTTATATGTTTTTTAACAGAATCTGCCTAACAGCGCTTTTCTTACTGAATTGCAATTCCATATAACACTTGGTTTTTTTTGTTCTGTTATTACCAGACCTACAAGTCTGTATTCACTCAAGGGCCTGTAATTGTCCACTGTGTTAATATTTTTGATCATAGATAGTTTCTTCTACACAGAAAAGGTATCAGTTTCTACTGTATTAATTGATATTATCCGCTACATCACACAATTTTATAAATCACAGAATCATGAAATTATTTGAGTTGAAAGATCCTTAGTGATCATGCTGTTCCAACCCCGCCACCCGTCAGGGGCAGTGATACTTTCCGAGTAGACCAGGTTGCTCAGAGCTCCATCCAACCTGGCCTTGAATACTTGCTGGGATGGGACATCCAAAAATTTCCTGAAAATTATAGTGTCTCACCACCA